>NC_091627.1:61735661-62450661 GCF_027580195.1 Bos mutus
CTGTTCTGTATCTTGATTTGGATGAAGGGGATTTAGAATGACTGGCAGAGAAGGGGGACTGCCGGGGCCCAGCCCCGGTGGATCCAGGGAATTTGAAGCGGGGACGGCGTCGGCGAGGATCAGGAAACAACTGCTTAATTAAATGTTAATTAAGGATATAAAGAGTAATAGAATAAGGATAGCTCAGTGAGGAAATTCAGGGGAGAAAAGAGGCTGAAATAAGGATAGCTCAGTGAGGAAATTCAGGGGAGAAAAGAGGCTGAATAATTCAGCCAGAAGGTGAGAGAAAGAACATGGGGAGACCAAGTTTCCGTGAACAAGGCCCGCACTTTATTTTCCAAAGTAGCTTTTATACCTTAAGTCATGCATAGAGGATAATGGGGGAAGGGGTAGAGTCATGCAGTAAGCCAGGCTTTCTTCCTGCAAACTTATCATATGCAAAAGTTAGGTGATTTGCATCATCTTCTGGCCCAGAGGCCTGTTAACATTTTAAGACCCTTTCTTCAGAAAACTTATTTTCCTCTAAAGGTGACTAGTCAGGCGCCACCCTCCAAAAGCATTAAAATGCATTCCTATAGGGCAAAGGTGTGGTGGGCTGTAACAAGAAAAAGAATTAACTCAAGGGTCCAAGATTACAAACATTAAAGCTACTACTTACACCAATTATATTAATCAATACACTGCCAGGGACACAGCAGGTAAGTGATATGGAAACTTAGCAGCAAACATCGGCCCAACAAGTGAAAAACCCTTCACCAATACAATTTCTAATCAATCTTTTAACTGCTCAAAGGAATCTGTATTCAGACAGTTTAGAACATCTCATGCCTCTCACAGTTGGGAGGCTCTGAACAATCACATGTGGCCGGAAAAACCTATTCAGGCAGACTAGAGGACTTCCAAAGGAGTTTGTAGGTTGAAACACTGTCACTCCCAGGAATTATCAACTGGAGCTGTAAGTTAACTTTTTTCAGAGAGAGGTAGTGGGGGACAGCCCCCCGTAAAGTCAGAGGTGTAGGTGAGAGCACAAAGCAGAAAGTAGGCAGACTCTGGTTTTGGGGGCAGATGCTCGAGAATTTCCAGGGGGACTCCTGAGGCTTGATCCCACCTTTGCGTATGCCGAGCCTCCTTCCTCATGACCTTTGCCAGGGGCAGAGCTCCTGCTCCTGGCAGGGGACAATGAGCATGACCTGTGACCCTGAAGCTAGGTGTGTTGGTGGTGCTGGAGTCAGTATCATTGACTTTCCTCTTTCAAATTTCCCCCAGGAAAAGAGACCCACTGGTATCCTGAAAGATGCACTTAAAACTTCTGGACTCTGCTTAATGCTTACCCACTGCCTCTTTCCAAGTGTTCTTCTGAGCACATTGAAAGATATAAGTGAGGGGTCCTCGCTGACTCCTGAGTCAGCTTACTCAAAAATTAGAAATTCCTACTATTCCACAAAGGCCCGCATAGTCAAAGCTATGGCTTTTCCAGTAATCATGTACAGATGTGAGAGTTAGACCATAAACAAAGCTGAGTGCCAAAGAATTGATGCTTTCTATGTGTGGTGTTGAAGAAGACTCTTGAGAGTCCCTTTGACATCAAGTTTGATTGGACTAATCAAACCAGTCAGTCCTAAAGGAAATCAACCCTGAATATTCATTGGAAGGACTGATGCTGAAGCTGAAGCTCCAATACTTTGGCCACCTGATGCAAAGACCTGACTCATTAACCCTGAAGCTGGGAATGATTGAGAGCAGGAGGAGAAGGGGGCGTCAAAAGATGAATTGGTTGGATGGCATCACTGATTCCATGGACATGAATTTGAGCAAACTCCAGGTGTTACTGAAGGACAGGGAAACCTGGTGTGCTGCAGTCCATGGGGTCGCAGAGAGTTGGACATGACTGAGCAACTGAACAGCAATAGCTATTCACCTAAAACTAACACAGCATTGTAAATCAACTGCATTTCAATTTTAAAACATAGTAAAAACTTAATATAAGATTAAAAATTAAGACTATTCACAACCAAAGTGGTTTTATGTAAAAAGAAAAGAAAAAATAAAATAATTATGATGGGGATAAAGATTATGTGATCAATTACCATTTGATGAATAGAAGTTGCAAGTTTCTTTTTAATTCTACCAACTACTTTGATTGTGACTAGTCTTAATTTTTGAGACTAGTTAAAAATCTAGTTGGATGGCATCACCAACTCAATGGACATGAGTTTGAGTAAACTCCAAGAGTTAGTGATGGACAGGGAAGCCTGGCTGCAGTCCATGGGGTCCCAAAGAGTCCGACACAACTGAGTGACTGAACTGAGTCTTAATTTTTAAAATCTCACTCTTTCATTAACTGTAATTTGCTCTAAGAATTATACATAAAAGCTTTTACTACTATAATCCCAACTAGAAGCCATAGAAATATATAACTGTAAATATATTAATGCTATTCCCTGGTGGCTTAGAAGGTAAAGAATCTGCCTGCAATGCAGGAGACCTGGGTTGGATCCCTGAGTCAGGAAGATCCCCTGGAGAAGGGGATTCTTGCCTAGAGAATCCCATGGACAGAGAAGCCTGGCAGGCTACGTCCATGGGGTCTCAAAGAGTTGGACATACCTGAGAGCTAACACCATAAATATAGTAATACTTCATTATATACAATGAACCTGCTGTATATTCTTGTTATCTAAATAACACAAAAAGATAAAGCTATAGGGATATGCTTATAGTGAAAGTGAAGTCGCTCAGTTGTGTCCGACTCTTTGAGACCCCATGGACTGTAGTTCACCAGGCTCCTCTGTCCATGGGATTTTCCAGGCAAGAATACTGGAGTGGGTTGCCATTTCCTTCTCCAGGAGATCTTCCCAACTCAGGGATTGAACCTGGGTCTCCTGCATTGTAGGCAGACACTTTACCATCTGAGCCACCAGGGAAGATGATATGCTTATACTTATTTGTAAGTCTTAGACTGTCATCTTATTGACAGTAAATAAAAATGTGGATTGTGACACTATCTTCTCTTTCATCCAGGTAATTTACTGCAACATTGAAACATTAACCTAAAAGGAGAGGGTATTAGGACTTAGCTGCCTCTGTGGCCAATTTTGCCATTATGTTAATATTGGATGTATTTTTTTTTTACTCTTCAGTTCAGTTTAGTCACTCAGTCGTGTCGGACTCTTTGCGACCCCATGAATTGCAGCACGCCAGGCCTCCCTGTCCATCACCAACTCCCGGAGTTCACTCAGACTCACATCCATCGAGTCAGTGATGCCATCCAGCCATCTCATCCTCTGTCCTCCCCTTCTCCTCCTGCCCCCAATCCCTCCCAGCATCAGAGTCTTTTCCAATGAGTCAACTCTTTGCATGAGGTGGCCAAAGGACTGGAGCTTCAGCTTTAGCATCATTCCTTCCAATGAACACCCAGGGCTGATCTCCTTCAGAATGGACTGGTTAGATTTCCTTGCAGTCCAAGGGACTCTCAAGAGTCTTCTCCAACACGACAGTTCAAAAGCATCAATTCTTTGGCGCTCAGCCTTCTTCACAGTCCAACTCTCACATCCATACATGACCACAGGAAAAACCATAGCCTTGACTAGATGGACCTTTGTTGGCAAAGTAATGTCTCTGCTTTTGAATATGCTATCTAGGTTGGTCATAACTTTCCTTCCAAAGAGTAAGCGTCTTTTAATTTCATGGCTGCAGTCACCATCTGCAGTGATTTTGGAGCCCCCAAAAATCAAGTCTGACACTGTTTCCACTGTTTCCCCATCTATTTCCCATGAAGTAATGGGGCCAGATGCCATGATCTTCATTTTCTGAATGCTGAGCTTTAAGCCAACCTTTTCACTCTCCTCTTTCACTTTCATCAAGAGGCTTTTTAGTTCCTCTTCACTTTCTGCCATAAGGCTGGTGTCATCTGCATATCTGAGGTTATTGATATTTCTCCCGGCAATCTTGATTCCAGCTTGTGTTTCTTCCAGTCCAGCGTTTCTCATGACGTACTCTGCATATAAGTTAAATAAGCAGGGTGACAATATACAGCCTTGACGTACTCCTTTTCCTATTTGGAACCAGTCTGTTGTTCCATGTCCAGTTCTAACTGTTGCTTCCTGACCTCTTGACTCATTTCAAAAAGTGTGAAGCAATATTTCTGCTAAAACTCATATGCTTATGGCTTTATGAGGTTCTCATAACAATGCACCCACTGTGATTCCTAGAAATTTACCAGAGCACTGAGCAGTGACCCCAGAAGGGACAGGGGATATTAAGACCAAAAATCCCCAAAGAGCCCCAAACTAACTTGACTTGGTAAGTTCAATGTCTCTACTTCTAAGCATTTCACCAAACTGTACTGCTTTACAATTTCTTAAATTTGACTTTTTTCTGTTCACTGTAAAGTCACCCGGCCCCAGGAAGAGGGACTTGCCTCAATTAGATGCTGCACCAACAGCCTCCCATCTCTGACTTCCCCCAGCAGACCTGGTGTGTGTGTGCTAGTGCATGCATGCTCAGTTGTGTCTGACTCTTTGTGACCCTATGGGTAGTAGCCCACCATGCTCTTCTATCCATGGGATTATCCCAGGCAAGAATTCTGGAGTGGGTTGCCATTTCCTACTCCAAGGAACCTTTCTGATCCAGAATGGAACCTGCCTCTCCTGCATCTCCTGCTTTGCAGGTGGATTCTTTACCACTGAGGCATCTGAGAAGCCCTGACCTGGTGTGTAGGCAGAAGTGATGGATACAGCTGGCACAGCCAGAAGCTTGGCTGAGTGGGAGGAGGGGAAGGCGGGGGAGCTGTCTGTCACATTCTGAGCAGAGATAGCAGAGAGACAGAGCTGTCCCTGGGGGCCCTTTGAAAGAGCAAACCCTTAATAAGCTCATCACTTACAGAGGCTGAATGCCTGCCTGGGGACAGACACATAAGTGGCAGTACCATCACATGGACTTACTTCTCCTCCTGTGTAGCTTCCCAGGATGGAGGCCAAACCCCTGGGTGAGAACTGCCCACGGCAGGGCAGTAGGGCAGGACAGAGCGAAACTAGGGCTGCATTAACCCAGAGCAGCAGCTCATCTCTGGGGAGTCCAGAGCAGAGAAGCTGAGCTCTCAGGGAAAGAGCCCGCTGCTTCCCTGGGTTACATCCTGAATTCTGCTTTCCCAGGGCAGCAAAAAAAAAAAAGTGGGGGGGGACTCTCTTCAAAAGGGAGTTTCTACTACAGGGCATATTTTGTAGAGACAGTCTACAAGATAATCACCTTTCAGCATATACTAGCTATCTTTGACACTTGCTGACCCCAAATGTACTAGGCAGACTGAGGGGAAAGACACTTGGTTGTGTTGCTGTTTCCATTTTCTACTCTATGGACTAGAAAACTAGCATACAAAACAGAAAGTGAAATTATGGGATGAGTTTTCTCTGGGAGCTACCTGTAAAAATAAGCCTATTTTTTAATGAGAAAATATTATGTACATCTACAGATAAAATGTGGAATTAATTATTTTGGAGGTGTGATTTTATTTCATGTAAGTTTGCATAGTGTTTGCAATCTCCAAGTAGGAGAGTGGTTCCCAGACAGATGGAGGGAAAGGTTGGCATTTGGATAAACAATTTGGCCATGTGCTGTTTCAGCATGAAGGCCAAGGCTAAAAAGTTGTGCCAAAATTCTGGGCCTTTAAAAATCCAAATGTGGCTTTGGAAATGGAAGAGCTGAGCTGCAGCAGCAGAGTAAGGCTGGGGGCCCTGGGCTAAGAACTCAGACAGAAAGCTCTGTCTGTTATTGATGATCCAAAGAGAAGAGGGATGATGAGAGGAAGGTCTTGGCTTCAAAGAGTTACCCTCAGATGCTGCTGCTGCTAAGTTGCTTCAGTCGTGTCTGACTCTTCGCGACCCCATGGACTGCAGCCTACCAGGCTCCTCCATCCATGGGATTTTCCAGGCAACAGTACTGGAGTGAGTTGCCATTGCCTTCTCTGTACTCTCAGATAATTGTATATAATAAATAATCATATTAATAAAAGTTGTTCACTGTCTCTAGATTCACTAAGAACCTGTGCTCTTCCCAAGCCCCCTCTCAACACCAGCACACTGGCCATTATGGCCTCAACCTGTGAGTTTGGGGACCCTGGTAAGAACCAGGAAATCGTGAACGTGGGCCCACAGTCACATGTCAATATTGCCCACTGCATTCCCTGGAGCATGTCTATGAACACGGACTCCGTTCCTCCAGAATGAGTGGTTCCAACAGAGAAGGAATCAGAGACACAACTGAAATGTGAGTCTGTCTACAAAGGGCACTGGATTGGGGTCTAACACTGTAACTGAGCAGGATGCCACAAGGGCCTTCCCCTACATCCCACATCCTCTGCTGCAGCTCCTCTCTGAAGCACCTGGATGACAGTATTTGATGCTCATTTCCTGAGTTGTTTTGCAGATAAGAAACCCCTCTCTCTCCTACAAATGGAAGATGTTAACTACTTGACCTGAGCACACAGCCCCAGGCCTCCTGGAGCCTAAGGACTGTTGATGTTCACCCTGTAACACCACCTGCTGCCTCCCCATCAGCCAATCAGAGGGTTATGCATGAGCTGATCACCCACCCTGAGACCCCTCCCCTGACCTGCTTTTAAAAATGCTTTGCAGAAACCCTTCAGGTACTTCAGGGCTTTTTAGGGCTTGAGCCACTAGTCTCCTCGCATGCAACATATCTTTCTCTGCTCCATGCACCAAACATTTCAGTGTTGGGTTTGGCCTCAGTTTGGCCCCACGGTGTATAGGGCGCACAGACTTGCTGTGGTAACCCAAGGAAGAAAGAGCAGATAAAACCAAGGAGGGTCTTGGAATGCAGGAAAGGAAAAACCAAACCCTTATCGTCCTTTCCTCCCCCATGTTGTAACTATTAATGGAACAGTATAACCTGTCTCCCCTCCTACCCCATAGGGAGAAGGTATTTGCTGTACTCTTCCCCCACCCAGTATACATGCCTCATCCAATCAGCAAATGACTTGCAAGACCCCTATCCCACTCCTTGTACCCTGGGTATAAAAGTGGACTAAGGACCCCTGTTCAATGTCAGCTCTTCCTTGAGCTGGCCGGCTGTTCTAACAGTGTCTCCCACTCTAATAAATTTTATTTCCCTCTCATTCTGTCTCATGTCTGGAAATTCTTTTCCAACCTGCACCTGGACTATGACACTTGCTTTAACAATATTTCCAGAAGCCCTGAGCTAACCCTTGTCCCTTTTCTCCCTTTTCTGTTCCACTCCCTCCTGAGCTCCAGCATCTGACTTTTTTTTTTTAATTTTTATATCTTTTGTTGATAAACAACCAGGAGTCATCATTATTTCTGTAGCATGATGGATGAGAATACATGGTTATTTTTGATTTATGACATTTATCTTGATGTTTTTTTATTTGCTGTTCCCTTGAATTTGATTCCTGGTGGAATCTTGTTTGTTGATGGTTGTATGAAAAGTGAAAGTGATAGGCACTTCATCGTGTCCACCTCTTTGTGATCCCAGGGACTAGCCCAGGTAGCTGGTTGCATGCTGCACACATGTTTCCACCTGTCACCTCCACCTGTCCACCTCCCACTGCAATGATCTTTGGGAAGATCCGAAATCACCAGTCACTGAATCTGTGAGCTTCAGTGATGGCTGAAAACCGAAATCCCTGTAAATGTCAACATAGAAACATCTGCCAATAAATAAAACGTATTTTCTCATTACCTGGTTGTAGTTCTTTCAGTTTATTTTCAAGAGAACAAAGCTGGCATCTAAAATCACAGGGAACTGAAATTCTTCTGGCATTCTGTTACACGGGGCTCCTCCACCCCAGAAATCAGGCCGCAGGTGCAGTAATAAAACAGAGCCAAGCGTACAGGAACAAGGGCGCAGGAGCATGAGTCCACCCCCGCCGTGCCTGGTTGTATTTTCCATTTTATTTGTATGAAAACTATTCAGATGATAGAAAACATTCACAAGGCAGCAGCTTTCTTTTTGTCGCTCCAACAGGAGAAAAGATAAAATGCTAACTCACAAACTAGGTCACTCCCTTCCTAATGGAGCTTCATCGCTGGAGAAATGAGTATCAAGTTTTTTAATGATTCGTAAGAAATCAAAAAAAAAATCCAACATCGGTGCTTTGATTACAATAAACCTGTGATTAACCTTTCAAGAGAGGGAATCCACAGCCTGTGCTAGAGATAGGGGCTTCAGATAGAAACCATATTCTTCACCCAGCAGGATGCTTTCCATTAAAATAAAATGTTCGATATTTCTGCACACATTAGCTTTACTAATTGAGACTAATCTAATGGAGAATCACAGCTATTTGCGGGCTTTTACTGACTGATTAGCAGCGTGTTTCTGTAAACAGGTGGCCCCGTGGTTGGCCCACCTGCAGGCATGCTGTAAGACTCTGATGAAAAATGTTCATTTTCATTTGCATTAATGGCCATTGACATCAGCGTTTCACACACTGCTGCCAGCCCACTCAGTGCGGGCACGAATGCCAGCCGCCTTAGGGATGGCTTGCCATTTGCATTAAGGGTTCATCACAAAGGTAAATAGTCGGGACCTGGCACCACACACTCTGTGCATTTGGAGAAATTTGAGCAAGGCCCTGGGGGTGCCGAGGAGCAGAATGTGGAGTGTTTGCTTCCAGGAGATCAGGAGTCTCTGCAAAGCCTCAGGGTCCTCATTTCAGATGGCCAAGTGCAGACGGGCCACATCTGTCTCCATACAGCTGTAAAATAGACCCTGACAGTCTACACAAACATTCGGTGTCTCTTCACTTATTCCACAAATATTCTTCAGTTTCTATACATATTAGGTGCACTTCAAGAAACAGCTCACATGTAGTTTCTAATGCCAGTGGTAAGCGTGGGTGTGTACTCAGTCGCTTCAGTCATGCCCAATCCTTTGTGACTGTATGGACTATAGCCCACCAGGCTCCCCTGTCCTTGGGGTTCTCCAGGCAATAATACTGGAGTGGGTTGCCATTCCATCCTCCAGAGGATCATCCTGACCCAGGGATCAAACCTGCCTTTCTTGCATCTCCTGCATTGGCAGGCAGGTTCTTTATCATTAGCAGTACCTGTGAAGCCAGTGGCAAGAACCAGATGATAAACAGCTCAATCTTAGTGTAAGGTCAGGGAGAAAACCCCTGTCTCCTCACTGGAAGCAAGAGACTTAGGCTCCATCCTAAGCACATCAGAGTGTCCCCTGATGGCTGAGCTATGGGTGGGTTTTCAGGAGAGGGGGAAGCCCCAGGACCTGAGAGCAGACCTGAAAGTAAAAGGAAAGGGAGAAGGAATAGAAAAAAGAAGAAAGGGAGGTCAAAATGAAGGAAGAGGGGAACATGCACATGAGAAGGAAAATGACAAAAACAAGTGAGAAGAAAGGAGGGGGAAGTAATCCCATAATGGGACAGGAACAGGATACCCTTGACTGGGGCAGGGGAAGACTCCGGTCACCAAGACCCTTGTCAGGTGCTTGACCTTGGTACATGCATACACAGTGCTGAATATGAAGTGCACCTTTCACATCACACAATGAAACTGCCTTTCACCTGTGCCTTCAGGCATTGTTGTACAAACATCGTTTGTATACAACAGTGTGCATAATATCAAATATGATACCCACTAACTTCCTAGGAAGTGCGCCAATGGACCTGCTTACACATGAAGGGCAGAATGTCTCTTGTTGTCTTTAGCATCATTTAGGATCTGGCTTCCCTGGTGGCTCAGATGGTAAAGAATCTGCCTGCAATGCAGGAGACCTAGGTTCGATCCCTGGGTTGGGAAGATCCCCTGGAGAAGGACATGGCAACCCACTCCAGTATTCTTGCCTGCAGAATCCCCATGGACAGAGGAGCCTGGTGGGCTATAGTCCATGGGGTCGTAGAACTGGATACAACTGAGCAACTGAACACAACATCAACACGGATAAATAACCTACAAATCAGTTTATCTGTACCGTTTTTCTAGATTCCATATATATGCTTGTTTGTTATTTGCTAATAGTTCTTTTTACTGCATTTCACAAAAGGTATCAGCCTGCAGTAAAATGGAAACTTGGTCCTCCTCCACCATCAATTTGAGAACTCCCTCTCCCTCAAACAATTCTGTTTGTTCAACATGACTTAGAAAAATATTAATACCTACAGCCCTCCAGCTGTCTCCTCTCCCTGCACAGGAACAAAGCTCTCAGCTTGTTTCCCATGGCGGTCTGCCTGAAAGATGACCGTGGCTTGTGCTCCCCAGAAGCACACTCGTCATGTTGATCGCTGATCCATCCTCCTCCAAGGACACTTGCTAGGACCATTCCGTCACCAGATTTTTAAAAACTGTCATGAGGGTTCTTGTTTTTTCCTTTCTGCTCATTTCAAACTAAATCAGGGCAGATGATGACTACAATAAAACCCTGCCCTGGTGACTGGAGCTCCCTGAAACCTGGCTGCCTTTGGAAGCTCACCCCACAGCTGGAGTCCTTTGTCCCTCATTTGCCTCCTGGAATATCTGCCTCCTAGAATGCTACTCCAGGTGGCAGGGAGGTTACCAGCTGATGGGCATACTGAACAGCCAGAACCTCTGACTACATAATTTTTTTAAATGCAAACATCTCCTGCAAGTGCCCAGACAGGAAGCTGCTTTGTTTTGTTTTCTCAAGTGTATTCCAGTCACCACTGGAAGCAAATGCCCCAAACTTTGCCTGTGGTGATAAAAGGGTTCGAGTCTGACACCTGAGGGGAGGACCATATGGATGGCTTCTCTGAAGGAAGCAAGGAATAAAGTCACATTCCAGGGAATTTCAAAGAACATTCCAGCAGGAAAAGTTGTGAGGGATTATCTAAGAGAAGCTGAGTGATTGTATAAAACTAGTTTGAAAATAAATCTTCCCTTCTCTCTTCTTAAACATACTATGAAATCAGCATATTGAGCCTGGAATTTATAGTTTAATAGCCAGTTCTTTATTGTCAGGATTAAATTGCCAGTGAGAGAGGGGTGCCAGGTAGAAAATGAACAATGGGAGATGGAAACATTTTTGACCTACTGTAAAAGTAGAGGGGAACCTCTGCTGCTGCTAAGTCACATCAGTCGTGTCCGACTCTAGACGGCAGCCCACCAGGCTCCCCTGTCCCTGGGATTCTCCAGGCAAGAACACTGGAGTGGGTTGCCATTTCCTTCTCAATGCATGAAAGTGAAAAGTGAAAGTGAAGTCACTCAGTTGTGTCCGACTCTTAGCGACCCCATGGACTGCAGCCTACCAGGCTCCTCCGTCCATGGGATTCTCCAGGCAAGAGTACTGGAGTGGGTCACCACACCATCTAATAAGAAGACTTTCTTCCAGGTCGGTTTTGACCTTGACTTGCTTCCTCTCACGTCACACCAGTTTATGGGATTTCTTTCTGCTTCTGAATATCTCATTTCAAAGATGTTTAAATCTAAGACTACTGCCTACCTAGCTAAGGTTAAAAAGTTAACTGATTTAAATAAATTAGTATTATTTCGCCTTATTTTCCAGATTTTTGCTTAAAAATTTTTTTTCTTTTGCTTCAAAAAATCTGGTATACTTGGGTTGCTTAGTTGTGTTGACTAAAAAGTTAAATGCACATTTGCATGGTATATAATCTCAAGCAGAGAGAAGAATCAAATTGTTAGGGGAAGCACACTGAGTGAAACCGCCCACCCTGGCCAGGCACCATAGTAACCATTTGCATGAGTTGTTTTATGACAGGAGATCCTGATAAGGAATACGGAACTAAGAAGCCACCACCAACCAGAAGAGTTCAGGAAAGGTTGAAAAGAGACACCGCGTGTCCGTCCACTTCCCAGAATCCCTCTCGCCAGCATCCATCTTGGCTGAGTGATGCGTGCACCATCAGGAAAGACCCTGAATTAGAATGATTGGCCAAAGACCACCTGGAAACTAATCCCATCACCATAAAACCCGAGACTGCGAGCCATGCAGCAGAACAGTTCTCCTGGGTTCCCTTACCCTACTGCTCTCCACCCGGGTGCTATTTCCCAATAAAATCTCTTGCTTTGTCAGCACATGTGTCTCCTCAGACAGTTCATTTCCAAGTGTTAGACAAGAGCCCAGTTTCAGGCCCTGGAAGGGGTCCACCTTCCTGCAACAAAATCAACAAAATTAGAAATGAAAAAGGAGAGGTTACAACAGACAGTGCAGAAATACAAAGGATTGTAAGAGAATATTATGAACAACTATATCGTAATAAAATTGATAACCTGAAAGAAATGGACAGATTCTTAGGAAAGCTCAATCTTCCAAGACTGAATCAGGAAGAAATATAAATTATGAACAACCCAATTACAAGTAATGAAATTGAAGCTGTAATCCCAAATCTCCCAAAAAACAAAAGCCCAGGACCAGATGGCTTCACAGGAGAATTCTATCAAACATTTAGAGAAGAGTTAATGCCTATCCTTCTAAAACTCTTTCAAAAAATTGCAGAGGAAGTAACAGTTCCAAACTCATTCTACAAGGCCACCATCATCACCCTGATACCAAAACCAGACAAAGACAACACACACAAAAAACAGGCCAATATCACTAATGAACATAGATGCAAAAATCCTCAACAAAATTTTAGCAAAAAGAATTCAGCAAAACATCAAGCTCACACACCATGATCAAGTTGGATTTATTCCAGGGATGCAAGGATTCTTCAATATATGCAAATTAATCAATGTGACATACCATATTAACAAATTTAAAGATTAAAGCCATATAATAATCTCAATAGATGTAGAAAAAGCCTTTGACAAAATACAGCCCCATTTATGATTAAAACTCTTCAAAAAATGGGCATAGAAGGAACCTACGTCAACACAGTAAAGGCCATATGTGATAAGCCTACAGCAAACATTATTCTCAATGGTGAAAAACTGAAAGCATTCCCCCTAAGATCAGGAACAAGACAAGGGTGTCCACTTTCACCACTATTATTCAACATAGTTCTGGAAGTCCTAGCTATAGCAATCAGAGAAGAAAAAGAAATAAAAAGAATCCAGATTGGAAAAGAGAAAATAAAGCTCTCACTGTTTGCAGATGACATGATACTGTACATAGAAAACCCTAAAGATAGTATCAGAAATTTACTAGAGCTAATCAGTGAATTTAGCAAAGTTGCAGGATACAAAATCAATACACAGAAATCACTTGCATTTCTATATAATAACAATGAAAAATCAGAAAGAGAAATAAAGGAATCAATCCCATTCACCATTGCAACAAAAAGAATTCAATATCTAGGAATAAACTTACCTAAGGAGACAAAAGAACTGTACACAGAAAATTACAAGACACTAATGAAAGAAATCAAAGACAACATAAACAGATGGAGAGAGAGTCCACATTCCTGGGTAGGAAGAATCAGTATTGTGAAAATAACTATACTACCAAACGCAATCTATAGATTCAATGCAATCCCTATCAAATTACCAATGGCATTTTTCAAATAACTAGAACAAAAAATTTCACAGTTCATATGGAAACACAAAAGACCCTGAATAGCCAAAGCAGTCTTGAGAAAGAAGAATGAAGCTGGTCAAATCAACCTTCCTGACTTCAGATTATACAACAAAGCTACAGTCAATAAGACAGTACAGTACTGGCACAAAAACAGAAATACAGACCAATGGAACAAGATAGAAAGACCAGAAATAAACCCATGCACCTATGGGTACCTTATTTTTGACAAAGGAGGCAATATACAATGGGGCAAAAACAGCCTCTTCAATAAATGGTGCTGGGAAAACTGGACAACTATATGTAAAAGAATGAAATTAGAACACTTCCTAACACCATACACAAAGATAAACTCAAATTGGATTAAAGACCTAAATGTAAGACCATAATTATAAAACTCTTAGAGGAAAGCATAGGCAGAACACTCAATGACATAAATCAAAGCAAGATCCTCTATGACCCACTTCCTAGAGTAATGGAAACAAAAACAAAAGTAAACAAGTGGGACCTGATTAAACTTAAAAGCTTTTGCATAGCAAAGGAAACTATAA
This sequence comes from Bos mutus, assembly GCF_027580195.1. NCBI lineage: Eukaryota > Metazoa > Chordata > Mammalia > Artiodactyla > Bovidae > Bos > Bos mutus. The sequence goes on from NC_091627.1 coordinate 61,749,692, forward strand.
GCAAGGTGAAAAGACAACCCTCAGAATGGGAGAAAATAATAGCAAAGGAAACAACTGACAAAAGATTAATTTCCAAAATATACAAGCAGCTCATACAACTCAATGCCAGAAAAACAAACAACCCAATCAAAAAGTGGAAAAAAGACTTAAACAGACATTTCTCCAAAGAAGACATACAGATGGATAACAAACACATGAAAAGATGCTCAGCATCACTCATTATTCAGTTCAATTCAGTTGCTCACCAACTCCCGGAGTCTACTCAAACTCATCTCCATTGAGTTGGTGATGCCATCCAAATATCTCATCCACTGTTGTCCCCTTCTCCTCCTGCCTTCAATCTTTCCCAGCATCAGGGTCTTTTCAAATAAGTCAGCTCTTCACATCAGGTGGCCAAAATATTGGAGCTTCAGCATCAGTCCTTCCAATGAACACCCAGGACTGATCTCCTTTAGGATGGACTGGTTGGATCTCCTTGTAGTCCAAGGGACTCTCAAGAGTCTTCTCTAACACCACAGTTCAAAAGCATCAATTCTTCAGTGCTCAGCTTTCTTTACAGTCCAACTCTCACATCCATACCTGACTACTGGAAAAACCATAGCCTTGACTAGATGGACCTTTGTTGGCAAGGTAATGTCTCTGCTTTTTAATATGCTGTCTAGGTTGGTCATAACTTTCCTTCCAAGGAGTGTCTTTTAATTTCATGGCTGCAGTCACCATCTGCAGTAATTTTGGAGCCCCCAAAAATAGTCTGCCACTATTTCTCCATCCATTTGCCATGAAGTGATGGGACCAGATGCCGTGATCTTTGTTTTCTGAATGTTGAGCTTTAAGCCAACTTTTTCACTCTCCACTTTCACTTTCATCAAGAGGCTCTTTAGTTCCTCTTCACTTTCTGCCGTAGGGTGGTGTCATCTGCATATCTGAGGTTATTGATTAGAGAAATGCAAATCAAAACTTCAATGAGATATCACTTCACACCAGTCAGAGTGGCCATCATCAAAAAGTCTACAAACAATAAATGCTGATGAGGGTGTGGATAAAAGGAAATGCTCTTGCACTGTTGGTGGGAATGTAAACTGATACAGCCACTATGGAAGATGATATGGAGATTCCTTTAGAAGCTAGGAACAAAACCACCATCCCAGCAATCCCACTCCTAGGCATATACCCTGCAGAAACCAAAACTGAAAAAGATACATGTATCCCATTTTTCATTGCAGCACTATTTACAATAGCTAGAATATGGAAGTAAACTAGATGTCCATCGACAGATGAATGGATAAAGAAGTTGTGGTACATATACACATGGGAATATTACTCAGCCATAAAAAGGAATGCATTTGAGTCAGTTCTACTGAGATGGATGAACCTAGAACCTATTATACAGAGTGAAATAAGTCAGAAAGAGAAAGATAAATATTGTATTCTAAGGCATATATACAGAATCTAGAAAAATGGTACTGAAGAATTTATCTACAGAGCAGCAATGGAGAAACAGACATAGAGAATAGACTTATGGACAAGGAGAGAGGGGAGGAGTGGGTGAAATGTATGGAAAGAGTAACATAAAAACTTACATTACCATATGTAAAATAGATAGCCAACAGGAATTGGCTGTATGGCTCAGGAAACTCAAACAGGGGCTCTGTATCAACCTAGAGGGGTGGGATGGGGAAGGAGATGAGAGGGAGGTTGAAAAGGGAGGGGTTATATGTATACCTATGGCTGATTCATGTGGAGGTTTGATAGAAAACAAAAAAATTCTGTAAAGCAATTATCCTTTAATAAAAATAAATTTTTAAAAAAGTAAATGCACAACCTAAAAATAAAGAATTATGTGGTATCTGGTGGGAAATTTTAGGACTTTAAGCCTGAGAGGCAGCATCTCAAGCAGCCCTGAGAGAATACTCGGAGCCAAGGTACATAGGAGTTTTACAAGAAAGAGCAGGTGGTTTGAACCTCAAAAGATGATTGTTAATTAAGGAAAACTAGATACCCCAAGTTAAGGAATTTTGCACTTTTCTATGTATGAGAAGATGCAAGAGTCTGGACTCACTGAAATCATTTCTTTGATATACCTGTCAGCTATCTGGGGCCAGTATCCTGTGTGTTCACACCCTGAGTTTCCTCAGGGCTCACCTTGGGAGAGGCTGCAGTCTGGTGGCTGCTAGATAGCAGGTGTTCTTTCCTTCCTGGGCTCCCTCGGGGCTCATCAGCTCACCATTGGTTGTGGCTACAATCACTGATGACCAGGACATCCTTGTTTACTGATATGGCAAGAAATATTCCACTTCTCAGTTGATTTGATCATTAGTTGATTAGGATAATTATCTTTTTGCCTGAAATATAACAGAAATTAATGTTAAAAGATGACTTAAGATCACTCACTGCAACATCCTCATCCTAAGCTGGCAATGGCACAGACCCTGAGCACATATGTAGCAGATGACAGGTCAGTTTGGGGTTGCCTGGGTCTTCAGTTATGTATCCAATGGGCAGGACACAAGGATAGAAGTGTCCTCATCATTTGCCACAAGCTTGTTTTCAAAAATTTGTTTTCTAAAAACCATTTCCTTCTGAAATTCTCACCAGTTTATGTTGTTGAATACACTATTCATCCTGATTGGGTTTCCCTGGTGGCTTAGTGGTAAAGAATCCATCTGTAATACAGGAGCCACAGAAGACAGTTTCAGTCCCTGGGTCAGGAAGATCTCCTGAAGAAGGAAATGGCAACCCACTTCAGTATTCTTGCTTGGAGAATCTCATGGGCAGAGGAGCCTGGCAGGCTATAGTCTATGGGGTCACAAAGAGTATGACACAACTGAGTGACTAAACAACAACAACATCTCATTCTTATTTTGTTATTTGATATTTATGATCCAAAATCACTACAGATGGTGACTGCAGCCATGAAATTAAAAGACGCTTACTCCTTGGAAGGAAAGTTATGACCAACCTAGATAGCATATTCAAAAGCAGAGACATTACTTTGCCAACAAAGGTTCATCTAGTCAAGGCTATGGTTTTTCCTGTGGTCATGTATGGATGTGAGAGTTGGACTGTGAAGACGGCTAAGTGCCGAAGAATTGATGCTTTTGAACTGTGGTGTTGCAGAAGACTCTTGAGAGTCCCTTGGACTGCAAGGAGATCCAACCAGTCCATTCTGAAGGAGATCAGCCCTGGGATTTCTTTGGAAGGAATGATGCTAAAGCTGAAACTCCAGTCCTTTGGCCACCTCATGCGAAGAGTTGACTCATTGGAAAAGACTCTGATGCTGGGAGGGATTAGGGGCAGGAGGAGAAGGGGACAACAGAGGATGAGATGGCTGGATGGCATCGCTGACTCGATGGACGTGAGTCTCAGTGAACTCCGGGAGTTGGTGATGGACAGGGAGGCCTGGCATGCTGTGATTCATGGGGTCGCAAAGAGTCGGACACGACTGAGCGACTGATCTGATCTGATCTGATTTATGATCTATAGCATGAGGCCAAGTTAACTGTTCCAGAAGAGGGAATACACTCAGAAATTACAAATCTGTGATGAAATGTACTTATTCTGAGCCCATGGTTAAGAAGTATGTGATGTTGTATATCCAGGAATGACTAGAGCAACTAAACAGATCAATAATGTTATTGAGATGCAAGAAAGACATTGCTGTTTACTAAGACAGGGTGACTCCAAGACCATGGAACACAGTCATTTGCCTCACCTGGCTGGTGATTCTTGATGGACACAATGTTGGTTACTGCATGTTAAATAGTGATCCTTAAAGTTTCTATCACTTGGACTTTATACTAACTCAGGCTTGCTGTCTGCCCCACCTCGTCCAAATGCACGAGCCTTTGTTGCTGTGATAATCAGATCAGCCAGATAGAGCTGTGGACTGAATGTTTCTGCCCTAAAATCCATATGCTGAAGCCCTAGTCCACAAGGTGATGGTATCTGTGTAAGGGGTCTTCGAAGGTAATTGGGCCATGATGGTGAGACCCTCACAATGGGGCTAGTGCCTTTATAAGAATGGTGGCCCCAGAATGAAACCTGCCTGCCAAACCTCCCAATCTGCAGTACTGTGACACAGTTGTGCTGTTGAAGCCATCCAGTCTGTGGTCCTAGGCTGTAGTCACCAGAGCTGACTGGTACACAGGGTGAACAGTGACAGGAGGCAAACAGGCTAGAGGGGACCCATGAGAGCTATCTGTAGTCAGCTCCCCTACCCAAGCTAGAGCAGCCCAGCAGAATTAATAGACATGATTACTTGTGGGTGGATGCACTGTTGCCCAACCTAAATTACAAACATAACTTTAATTAATATTGTTCATATATTACTCGTACATACTCCTACCTAGAAGAGACTGTTGTAATGCAGGGCAGTGAGGAGTGGAGAAGAAGGCTTTTGCTAATAGCCCCGCGCTTTTCAGGGAGTTAGCAATTAATCATCCACCCCTGCTGTTTACGAAAGGGCCAGCCATCCATCTAAGGTGGGACAACAATTACAGACCTTAATAAACAGAACTTATGCAGATGACACCACACTTATGGCAGAAAGCAAAGAACTAAAGAGCCTCTTGATGAAAGTGAAAGAGGAGAGTGAAAAAGTTGGCTTAAAGCTCAACATTCAGAAAACTAAGAACATGGCATCCAGTCCCATCACTTCATGGGAAATAGATGGGGAAACAACGGAAAGAATGACAGACTTTATTTGGGGGGGGGGCTCCAAAACCACTGCAGATGGTGATTGCAGCCATGACATAAAAAGACACTCCTTGGATGAAAAGTTATGACCAACCTAGACAGCATATTAAAAAGCAGAGACATTACTTTGCCAACAAAGGTCCATCTAGTCAAAGTTATGGTTTTTCCAGAAGTCATGTATGGATGTGAGAGTTGGACTATAAAGAAAGCTGGGCACTGAAGAATTAATGCTTTTGAACTGTGGTGTTGGAGAAGACTCTTGAGAGACCCTTGGACTACAAGGAGATCCAACCAGTCCATCCTAAAGGAAATCAACCCTGAATATTCACTGGAGGACTGACACTGAAGCTGAAGCTCCAAGACTTTGGCCACCTGATGCAAAGAAATGACTCATTCGAAATGACCCTGATGCTGGGAAAGATTGAAGGTGGGATGAGAAGGGGACAGCAGAGAATGAGATGGTTGGATGGCATCACCAACTCAATAGACATGAGTCTGAGTAAACTGCAGGAGCTGGTGATGGACAAGGAGGCCTGGAGTGCTGCAGTCCATGGGGTCGCAATGAGTCAGACACGACTGAGCAACTGAACTGAACTGAACTGAAGGATGAAGTGCATAACTTTATAACACAGGAATCCAAGAAGCTATTCTTTTCTTTCTTTCTTTCTTTTCTTTCTGTCTGTCTGTCTCTCTTCCTTCCTTCTTCCCTTTCTTCCTTCCTTTCTATGTTGAAGTATAGTTGATTTACAGTATTATAATAGTTTCAGGTGGACAACATAGTGATTCAGTATTTTTATAGATTATACTCTATTTAAAGTTATGAAATGAAGATGGTATCTCCCTGTGCTGTACAATGTCTCTTTGGTGCTTTTATACATAGTAGTGTGTCTCTCTTAGACCTGCATCCTTATCTTGCCCTTTGCCACACCCCTCTCCCTGCTGGTAACTACTCCTCTATTCTCTACATCTGTGAGTCTGCTTCAGTTTTCTTTTATTCAATTATTTGGTTTTTTTTTTAGATTCCACATATAAGTTTTAACACATTTATTTGTCTTTCTCTGTCTGACTTATTTCACTAGCATAATACCCTTCAGGTCCATCTATTTTATTGCAAATGGCAATTTTTCATTTTTTTATGGTTGAGGGATAGTCCCTGCAAAGTTTCTGCAGAAAATCAGCTGACAACCATACAGGGCGTCCCTTGTATATGACTCTATTTTTCCCTTCTACCTTTAAATTCTCTTTATCTTTAATTTTTGCCATTTTAATTATGATATGTCTTGGTGTGAGTGTCTCTGGGCTCATCTTATTGGGGGATTTCTGTGCTTCCTGTGCCTGAAAATCTGTTTCTTCAGTTTGGGAAGTCTCCACTCATAATTTCATCAAATATGTTTTCAACACTTTACTCTCGCTTTTCTCTTTCTAGGACTTCTATAACACAAATGTTGATATACTTGATGTTGTCTAAGAGGACCCTTAAACTATTCTCATCTTTCAGAATTTGTCTTTCTTTTCGGTGTTCTGATTTGTGATTTCCATTATTCTGTCTTCCAGATCACTTTAAAGGGGTTCTTCTGTATCACCCAGTTTGCTATCAGTCCCTTCTAGGGCATTTTTCATTTCAATTATTGTATAGTTCAGAGGGCTGGGGAGAATCTTCAGGTGAAGATTCCACTAAGAAATGAAAAGTTCCCAAGAGTCATATGTATGACCTTAAAAATCGCAAGAAAATACAGAGCTCAGCATCAGATAAACCTTGCAGTATGACCATGGGTTAGATCCAAAATTTTGGCCACCTGATGCGAACAGCTAATCACTGGAAAAGACCCTAATCCTAGGAAAGATTGAGGGCAGGAGGAGAAGGGGACAACAGAGGATGAGATGGCGGCATGGCATCACAGACTTATTGGACATGAGTTTGAGCAAACTACAGGAGATAGTGAAGGACAGGGAATCCTTGCGTGCTGCAGTCCATGGGGTTGCAGAGTCGGACATGACTTAGCAACTGAGCAAAACAAATGGCCATGGGCAGTTGGACTTCTTTGAGCCTTGGTTTCCTTATCCATAAGATTGTGTATCATAATACCAACTTTTCAGAGCTTATGTCCAAAGCAAAGGAAAGGAAATATAAGAAACCGTTGAACTGTGTCTGGAACAATAAAAGAAAAACTGTTTATTTCAACCTCAGCTGCCCATCACATTTGCATCTTCTGCAGGCTGTACCTGCAGGCACCTGAGGCAGGTGATGAAATGGGTTTATTAGACAGTAAATCAGGAAAGTCAGGGAAGGACAAAGAGCCCAGTCACTGAGCTTCCTGCACAAGCCAGTCACCCTGAAAATAACCTGCGGGTGTTTCCAGGAATCACAGAGCCTCCCATGAATCAGGGCCTTCGGGGTCATCTGGCGAGAAACAGAAACTCTGGCAAGATCTCCTTGCCCTCGTTCTCTGACACTGACTAGTGGCATCAAAGAAGGGCTGCTCCAGGACTGCCAATGTCTTCCCTGCAGAAAGAGATGCTTCATCAGAGTCACCTCCAAAACAGTGCAGGTAAGGAGGAAAAGCACTGCAGTGCCTGAGCTGGGTTCAGTTTATATTCACAATGTCTCCCTTTCTGCCTGAGCTTCATGACTTGGCAGTGAAAGTCGTTTCAACACAAGGTCCTTAATAACATCGGTGTTCATTCCAGACTATCCGATACACCCAATTAATATGTTCTGTGGATGATCTATCACCCTGCAAAGCTGCTAAATGAATCAAGTTCATTACGTGCCCTTCTTTTATTAATAACACAAGTAGCATCTCTGCAGAAAAGCCATCGGCAGGGCTGGTTTCTGGTTCTCATTGGAACCCGTCGTACAGAAAGGATACGAATCAAGATAACCAGAGGCTGTCTGTCAGCCTGGAACACCAACTCGGCGCCAGATGTGGGGGCAGCTGACATGCTGTATCAGCTCCCAGGAAACAGCGTCCAAAGGGGATTCCTGCTGCAGCAGAGCCTGTCCACACGTATGTCAGCCTGAAAAACCATTATTTAAAAACCTCTCCCTAACAACAGAAAGCAAAGAACCAGATTATTACATTAGGAGTGACCCCAAAGGTCATCTAACCCAGTGGTCCTCACCTGTTACCGTAAATAACAATCATCTGAAATCTTTTTAAAAGTATCAACCTTCAGTAAAGAGGGACCAGCAAACCCCAAAGGACTAAACGGGCAGAGGCCACTCGGTGACCACAGCTGAATTAAATTAAAAAGAGGGACAGAAAAGTCCCAAACATTTAGAAATTGTGCAACAGATTTTCAAGTCATCCATTGGTCAAAGAACAAATTATAAGTAAATTTATAAAATGTTTTTAATTGAATGATAATGGACACACAACATATTAACATTTGTGGGATGCAGCAAAAATAGTGCTTAAATATAAGTTTATAGCCTCAAATGGATATAATAAAAAAGAAAAATTTAAATCAATAACCTGTGTGTATGCTTAGTCGCTTCAGTCATGTTCGACTCTTTGCAACCCCATGGACTATAGCCTGCCAGGCTCCTCTGTCCATTGGAATCTCCAGGCAAGAATACTGGAGTGGAGACTTCCCTGGTGGTCCAGTGGTTAAGAATCCTCCTTGCAATGCAGGGGACACGGGTTCAATTCCTAGTGTGGAAAGATCCCACATGCCACAGGGCAGCTAAGGCCATGTGCCACAACTTCTGAGACTGCGCCCTAGAGCACAGTAACCACATAAGAGAAGCCATGGCAACGAGAAGCCCATGCCCCACAATTAGAGAGTAGGCCCTGCTCTCCACAACTAGAGAAAGCCCACGTGCAGCAGTGAAGAACAGGTACAGCTAAAGGTAAAGATAAATACAAATTTTAAAAGAAGAATACTGGAGTGGGTTGCCATGTCCTCCTCCAGGGGATCTTCCGGACCTATAATGGGGAGAGGTCACTCCAGTGCTGCATAAGCAATTTTTCGTGGGCAGTGAGGCTGGTCTGAGGCAGAAGGACCACCCACTGCCCAGCATTCCCCCACCTTCACAGCTCAGCAACCCTGAAAGGAATGAGGTCCAGTTTGCAGGGCCAATCTGTTTCCCAACAGGGTTCTTAGCGTAAAACCTTTGGAAACTTGTTGTTTTGTTCTGATTTTTTGTGTGATCTAGCATTTTTCAAGGAAAATTGGATGAGGAGGGTAGTTCAGTTGGCTTATGAAAGCACAGGGATTGTCAGAGCCCATTAAGCAGGTAAATTATGATCTAAACAGGCCAGCTCTTATTTACCGTGATTTCCCAGGGGGCCTTCCTAGGAGGCTGTTGCAGCTTCATTAACATCAGTCTGTGATGAGGCCCCAGGTTGGGGGCGGGGAGCAGCTGCAGCTTTGGAGTCAATCCAAGGCCTGTCTGGAACAGTGCAGCTCAGGGGAGAAGCTGCCCTGACACAAAGGGCCAAGGAACCTCAGGTTACCATGCATGAGGTATTTCTTCACAACAGTGTGGTCTGTGAATTCAGCTAGAGGGTAATTTGGGGATCTGATTGCATAATACTAAGGGAATTACTTGTAGTCTGACTTTATCGTTGGGCAGTTTGTTTGCAGTTACACCTGATCTCTGAGTTTTAGTACAATCCTACCCACAATTGTTCTGTATTTAGACCTCCACAGAAAGATAACTTGTTATGTTGTTGGGTACCGGGCTAGCATCTATTTTATAATATGTCTGCACCCAAATTTCTTCTTTACTTTTGCTTTTCTTCAAGGTACTTTTATAATATCAAAGTACAATTTGTTTTGACTGTGTAATAGCATATATAAAATAATGCATGACTCAGAAGTAAAAATAGAGCACAGCAAAGGAAACCCATAAACAAAATAAAAGGACAACCCACACAATGGGAGAAAATATTTACAAATGATGAGACTGACAAGGGGTTAGTCTCCAAAATTTGCAAACAGCACATGGAGCTCAATACGAAAAAAACAAACAACCCAATCAAAAAAATGGGCAGAAGACCAAACTAGACATTTCTCCAAAGAAGACATATGGATGGCCAAGAGGCACACAAAAAGATGCTCCACCTCACTAGTTACTGCTGCTGCTGCTGCTAAGTCGCTTCAGTCATGTCCGACTCTGTGCAACCCCACAGGCAGCAGCCCACCAGGCTCCTCCGTCCCTGGGATTCTCCAGGCAAGAACACGAGTGGGTTGCCATTTCCTTCTCCAATGCATGAAAATGAAAAGTGAAAGTGAAGTCACTCAGTCGTGTCCGACTCTAGCAACCCCATGGACTGCAGCCTACCAGGCTCCTCAGTCCGTGGGTTTCTCCAGGCAAGAGTACTGGAGTGGGGTGCCATTGCTTTCTCCATTACTAGTTACTAGAGAAATGCAAATCAAAACTACAATGAGGTATCACCTCGCACCAATCAGAATGACCATCGTCAAAAAGCCTACAAACAATAAATGCTGGAGAATATGGAGAAAAGGGAACCCTCCTACACTGTTGGTGGGAATGTAAACTGGTGCAGCCACTATGGAGAACAGTATGAAGGTTTCTTCAGAAACTAAAAATAGAGCTACCCTGAAATCCTATTCCTAGGCATATATTCAGAGAAAAACATAGTTCAAAAGAATACAGACACCCCAATGTTCATTGCAACACTGTTTACAATAACCAGGACATGGAAGCAACCTAGATGTCCATCAACAGAGGAATGGATAAGGAAGATATATACATATATATAATGAAATATTAGTCATCAAAAAGAATGAAATAATGCCATTTGCAGCAATACAGATGGAGATGATCATACAAAGTGAAGTAAGTCAGACAGAGAAAGACAAATATCATGTGATATTGCTTATATGGAGAATCTAAAAAAAATGATACAAAAAATGAAAATAGAATAATCTCTGTTTTTCATTAGAACAGAGAGCAGGCTTGTGAGGTGCAGACACCTGGTGTCTTAAACCAGACGCCAGGATGATAGTCAGGCTGGGGACTTGCCCACACTTACCCACGCAGCTGCACATCACCCGTTTTCTCCATGAACAAGGACAAGTACAACCATGGGAGCTCCCAGAAAGGAGATCGAGGCCACAGGGCCATGACTCTCATGGTGACTGACAGTCCCAGCAGACCTGCAGCTAAAGGTTTCCCGGGATGTGGACTTTTCAGTGCCAAAGTCTTGTTACAGGGCTGAACCAACCAGAGCCCTCCCCTGCTCCTGCCTGAGCCCTTTTGTCAGGGCCCGGGAACCTTCCTTTCCAGATTCCCACCGCAGACTACCATCTCTCTTGCTCTTTCCACTGACGAAATATTTGGGGAAAAATATTACAGTTTCACTGCACTGTGTTTTTTCTTGTTGGTTGTATAAAGATAAATATATTCTTATCTTAAATAAGATAAGTGTTCCTGACACTTGACTGAGATGTCTTGGTAAAAATAAAACGAAGAACTGAGCACAGCATCTGGTTTTGGGGCCCCTTGCGGGTTCATCAGGGGCTGGGTCCATGAACAAGCCCAAATCCAACCACAGGAGCTCCCAGAAAGGAGACCGAGGCCGGGGTCCCACAGCCTCAGACATCCTGGGAGAAACACTCAGAGCTGTGATGCAGTGGGTATCTTCTGTGGGTGCGTTAAGCGTTTTAGGTACTAAGGCATTTGACCTGTTATCATTTACATTTTTCACAGGAGCAAACCGAATCCTAGAAAAGGTGAGTAACCTGCCACAGGCCACAAGATCACCACGTGGTGGAGACAGCCTCACACCCAGGATGTCCTGTTAGTGCAGGCCCGTGTGCCCAACACACAGTGAGGCCAGGCACACTGTGACATCGAAGTGCAGAACAGAGAGGGGTTTACTGCAGGACTGGGTAAGCAGACCTGTAGCTCATGCCCTAAGAAGCCTAGAGCTCCCTGAAGGTTTTTACAAAGCATTTTTAAAAGCAGGTGAGGGAGGGGGTCTCAGGGTGTGTGATCAGTTCGTGCACAATCCTCTGATTGGCTGATGGGGAGGCAGCAGGTCGTATTAGAGGAAAGAACATCATCAGTCCTTAGGCTCCAGGAGGCCTGGGGCTCAAGGTCGTCAAGTAGTTAACATTTTCCATTTGGTGGAGAGAGGGGTGTTTTTTACATTTGCAAAACAACTTAGGAAACTATATAGCATCAGATAGTATCAGAAAACATCAAATACTGTTATCTAGGTACTCCAGAGAGGAGTTGCAGCAGAAGATGCGGGGGAAGGCCTGTCTCTCCCCAAGGCCCCTTGAGGTCCTGCTGGGTTACAGTCTCACTCTAGAACCTGCACTCGCATGGGCAATGTTTTCCAGTCTCCCCTCAAAGACTCTCTTAGACGGGGCCCCTCAGGAGCTGTGGTGAGATCCTGTGGGCAACCCCGTGCAGGACAAGCTTTTGTCACCAGGTAGAGTCAGATGATGGTCCTGTCACAGGATGACCAAGGGGAGCAGACGGGGCAGGAGAGGGGATGGGGTCGGGTGCTCATCAGCAATACCAGGAGTTCTAGGAATTCTCCACTTTATCAGTGGAAAAGTAAGGAAGTTTCAAGCAACACATTCAGTAAGAATTATTTCATGTTTGCTGGGATAAAGCCAAAAATTTGATTGTATGTTAAGTTGCTTCAGTCACGTCTGACTCTTTGCGACCCTGTGAATCATATCCAACCAGGCTCCTCTGTCCATGGAATTCTCCAGGCAAGAATACTGGAGTGGGTTGCCATTTCCTTCTTCAAGGGATCTTCCCAGCCCAGGGATCGAACCTGCATCTCCTGCATTGGCAGGCGGAGTCTTTACCACTGAGCCACCAGGAAGCCAAACCACTTCTTAATCCATAGGAAACAGAGGCGCAGGGCAGTCTCTTCAGATCTCAGCTGGCAGTGACCACGGGAACAGATGCAGCTTGGCAGGCAGATGCCAGGACTCATGCGGTGGGTCAGGAGAGCAGCTGCCTGCACAGCCTCAGGTTTCCCCAGACAGCAGAGAAACCATGCATGTATGGGCTCTCAGAGCAGAGTCGTCTGTAATGCAATTTTAGCTCATCTCATTGAGAAAGAAAAATGGGCAACATTCGCCAGTCGTGTCTGCCTGAGCCTTCCCTGGATCCACAGCATTTTTATCAATACAGGAAGTCAGAGACATAATTGAATTTACAGACTTGTGAAGAATAAATCAATTTCCCATGGAAAAACCCCAAGACCAGAGCTCATCCATAAGCTTCCTCCTCTGCTGTTTTTATTTTGTACTTGCTCATAGCATTGTACTCAACAAAGCCTTGTGACAGTCTCAATGACTCATTTTGGAATGAAAGCTTTTGAGAGATCTTTGCTCTGATAGTGGAACTTTCCTCTTTTCACACTGGCCTTGATTACATGGCAAGCTATGAAATTCAGTAACACTTGGGGTTTTGTAAAAAAGTCACTCTTTGGATATTAAAAAAGAAGGGAACAGAGGAGAATATTCTTAATCATTTCTCTTTCTAACATCAATTCAAATTCTTTCTTATAATCTCCTTTTTAGATTATATGTTTGAATATGTTGAGAAAAGGTGATATTTTAGAGACACATGTATGGATCTAAATGACTAAAATGGACAACATTCATACCTTAAATAAATCAGACATCTTTCCAAGTTGCACCAGGCAGGGCTGTGGCAGGAAACAGATGGTTGGCTCCAGGGGCTGATTAAGGAAGGGTCAACATCAGGACAGCTCACAGCAGAGTGGGCTCAGTCAGGCCTAAAGAGAGGACAGTGAGGCCCCCGCCAGCTGAGGGCAGGGGCTGCCCTGGGAACAGGCTGCGCTGTAGGATGCTGTAGGATGAGGCTGCAGAGAAGGCGAATTGCCTGGTCACAGTCCCGAAGTGGGGGTGGGGCTCAGGAAAAGCCCCCGAACCCTCTGCGTGTCCTAGATTGGATCTAGGTTTGAAGCAAGCTTTTCATCAACTCAATGGACATGAATTTGAGCAAACTCCAGGAGACAGTGAAGAACAGGGAAGCCCAGCATGCTGCAGGCCATGGGGGGTCAAAAAGAGTCAGACACAACTGAGCAACTGAACAACTGCCACACACTAGCTGTGTGAATAGAGGCACATAACTTATCTTCTTCTCTAAGCGTCCATGTTTTCATACTTAAAATGCTAAATAAGGTTGCTGAGAGAATTAAATGAGGAATGTAAGAAACGGTGTGCACAATAGAGCTAATGACCAGAACACAGTGCAGGAGGCCCCTGCTCCAGCTAACCCATCATGAGGACTGCGTGAAATAACATCTCAGGAGGCAGGACCTTGTGAAATACGTCTCAGGTTACCTCCCCCGGGTAAGAAAGGGGGGAAATTGTCCATTGGTACCTTCCATCCACTGGCCAGGGAGTCGGTGGTGACACTATAGTCCCACAGGATAGAAGCCAAAGGGTACCTGGCCATAGGGTCAGAGACACGACGCACCTGCCCTGAAGGTACACGGTAGCCGTGAGAAGCTGGAAGCCTAATGCAGCCCCAAGCATCTAATCGTGGGTCTTCCCACAGGAGAGGACGAACCTGAGGTTCCTCCACAAGCCGTTCTGAGATACAGCCACAGGTCCTGGGACATGACCTGAGCCTTCTGCACATCCAACAGTTCTCACTCCAGGCTGGAGAAATTTCCAAAATGCCAGAGCCTGTCAGAGCTTCAGGATTTGCAAAACACCCACCTCACTCTCGTCCATCCCCCTAAAACTTTCTGTGGTGAGAGAAAAGGACCACATCCTTCATATATATTAGAAAAATGTGAACACTGACTGAAATGTGAACACAACTGGACATTTATTGCGTCACTTTGAACGTGTTACATCTAACTTATGAGTAAGCAGATAAAACCCAGGCATCCAACAGTCACCTAATGAGACTGTTTTGTCTGTTGTCAAATAGAGCTGAGTTTTAATTATTAATTTACAGTCAAATAGTCTCTTTCGCTGAACCATTCCCGTGCAGACTAAAGGAATGCTTAGATTTCTGCTTAAACATTGTTTAGACCAACCTCTTGCTTTGCAGATTGAAGGCAGTGGGGATGAAAGAGATGAAGTAAGCTGTCACAAGTCAGCTGAGAAGGACTCAAGCTCACGTCTTCAGACTCCAGGTCTAACGTTTTCTCCATTTCACTCCACCGAGATCATTTTGTCTTCTTGATGTTTCATTTCATGCAGGTTTACTTTCTCTGTTCCGTGTGAAGCTCTGCCGCCATCATTTCTCTCCAGACTGCGGCGCAGTTTAAGGCTCATTTAGTTTATGGTGTTCGAGCAACCAAGCGCATCTTCCCCAGATGAAATTTTCACAGGGAAGCGTGGGGATCAGAGCCATCCCAAGCGACACCTCCTATGGTTCCCACAAATACCTCTGGGGCTGGCCCCTTGTGCCCTTGTGATGAGGGACACGCTATCGGGGCCAAGCACCTGCGGACCCCGGGGCTCTGAGGTCCTCACAGTGCACGTTCATCGCTGAGCCCCCTGCACCTGCATGGACAGGTAGAAACACAAGTGTGTCAGCCTCACAAGTAAAGATCCCACATGCAGACTGTGGGGTGAGAAGTGCTTTACAAACAACAAAAGATCCACCCACCGAAGGCTGAAGGAGCTCGGACGCCTTGTCTTCCTCTGTGACCTCTGCTCCAGAAATTTCCACATGTAATAGCACTTGCTCTAAACTCGATTTAATATTCTAAACATTCACTTGTGAAATGCAAAGTAGGCCCCTCACTGCTGGGTCTGCAGAGGATAGCTCAGTTCACTGCTCCCTATCACACAGCAGGGACCAGAGCAGTAATGTTGCAAAACCAGTGTGGCAGGAAAGAGACGCCGGAACCGGGATGCAGTGTCCATGCAGTATCCACAGAACCCGGAGCTGGGAGCTCGAATTTGGTCCCCTAGCCCCAGGGCATCTTCCTCACCGGAAACATCTGTTTAGATCTAATGTAGTGTAGGCCTCTAAAGACAATGATCTCAGCTTTTTCTAATCTGAAGTTTTTATTTGGCCTTTATTGGGGGGATGGGGTTGGAATGATTTATTTTTTAAATAACTGGTTATTGCTGTATCCCTATAACTTTATTGCTGGACATTGAAATTTGAATTTCTTCTTTTTTTTTTTTTTGCATGCAAAATTTTTTATTGGAATATAGTTGCTTTACAATGTGTTAGTTTTTGCTGCACAACAAAGTGAATAAGTTATATATTTTGCCAGATATAGAATTCTAGGTTCATAATTTCTTTTCTCTTTCAGCATTTTAAGGGTCTTTCTACTTTCTTCTGAATTGCTTCATTTCTGATGAAAGTTAGCACTGATTCTGTTGTTGTGAGAATTGTTTGAATATATGCATATATACGTACATGTGTTCATAGGTAGGTGGACAGATAGATAAGATCAGATGTCTCAACTATTAGATCTCTTCTCTTCCCTCCCCTGTCTTCAAGACTAAAAAGACTAAGAATGCAAATTCGTATTATACTGGACCGATTAAATATTAGCAAGCTCAAAGGGACAAATTACTTGCCCTTAAGGATTATTTGGTTTCTCGCTTTTTAAATGTTTTTTATTTATTCAAATAGCATATTCTGCCCAGCTCTACTGAAACCTCAGAACTATGAACTCTTACTTCAGGTCAACTCTGATTTTTATCATTGTTCCTCTCTTCCTGTGACTGCTTTTAAGATTTTCCCTTTCTCTTTGATTAGTGTCAATCCAAAATGACCTGGTTTGCTTTGCGTCTGTTTGGCCTGTTTTTTAAATCTGTAGGTTGATTTTTTTTTTATTAAATCTGAACATTTGCAGCCATTATTCCCTCAAATATGCTGTTCCACTGCAACATCCCTGTCTTCCCTTTCTGGCACTTTAGTCACGGGTGTGTTAACCCTCATGCCCACAGCCTCTGTTCCCTCAGTCACTTCTCTCTCTGGGTTTCCATTCCCATCACCCTTTCTAAAAACCTACTAACCTTCCTTCTGTTAATCTGTTTAATCTTCTGTTGAGCCCATCAGATAAATTTGCAATTCAGATACTGTGTTTGGCAGATGCAGTATGTTCATTTGGTTCTTTTCTAAAGAACTGACTTCTTGTCACCTTTTTTGTCCCCTTTTCCCTTAAGTCCTTGAACATACTTACAGTTGCTGTATTCAAGCCCTTATCTTTAAGGCCAGCATCTCTGGATATGGTCATTTTTATGGCTTTCTGAAAATTGTTGATGTTATGTTGCAGAATCTGACTTCTGTCAACTTCTTAGAAGAATACTGAGCCAATTAGCTTTATTCTGTTAGTGTTTATTTTTAGGCTTGGTTAGGCCTCCTTATTGTACCCTTGGACTGCAAGGAAATCAACCAGTCAGTCCTAAAGGAAATCAACCCTGAATAGTCATTGGAAGGACTGATGCTAAAGCTGAAGCTCCAATACTTTGGCCACCTGATATGAAGAACTGACTCATTAAAAGAGACCCTGATGCTAGGAAAGATGGAGGGCAGGAGAAAGGGGGCGACAGAGGATGAGACAGTGAGATAGCATCACCGACTCAATGGACATGAGTTTGAGCAAACTCTGAGAGATACTGAAGGACAAGGGAAGCCTGGTGTGCTGCAGTCAATGGAGTCACAAAGAGTAGGACATGACTTGGCAACTGAAAAACAACAACTCTAAGGCTAGCACACCCTGTGCTCTGGTCTTGCTTGGATTGCAGTTGGATGCCTGCGATGGCTTCTCAAATCGTCATAGTGTCTCTCAATATCGTGCGACCCCAACACACAAGCAGCAAGAGCAACTGCTCTTTGCCCACCTTCAAGGAGTCCCATCCTGTGCCTGCAGGACTTAATATTTGGCCAAAGACTCAAGAGAACCCCTGTGCAAACTCCTCCTCACGTGCCTTCTTCTCTGACAGCCAGTTCCTCATATTCCAGCAGCCTGAGTGGTCCTGAACTTTGTTCTGTGTTTGCTCCACCCAGCATCACCTCTGGACCTGGGCTTCTTTGCCCTAGGACATGGAGCAATGGGAAGTACCCGCAGTGAGAAAGCTGGAGGCATGTGAGGCTCATCTCTTGAGAGTCCCTTCTCCCTGGACCACAGCGTTGTGCTCTCTCATCTCATCTCTCACTGTTTCTCAACAAACAGTGGCTTCATGATTGTTTGCATTGGGAAAATGCATCTGATTTCCATCACTGCATCATGGTGCAGACCAGAAGCACCACCATTCCTTTTAACATAATGAAAATAAGCCTGTCATAAGTATGCATCGCATTAATGGAGAAATGCCATGGAAGCAACATGTTGTAATTGAAAACAGTCTCTTATGGGTTTTAGAAATTTGGGCTTAAGTTCCCAGCTCTGTGACTTCAATTAATCATTTAATCAATTTTCTCATTTGTAAATTAAAGAGGGAGTATATATAAAATTCTTCCTAGTTCTAATATCTTTTTATTCCATGGCACAAAGATAAAACTCATGAATTTTTCATTTTCAAAATAATCCTAAAAAGCATTCCCTTCATTTTAATTCTGATAATAGTTCATAAAAGCCTTGATAAAAGTAAGAAGAGGAAAGAAAACTGGGCACTTAATGTACTATCAAATTGTCTTTTATATGCTATGTCTAATGCTCAGCATATCATAGGCATTTAAATTTCCCATAAGAATAAATGTAACATATCAAATAACTCAGTGAATAATACCACCAAGAATTCACTACTCCCACTCTTCCCGAGGGGAACAGATAATGTGTTCTTTATTAATTCTAAGAATGACTTGAATACTAGCTGCCAACCTACTCATTTAGACTTCCTCTTTCATTGTAGACTGTCCTAGTTTAGTGACCACATTTAAACAAAACTGGAATCATTGGTGTAATCTGAGGATTGAAGAATTACAATCTTTATCTTCATTTATTCATTTACTCCACAAATATCTACTGAGAACTTATTATATACCGAGTACCGTATCAGCTTCTGGAGACAAAATTATGAGCAAAATAAACTTGGTATCTGCTGTCATAGAGTTTAAAGTCTAGTAGAGGAGATAGGCATTAATAAAATAATAATTTATGAATCAATGTAAAGTTTCAACTGTGAAATGCTCTGTCAAAGAAGAAACTCTTTATAAGAAGCTAGAATGTGGATTTAATCTTGGGAAGAAACAGCATCCCAGGAAGAATAGCCTCATGGTGAGACGAAGGGCTTCCCTGGTGGCTCAGGTGGTAAAGAATATGCTTGCAGTGCAAGAGACCCGGGTTCTATCCCTGGGTTGGGAAGATCCCCTGGAGAAGGAAATGGCTACCCACTCAGGTATTCTTGCCTGGAGAATTCCATGGACAGAGGAGCCTGGTGGACTACAGTCCATGAGGTCGCAAAAAGTCAGATATGACTGAGAAACTACCATTTTGAGAAGAAAGTGGTGGGCATCCTTGCTTTGTTCCTTATTTTAGACAAAATGCTTTCAGGTTTTCACTGTTGGGGATGATGTTACTTGTGGGCTTGTTATATATTTAACATATATGCAGAGTACATCATGAGAAATTCTGGGCTGGAGGAAGCACAAGCTGGAATCAAGATTGCTGGGAGAAATATCAGTAACCTCAGATATGTATATGACACCATCCTTATGGCAGAAAGTGAAAAACTAAAGAGCCTCTTGATGAAAGTGAAAGAGGAGAGTGAAAAAGTTGGCTTAAAGCTCAACATTCAGAAAACTAAGATTATGGCTGCTGCTGCTTAGTCAGTCGTGCATCCGGTCCCATCACTTCATGGCAAATAGATGGGGAAACAGTGGCTGACTTTATTTTCTGGGGCTCCAAAATCACTGCAGATGGTGATTACAGCCATGAAATTAAAAGATGCTTATTCCTTGGAAGGAAAGTTATGACCACCCTAGATAGCATATTGAAAGCAGAGACATTACCTTGCCAACAAAGGTCCGTCTAGTCAAGGCTATGGCTTTTCCTGTGGTCATGTATGGATGTGAGTTGGACTGTGAAGAAGGCTGAGTGCCAAAGAATTGATGCTTTTGAACTGTGGTGTTGGGGAAGACTCTTGAGAGTCCCTTGGACTGCAAAGAGATCCAACCAGTCCATCCTAAAGGAGATCAGTCCTGGGTGTTCATTGGAAGGACTGATGTTGAAGCTGAAACTCCAATACTTTGGCCACCTCATGCGAAGAGCTGACTCATTTGAAAAGACCCTGATGCTGGGAAAGATTGAGGGCAGGAGGAGAAGGGGACAACAGAGGATGAGATGGTTGGATGGCATCCCCGACTCAATGGACATGGGTTTGGGTAGACCCTGGCAGTTGGTGATGGACAGGGAGGCCTGGCGTGCTGCGGTTCATGGGGTCACAGAGTCGGACACGACTGAACTGAACTGTCATATATGGCTTTTATTATGTTGAGGAATGTTCCCTCTATACCCCTTTGTTGAGAGTTTTTATCATATATAGATGTTGAGATTTGTCAAAAGCTTTTTCTGCATCTATCAATGATCATATGATTTTTATTCTTTAGTTTGTTAATAAGGTATATCACATTGATTGTTTCACAGGTATTGAACCATCCTTGTATCCCTGGGATAAATCTCATGGTTTTTCTAGTTTTATGAATATTAATCCTATATTCTATAAAATATAATATTGTAAAATGACATATGCATTACCAACAATTCCTCAACAGGATATTCATTCATCATTCTGCAAATTTGCACACACTAAAAGTATTGCTTACAGTGACAAAAATTGCAGATGACCTTACAATCCAGCAATATGAGTTACACAGCTATCAAACATTATAGAAAATATACATAATAAATTAGTAAGTTTAAAAAAATAGGTTGAAAAAAAATAGGTTGATGCAAGAAGTATGTTAACTAATCACTTAATTTGGAAATACATGTATATGTTAGGTATACACAGAAAAATATCTAAAAATGTATATACTATAGCTTTGGCAATGAGCATTTTTGTTATAAATGTTTTATTTTTCTTTTTTATAATTTTGTACATTTTAGTAGCTTGTGTTAATTTTATAATCAAGATATTTTCACTTTAATTTTAATGGGAATATTTTAGCAGGTTATTTTAAGCATAAAAGTGAGGGGATAAAATTTTAATATTGAAAAATCCACTCTAGCAGATGTGTTTATGTAGAGTAGATGCACATACACAAGTTAGGATTTCAACAGAAGTCCAGGCTGATGATGATTTGAACTAGGGGTTTAGTGTTGGTGACAATTGAGAAGATAAATTCTAGAAACTATAGAAAAAATGGACAGAAATTGATGTTTAGCTACCCTCTGCTCTCAAAATACTACACATTTGGGATAAGGACATGTACACTGAATCACAATGACCATTTCCTTGTTGAAATTATAATCACTTGTGATTCTTTTTCTTATTTAAGTCCTTTTAAGCATTTGAAATATCAAATCCATGTAATTATTTTCCAATTTCTTAGCAATCCTAAGCTGTCAGAATTGTATTCATGAATAAAATATGTGTATTAAACCCAAATAATATCCTGTGATATCACCAATGGTCACTAATAAAAATTATTTTAATAAATTAATAAATTTAAAGTCAAAATAAATTTAATTAAATTATAAATTTAGCAATAATAAAATAATTAAATTATAAATTTAAATTTTATTTTAGTAAAATAATGGTCTAAGTTGATTAAAACAGTGATGACCAGCAAAGAAGTTGTTTGTTAAATAAGTTATTTGGCAAAAATCTCCTGAACATCTACTATCCAACTATGTGCAAAATTATGTGTTGGATAAAGATTATGACTAATTGAATAAGAAACGGTCCCCTCCCCAAAGAATTCTTAATCTCGGGAGGATACTGAAGAAACATCATTAACTACATTCCAATGTAATAATAACAACAACCAGCACATACCAAATACACATCGTATGTTGAGAGATGAAATAAATAATCCACATATATTATCTCATTTAATTTTCACACCAACCCTATAAAATATTAAATATAAAATTATTAGCTCCATGTCACATATGAGGAAACAAGACTTAGAAGGTTTTGTAATTGGCTCAGTATCAAACAGCTAATAAGGGATAATACAGAGACTCAAATCCAGGCATGACTGCAGAGCACACCTGCTGTTCTGTTACACTAAAAGAATGAGCAGCTTCTGCACAGAACACAGGCAATTTATCCCTGGAGAGAAGCTGAGGACCGTCCTACAGAAGAAGTAGTTTTTGCTCCAGACTTGAAATTTTCCTCATGCTTAAAAATGTGCAGGAATTCAAGACAGAGAATTTAGGAGAAGCAGATAGAAATAAAAATGAATGATATACAGTCATGTATGACTAGAGAACAGGATGTCAAAAGCCATTGACAGACAGATGAGGCTTCAAAGGAAAGAAAAGTACTTCCTGAATTTAAAGAAGGTCCTTAAATGTCAAAGAGCCAAGAATAACACGCCTTCTATCTAGCCAGAATCTCATTAATTTTTAATGAATAAAGGCAATTCTGATGTGTACATAAAGTTGTAAAATGGCCACAAGGAAATATATCATCAGATAGTTTACATTCTTGAATTAAAGATTATTAGGAATTTAAAGGTTTGAATTTACTGTCACATAAAGACATACATGCTTGTCAGCTGTGTTGGATGTTGTTGATCAACAGTTTTTTAATTTAATAGCATTCAAAAATAAGAACAAATATCACACATTAAGGCATATATGTGAAATCTAGAAAAACTGGCACAGATAAACTTATTTGTAAAGCAGAAATAGAGTCACAGATATAGAGAACAAGCTTTTGAATACCAAAGAATGGGGGTGGGATGAATTGGGAAACTGGAATTGAGACATATACCCTATTGACACTATATATAAAATAGACATTTAATGAGAACCTACTGTACAATGCAGGGTACTCTACAGTGCTCTGTGGTGACCTAAATGGAAAAGAAATCCAAAAAAGAGGAATCTATGTATACATATAGCTAATCCACTTTGCTGTACAGCAGAAAGTAACACAACAATGCAAAGCAACTATACTCCAATAGAAAGTAATTAAACATTTTTTATATGTCTTATTAGGGTTGAATGCACCCTTTCTAGACAATGCAAACAGTTCTAACCCCTGCCGCAGGGTGGTTGGCAGGCAGCAGTGGAGAGAGAATGGTGCCCCCAGTAAGGTCACTACACAAAACTGCACAGAAGCTCTGGTTGGGAGGTGACACTGAGAGAGAGGATCTGAGTCGAGTGGAAGGTGTGAAAAAGAATCCACTGACAATGTTGCAGAGTTCAAACACCCCAACATCCACCATCCCAGCTTCCCCGCAGTGACCATCCCTCAAGGTCCTCGTGTCCACACTCCTGGGAGCACATGCAGCCTTAAATGCAGTTACCTCCCCCAGCATGAGCAGATAAGAAGCCAAAACCCCACAGTCAAGAAATCAGAAAAGCAGTAGGGGAAAAAGTCACTCTTAGTCCCAAACCTGCCATTTTTGTCATTTTTACTGAATCGAAACGGTAATTAAAGTTGTCCAGATGCTGTCAGTTCAGGGGAGCACTAAAGTAGAAAACACAAAATTGCTTTAATTGCCTTGAAGAGATTAAATTTGAACGTAGCGGGCTCTCCATTAATCTAGCCTCCATTTTGGGCAGAGAAAACACTCACTAGCTTGTGTTTCAAGAATATCGATCTATCTGAGCTGTGTGTGTATTCTTAAATAACTGTAGGCAGGCTATAAATCTACTGTCTGATTCTTATTGGTGCCTCAAGCTATCCTGTTCATCCCACAAAGACTGTCTGTTTCCCCGGTTCTGTCTTGCTAACTTAGAAGCGTCTCACCTGGGTGCAGACGCAATCACAAAGCTATAAACGTAGACTCTCTGGGGCAGAAATTGTTATGGCATCTCTAAAGTAAAAATAGACTAGATTGATGAGGTCTCAAAGCACTGCCTCTAATGAGCTGAAGACTCCCATCTGTGCTCTTTCCTGACGTGGAGGAAGCCAGGGAGAAGCAATCAATGAGATGCAATGACCTCTTCATCAACATTAAAGTAACAGTGGGATATGCAGAGGGGTTCCTGAAGGCACTGAGGTTTAGCCTAATAACTGAAGACAAATAAACAAAATTAAAGCGTTAATTCAAACAGGGTGTGACAAATGTAGCTGTAAGAAATGCACTCATCTGAATCTATAAACATTAACCAACCAAACAAATCCCACATCCCCAAGGAAGGTAAAGATCAGCTGGCAAGTTAAGGTTTCCTTGGAAAGTAAGACACTCCATGGACCCTTCCCCGTGTAAGTGGCACAAGCCTACAGTGATCCATCACTCTTCTCCAGATGCTAGCAGGCTGGCTTCTGAGGCTTCAGTCTGCTCTTGAGGGGAAAGACAAGGCTGAGAGAAAGCCAAGCAACACTGGACTCAGAAAGTGCAGCAGAAAGCGAACGCGCATAGAGAAATGTCTGTTTCCAGGTAAATCATATTTATAAAGTACGTTGGAGTGAAAATCAAACACCTGTGGAATGTTACCTGTGGAAGATCTTGGGAGGATATCTTGTTGAATTAACCACAACTGTAATGTTTTGAGGCAGACACTTCATTTTGTTGACTAACATTCAGGATTTATTTATTTCACTTGAGTTCACAGAACTGGAAGGAAGATTCTCGGAACTGGAAGGAAATGGCTTCCCTGCTTTTTCTGCATTTTCTCCATTGGAAGTTCAACTAGACTAGTCTGACTTCAGTCTCCAGTCCTGTCTAGTGAAATATTCCAGTGGACATTAACACCTGCTGCAAACTGATTAGGTCCTTCAGAGTAGAGTGCCCTGAAAAATAGTTCATTCAAAGGAAATGCAATTGTCAGGACAGAAACAAAAGGTTGCTTTGCCATTCTGCCTCAGGACCTGTCAACTTCAATAGCAATTGTCCCTGGGATGGAATAAATGCACAGACCAGTATGAGTGGAGGGAAGAAAATGATTTAATAAGAATTCCTACTTACGGAAAGCTTCATGCCTGCAGAGAAGGGCATGCTTCAGCACCCTTGGAGAGGAATGGTATTTAAATTCAATATGAAGTGTCATGATCAAAATATGCTTCTACTCATCACCATCAAACATGTACAAAAGTGAATTTTTACCATTGAACTACAGCAGATTAATGTTTCTTTTAATTAGCAGGAAATCACAGGTGATAAAATACTTTAAGACATCTATTTTCCAGTCATACAACATAGATGGCACTTTTTCCCTGAGAATGTAACCCTTGAATGACTTTGTCACCTCCTACTTGATAAATGGAAATGTTTTCTTCTACTCAAGGTCACAGCAAGACAAACAAACCTGTGGAAGGCAGTGAAGATGAAATGTGCCCAGTGTTTTTTTTTAAAAAAATTGTTTATAGTTTTCTGGTTTAGTTCAATCAAGTAAAGCATCAGAGAAAAAGAACAATGACTACCAGTAAACAAAGAGGGTGAAAGACTGAACTCAGTGTCAGTCAAACGTCCTAACTTCATACATATTTATTATACTGTCTCCAAACATAAAGTTTTTAAAAAGCATCTGTGCTGATATATCTGGCAAGCTTTTTCTTGGGGGATTAAATCTAGTGACCCGACACTAAGAGACAGGGACACTCATTTTAAGGGAAAGAATTTCCAAAACAGTCCTAGTTTGGTCTTTTCTTTCTTCAACTACTGTAACATTTAACAGGTGGAAGGGAAATATTTGTGAAATAAATAATGCCTTTTTCTTTTTATTCCCTATCTTCCTTTCAGAGCAGCAGACTGGATGGTTATCACAGGTTCACATATAAAGAATTTCTTTAAATATTTTAAGGTACTAAGTAGAAATCTTCTATAAGTTATACGAGGAAATACGGAGGTGCTTTAAAACGCCCTAGTAGCTGAAGAACAGCACATTATATCGGAAACAGGGGCTCTCACAAGGTCACAACTAAGGGGTCTCATCTGGAGCTTGACTGGGAAAGGGTCTGTTTCTAAGAGCATGTGGTCCCCAACAGAACCCACTTTTTCTCCCTCCTGCTGAGAGACCCCTGTGTGTGTCCTGCCTTGCTGTGAAAGTATCAATCATGTAATGGTGTCCAACTCTTTGCAACCTCACTGACTATAGCCCACCAGGCTCCTCTGTCCATGGGATTTCCCAGAATCCTAGAGTGGGTTGCCATTTCTCCTCCAGGGGATCTTCCCAACCCAGGGATCAAACATGCAGGTATCCTGCATTTCAGGCAGATTCTTTATTATCTGAGCCACCAGGGAAGCCCTGTCTTGCTGCAACAATTAGTAACTGAACTCTTCACTGCCGGTGTGTTCCTGGCAGTCCTAGAAGCAGAGCACTGGGCTTTGTCCCTCCTCCAGTTGCTCTCCTCTTACACAGCAAGTGTATCCGCACCCTCTTTGCATCACGTGACTAAGGAGTTCTCATGTGTGGTCAGATCAGCACAGTGACAAGCAGCATCCTCACATTGTCCAGGCATGTCCCTGAGTTTACATCCTGAGAATATACTATGATTGTTCTTCCAGCTCAGAAAATGCAGAAACATCTAACCTCATACACAACAAGCATCTCAAGGCAGGGAGAGCCAGGTGATTGTTTTCCCATAATCAGAAAAGGAGAAAGGGGCAGCAGAGAATGAGATGGTTGGCTAGCATCACCAGCTCCATGGACATGAATTTGAGCAAACTCCAGGAGATAGTGGAGGTCAGAGGAGCCTGGCATGCTTCAGTCTATGGTCTTTGGGATCACAAAGAGTTGGACATGACTTAGCGACTGAACAACAATCAGCCCTTTCTTTGAGGAACCATTAAAGAAAAATAAATAAAATATATCTAAAGCATATGTTTTTACATATGTATATACATAGGCACATGCATACACACAAACATGTATATATACACATAGGCAGGCACACGTGTGTATGTAAAGCTACATTTCAGAATTGGCTATGGGTCCATATAAACTCTCCTGAAACAAGCATTCATATGGAAATTGTCTAACATAAGGAAATCGAGAATCGATACTGAGTAATTTGTCTGTTATTAATTTTATTACATTAGCAGCAGCACATTCATTTCAATTATTGATCTAGCCAGCATATTTAGAGTGGGCAAAGTTTCTTGTACTGACAACCAGCCAAATAGAGTGGGGGAGACAGAGAAAGGGGAATATTCTGTACATACCCTGGCTCCTTCAGGCTTCAAACAGGAGAATTTCATTCTTTTCAACCATCAGGAGCTCCATAGTCTTTTTGGACTAAAGCTCTCAGCAGACTTTCCCCACAGAGTGAGCAGCAACTTTTGTCCCTGTGATTCCTGTATTCAAAATATTCATAAGGAGGACATTTTGGTGTCCAGGCTGTAAATGCTGATGTGCTTATTCATGTCCAACTTTTTGCAACCCCATGGACTGTAGCCCACCACACTCTTCTGTCCATGGAATTCTCCAAGCAAGAGTACTGGAGTGAGTGCATTGCCGTTCCCTTCTCCAGGGGATCTTCCTGACCCAGGGATCAAACTCAGGTCTCCTGCACTGTAGGTGGATTATTTATTGTCTGGGCCACCAGGGAAGCATTCTTCTGTTGAAGAACATTTGAAAATACAGAATGTTTCACAAATCTGCCTGTCACCCTTGTCCAGGGGCCATGTTAATCTTCTCTGTATCGTTCCAATTTTAGTATATGTGATGCCCAACCAAGCACACCATAAAGTCTTAAGAATCAAAAAAGTCTTTCTTGAACTAGAATCAGTTCAGTTCAGTCGCTCAGTCGTGTCCGACTCTTTGCAACCCCATGAACGCAGCACGCCAGGCCTCCCTGTCCATCACCAATTCCCAGAGTTCACTCAAACTCATGTCCATCAAGTCGGTGATGCCATCCAGCCATCTCATCCTCTGTCGTCCCCTTTTCCTCCTGCCCCCAATCCCTCCCAGCATCAGAGTCTTTTCCAATGGGTCAACTCTTTGCATGAGGTGGCCAAAGTATAGTATTACTTAAAGATATGATTAAGTGCACAATTTAGATAATGAACAAAAATATGCATAAATAAAATATCCACAAATATGAATGTACAGCCACAAATCCATCTTCATACACAGCTTTCTCTGAAGAAAGACCCAGCTTAGACAGCACATTTTCCCCACTTCTTTCTAAAGCACACTCTTTTTGGAGTCTGGGTTTCCAATAACTGATTTCACTCCCTAACGATTTTCTACATGCAAGCTGAAGTAGTGTTATGTACCAAAGTTTAATACAGAAGAGTTTAAAAGTTGATAGTTTTAATGAAATTCTTTTCAAGTGATAACCTGGAGGGTGATCAGGAAGTCAGTCTGGCACCACCATCACTGGACCCTCTCTGACCTTGCTCCAAGGAAACCAAAAGAGCAAGCTGTGATGGGTAATTTCTTTTCAAACCAAGGGATGGAGTCATCATGCAAAGATAAATCAAGAGAAGAGTCTTTTACAGTAATGTGATTAGTAGTTCCAGGGTCAGAGGCAGAGTGCCGAGAAGAGAAGCTGATGACGTAAGCTTATAAACTTGACATCCTAGCCAAGTCTGTTACTAACGTAGCTCAAAGGTTCATCATTTTTATTATACCAGCAACCAACCAGCTGGACCAAAAGGGGGAAAAACGAACACATTCAGTCTCAAAGCACCTTATTTGGTTTCCTAGCAATTGAATAACCACGTCTCTGGTGAGCTGCTAATGACATCCTCTTCTCTTAACATCTAATCAAAATTCACAGCCAGAAGCAACATGGAGTGAGTAGCCCAGTCAAGACATTAATTATTCTGGTGATAAAACTGTCTCAACAGTGGGCTTAAAGCAGACATAATTTCTGTGACCAGAAATGCTTAAAGCATGATGTTTACCCTTTGATGTTTTGAACATTTCAAATTAGGCAGGAGGGAGGGCACAGAAGCTAGCCACTCCCTGGCAGGTCTTAGCAGGCAGCTTGAGAATCAGAGGAGAACACATGTCTGTTTGTAGCTCTTGTCCTTCAAATTCCAAGAAAAAATGGCACTTCATCTCTGAAAGTCATGCACACAAGAGTTATGTCAAATTAAAAAAAAAAAAAAAAAGAGTTACGTCAAATTAAAGAGACCAATTGCTTCAGCACCATTAAGATCACATCTTGTTCTGATGCCAAAAATTCATCTGACAAGATACCAGTATTGGTTAACATTAGAACAACCTTGGGCCCCCTCATCCATTGTAATGCATTCTCTAAGTGTACAAGTGCCATCGGCAAGTCTATGAACATAAAGTACCACGGGCACCATTATCCTCAAGAAGAAAACAGTTTATCCACTGAGTGCTGGCGGAGCTCTGGACAGAGCAATCGGAAGGGAAAGCTGATGTCATCTGCCAACCACGTGGCCTGTTTTCTACTTATTTTTCTTATGGAAAAAATGCATGACCTTCATCTGTCATTCAGTAAAACACCATTTTGTAAAATGTAAGGCTAAAAAGCAATCATAAGTGATCAAAGGCTGGGTGGGAAAAGATAGTGAGAATCGACTCTGTGATAGAAGTGTCTGACAATGCTTTATACAAGAATATCATTTCAATCTCACATTGACTCTGTGATGCAGATATATTTTGTCATTGCTGTTCAGTTGCTCAGTTGTGTCTGACTCTTTGTAACCCCATGGACTTCAGCTTGCCAGCTTACTCAAACTCGTGTCCATCGAGTTGGTGATGCCATCCAACCATCTCATCCTCTGTCACCCTCTTCTTCTCCCACCCTCAATCTTTCCCAGCATCTGGGTCTTTTCCAATGAGTCAGCTCTTCAAAACAGGTGGCCAAAATATTGGAGCTTCATCTTCAGCATCAGTTCTTTCAATGATTCTGGGTGGATTTCCTTTAGGATTGACTGATCTTCTTGCTGTCCAAGGAACTCTCAAGAATCTCTGTGCTATTTTTCTGTAAAAGAAAATTCCCCAAATCACTTGGCTTAAAGCAGTATGAATTTATGTTTGTGCATAAATCTGTGGGTCATCTACTGATTTGCACCAGATTTGGTTGACCAGAGAAGACCTTAGTCATGGACAGCTGGTGGGTTGTCTGGGAACTGGCAGGTCAAAGACAGCCTGACGCATAGGTCTGGCATTGCCTACTGAGTGATGATGGAGCCTCGTGTCTTTCATTGTGCAGCAGGTTGGTTCAGACCTATTGATATGGCTGTAGCAGGGTTCCAAGAGAGAGTAAGACTTCAAAGCCCACTGAGGTCTAGGCTTGAAACTGGCACATTGCAATCCAGCATGTTCTTTTTGCCAACTCAAATTAGAAATCTAACATAGATTCAAAGAGTAGATAAACACACTCCACTTCTGGGTGAGAGAAGATTCAAAATCTCCCTGCAAAGTTATGGTAGAGGGAGGAGCAGAGAACTGAGAGAACTGATGCAGTTTTCTCCATGCCTGTCATCCACACCCTTGCTGTGGCTTCATCGTGGGCACTTTGTCCTTTCCACTCCTTGACTTTACGTTAGTCTTCATGACTAGGTTTGGCTAAGGTGTTGGGTGGAGGACAAAGTGCCCATTCTGATCATAGGTCTTAAGAGGCTTGCTTGCCCTGTAGTCCCTACATTGCCATAAGAAACGCAAGTTCCAGAAGGAGGATGATGAACACGAGCGAGAACTGGACCTGCAGAACTTCACCATAGGGAAGACCACCCCAACACCACGGCCTGAAGACATGGCCTCCTCACTGACCTGCCGACCTGTGAGGATAAAGGGCCACAGGTTAATCCACTGAGTCTGGGGGTGACGCTGCACAGTGTTATTGGCAATATAGGTAATAGCCAAGTGATAGTCAAATGATATTGAAATACAAAAAAGAGAGGCAAGAACCTTCACTCCTGGAGCTTATAATCCAACGAGGAGAGAAACACCATAAACAAATACACAGAATGATATCAAGTATAATTAGTGCTATGAATAAAATGACTTAATAGTTTGGTAAGGGGTGTCTTTCCTTAAGGTGACTGAGAACTAGTGCTTGCATTTTTAAATACACATGGGTGGCAGCCATCTACCCTCAGTGATGGTTGTCGCTTTACCACAACTCCTTAAGCTTCTCTAGTTTCTAACCTTCAGCTGTATCTCTGACAACTATCAATAGTGGAGTCTAATACTAGTGCGTGCATTAAAGTGACTAATGTTTGGTGTGCTAAGTCTCTTCAGTTGTGTCCAACTCCTTGTGACCCCATAGACTATAGCCTGCCAGGCCCTTCCGTCCATGAGATTCTCCAGGCAAGAATATGGGAGACGGTCGCCATGCCCTCCTCCAGGGGATCTTCCCAACTCAGGGATCAAATCCTTGTCTCTTACATCTCTTGCATTGGCAGGCGGGTCCTTTACCACAAGTGCCAGGCAATCCAATAAATAAAGTTTTAGATTATACAAGTTTAATCCACAGCAGTATAGTGGATTACAAGTAAACATAGTTGCTAATTTTACCTTTTAGAGTGAGCAAGGTAGCATTTATGTATGCTCAGTGTTTTACTTTTCTTGTTCTCTGACATGAAAATTAAATTTTATTCACCACTGTGCCAAGCTCAAACACAACATTAGGTTTTTCTGAAAATGGGTAATTACTACTTCTTGGCTAGAGGTACAATTCCCAAATAAAGGGACAACATCTTAGAGCACTGTTAGTTTGGTTTCCAATAATAATAAGTTCATGGGGTTCTCAAGGCAAGAATACTGAAGTGGTTTGCCATTCCCTTCTCCAGTGGACCACGCTTTGTCAGAACTCTCCACCATGACCCCTCCATCTACCATGGTATTGGAGAAAACTCTTGAGAGTGCCTTGGACTGCAAGGAGATCAAACCAGTCAAAAGGAAATCAGTCCTGAATATTCATTGGAAGGACTGATGGTGAGGCTGAAACTCCAATACTTTGGCCATCTGATGCAAAGAACTCACTCATTTGAAAAGACCCTGATGCTGAGAAAGATTGAAGGCAAGAGGAGAAGGGTACGACAGAGGATGAGATGGTTGGATGGCATCACTGACTCAATGAAGTTTGAGTAAGCTCCAGGAGTTGATGATGGACAGGGAGGCCTGGCATGCTGCAGTCTGTGGGGTTGCAAAGAGTTGGACATGACTGAGCAACTGAACTGAATTGATTTGAATAATAAATATCACAGAATAGAGTAAAGCTTCCTCACCTGGAGTAACTCAGTTTCACCCTTTCACAGATGCATGCCCAGAAAAAGTCAGCACTTGATAAATGCAGACTGAAATGAATGGATGTGAGACAGACTTGGGACAAACAAGTTGTACCAACATAGTGCTTGACCACCACTGTTATTCTATGTACAGCATGGCCAGTCCACACACAAATGACCCAGAAACCTGGTCATTTCCATGCTCTGCCCTCTACTAGGGGCAGGCAGACGTTCAGTCCCATCTACTTCCAGCCTCCAGACCTTGAAGTGAGTGAAAGTTGCTCAGTCATGTCCAACTCCTTACAACCCCATGGATTATGCAACCCATGGAATTCTCCAGGCCAGAATACTGGAGTGGGTAGCCTTTCCCTTCTCCAGGGGATCTTCCCAGCCCAGGGATCAAACCCAGGTCTCCCACATAGCAGGCAGATTCTTTACCAGCTGTTCAGACCTTGAACTACTTCATTAAAGCATTCCCATAAAAACAGTTCCTGAATCATCATTTTCATTATTTTATCTGCCCTCAGAGATCAACAGCTATCAAAAGCAATGATATGTTAAATATTAATTTCTGGATAAACATTTAGGAAACTATTTCATTTGCAAATAAATCTCTGGTACCAGCAACTAGACTTTCTGTTTGCTATCCCCAAGTCTTCTGAATTAAGGACATCTGCTGGAAAATAAATCCACAACTTCTTAAGACATCATTTATTGCAATTGCTATTTCATGCCAATCTTACAACCTTTCCTTCGGATCTAATCTTACAGCTATTGCACATCCTGAAACCCCACCAATATTTATTTTCACAGAAGAAGCAGCATAACTTGGCTTCGTCAAATCATTCAGAGAAACATCTGTGGCCTGGAGCTTAGGCAGTCACCCAGCAGACTCAGAGGCTGGGGGCAATAGATGAGCAATCAAATTGTTATTCTCCACCGGCTGAAAACCATATTTTATTTGCAATCTTTTTTAGGTTTGGGCTGTCACAATAATTCCTAAAGGGAGAATAGGCCTCCCCACCCAGACCTGAACAGAGCTAATGCCCGAACAGTTGTTATGTCATCCTTCTTTGATGACATGTCCCACCAAGCACACTCCAGACCAGAGCAGCATTTGTCTCTGGTGTCTGCATCTGGCTGGCTCTGATGTAGGGCAGAGGCCACAGGTCCTCTGCTGGCACTGAGTTAGAAATACCTGTTATTCTCAAGAAAATCCTAAGTACCAAAGGAAAAAGAGGAGATAACTGGAAAGCCCCCTTTAAATAACATTCGAGCTAAAGGGCCCAATTAGTGATGGTGGGCAGGTGGTGGAAGAGATGAGGAGAAGGGTGAGGGGGAAGACAGGCACCCATGGGTAGGCCTGCTGCTCTAGTTGTGAACTGTGAGCTACTCAGGGCTGCTGGTGCTCCCACCTCCAATCCCAAAGTTTGGTCAGATGCTCTATAGAGAAGGTCATAGCTATGGACCTTGTCAGCTGCTTCTCAGAGCAGCAGGACTCCTCCCTCCAGCCCATGTGGTCTCTCAGGGCCTTTCCTGCTGAAATGGGAGTAAACACCACACAGAGACAGACTTATACATCCTATCCCCTTTCGTTTTCTGCAGCTATCACTATTAACCACCCTTCCTGTTCCAAAAAAGAAATCAGACAACTTCCTAAGTATTTTCTGGGTAAAAGTTAAGTGCTTGGTGATTTGGGGCCAGGAATTAATGTTGTTATTTATTCCAGTTTCAGTACCTGCTCCAGGTGTTCCTCTGAAGGGAAAGGGAGTGAAGGGGGGACACATAGAAGATGTCAATGCAAATGTTTTCAGCACCACGGACAGTTCTGCCAAGAGGCCCAGGCTCCTCAGTGCTCACAGTACTGGTGAAAGAAATATTTACAAAGACTGCCACCTCACTTCCCTTATAATACTTAGGAATATTTAATAAATCTATCAGGTAACCCTAATCCCACTACTGGGCATATACTCTGAGAAAACCACAATTCTGAAAGACACATGTACCCCAATGTTCACTGAAGCAGTATTTACAATAACCAGAACATGGAAGCAATCAAGATGTTCATCAACATAGTGGATAAAGAAGTTGTGGTACATTAATACAATGGAATATTACTGAGTCATAAAAAGGAATGGATCTGAGTCAGTTGTAGTGACGTAGATGAACCTAGAGCCTCTTATACTTAAAGTGAAGTCAGAAAGACGAAAACAAGTATCATATATTAATGCATACATATGGAATCTAGAAAAATGGTGCTGATGAACCTAGTAGAAAACAGACTTGTGGACACAGCAGGGGAAGGTGATGGCAGGATGAACTGAGAAAGTAGCATTGACGTACACACACTATCATGTGTAAAATAGATAGCTGATAAGAAGTTGCTAAATAACACAGAGAGCTCAGCCTGGTGCTCTATGATGACCTAGAAGGGTGCAATGCAGGGAAGGGAGGGATATAAGGGATATATTTATAATTACAACTGATTTGAGTTGTATGGCAGAAACCAGTAGAGAATTGTAAAGCAATTTTCCACCAATTAAAAAAAATTTAAGACTCAAAAACAAAGAAAAAAATTTTTAATTATTTACACCTTACTACATTCAGGGATCCCCATGTATGAAGGAACCTGCACAGAACACATCTGCATAGATACAATGCTGAGTACCCATATAACTAATCACACTAACTTGCTTCTTCAACACTATTTGAGTGTGGTATTCTTTCTTTTCAATGTAACTGAATGATCTCTGCAACCTCATTAGCCATGTAACTTGCTTTATATAAAGAAATGTGTACATACATTGCTCAGTTTTCATAATTGCTAGAACCACAGGAACTCTGCATGCTCTGGCCACTGGCTCCCAATCTTAACTTCAAGCTAACTGTCTAAAAATAGCAATTACAGTGAGCCTTCTTGACCATTTTGGGCCAGAACTCTGAGGTGGACTCCTGGGGGGGGGGGCATGCATGTTTTTAGAAGACCCACAGGAATTTCTGAAAATCACCATTCTACCCAATTACTTGTTAAGTTTCTAGTTGATGTTTTTTAAGATTTTTTTTTTTGATGTAGACCATTTTTAAAGCCTTTATTGAATTTTTTACAATATTGCTTCTGTTTTGGGTTTTTTGGCTAGGAGATATATGGGATCTTAGCTTCCTGATTAGGGATTGAATCCACACCCTCTGCATTGGAAGGTGAAGTCTTAAGAACTAGGCTGCCAGAGAAGTTCCCAAGTTTCTAGCTGATTTTAATTCGAAATGTGGCTATCGGTCACATATTGTTATCTATTAAGGGAATAGGAAATGGATATCAAACAGAGGACGTTGGACAGGACACAGAAGTCTTGGGTCTCAGTCTTGCAACGGGACTAAACAAACAGCAATGTGGCTTAGCAAGTCACTTAATTCCTTGGGCCTCAATCTCTTGAAATAAGGTGTTTTAGATTAAATTCCTAAGTTCCCTTCCAGCTAGAAATTGGTGTTTGTGTGTATATGTCTATTTTATAGTAGTCAAATAAATCATCTAAAAATGAATCACATTCAAGGTTCAAATGATTCCATCATCAACTGGAGCTCAGCAACATTTCAATGTCCTGTTCCAAGTTTAATGTTCAAATTTTATGTGAATTTTCATCATAAGAGTTTTCAATCCAGGTATTTCTATTTCCGACAATGAAAACTTAGTCTTGTTTAATAACTTCTGTAAATAGAAAGGGAGGAAGGAAATTTGTGTGTTCAATCTAAGGATTAAGCCTGAAAAAAAAAATAGACTAGTGGCTCAGCAGAAAAGAATTTTTGTGCAATGCAGAAGGCACAGGAGATGCAGGTTCAATCTCAACTCAGATCCCCTGGAAAAGGAAATGGCAATGTTCCAGTATTCTTTCCTGGAGAATTCCATGGACAGAGGAGACTGGTGGGCTACAATCCATGGGGTTGCAAAGAGTTGGACACGACTGAGCACAGTCGTGTTAGCACAGACACAATTAGAAATAGAATTGGCTAAAACAAAAATATCAATCATGTTTTCTCCAAAAGTGTTCATCTTACAACTCAATGCTTGGTGGTCTTGCCAGTCTTCTGACATGATTATTCTACTGTCCCCCTCATCTCCTCCCCCAAATTTCCTTGTTGGCATCAGGTCTCTGCTCTTGCCCAAAAGCTAGTGGGAAAGAGCTTGTAGGTTTGGCATCTGTTCTTCTTTTCTCAAAAAAGAATATCAAATGTATCGATAGGTAAGGTGTTCAAATATAGACGTTATGGCCCCTCTTCTTCATGAATGTCTTTACTGTTGTTGTTGTTCAGTCACTAAGTCATGTCCGACTCTTTGTGACCCCATGGGCTGCAGTATGCCAGGCTTCCCTGTCCTTCAGTATCTCCTGGACTTTGCTCAAACTCATGTCCATTGAGTCAGAGATGCCATCCAACCATTTCATCCTCTGACATCCCCTTCTAGTAAAAGTTCTGTTGAGCTATGAGTCACTTTTTAACACAAGCTCCTTCTGTGGCTTCTGCTTGCAGGTGACAATGATCTTCCCAGTGGAGGACAGAGTCAAACCTGACTGTGTGGGATCCATAGAGAGGAATCTGCAGGGGGAATGGCTAGGAAAATTGCACATAGTAAATCCTCAATAAATGGCTATTGAATTACAAACTGAAACCATAATCTTTTGTCCAAAGATACTGGTTTACAAGTTCTACTAAGAATCCCAATGAGCATTAAAAAACACCATTAGTGCAAGCTGAGGAATCTAGAATAGCATGACCATTTCTTAACAAAACTTGGGATCTTGATTCATTTTGCTACCTTTCATCCTTGTTTAAGAGTTTTATTAATGTACGGCCATAGGCTGTTCCACCAAAACTAATCATGAGCCATACTGCTATCATTTTATATCTCTTCAATTTAGGAATCACTTAAAACGGGGTAAATGGGTGTTCTTTGGAAGGAATGATGCTAAAGCTGAAACTCCAGTACTTTGGCCACCTCATGAGAAGAGTTGACTCATTGGAAAAGACTGATGCTGGAAGGGATTGGGGGCAGGAGGAAAGGGGGACGACAGAGGATGAGATGGCTGGATGGCATCACCAACTCGATGGACGTGAGTTTGAGTGAACTCTGGGAGATGGTGATGGACAGGGAGGCCTGCTGTGCTGCGATTCATGGGATGGCAAAGAGTCGGACATGACTGAGCAATTGAACTGAACTGAATATGACCCAAAAACTAAAGGATACAGCACCACACCAGAAAAATTCCAAGTGAACGTCATTCAGTCACGTCTGACTCTTTGCACCCCCATGGACTGACTATACAGTCCATGGAATTCTGCAGGCCAAAATACTGGAGTGGGTAGCCTTTCCCTTCTCCAGGGGATCTTCCCAACCCAGAAATCAAACTGGGGTCTCCTGCATTGCAGGCAGATTCTTTACCAACTGAGCTATCATTCCAAGTATTAAATAACACCATACATTTACACCAACTTTCTATTTTGAAAGGCTACTACCACTTTGGTGGGCTAATTTTTATAACCTCTTAGAACACTACTGTGATAACTATTAAGATTTTATTTTCCGGGACTTCCCTGGAGGTCTGGTGGTTAAGACTCTGCACTTCTAGTGCAGGGGGCATGGGTTCAATGCCCATGCATGCCACATCATGCAGCCA
Organism: Bos mutus; assembly: GCF_027580195.1. NCBI lineage: Eukaryota > Metazoa > Chordata > Mammalia > Artiodactyla > Bovidae > Bos > Bos mutus. The sequence continues at coordinate 61,787,228 of NC_091627.1, forward strand.
GAAAATTTTTTTAAAGGTTTTTTTTTCTTTGTTACTAAAATTGTCATAAAAAATGCCCCCATAAATATATTCTTTTTAAAGCTGAGTAATATTGCATTGTATATATGCACCACAATTTCCATATCCATTCATCTGCCAATGGACCTCTAGGCTGCCTTAACTATTGTAAAAACAAGTGCCATAACAAACACTGGGGTACATGAACCCAGTGCTCTGTGACAACTTGAAGGGGTAGGATGGGGTGGGAGATAGAAGGGAGGTTCAAGAGGGAGGGGACAAATGTACACCTGTGGCTGATTCATGCTGGTGTATAGGAGAAACCAACTCAACATTGTAAAGCAATTATTTTCTAATAATTTTTTTTAAATGTCCCTATATCAACTAGGAAGCATCACTACAAACAAAGCTAGTGGAGGTGATGGAATCCCAGCTGAGCTATTTCAAACCCTAAAAGATGACATTGTTAAAGTGCTGCACTCACTATGCAGGCAAATTTGGAAAATTCAGCAGTGGCCACAGGACTGGAAAAGGTCAGTTTTCATTCCAATCCCAAAGAAGGGCAATGCCAAAGAATGTTCAAACTACCACACAATTGCACGCATTTCACTGGCTAGCAAGGTCATGCTCAAAATTCTTCAAGCTAGGCTTCAATAGTAAGTGAACTGAGAACTTCCAGGTGTACAAGCTAGTTTTAGAAAAGGAAGGGGAACCAGAGATCAAATTGCCAACATCCATTGGATCATAGAAGAAGCAAGAGAATTCCAGAAAAACATCTAATTCTGCTTCACTGACTACACTAAAGCCTTTGACTGTGTAGATCACAACAAACTGTGGAAAATTCTTAAAGAGATGGGAATACCAGACCACCTTATCTACCTCCTGAGAAACCTGTATGGAAATCAAGAAGGAACAGTTAGAACGGGACATGGAACAATGGACTGGTTCAAAACTGGGAAAGGAGTACTTCAAAGCTGTACACTGTCACCCTGCTTATTTAACTTATATGCAGAGTACATCATATGAAATGCTAGGCTGGATGAAGCTCAAGCTGGAAACAAGATTGATGGGAGAAATATCAATAACCTCAGATATACAGATGACACTACCCTTATGGCAGAAAGTGAAGAGGAACTAAATAGCCCCTTGATGAAAGTGAAAGAGGAGAGTGAAAAAGCTGGCTTAAAACTCAACATTCAAAAAATTAAGATCATGGCATCCGGTCCCATCACTTCATGGAATATAGATGGAGAAACAATGGAAACAGTGACAGACTTTATTTCTTGGGTTCCAAAATCACTGCAGATGGTGATGCAGACAAGAAACTCAAAGATGAAGAAAAACTATGACAAACCTAGACAGCATATTAAAAAGCAGAGACATTACTTTGCTGACAAAAATCTATCTAGTCAAAGCTATGGTTTTTCCAGTAGTCATGTATGGATGTGAGAGTTGGACCATAAAGAAGGCTTAGGGTTAAAGAATTGAGGCCTTTGAACTGTGGTGCTGGAGAAGACTCTTGGGAGTCCCTTGGACAGCAAGGAGATCAAATCTGTCAATCCTAAAGGAAATCAACACTGAATATTCATTGGAAGGACTGATGCTGAAGCTGAAGCTCCAATACTTTGGCCACCTGATGGGAAGATTCGACTCACTAGAAAAGACCCTGATGCTGGGAAAGATTGAAGACAGGAGGAGAAGGGGATGACAGAGAATGAGATGGTTGGATGGCATCACCGACTCAGTGGACATGAATTTGAGCAAACTCCAGGAGATTCTGAAGGACAGGGAAGCCTGGTGTGCTGCAGTCCATGGGATCAAAGAGAGTCAGACACGACTGAGCAACTAATCAACAACAGCACAGACTAATAGACTAAGTCCTGCCGTTAAGAACACCAAACAGAACAACAGTACGTCTATGCAAAGATCCCTGTTTTATAGGATCTTTGTGCTATACATTCATTCTAATTAGCATAGTCATATTTCTTCATTAGCTTGTTTGTCCATAGGTTTCCAAATTAAATGCAATTACTTAAAAAAGAATCAATAACAGCTAAGACAGCTCAGCCCTTGGCAGGCTCTTAAAATAATTCTCCATCTTTTTTACCAGAACAATGTTTAGTCAAGTTGGAAGAATATTTTAAGAGGCCCTAAATCAGATTAAATGATGGCTTTCAGGTCTTGCTATCTCGGAATGCTGCCAGATAGCAATCTCTGTGATTGACTCAGTGTGCATTAGGAGAGCTCGTTCTGATGATGTCCAGATGACTCATGGCTTCTAATTCTCTTAAAAAGAGCCAGGAGACCTGCAATGTTAATTATATTATGGGACAGAGTGGAGGAGTATTCACTGGAGATGGATCCAAATTATGCATCACAGGCTCCCATCTGCAAAGTCATCTGGGGGTATGGTTTGTCCTCGTAAGGAAGGTATCTTGGTCTCAGGGCATCGGGTTGTTAGTTTTTCACTTTGCAAATGTATTTTTAACACATAAAATACTAGCTACCATGACCAGAGTCATTAGAAGATGTGCAATTTGTTCCTCCTCTGGCCCAGGCTGTGGTGAAAACAACTGGGCTGGATGGCAGCTCCTAGATGCTTAGATTTCATTCTGAAAGGAGCGTATTATAGGAAATAATTGTTTGTTTCCTCTGAGTGTGCGTGATAAATCTAGTGGACAGTCTGCTTCAGACAACCTTTGTTTGATGGAAGGAGATCTTGTCATGCCTTACCCAGACACTACCCACATCAATCAAGGACGGTTTGATTTCTGTGTTCTTAATGGAAAAACACAAAGGAGTTTTGTTTAGTGAGATTTATCTGGGAATACTGAGCTTTGGCCACCAGAAAATCTCTTCTACTTCTCATTGTATAAACTGGCTTTGATGGACGTGTGTCTTTGCTGACATAAAGGAATAGGATTATGTCAATCCAAGATCTATATTCCCTGTTGCTAGCAGGTTGTACGGATACTGGGCTCTCTTCCTCACTTAATAGAATTTGCTGGATCCAAAAAAATCTAAAATCCAAATATATCACTCAGTCGTGTCCAACGCTTTTTGACCCCATGGACTGTACCTTACCAGGCTCCTCTGTCTATGGGATTTCCCAGGCAAGAATACTGGAATGGGTTGCCATGCCCTTCTCCAAGGGACCTTCCCAACCCAGGGATTGAACCTGAGTCTCCCATGTTAGCAGGGGTCTATAAGACTGAGCCACTGCAGAGCTGACAATAATTAGTCCCTCCAGGACATAAATGGACCCAGGGTGGCAGCTGTGAGTTTAGCTGCCTTTAGCACCTCCTAGAGGCAGGCATGGATGGAAGAGCCTGGTGGGCTCCAGTCCATGGGGTCGCTAAGAGTCGGGCACGACTGAGTGACTTCACTTTCACTTTTCACTTTCATGCACTGGAGAAGGAATGGCAACCCACTCCAGTGTTCTTTCCTGGAGAATCCAGGGACAGAAGAGCCCAGTGGGCTGCCATCTATGGGGTCGCACAGAGTCGGACACGACTGAAGCGACTTAGCAGCAGCAGCAGCAGCAGAGGCAGGCATTCCCCCTGCAGACCAGCTCTTGATCCCAACCTGAAATTCTGGGAATGCTGCTGCTGGTGTGGAAGGCAGTGTCCCATCAGCTTCAGCATCACTGCTTCCCTTCTTTAATTTCCCCTAAGCTCTTGGTCTGGGTCCTGGTAGCAGAATGCTCTGGTGATAAATTGACCTTAATTAAGCCAGTGTATGGCTAAGTTAAATTAAAGCAGCATTTTGCTGCCAGCAAATCCATTTAGAGATTTTAAAATATTTACCTCTTGCTAAATATGGCAGGCTCTGCATATTTAGTCAGAATGATCTATTTTTCTCAAGGAGTTGCAATCCATTGAAGTAGTTTCCATAGTAGGAAATATAGCCTAATATTATAAAAGGAAACGGTTGTGAGGCATTTATTATTCCATCCCTTACCTTCAAAATATTTTAAAAAAGAATCTATTTTCCAGCTTAGACTCATCGCCCAGGTCCCAGGCTAATCCCTACAGGAACTTGTTGACAATGTGCACCGCCCACTCTCAGCAGGTCCTCACTAGGCTGCACACTCTGGAAACTTTGATTGAAGGGCTACTGCCTTCTTATATATCTCATTTTTCATGGATAACAAGTACAAGAATTCATTTTGGGATCAAATTAGAACATTTCAATGCCAGACTCGACGTTATCATTGTCTGCGGCTGTCACAACAAAGCCTGATGGGATGACAGATCATCTTGTCGAAGGTGCTTCGCTTCAGTGGCCCGGAACCTACAAGCAATTTAGTCCCTTTGGCTGCCCATTGCCGCTACTATCAGGGCATCATTCAAAATGATTCCTCCACGCTAAATAAGGCTTTCCCATATGAAGTCAAGTTCATGAGTTCATTAACTATGGACAGACACTGGGTCTCACACAAGTGAAATCGTTTTTATTGGATTGTTTTGGGGCAAAATTATCTTATGATAAAAGCATCTTATACAAGGTTTATTTTATTTTACTATTGGAAATAGATATTTGAAGTATAGAAAGGTACTTCATTATTTCATTATTGCCAATTTACTGTCATGCTAACTTAATTTAGTATTTATAGTTAAATATTCAATACGTACATTTATTACATGCCAGGTACTTTGCCAGGCCTGGGAATACAAAGATAAATGAGATTTCTTTCCTCAATGAGTTCACAGACTACAGGAGGGAGAAAACAAACACATTAACAGTCACAATACAGTGTGACAAAGACAGTCATATTCATCTTAATTCAAACCTTTCTTCTAATTTACAGCTGTTATAATGAAGTCAAGCAAAGATTTCATAGTAAGATACTGCCTACGTGGGCCACCTTCTCTTTTCACATACAAGTCAAACAGGAGCACCGTTCAAGCCAGACTTCCTGTGATTTGATAAAAGTGGGTATTTGTAATCACACTAAGCAGATCTGCAGGGATGTTCATTTATTCATCCCACAAATACTGACCGTGTGCCAGTTTCCCATGAGAACCATGGATAAAGTCCCATCTGACTGACCAGGGGCAGCCTCGTGCTTTAGATGACAGGGTTTCAGAACCCCTCACCCCTGTCTTCCTACCTCTCTGCCTTCAAGGAGTACTGGAGAGGCCCCACCAACCAGATATCTCATACTGTTCCATTTCCCCATCCCAGAGAGAGGAACTGATGACAGAACCTAAATCCAGTTCTATTGTTATGCATTTAAACATGATTTTATATGCAGATCTCATGGTCCTGAGAACTCGTCTTCCTCTCCCTGCCCAGCAAGTCACAGAAGACGATTCACATAATAAATAGGAAGGGACACCCTGGCAGCCAGAACCAAGGTCTCTGAGTTGGGGGCGACCCTCTGCCATGGTCAAGAGTGCCTTTTGTCAGGAGCGCTTGACTTTTGCTGGGAACTGCATTGTGTCTTCCCAAAATGCACGTGTGAGTGCCCTGACCCCCAACATGACTGCTACATGGAGATAGGATCTTCGGGAGTTAATTCAGCTGGAATGAGGTCATCGGAGTGAAAATCTGACCCACCAGTCCTATGGCCTAAGAAGAGGGAGAGCCATCTCTCTGCACCAGGAGAGGACACAGCAGGATGCTGGCTCCCACAGCCCGGAAGAGAGCTTCACCAGGAGACACAGCCTGTTGGAGCCTCGCCCTGGACTTTCCAGCCTCTGGAACACCAAGAAGACAAATTTCTGTTGTTTGAGCCACCCAGACGATGGTATTTTGTTATCCAGCCTGAGACGACTAAGACAGCTTTCATCGGGGGTTTTGTCAATAAGAAAGATTAAAATGTATTGGGAAACTGAAGCAGCCCTGGAGGAAGCTGGAATATTGTACAAAGTGTCCCAACCTGACAAACAATATTAGCTGTTGTTTATTGAGTAATTGAAGCCAGGCACTGTGCTTTATGGGCACACTCATGCACACACTCACTCACACACTCACTCACACACACAATCACAGAGTCCTCAAAGTAACCCTATCAGATTGATAGCATTCCCCTCATCCTACTAATTGATAAAACTGAGTTTCAGGAATACTGATCAATTTGCTAAAATACACTCACCTAGAGAATCCAAGATTTAAAGCCAAATCTCCAAAGTCTAAGCTTCTGGCCATTATGTGACAGATTCTAGGCAGAGCTCCTGTCCTAGGGGTTATTTCAGGATGCCTTTTGTGCTCTGTCCCTTCAAACCAATCAGAACCCCTTGACCCCAGGTCCCTGTCAAGCCCAGAGGTGTCCATTTCAGTCAGTGTTGGGCCCTGGACACAGGAAAGTCCCTCAAATTGGGGTTTATAGGAAGCTGCAAACCCACCCTGCATACATTCTGTCTTTTTACTCATCACCAACAACAGAAACTCCTGGAGGGAATTTTCTGGGGGGCCCGTACAGAAGCATCTGAAAGGAGCTGCCAAATCACATTTTTATGACTTTTTCCTTTTTCCAGACTCTGTAATCACCACACAGACCATCACACCAGCCACACAGTTGGCACATGACCCACAGCGGCCCTTCTCTAGCCTGAAGGAAAAGCCCTCAGCGCAGAGTCCAGTGCACAGAACCAGGGAACTCAGCCCCGCTTAGCATTGCAAGAGCCAGCCCCTTGCAGGCTCTGAGCGAGGTACCATCCATTCTGTCCTGAAGCAACAGAGCAGGGCTAGAAACTTAACATCATCCAGTTAATGCAGAATATGTCCTCTGCCCCTCGCTGAGCTGCTCTGAATATGTGCCAAAATAGCTATTAGCGGTGATTAAAAGTGAGACACTGAGCTGAGATTCCCTCAGGAAAAAAAAAGAGAAGCGCCTTTCCATACACCCTGGCTCATCAACACTGACGACGGCTCAGCAAGAGGCCGTAAGGTGTGGACCAACAACCTGGAAGAAGATGGTTCAAGAGCGTTTGTTCTGATTAACCCACCAGGTACACATGGCATGGAAAAATCAAGCAGAGTATTTTGTCTTGTCGCTGTTTTTGAGGAGGGGCCAGAGACAAAACAAAGCAAAATCATAAACAGTATTATTGAAAGGCAAAGATCTACAGAGTTGTTGTTATTGTCCCTCAGTCATGTCCAACTCTTTGTGACCCCGTTGACTGCAGCACACCAGGCTCCCCTGTGTGTGCTGCATCACTACCTCCCAGAGTTTGCTCAAACTCATGTCCATTGAGTCGGTGGTGGACGAGATATCCTCTATCACTCCCTTCTCCTTTTGCCCTCAGTCTTTCTCAGCATCAGGGTCTTTTCCAATGACTCAGCTCTTTGCATCTGGAGGCTCAAGTGTTGCAGCTTCAGTTTCAACATCAGTCCTTCCAAAGGTTGATTTCCTTTTGGATTGACTGGTTTCATCTCCTTGCAGTCCAAGGGACTCTCAAGAGTCTTCTCCAGCACCACCGTTTGAAAGCATCAGTTCTTTGGCACTCAGAGAGAGTAGCCAATTATAAAATGAACAAAATGTAATGGACAGCCTGGCAGGTAGGTAAACTAGTAACAGGAAGATAATGAGGAAGAAAGGGAGGGAGAAAAATAACAAAAGAAAAGTGAGGAACTAAGAATTCTTTCTGGAAGAAAACATTCCCCAGGGGATGGGATAAAAACTTACAAACACTTTAAGCTATACAGCTTCAAAATACAAACTTAATAGAACTTAAAGAATTCCAAATCTAGAAGATCAAAGAAAAGAGTAAGGTAAAAAGAAGAAAATATCATTGAGAAGAAAGCAAGTTGACATTAAAAGGCCATTAGAGATTTGATTGTTGTATTAGAAAAAGCAAGAATATACACAGACTTGCTTCAAATCCAATTACTAGAATTCGGGAGAAGCCTAAGATAATATCAAAACCAGGGAAGGTAGGAGAAACATTGAAAGGAATCAGATAAAAGATGACAGGTACATGGGGAATCTCAGATCTGGAGAATAATGTCAGACCTTATTTTTCATTTCCCTTTCACTTACCTCCTCCCAAAATACATGGCATCAACAAGAAGGACAAATTCAGCATTTCTACAAAACTGAGAAAATGCAATCATCAAATTACCTATGTTAAAGAATCTGCCTGCCAATACAGGAGACATAAGAGATGCGGGTTCGATCCCTGGGTCAGGAAGATCCCCTGGAAGAGGAAACCCACTCCAGTATTCTTGCCTGGAGAATCCCATGGACAGAGGAGCAATTTATCTCTGTATGTTTGTCAGGAGAGGGAGGGTGCGCGCATGTAGGGAAAGAAAGCTTTCAAACAATTATTTACACAGTGAATATAGGATTTTCAAAAGCAATAAAAATTAGGTGGTAAAAAGAAATAAGAATAATCATGGAATTCACAAGTGTCAGATGATAAGAAAAAATCATATTTTACTCAAAATTAATATGGATTTAACGTTTTTAGAATTTTTCTAATTAGCACTTACTTGCAAATTATCTGTGCTATATTTGGTGACTCTTGGATCTTCCAAGAGTAGTTATAACTAAAATTCTAGAATCCACCAGTGTTGACAACACATGAACTGGATTTGTCATAAGCCAATTATGGAACTACAGCTCTGGTATTACAAAGCATTTGTTGTTGTTTATTTGCTCAGTTGTGTCGCATTCTTTTCAACCCCATCCTGTAGCCCACCAGGCTCCCCTGTGCATGGGATTTCTCAGGCAAGAATGCTGGAGTGAGTTTCCATTCCCTTCTCCAGAGGATCTTTCCCAACCCAGGGATTGAACCCATATCTCCTGCATTGCAGGTGGATACTTTACTGCTGAGCCACCAGGGAAGCCTGCATTGTAAAGCATATAAAAAATTTTTTTCATAATTTTTATTTTTATTTTTTTAATTTTATTTTATTTTTAAACTTTACAAAATTGTATTAGTTTTGCTAAATATCGAAATGAATCCACCACAGGTATACATGTGTTCTCCATCCTGAACCCTCCTCCCTCCTCCCTCCCCATACCATCCCTCTGGGTCGTCCCAGAGCACCAGCCCCAAGCATCCAGTATCATGCATCGAACCTGAACTGGCAACTCGTTTCATACATGATATTATACATGTTTCAATGCCATTCTCCCAAATCTCCCCACCCTCTCCCTCTCCAACAGAGTCCATAAGACTGTTCTATACATCAGTGTCTCTTTTGCTGTCTTGTACACAGGGTTATTGTTACCATCTTTCTGAATTCCATATATATGCGTTAGTATACTGTATTGGTGTTTTTCTTTCTGGCTTACTTCACTCTGTATAATAGGCTCCAGTTTCATCCACCTCATTGAACTGATTCAAATGTATTCTTTTTAATGGCTGAGTAATACTCCATTGTGTATATGTACCACAGCTTTCTTATCCATTCATCTGCTGATGGACATCTAGGTTGCTTCCATGTCCTGGCTAGTATAAACAGTGCTGCAATGAACATTGGGGTACACGTGTCTCTTTCCCTTCTGGTTTCCTCAGTGTGTATGCCCAGCAGTGTATGTGTAGATTTGACAGATTCTTTGTGGGTGAAATCTCTATCAAAGAGTTGAATATTCAGAAACCATAATTACCAAGGAATACTATTTTTTGTTTTGATGTATGAATTATTCATTTTATTCACTTGAGTGCTGCAGAATTCATAATGAAAAGTTGCACTGTAAATTCAGTGTATGGCATCCAGGTAATTTGCACAATGACAGATTCATGGATAGAGGAACAACTTCCCCTTGTGTAGTGGTTGAATAACTAGTTTCAGAAAGAAATATAAGCAACTTGAGATAAAATAACAAAACCTGAAGCAAAACAAAATGCAATACCATCTACCACTCTATTTTCAATTCCCCAGCACAGTTCATTTTATTCATCAGATATCATAACTCAAGCTAGTGAATTTCAACAGTACTTGATAAAGCCACTCTCTCAACACCAAACTTCCTTTTCTATAATGATACACATATATTCTTTAGGTTCAACTATTGTCAAATTGCAATTATGTCTTCCTGTACAGAATTGAAAAAGACTTCAGACTGCCCTTGGTAAGGTAAGGAAAAATACCTTAATTTATCAGCTGAGAGTGCTCTAAAAAATAGGACAACATTTCTGGCATGCTTTTGAATACCTTAGATGACAGGACATAATTTTCTTCCACTGCTTAGCTCTATAGTCCTAATTTTTTAATAAAAACACCAGGGGTGATGTCATCAGTATAGAGATGTAGGTCATTCTCAACTAAAGTCCCCTCACAAGCTCAGCTAGAAGCTACCCATAGATAAGACACCATTATAAACACCCCAGAACCCAAGAGTGAGCACGCCCTGGACAGCAGAGACTAAGAAGAACACAAGAGAAAAACAGGAGCCGCTACTCTTTGACCCCATAGCCCATCCTCTAGGCTAGCACAGGACCACACTGAGAAAGCCCTCCCCCCACACTCTGGGTCTATGGTTTGTCCAGAGGAAAAGCAAGGGCCCAAGGTGAGCAGCCAGTTTCCCCATTGTTGGAAGAAGTTTCCCAGGAGCGCACCCATGTCTCACCTACAGGAACCCCAGGAAATTTGCAGAGCTTGACCACTAGGGGTCAGACAGAGAGAAGGGAGTTCCGGGCTTACAGCCCCCAGGGCTCAGTTCTCAGCTGGCTGCGTTCTTGCTCGCAGGAGTGCTTGCAAAAATGGAAATCGCAGCCCCAGAAGACATAGGGAATAAGGTTCTTGACATCAACCTTGGCAGTGAGGTTTTGGATATAGTATCAGAAGCACAAGCACAAAAGAAAACATCAACAGGTGGGACTACATCAAATAAAAAAGCTTCTGTCCAATAAAAGAGGCAGTCAACAAAATGAAAAGGCAACCTACAGAATGGGAGAAAATATTTGCAAACCATATGACTGATAAGAATTATACATTAGTTAATATCCAAAATATACAAGGAACTCATAGGACTCAACAGAAATAATAAACTCATCATGATCCAAATAGAAAACAGGCAAAGGATGTAAAGAGACATATCCCCCCCACCAAAAGGAAATGTACAAATGGCCACTAAGTACATGAAAAGGTGCTCCACACCCTTAAACATCAGGGAAATGCAAATCAAAACCACAGTGAGATATCATCTCACACCTGTTAGAATGGCCGTTATCAAAAAGGCAATAGATACCAAGTGCTGGTGAGGGTCTTGTGAAATAGCAACACTTGTTCAGTGTCGATGGAAATGTAAGCCGGTGCAGCCACTATGGAAACAGCACAGAGGTTCCTCAAGGAATTTAAAATAGAACTATCATGACCCTAAAATCTCACTTGAGGTTTATATCCAGGGTGAATTATGCTGCAGTGAATATGGGGGTGGAGATATCTCTTGAGAGTAGACAAGGAGATTCTTCAATTTTTTGTTTGTTTTTGTTTACAAAATTATTGCTGTCTATGGGCACAATCTTCTATATGAAATCTCTAGCACTTATTCATCGAGCATAACTAAATTTTACACATTGATTAAGAGTTCCCTATTTCCCCCTGACCCCAGCCCCCAAGAATCACCATTCTATTCTTTGCTTCTATGAGTCTGAGCATTTTAGAAAACTCAAAAGGTGAATTCAGAAACTGGGACATTTATACAGGGTTGGTAGGAGTACAAAAGGTGCAGTTGGTATAGAAAACAGTATGGGTTTCTCAAAAAAAAAAAAAAATAGAACTACTATATGACCCAGGAACCCTATTTCTAGGTACCTATCCAAAATACTTGAAATCAGGATCTCAAAGAGATATCTGCGCTCCCAGATTGACAACAGCCAAGATGTGGAGACAACCTCAGTGTCCATGGACAAGTGAGTGGATAAAGAAAATGTGATCTATTCATAAAATGCACTACTATTCAGCTTTTAAAAAAGAAGGAAGCCCTATAATACACAGCAACACAAATGAACCTTGAGTTTCGTGAATGAATCTCATGTTTCATGAGATAAGTTTCACAGAACTGTTCCATCTCTTCCTCCTCCTCCTCTTCCTCGCACCTCCATGTCTAATTTTCTCTTCCTCTTTTCAGCTCTAGTCCCTTCCACACAGGGGGAGCAATTAAGACTTTTGGATGCTGATATGTGGGCCCAAGAGCCACCCCTGTATCCACATGACAAATTCTGTTAGCGCTCTCAGAGGTGGTGCAGGTGAGTGAGAGGCACAGGGCCTTGGAGTTCCGAGAATGTCCATCCCACCACTGTTCTTTGTCCCTGAGTGACTTCAGTCCTTCAAACACAAGAGATGTAGCAGGAACCTTGTGAAGGCTTCTTCCAGTTCTAACCTCTCAAAGTGCAATGCTTCTGACACCAACAGGTCTTTAAAATACAGAAGCATAACACTAGTAGAAAAGACCCTGATGCTGGGGAAAATTGAGAACAGAGAGAAGAGGGAAGCAACAGAGTATGAGATGGACATCATCAACTCAATGGACATAATTCTGAGCAAACTCAAGAAGATAGTGAAGGACAGGGAAGCCTGGCATGCTGCCGTTCATAGGGTCACAAAGAGTCAGACACAACTTAGTGACTGAACAACAAGAGCTCATGGTGGAGTTCCTTGGGCCAAAGCTTAGCTTTCCGATGATAGAATCTTCCAGTGTTGTGACTACACTTATAATCACAGACCCTTGTGATTCTCTTATTATTTTCAAAACTGCACAGAGGCCACTTGAGTAAATGTTAAAGAGAAGAAAGGAATTATTAGCAGCCCCTTGGGATTTATAAATTCAGCATAAGAGATCTTAATAATTTAAGCTCTCTGTCTGTAGAACTGTCAGGTTGAGCTACCTCAAATTTATAAACCTTAATTCCCTTTCCAAAGTAAAAGAAAAAAGCATTTTTCCTCTAATCTACTGCAGCAAAAAAAAATCTCCCAATTTCCCACCCGCATTATTCATCATCCACTCTAGCTGTTGGAAGAGATACAAATGTTTGATTATTTCTGTCAGCTATACACACCTCTTGAGACGATCACATACATAATTCTCTTAAACCAATTTCTTTTTGATTACAGAGGGTGTATTTCTTGGCACTGTACAACTGTAGCCAAAGTCACCACTCAGCCTTCTCACTAATCCCTTTGGCCATCTTTATCAAAATAAACTTCCTAAACCCAATTATAGAAAATAGCCTCCAGTAAGCCTGCACCTTAACATCTGTGCACATCAGGTAACCATGTTGATATATGGTCATGGTTATGCTTCAGACAAATGGTACAGCTGCATCTTCCATAATAAACATCCAGGAATATGGAGAGAATTTTATTTCAACCAACGTTGCCTTGAAAATCACCAAAGGAGATGGATAACACACAACTTTAGACGCTTAATTATTAATGGCGTCGTGGCTAAAATAAAACATGAAATCAGGATGAAAGCCTAGAGTGAAGTTGAGTTTACAGGAAGTATTACAAAATTAAGAGAAGAAAAATACAGCATCAATAATTCAACAATCTGGTAGATTAAATGTGCAACCCAGTCAGCCAGAAAAATCATACTGGGTTTCTGGCTTTCGGGGATTTAGGCAAATGATTCTTCTTATTGGAAAGGGCATCAAGAATATGTTCTCTTAATCTTTTTCCTTCTGCTCTGGAATTAGAGACAATGAGAAGAGAAAGCAGAGAATTTAAGAGGCACAGAGAAGGTCATTTTATGTGTCAAAAGGGCAGTAGCTTTGTTGAAAGTCAAAAAGATAAAATGTGTAGAAAATCTGACTTTCTACCCCCAAACAGAATCATCATTTTGTTAGGAATAACACAATTATTTTTGATCTCTAAAGAAGAGTGAGCTCTGAGGGAAAATGCAAGAGGTGGTCAGCAAGGATCCCTTTAGTGGAAACACTAGATATAAATACTGAAATATTTTTAAATTCTCCCTGGACAATCAAAGCCAAGAAATCTATGTGCCCTCTGCCCACTCTGCTTAGATGGAGGGCCAGGGCCCATGCTGCAGGGCAGCAAAGCCAACGGGGCAGCTGCCTCCCTGTGGGGGTTTCCCAGGGCCCTCCCACTCCAAGACGGTCACTTTCAGTTTCCTTCCATGGGCAGGACCTTGGGCAGCAATGGGTTACAGCCTCAGCGAAAACAGTTTTCCCCTCCTTGGTAGTGTGGGCGGACCATGTGAATTCCTGTGCATTCATTTGACATGAGTTTTACAGGTTCCTGGGCACCAGGTCTAAACCCACAGGCCCGGCATGTCCACTGCTTTCACTCTGCTCTGCATGCTTAGTCGCTCAGTCACGTCTGACTCTTTGTGACCCTTAGGACTGACTGTAGCCCACCAGATCCCTCTGTCCATGGGAATGTTCAGGCAAGAATACTGGAGTGGGTTGGTTGCCATATTCCTCCTCCAGGGGATCTTTTTGACCCAGGAATTAAGCCCACATCTGTGTCTCCTATGTTGGCAGGCAGATTCTTTACCCCTGTGCCATCTGCTCATGACACAGGGCCAATGGCATCCCACCCCCCAGACTCAGGAACTCTCCACACTCCCCTTGCTTTGTATTTGGTTAGACATGACTTCCTCTCTGTCATAGATTAATGGACCTTAAGTGTGTGGGTTTATTTCCAGGCTCCCTACTCTGTTCTCTTGTCCTCTGCCTATTTTTGTGTCTGTACCATGCTGTTTCATGACTGTAGCTTTGTAGTATAGCCTGAAGTCAGGGAATATGACACCTCAGCTTTGTTCTTTTCTCTCAAGATTGCTTTAGAAATTTCGTATCTTCCATGGTTCCATGTGAATTTTAGGATTATTTGTTCTAGTTCTGTGTAAACTATCATGGGTATTTTGACAGGAAGTCATTGAGTCTGTAGATTGCTTTGAGTGGTATGGACATTTTAACAATATTCATTCTTCCTGTGTGAAAGATATGTGATCTGTTTGATAACAAAACTTTGGAATTTATGACAACAAAAATTCTCTTCATTCAAAGCTTCCCTCTATTTTGTCAAGGGAATTCAATGCCTATTTATTCAAAACATGGCCGTCTACCTGGAGAAAACACTAATAGCTCAGAAGTAACCTCACTATTTGGGTCCTGGTGGAATTTCTCTCCAGCTTGCATTTCTATGTAAAACAGTAGTGAGTTTTAGGCCTCCGGAGGGAGTGGCCTCCGGAGTTTCACTCCAGAGTGAGGCCACTGTAAAAACTGCCGCGTGTTAACCTGTGATGCCATGTGTGCACGTCTGGCTCTGTCCCCCGTCTACGTAGACAGCGTGGACACACAGGAGTGCGCTGGTCCACAGCTCGCCCACATTGGCTGGCTGAGTGCCCGACTCAGGGCAAGAGAGAGCCTGTTCCACCAGAGCATCTCCTATAGGGAAGCACTATTTATGCTGGAACATTCTGGTCCTCACAGAGCCTCCTCTGGGGCATCACAGTGCTGAGTTGCTCTTGTGCCTAAAGACATTTTCAGGGCTTTCAAGTGATGTCTCCAACCCAACTTTTGCTCTTGCACACATTTTAAACATCCTTAACTCCAACCCTGAGTTTCCCACTGTCCTCACTGGAGCCTTATCCACAGCCACCTTTGGCCCCAGCATCTTGTCAGGGGCAGAGGAGAAAGGAGGGCAGAGTTGACACAGAACAACACTTCCACAGGGAGGAGATTTTCAGAACCTACCCACCGCCCCCCAAAACCAGTACTCAACATGGAAGAGGGACCATGTCACTCCATGCAAATATATTTTCACAAATTGCATCAGCCCCTTTTGTCAATGACACTAGTAGTTCCCATGGCTGTGTCTTAAAAGAGAATTATTAGTTAATAATAACCTGCTTAGTTGTTTAGAAGGCTCTAAAACATAAAGCTGCACATATTGCACACATCTGTGTGTACATACACAATAGCACACACACACGCACACACCACACACATGCACACACTCACACACATATTCGTTTTCCCTCCAAACAAAGCACACTTTCCATGGAATAGGATTTGAGATGACTTTGATAATTTCTCTATTTATGGTTTTCTATATTTCCCAACTTTCTATAGGATAAGAAAAAGAAAGGAGGCAAGAAAGAGGAGGGGAAGAATGAGAGAGAGAAGGAGACAAAAGGAAAGGGAAGGGGAGGGATGAGGTGATGGGGGCAGGGAGAGAGAGAGATGAACTGTCTTAAAGCTGCTCCTTTCAGAAAAAGAAGTCAGTTGTGATAAAAGCCCTCCTCTCAGATGCCTTGAAGGAAGCTTCTAGGAAAACTGGATAATGTACTTCCATGGGCCAGCGTCCCCTCTCTCATGCCTGTTACTAAATCAGACATTTTCCCAGAAGGAATGGTAAAGGTCATGTTTCCTTTTCACTCACTCAGGACAAAAGCCATTTAAGATCCTTCTAATACAGGCTAGCAAAGGTCCAGCTAGAGGCTCTTTTTTGGCACCAATTTTAATGCTGATTCTCCAGGTCAACCTTCAGATGCTCAATGGTAATCACTGTGAAAACAACAACAAAATTAATAACCAGCTCTGCTTCATTTCTCCCTTCCTTCAGACACATGAGGATTGCTCTATGGCCACTGAAAAATCACTGCTTTCGAGAAGAATACTAACCCGCACTCTAGTGAGCAACACTGTTAGCAGGACAAAAAATGCTCTGAAATTCATTTCACCTACATGTGGAGCTTCCTAGGTGGCGCTAGTGATAAAGGCCCTGCCTGCCAATGCAGGAGACATGAGAGATGAGGGTTTGATCCCTGGGTCAGGAAGATCCCCTGCAGGAGGACATAGCAACCCATTCCAGTATTCTTGCCTGGGAAATTCCATGTACAGAGGAGCCTGGCGGGCTACAGTCCACAGGGTCACAAAGAGTTGGATATGACTGAAGTGACTTAGCACACATGTATGTATCTTGGGCTTTAAAAATGCTCTTAGTGTCAGAATCCCCATCATGCACCACGTCCCGCTGTTTTGGCAAAACCAGCCATCTCCTAAGGAAAACAGGTTCACAGTCTGCGGGTCTCATCAGTCCAGACAGGACCCAGGGACTGAGCACCGGTTTACGCCGATGATACTCTTTGTCACCCAGCCCTACAGGCTGTGACCATATGAAACTTAACAATGGATGAAGCCAAGCATGACAGGCGCTTTCATTCAATGAAGCAGAGACAGAGCGGGAAGCCGACTGGTCTGTCAGAAAAAGAGAATGTTCTCCCCAGACTAATCCATCAGCTTTCACACCTCCTGAAGCTCACGTGCAGACGAAACCATGGATGGGGTTTCTCTTACATCAAAAATATACTGCTTTTTAAAAAGTCCATATAAAATCACTATTATATTAAACGCAGTTGCTTCCATATACACCCACTGATACCACGGGGAGAAAGGACCGACAGCTCCTTATAACAGGATTTAAGCATCCCAGAGCCTGCTGGCTTCACCAAGAAACATAAATTTCCTGCCACTTCTACATTAGTTTTTCATGTTGTCATATTTTCAATGAAATAGTTATGCCAAACAATAATATTTCACTCTCACACACATCTTCTTCCTTCTCTAGTGTATATATTAATATGTTCACATGCTTACAAGAGCTAATAGTCCAGTACTGCATCCAGCCTGGACTCAGGGCTATACTGGGATCTGTAATAAATCACACCAAGAGAGCAGCAATCTTAATACTGTGACCTAAATGGGCTTCCCCGGTGGCGCTGGTAGTAAAGCACCTGTCTGCCAATGCAGAGACATAGGTTTGATCACTGGGTCAGAAAGGTCCCCTGGAGGAGGGCGTGGCAACCCACTCCAGTATTCTTGCCTGGAGAATCCCATGGATAGAGGAACATGGAGGGCTACAGTTCATGGGGTCACAAAAGAGTTGGACACAACTTAGCACACAAACATGACAATATGAATACATATCTGTCTTCTGAAAAAATTATACAATAATAAAGACGATACAGAAATAGTTGTAGATAGGTATCCGTCTGACTTAATTACAATCTAAAGATTCCTGTTTTTCTCTTGTCTGCACATTTTCTCATATGTATTTTTTTAATATACCTCCCTTGCTTTGCAGAAATATACATAGTCAGGTTAGAAAAATGATAAACCAACATAATGAAGAGTGTTCATGCTCAGTCTTGTCTGACTCTTTGTGACCCCATGCACAGCAGTTTCTCCAGGTAAAAGAGGTAAACTAAATATGTTCTATTGTTTTGTTGTTTAGTCACTAAGTCATGTTGACTCTTTTGCAACCTCGTGGACTGTAGCCCACCAGGCTCCTCTGTCCATGGGATTCTCTAGGCAATAATACTGGTGTGGGTTGCCATTCCATCCTCCAGGGGGTCTTATTGACCCAGGGATTGAACCCGTGTCTCCTGCATTGGCAGGCTGACCATCCAAGATGGTCAGTCCCAAATCCTTGACTCCTTTGTCCACCTGCCACTGTCCATGATAACAAGAGCAGTGTTGACTTTGGAGGGAGGCACAGGTGCTCCCCCTGAGTGCAGAACAGGTGCAAAGTCAGCGTCTCTTCGTCCCAAGTCCACACTCTTGGGGAAGGACCCCGACTGGCTCAGATTCAGGAGGTTGGCCGGGGATCAGGCTCCTGATTTATAATCACTGTTCCTCCTTCTGGGAACAGGAGGAATAGAAGCAAGACAATTCCCAGCAAGAAGCAGGATGGGAGAGGACAGCTGGAGAACTGAATCATTTGGGTTACATGGACGTTAACTTGATAGCTTCATTAACCTCAGTGACTATATTAAGAAAATCAATATGCGTGAAACACACTTTCCCAGCTATACAGAGAAACTGGAATATTCTGTGGAGACTTCCCTGGTGGTTCAGTGGCTCAGACTCCAAGCTGCCAATGCAGGGGGCTTGGGTTCGATCCCTGGTCAGGAAACTAGGTCCCACAGGCCACAACTAAAGATCCTGCGTGCAGCAAGTAAGACCCGGTGCAGCCAAATAAATATTAAGACAGAGTATATTTTGTGTTCTAATGCCAAAACCCAAGCAACCAGACTGATTCCAGAAAATGAAACAGATTCTTTATTTTTCTGTTTTCATTCATTACCCTCTTAGCCTGTGTTTCTCAAAAACCTGAGCCTTAAGTGGATAGTATGAGTCACTGTTTTATTAAAAGGATAATCCTGTCAGCTGACGTGAGGGATGAGGTGACAGGGGCACGGAGGGCGGCAGAGCCAACACAGTGAGCCGGCCCCACGCAGCCCACCCAGCTCTCCTCCTTGAATGTGACTGACAGCTTGATCCAGGGAGACACACTGGAAAAAGCCTCAGTTATAACATGTGAGAGGGGCCCTCCGACGGGGCAGAAGGAGGACAATTCATCCATGGTTTTCCCACTCCCTCTGGCTGGAGGTCTACCTCTTACAAGATCAGCTTCCCATGCTTCTGGGCTACACACCTGGGCCGGGACGCAGAGGGGTACAGCTGGGCTGCAGGTGAGGGACGGCCAGATGGGACCTGCAAGAAGGCAGAGCTGGAACCAGAGACTGGGAGGGTCCAAGGAGATCCGGCGGAATCTGATCCAAGCCACTTGCCAGGTCTAGAAAAATACATGTGGTTCCTGCAATTCTTTAAGGCAAAGTCAAGGACACCTTTAAATATCAGCACCATCTGCTAAATCTTGTCCTAGAAAATGTAACATCCAATCCGTGCAGATTTATCTCAAGTCTGGGTGGGTTTCATCTGAGCATTCTTTTTGTGTGAAAAAAAATCAAAAAACAGAAACAAAATTAAAGTCTCCCTCTAGTGTCCAAACTGCTATCTCATGATTCTGTTGGATATTAAGTGGAGAAATAAAATCAGATGGCAGAGTATTGTTTAATCTTCTAGAGAAAAAATTTCAAGTTTCTGAGGTGATAATGAGTTGTTTAATGTAAGGCAGGGACAGTGAACTTTTTCTGTGAGGGCAGAGGGTGAATATTTAGGTGTTCAGAGAACATGCAGTCTGTTATATGTTTTCCTCTGTTTTTTGTTTTTCTTTGTTTTGCTTTAACAACCCTTTAAAAACATAAAAACTACTGTCACTTCATTGACCACACAAAAGCAGATCACACCTGGTTTACTGCTTGCTGATCCCCAGTAGAGGTGCCACCTATTATTAAAAGATATAATTTTTTATTTTTATGTTTATAATAAATACTATTTAGTTAATGCATTATATGTTTTATATACATATGCTTATAACACTGATACAGTTTGTCTTCAAAGGGAAACATTTATAATGCCAAATGTTTTACAAGTATTAATTTATAATGTTTATGCTTGTATTAGCATTCTGAAGAAGAATCATGGTATTTTGGTAGATTTCCAAGATTTACAAGAGCCTATGTTTCAGAGCAGAAATCCTTAGCAAAATTTCCCTAAAAAAATTTCCCTAGGTCTTTTGCTCTAACCAGAATGTTTCCATTAGACTTCTTTTTAAGACTTCCTGCCTTACAGCCAGATGGTGCTAATTGTTTTTGAATTACACTGTCTGTTGAAATTTATTTAAAACTTTAATCTACATGTGGCAATTCTGTTCTTTGGAGACAAAAATACTTAACACACAGCACTATTCAAAATAGCTAAGAAGTGGAAACCACCCAAATCCACTGACAAATGGATTGACAAAGTGTGTGCAGGAACTATTACTCAGCCGTGAAAAGGAGGGAAGTACAGATGAGCTCGGTCAGCATTGTGATCAGTGAGAGAACACACGCTCCCTTTGTGTGCAATGTTCAAAACAGGCAAGTCCACAGAGATATTGATAGAAGGTAGGGTCACGGTTTCTGGGATGAGGGGCTGAGTGTAGTGACTGCTGGTGTCTACAGGGTTTCTTTCTGGGATGATGAACCATCCTGTATCAGATGGTAATAGTGGTTGTACAATTCTGTGAATGCTTTAAAAAATACTGAATTGTACCTTTAAAATGGTGGATTTTATGAAACATGAAGTACTGTTGATCTTTAAACAATATGATGGTTGAGGGCATCAACCACCTCCTCCCCAACATCTAGTCAAAAATTGAATATAACTTTACTGTCAGCTCTGCTTTTGCTACTGAGTCCAGGCTCATTCTGGTCAGCCCACAACAGGGCAATAAATTGAGATGAGTTGTTGGGACAAGAAATAGTGACATTATCCAGAAGACCAGTAGACCCAGGAGATGGTGCGCTTGTGCGTCAAAGAACCATCATGTCTGAGTTAGGATTCAGAGCCCATTTATACTAAAGGGTGTTTATACTAAAGGAGTGAGGAAAGTCAGACACTTCTGGGTTCCCATCAGCCTCCAGGAGAACAGGTTAATTTCTTCGGCCTACAGGCACTCACAGGTGGGCCTCATCAGGAGGATTCTTGGAGCTAAACAAAGGTGTTTTAGTTTAATGCTCACCACCTGGGAGGCAAGGGTCCCCAAGATGGCCACCGTGTAGAATTTAGGCTGACAAGCAGTGTCCCTTTAGTGACTAACCTGTAATGGGTATGAAGGTTCTTCCCTGTTCACTTCCTGCCATTGCTTCCTGACAAAGTTTCACACCTACTGGTCATGTGGTGCTGCATGACTTACTATTAAACAAAATCCGGGGATAAAAGGACCATACCCCAAACCTGTGTGGTTCAAAGGTCAACTGTATATCTTAATTAACTGCTATTTAGAAATGGCTGCACACCAAAGAATTGATGCCTTCAAACTGTGGTGCTGGAGAAGACTCCTTGGACTGCAAGGAGACCAAACCAGTCAATCCTAAAGGAAATCAACCCTGAATAGTCATTGGAAAGACTGATGCTGAAGCTGAAGCTCCAATCCTTTAGACACCTGACTTGAAGAGCCAACTCATTGGAAAAGACCCTGATGCTGGGAAAGTTTGGGGGCAGGAGGAGAGGGGGGCAACAAAGGATAAAAGTTGGGTGGCATCATTGACTCAAAGGACATGAGTTTGTGCAAACGCTGGGAGACGGTGAAGGACAGGAAGCCTGATGTGCTGCAGTCCATGGGATCACAAAGAGTCAGACACAACTGAGCAACTGAACATCAAGGATTTGACAAGAAGAAAAGAAACAAAAACGCACAAATCCTAAGTGTAAGATAATGAATCTTAAGGGAATACATCCTCATCATCAGCACCCAGATCAAGAGATAGAATATTTCCACCACATCAGAAACAACCATCCTCTTCAATATTCCCCACTCTCCTGACACTGTGCATTAGGTTTTTTTCCCCTATCTGGCATTCAATTATTATCTTTTGTATAGAATTACAAAAGATATACCCGTTTGTGTCTGGCTTCAGCATAATATCACCCAACATAACATACATGAGATTCATCTGTATGGTTGCATGGCCCATTCATCCTCAATGATGGATATTATTCCATTGGGTAAATATAGCCAACTTCATACATTCTACTGTTGATGGATATTTAGGTGGTTTCCTCCTTTTTACTGCATAGCTACTGCATTGCTGTGATCATTCATATAAATATATGGATACTTTTGATGAATGTGTGTGCCTTTCTGTTGTTTATATTCTTAGGAATGGAAATGCTGGGATCCGAATTATGCAAATGCTGAGATTTAGTGAACTCTGCGTTTTCTGACAAGAAGTATATAGAAATTTCAGTCACTCCACTCCATCTTTGCAAATGCGTTTACATACCCATACGTGCGCACGCATGCACGTGAGCCTCAGCTAGGATTTTGATCAGGACAGCACTGAATCTATAGATCAGTTCTGAGGAACTGACATCTCAATATTTCATCTTTCAAATTATGAACATAGTGTATCTCCCCGTTTGTTTAGGTCTCTTTAATTCTCTCAAAATGTCTTACAGAAATTAACATTAGTCCTGCATGTCTTTTATTAAATCGTCCCTAGGTGTTTCATGTTGCAGGTAGTAACAGTCCTGTGTATTAGGCAAGACACCCCCAAAAAGAATGAGAATACACCCTTGAATTAGGGACAAGTGGGTTGTTTTCCACATGCCTGTTCACAACAGTGGTTCCCTCCACTCACCCCAAGAGGGCATGCGCAAAGAGCAGTTATGCAGCCAAAGAGTAATGAGGGGAGGGGCTCCAAGACCCCCAAACAGATTTTGCCAGGACTAGAGCGGAGAGTGTGGTCCAGGGACCCAGCGGGCGACCTCAGTCCACGGGGAACTGCTCCTACATCCCTCCCCCCGAACCTCATCTCCATTCTCTTTGTTTCATCTGTGGAGAGTTTTAGTTTTAAACCAACGTCTCAGTTCCGCTCAGGATTTCTTCAAAACTTGCCCTTGAACTCCATCCTCACTGTGCACAGTCTCTATCCTCCTCTTCCAGGTCTTGGTCTCACTGGGGACATTTGCCCAGAAAGTTCAACACTGCCCTCTGCTGGCCCCCATCCCAGACGTGAGCGCTGAATTTCTGAATTGTCAATCTAACTGCCTACTTAGGTCTCTGCTTCTATATCTGACAGTT
Source organism: Bos mutus (assembly GCF_027580195.1). NCBI lineage: Eukaryota > Metazoa > Chordata > Mammalia > Artiodactyla > Bovidae > Bos > Bos mutus. The sequence goes on from NC_091627.1 coordinate 61,810,622, forward strand.
GACCCCACAGGCAAAGGAATGAAACGGGACCACTTTCTCACACTGGACAAAAATCAACTTCAAACGGATTTTAAAGACTGGAATGGAAGAGCTGGAACCATAGGACCCCTAGAAGAGAACACAGGCTGTACACTCTTTGATATCAGTTTCAGCAATGATTTTTTTGGATTTTACATCAAAAACAAAAATAAACATGTGGCGCTACATCAAACGAAACAGCTTCTTCACAGCACAGCTGTGGTGCAAAAACCACCAACATAAGAAAAAGGCAACCTAATGGAAGGAAATATTTTCAAATCCTATATCTGATAAGGGGGTAATATCCAAAGTATATGGAGCACTCATATAACTCAATAGGAAAAAAATGAGCAATTTATGGCTCTGTCTATCAAAATTGTGAACATACCTTCCTATAGCCTGCAATTCACAGGGCATACCAGTTTACAAAATTTTCCAAAACACTTTTCCCAAAAAAAAAAAAGCCTTTATAGCAGAGGAGGCTCCTTAATTATGGTGCATCTACGCAATGAAATAGAGTCATCATCCAAAAGAATGGGTAAGAAGGAATAGATTGTAGATAGATGGATGGATAGATTGTGAAGAACAGTGAGGTGAAAAAACAAAAAATAAAAAACAAGTTACAGAGTAGTGTGTTTAGAATAAACTCTTTGAGTAAATAAAATAAAATAGTAAGAGGATAGATGATAGATGGATGATAGGTCAATAGACAGACAGTAGACTCACGCATAAACATGCATAACTTTTTAGAGGAAAGATACTAGAAATCTAACAACTTTTTTCCCTTAAGAAAGAGGAGCTGATAGTGGGAAACACAGGGAGAAAGACTTTATTTTCCATCCTATATGCCTCTGTGCTTTTAAATTTTTTCTTACTTTCAATTTTCAATTAATGCCAGCAAGTTCATCAAACCATTTAACAGTGTCCATTTTTTTCCCTGTGTCCCAGAAACTTCAGTAATTCTGAAAGAATCTACCAAGGAATTTGACCCTGCTGCTGCTGCTGCTGCTGCTAAGTCACTTCAGTCGTGTCCAACTCTGTGCGACCCCATAGACGGCAGCCCACCAGGCTCCCCCGTCCCTGGGATTCTCCAGGCAAGAACACTGGAGTGGGTTGCCATTTCCTTCTCCAACGCATGAAAGTGAAAAGTGAAAGTGAAGTCGCTCAGTCGTGTCCGACTCTTCGCGGCCCCATGGACTGCAGCCCACCAGGCTTCTCCATCCATGGGATTTTCCAGGCAAGAGTACTGGAGTGGTGTGCCATCGCCTTCTAGGGGAGTGAATTTCCGGAGGGTGGGACTCTGTGTCTCAGAACAAGTTTATTTTTCTCCCTTGGAATATTTTTTGTTCTGTTTGGTTTTCAGATACAGACTTACCCAAAATTATAGTCCTCCTTTGTGAGAGATGAATTTCACTGCATTCTTCCTCCTCACCTGACAAGGAAGGAGGAAGCTGAGGGGTGGTCCAGACAAGCCCTCTCCCCATGGCCCACACACCTGCTCTCAGGCCCCGTGTGCACTTGGCCCCCTCGAAACAGTAAACACACTCCTAATCCTTTTGTGACTGCACATGATTGAGCTTATGTCCACCAATGATGAGATTCTGTTATGTCCCCAGGGAAACTGAGCAGTGAGTCAGGCTTTCCCTGAAAAGATTTCTATTGTGGAGAGAAATGAGTGCCCGCTGCAGGGGTCCAAACTGTAAACCAATACACCCAACAGGTGTTCAGGGGGTAGAGAGCTGGCCCTGGGACTGGTTCTTTCTCCAAGGACAACATGGGACTGGTTCTTTCTCCAAGGACAACACAGGTCTGTAATAATATCAACCAGGGCCCACGTTCCCACAGCCATTGCCAAAATCTACCACCCAGGACATGCGTATAAAGTGCACACCTTTTTAGCACTGTTCCAAGGCTGAATAAATCCCAGTGGGCAGTGGTTTGAGTGCAGAAGAGTTTCTGAGCTGCTCCTGCTGTTGGCATTCTGCCCCCCACAAACCACCCTCCAGCACTAGCCAGTGTGCTCTCTGCCCGTGTCAATCAGAGCCTGATGTAAACAGGAGATGTAAGCCCCCCAGAGGGGCCCTCTCAGGTTAGAACAAAACCCAAACTCACTTCCAGACCCAAAGCATCTTGACCTGATCCTCACCTATGTTTCTGACCTTGCCCCTGATCATCAAACTCAGAGGCTCAGGCTCCTATAGTTCCAAGAGCTGCTCCAGCCCCTAGTCTTAGGACCTGCAGCCCTTTCTGCCCAGAATTCCACTGCCAAGTCTCCAAGCCTACCTGGCTCCTTCGGGTCTAAACCCACTCCCTTGGAGAGCGTGTTTGTGAATTGTTTCTTGGCCAGCATCCTGCTGCATCCCATCACTAACTCTCCTGGTCTTCCTCATGACAGAGCACCTTCTATAACCTTGCTTCCTATTTTGTTATTATCTGTGTCACCGTACCAGAAAGCTTCATCCTACAGCACCAACTTTTCAGCAGAGCCTAGCACATGGGAGGTGCTCAGTGACTCTTCTTTGGACAATGGATAGATGAATGGATAGAAGGATGGAAGCATGCACGCATAGATGGATACATGCAAGGATGGATGGATGGAGGAATGAATGGATGGAGGGATGAATGGATGGATGATGGATGGAGGGATGAATGGATGGATGATGGATGGATGGAGGAATGAATGGATGGAGGAATGAATGGATGGAGGGATGAATGAATGGATGATGGATGGAGGGATGGAGGGATGGAGGGATGAATGGATGGAGGGATGAATGGATGGAGGGATGAATGGATGGATGATGGATGGATAAATGGATAGAAGAGTGGAGGGATAGATGGAGGCATAGGTGGATGCATGGATGGAATTCATGCATGAACATGAACAAATAAGTACCATCTATCTACCTAGCGCATTCAGACAAAAAGCTCCATAGTGACCTAGTCCTCAACTATCTAAGTGCTTGTACCCTGTATTTCACTCCATGGATCCACAAACCCACCACCATTTTCAAATGCAATCCAGACATGAACAGCAGTCCAGCCTTCTCTGGCCACTTCCTCCTGGGGAATTCACCATCCTTCCCATTGACTAGTCCAGCTAGAAATCCTAAGGCATTTGAACATTGGTAACAGAAGCAATATAACTATTTAACATTTTAGCTGTGATTGACAATTAAACACACATCATTCAGATAATCATGATTTAAATTCTGGGTGTGCTCTTCAAGAGGTCATGAACATTAAGTGTCACTGAAACTCCAAATTAAAATTCCAGAAATTATCTTTCCTGGTAAAGAGAAATATTCTGTTTCTCGCATCTCACTCTTTTCCTCCAGAACAAACAGAAGCAAACGGACCTCATAAACTTTAAGTTTAATGCTACAGATTAGAGCAAGCATCTTTGGAAGACACTTGAAAGTGAAAGTATTGATCGCTCAGTGGTGTTCAACTCTGTGCGACCCATGGACTGTAGCCAGCCAGGCTCCTCTGTCCATGGAATTCTCCAGGCAAGAATACTGGAGTGGGTAGCCATTCCCTTCTCCAGGGGATCTTCCTGACACAGGGATCGAACCCAGGTCTCCTGCATTGCAGGCAGATTCTTTACCATCTGAGCCACCAGGGAAGCTCAAGGAGACACTTGGTGTAGTAACATACACATATGTAACTTGGTACACTTTTTAGATGACCAGTTTAACATATAATAATGTTATAGCTTATTTGGACCATTATAAATTTGCTAATCTAATTTCATAATCCAATTTATCAGTCACTCAGTCGTGTCCGACTCTTTGCGACCCCATGGACTGCTGCACCCCAGGCTTCCCTGTCCATCACCAACTCCCAGAGTTTACTCAAACTCATGTCCATTGAGTCGGTGATACCATCCAACCATCTCATCCTCTCTTGTCCCCTTCTCCTCCTGCCTTCAATCTTTCTCAGCATCAGGGTCTTCTCAAATGACTCAGCTCTTCGCGTCAGGTGGCCAAAGTATTAGAGTTTCAGCTGCAACATCAGTCCTTCCCATGAACATTCAGGACTGATTTCCTTTAGGATGGACTGGTTGGATCTCCTTGCAGTCCAAGGGACTCTCAAGAGTCTTCTCCAATACCACAGTTCAAAAGCATCAGTTCTTCAGCGCTCAGCTTTCTTTATAGTCCAACTCTCACATCCAAACGTGAGTACTGGAAAAACCATAGCCTTGACTAGAGGGGCCTTTGTTGGCAAAGTAATGTCTCTGCTTTTTAATATGCTGTCTAGGTTGGTCATAATTTTTCTTCCAAGGAGTAAGCGTCTTTTTATGTCATGGCTGCAATCACCATCTGCGTTGATTTTGGAGCCCCCAAAAAATAAAGTCTAACACTGTTTCCCCATCTATTTGCCATGAAGTGACGGGACCGGATGCCATGATCTTCGTTTTCTGAATGTTGAGCTTTAAGCCAACTTTTTCACTCTCCTCTTTCACTTTCATCAAGAGGCTCTTTGTTTCTTCTTCACTTTGTGCCATAAGGGTGGTGTCATCTGCATATCTGAGGTTATTGATATTTCTCCCAGCAATCTTGATTCCAGCTTGTGCTTCACCCAGCCCAGCGTTTCTCATGATGTACTCTGCATAGAAGTTGAATAAGCAGGGTGACAATATACAGCCTTGACGTACTCCTTTTCCTATTTGGAACCAGTCTGTTGTCCCATGTCCAGTTCTAACTATTGCTTTCTGACCTGCATACAGATTTCTCAAGAGGCAGGTCAGGTGATCTGGTATTCCCATCTCTTACAGAATTTTCCACAGTTTATTGTGATCCACACAAAGGCTTTGGCATAGTCAATAAGGCAGAAATAGATGTTTTTCTGGAACTCTCTTGCCTTTTCAATGATCCAACAGCAATTTGATCTCTGGTTCCTCCAATTCATAATCTAATCTAAATTCATAATCTAAAATCATTGCTATGAAATATGGAGGATCCAGTAAATCTAACAGATCTGATTCTGTATATTCAAAGCGAGCATCTTGCAACTTACCTGCCCACACCTCATTGTGGGAAGAACAAAGTAGTGGCTATGAGGTTTTGAACCTTGACCAGCTGGATTCAAACCCCTGAGTTATTCTGGGCTCTGGTGGGTTACTCTCCAGGATTCTTATTTCTTCCCTGTAAAACAGGTAATGATGGCAGCTATCTGGCAGGACTGAGAGGAGGATTTTTAAATCATAGTGATACAAGTAAAAATATCAATGTGATACATTGATATCAAATGTATCAAAAAAATTGATATCAAAAAAATCAAAGTGATACAACTTAAAAATAAAGAAAACAAACAGATTTTAGCAAATGTGTAAGGGCACAGGCAGTCTGACTGCAAGGACACTTTTTAGATATTTATTTATTTATTTGGCTGTCCAGGTATTAATTGTGGAATGCAGGAATCTCATCCCCTGACCAGGGATTGAACTGAGGACCCCCTGCATTCGGTGTGCAGAGTCTTAGCCACTGGACCACCAGGGAAGTTCCTGCAAGAGCATTTTATACAGCAGTTCTGTGTAAGCACCCAGGTAGTTCAATTAAACTAGCAAAAGGAAACAAAAAGCCTTGGTTAACAATAGTAAGTAGATGGAATCCTAAGCAAACAAAATCAATCCCATTGCTTTCTTAACCTTTTGACTTTTAGCCCATCGGAATTCTATGTACACTCTAGACCAGGGATGGCCACCAGGCTCTATGTTTTAGCAAACCCTTTTCAGTGTGGGGGTGATACACTGGAAAAAGGTTGAAAGAATTCCTTGGACTCATCTGGGTGCATTGGGAAGGTGTCCAGGCAGTTATTGAGGTCACTCCAGGAACAGGAGAAGCCACTGCAGCTGCCACAGAGCCACTGCTCTTTGTCCTTGTAATTCCAAATGGCTTGCTGGAACCAGGAAATAGGCAGCCATGGAACCAAGGGCCAGGCTGTAGTCTGGGAAGACGGACCATAGGGGATGACCAGGGTGCCCACTGGCCACTTCCCTCACCTCCTCGCCTCTGCCTGAACCCTGAGCGAAGCCGCATCCCCGCCTACCTTAAGCAGGTCCTATTTCAAGGGAACCAAGGGGCAGGACCAGAGAGGAGCTGCTCCCCAGCCTCCTCCACTGGCAGGTCCGGGCTTCAGGAAGCAGGTGGGAGAAGAGCCTGCAAGAGGGAGTCCTCGGGGCCAGCACACAGGAGCAGAGATCAAGGTTGGTGAGCCACCTGCCTGGGGTCCTTCCCCATCAGCTCAGCCCCCTTGCAAGAGGACAGAGCAAGCATCCAGGAGGGGGATATGCTGGCTGCTTGCTCCTGCTCATACAGAAATAACATTTTTCTCAAAGATAGGAGGCAGAAAATTACTTTCCACCCCTCATCCTAGACTTTCCTGAAGCCTCTGTCCCTGGATCCCAGGAGGCCTTCCTAGGGGTTCACCTGGGATCCCCTGAGAAAACTCCAGGTCTATCCTTCCCTGCAGGGGGCCAGGCCACCACCTCCACCCATTGAAGCAAGTCCCCGGGGAACACGGATGTGTTTCCAGTGTGGGCCCAGATCCCCCAGGAAGTTGGGCCAGGCTCTTTGCCCAGGGTCTTAGCCCAAACTCAAGTCCCTGCTGTTAGCTGGAAGTGTTTTGAAAAGAACAGACAGACAAACTGACGGCAGATTCAGGGCCCAGGCGGGCAGTCCACAGAGCCGGGTGACCAGAGGCCTTCTCAGCTTTGCTTGTGGCTTCAGGAAGGGGCCCCACACCCCAGGCCAAGAAAGGGCTGGGCAGTGGCAGACACAGAAGGTCAGGAGAGCCCTTTGTGGGGGGATGGGGAGAATGGCCAACAGGAGGGTGTCCCAGGACCCCCAAGCCTCAGCCCAAGGGGACGGATTGACCAAGGCCTCAGGAGATAAGGAGGCTGAGGCAGTGGTTTAACAGCTGTAACCAAGTCAGACTCCCATCATGTGAGTCCTCAGACCAGCACGGGAGGCCCCAGGTGAACGGGAAGGGGCTCCTGCCATAGAAGCTCAAACTAGTTCATTTCTGGATTTCTAGATTTCCAGAGCAAGGTTTGCTCAAGTTCCGCTATTTCTGTATGCCACTGAAATTGCTTTTTGCTAAACTGAATATGTGTAGATTACCTTTTAATTTCAGAAAGAATGTGTTTTTTAGGTTAATGTTTTTCTCTTTTGACTCAGTAGAGAAGTTTACAAAGTTTAAAACATATCCAGGGAGGTCTTTTCTGCCAATTTACAGGATAAAGAAGTTTTACATTAAGCCAAAAATAAGAGCTTAAGGAACTTCCAGTTCTACTGACAAAACCAGATTACTTGAAAACCTTCCCAATAGAAACAGCAGAAATTTCTGGATGCAGATAACAAGCAGCCCTTTAAATGTGCAGCCACATGTGGTGTGGGGACAGGATGACCCCTCATGTGCTCGGTGACAGCTCTCGGTCCAGGTGTCGCCTGCATGTCACTCCATCACGAAGGCACATTGTCCATCTGTAACCTCTGGGGTGAGACTCTGAGTCTGTGAAGAGCCTGTTTCTGCCCCTAGCTTATCCAGGGGTGGTCCGCATCCACTGGTGGGTTTTTTCTATCACTCCTCCCCCGTTTGTTAGCAGGCCTTTTTCATAGAGGTCAGCTAAGAGTCTTCAGCGCAGTCACAGAGCCGGGCAGGAGCCCACTATCTGAATGAGCAAAGAGCTCCCATGCGTAAAGGGCCGCCGGTCATGAGTGCAGGATGAGAAACTACACAGCACTTGGGGAAAGCGCACATGGAGCAGAGCTGGCTGAGTCCCACCTGCAAAGTACTGAAGTCAGAAACGCCAGCAACATGCAATAGTCCACTAAGATGTGTAAGAATGAGGTCATAACCCATGGGAAATAAGAAACAGACAAAATATCTACGAGTAAAAAATAATGACAATAATTGAAACTAAGAACGAGTTAAGTAACAGATTCAATACAATTCATACAACAGAGGCAGGCTGAAAAGAATGACATTGACTATAGCCAAAGACAGAGCGAGTAAAGGCTAGGAGATTTGAGAACAGAAACTGAAGGTCAGACACAGAGCTGGCTGGAGTTCCAAGGAAAGAACAGAGAGAAGAGGAAGAAGGGCTGAGAGTGTTCCAAATCGATGACACTCGTGATCCTGAAACCAAAAGTGCAAGTTCCAAGAAAGGTAAATAAAAACTTACACCAGCCTAGATAAACAAAGAGAAAATACTGTTTTTAAAACTAGAGAAGAAAGACATTCTACTTAAAGAACTGAGAGCAAAATTCTCAATAACAGAAAGAGGCCAGAAAACAATGGGATAATTAGGTTGACAATAAAAGGAGAGCAAAATGTATACCTGGCAACACTACCTAAGAGCCATGTGGGTCCATCAGTAAGGGAACAATATACCCATACATACTGGCTGCCCGCATGGCTCAGTGGTAAAGAACCTGCCTGCCAGTCCAAGAGATGTGGGTTCAATCCCAGGGTCAGGAAGATCCCCTGAAGAAGGGAATGGCAACCTATTCTTGCCTGGAAAAGTCCCACAGACAGAGGAGACTGGCAGGCTACAGACTATGGGGTCACAAAGAGTCGGACACGACTGAGTGACTAACACTTCTCAGACTGGCTTGTTTTGCTTGGTATACTCATTGAAGCTTCCTCCATGTCCTTTCATGGCTTGACAGTTCATTTCTTTTTGGTGCTGAGTAACAGTCCATTGTGTGAATGCACCATGGCTTTTTATCCCTTCCCTATAAGGGCTTGGATTCCAGGTTTGAGCACTTGTGAATAAAGTGCCATGGATGTCTGTGTTCAGGTTCTGTATGGACACAAGCTTTCAACACATGCTCACGCGTCATCTGTATCTTTGGTGGGGTGCGGTTTAGCTCTTTTGCCCACTTTTTGATCATGTTGTTTGTTTTCTTTCTGTTGTGTTTTAGGAGTTCCCTGCATAGTTTGGATAACAGAACTTTATCAGATATGCCTTCTGCAAATATTCTTCCTAAGCCTGTGGCTTGTCTTTTGTTCTCTAACAATCATTATATTTTAAGACAGAATATTTGATACTGGCTATGCCTATTGTCCACCAAATCCAGCTGGGTGTAAATGGAAAAAATGAGCAAGATAAAAATAAAAATATTGGCAGAAAAACAAAACAACAAAATATGCTAATGGATACTGTCATTCAAAAAATAGCTTCTACTTGTAAATAGACTGAAAAAATTAGGAATCCATTTGAACTCAGAAAATTGACATTATTCTTTAGCAAGTCAGATTTTTCCATGGTAGACATCCCAAAGTCATGGGGCACAGAGTAGCAGAAAGATAGCACGTATGGAAGCAGAATCACACAATACTGTTTGATAGTCTGTTGCCTGCAACCATCTTTTGAAAATTATTTTTAAAAATTTTCTAATTTCTTCCTAATGAAGAAGATTGTCTGCTTTATATTTGGGGGAAGATGTGAAGAATCAGCTTTAAATAAAACATTCTGTTCTTTCCAATTTATACATTTTAAATAATGAAGTTATTTAAAATGCTCAAGGTCCCACAGTTTTTACTTCTCTCACTTCTTAGGTTAACATTAAACATAATAATGAATTTCCAACACATCTCTCCTAAGTTTCTCGGAGAATCTTAAATTTAAAAAAAGGAATGACTGTTCAAAGCTTTAGAAATGACATAACCACCCCTTTCTTTTATATACCAGTGAAATAGTCTCACCGACAAAGATGTCTTTGGAGGAGATGAAAGATCTCCACCTGGAGGAGAAATACCTGCAACCAGAAACCAAGGAAGTGAACGGAATTCTCATGACCAAGATGATAAGCGATAACTGGGACAAAATCTGGAATTTCCAAGCCAAGCCTGATGACCTTCTCATTGCAACCTACGCAAAAGCAGGTAGCTTGAAGAAAGTTGAGGTGGGGGGCTTCAGCAGAGCCGGGATGCCTGGAGGTTCCTCAGATTTTAAAATTGCAGGTTTTCACCAGGGTCAGACGCTGGCTTCCCAGGTGGCACTAGTGGTAAAGAACCCACCTGCCAATGCAGGAGACAAAGGAGATGTGGGTCCAATACCTGGGTCAGGAATATCCCCTGGAGGGCAGGGCAACCTACTTCAGTATTCTTGCCTGGAGAATCCCATGGACAGAAGAGCCTGGGGGGCTACAATCGAGGGGTTGCAGAGTTGGACACAACTAAAGTGACTTAGCACACAGTTCCTGAAAAAATGAAAACCACTCTTATTGATGCACTCCAAACCCCCAGAGTCCATGAGCCTCCTTTTTATTTCGGTCCCTGATAGAGGAAGAAAAGGCCAGCCTCCCACAGAATCACATGAAAGCGCAGAGTCTTAGGAACAGCAGGAAGCTCCTAGGGGAAGCCTGTCCTCCCCAGGCTCTCCTGCACATGGAGATGGAGCTGGAACTGAGCGTTTTGCCCAATGGGAAAAGCGCAAGTGGTGTTAGTCCAAACCTGCATGCATACAGAGGGAAGGAATGGGGAGTGGGGAGGCGGTGGGGGTGAGGGAGGAGGTGGGCGTGGGGTGACACTTACAGAATCCTACAAAAGGGAGAGAAGCTTGTGGGGAGAACCAGAAGGGAAGAAGCAGAGAGGCCAGGCTCTGAAGCTAGAGGAGCAGAGACCTCACAACCCGGAGGGCTGGATGGAGTGTGAGATGGAACCCCCTGTTATGTATGTATCGTTCAAGCAGTAGGGCCAAGGAAGGCAGAAAATTTTTCAGCTGTAGCCAGCCTGGGAATGTCTCTCGGTGGCCAGTAGACGCTGCAAGAGGAGTCGGAGATGCTCAGAACCAGGAAGACTGCAGGGGGTGCCCCTGCCCCATGGTTCCTAACTGGCCATGTCACCATGCCTGTCTCTCCTCTGTAGCTCAGGATGCCTTCCCTAGCCTCACACTGCTCCTACCACACAGCACTGCCAACCAGGCCTGCTCAGAAAACTAGATGGTGGGGAGAGGGTGGGGTGGGGGGCCAGAAGTGGGGAGTGGCTCCTGCTTACTCCTATTGGAAGCTCTCAGTTTCTCAAAAATCATCTTTGTCTGGCTTGCATGTCTCTTGCTCAGATCTGAATTCAAATTGGCACTGCACCTCAGAGCAGAAATTTGTTCTCCCTTCACCTTGGAAATTATGCAGTCAACCCCCCAGACTCTCCCAGAACTCTCTCTGTAGCTGTGTTCTCCCACCTCCCCCACAGCCTCTCAATCCTCCCTACACCCACACCCCATCCCCCATCCCCTGCTTAAGCTTTCTAGCATGGGAATATGCCCACCTTAACCCTAGCTCTGAGGTTTCCTCCCTTGGATGCCCTGGCTTATTAACACAAGTGGACGCTCTCCTCCCCCTCTGACTGTTTCTCTCCAAAAGACCAGCTCAGCTGAGCCCACCTACCCATCCAGAGTGGGCTCCACTCCTCCTCTGAACTCCCAGGGCCCTTTGTACGGTCTTCATGGCTCTTACTGGAGACCTCTCAGTTATCTGTGTATTGTCTTATGTATCAGTGAGCGCCAGGCTTAGCTAAGAGTCAGGGGCAATAAATGCCTTTGATGTGAAAAGGAAAATGGACATGTGGTGGGTAGGGCACATGGGCTAGCTCTTTGCCCACCCACATGTCTGCATCCGTTAGGATTCAGTTTGGCTATATGTATCAGGAAACTCAAAAGTAAAAGCACTCTGGAGGTTAAAAGTCCAGGGCTAAAATGGCGGCTGTGCTGATCCTTAGAAACCCTGGGTCTTTGAACTTTCTGCTCCACCATCTACAGGCTTAGCTTTTGGTTTCATAGTCCAATATGACTGCTAGAGATCCAGCCATCACATGCATGTTCCAAACAGCAACACGGAGGCAGGAAGAAGGGAATGAGGTCATGTTCCTGCCCTTTAAAGACAGCTTCCCAAAATGTAATGGCATGGCCACCTTTAGCAGTAAGAAAGATTGAGAAAATAATCTTTTTATACAGTCTTTGGCTATGTGCTTGCATGCATGCTAAGTGGTTTCAGTCATGTCCAACTCTTTGTGACCCCATGGACTATAGCCTGTCAGCTCCTCTGTCCATGGGATTTTCCAGGCAAGAATACTGGAGTGGGTTGCCATGCCCTGCACCAGGGGACCTTCCCAACCCAGGGATCAAACCCACGTCTCTTGAGTCTCCTGCATTGGAAGGCAGGTTCTTTACCACTAGGACCATCTGGGCAGTCCAACCTTTAGCTATATGCTCTGCTAAAAATTAAGCATCTATTAACTTGAGAAAGATGGGGAGAATGGATATTAACTAGGCAAGAAGCAGTCTTCGGTGTATCGTATCTCCTCCAACAAGACTGGAAGCTTGTTGGAGTATGGACAGTATCTGCCTCAACTTTGTATCTCCTGACATTCCTTTGAGTCAATATTCTTTCTCTCAGGTTACACTTTTTAGGTTCAAAACCCTATGCCAGGTATGAGGTCTGAGGGACAAAGGGACAAAAGGCCAGCCCCTACTCAGTGGAGCTCTCAGTCTCACAAGAAGGCAGGTGTGGGGGAGACCTTGGCAGTGGGGACAGGGGCTCAGAGCAGAGGCCCATCCATCATGGGGGTCACGCAGGTGCTCAACGTAAGCAGAGGTAGGTTTTACTGAATATGGGAATAATTGACGAAGAATGGAGTTGCCCAGAGAGCAGGCAGAACTGAGGTTAAGTAACCCTTCCAGGCACCACCTGGACCCAGGAGATCGTGGACATGATCCAGAACGACGGGGATCTGCAGAAGTGCCAGCGGGCCAACACCTTTGACCGGCACCCTTTCATCGAGTGGGCGCTTCCCCCGCCCCTCAGCTCAGGTATGTGCCGCCTGGGCCTGTGGGGCTGTGGCCTCTGCTGGGAAGGAGTCTGAGGATGGTTTAGGTCAACATACCTCCGTCAGCTGTGAGAAAAGACCCCTCAGTCCCTCTGCTGAAATACGGACTGGGTGGCTTCAGACAGCACATCTCCTGCGATTTCTCAAGGACTCAAGACTAGGCAGGAACATTCCACACAGGGGAGGCAGGGTTGAGGACAGCTGGCCTCCAGTGACCAGGAACCTCACCCCTGGGTCAGGTCTGCCCACTCCGGGAGGACTGGCTTCTGCTGTGTTACAATTCTGACCTGTCTGCCAGGGATCCAAGTTAAATTATACATAGTCCCTCTGTTATTAATATCAACAAATGGTGTGCTTCACACCAAAGATACTAAGAAATGTAGGAGAGTGCACACTTGAAGAGCCGGCAACCAGTTAGGAATGGAGGGTGTGTTTTTTTAGATTTTTCTTCTAATTGGAGCATAATTGCTTTACAATATTGTGTTGGTTTCTGCCATACATCAGCCTGAATCAGCTATATGTATACATATGTCCCCTCCTTCTTGAACCTGTCTCCCAGCCCTATATCCCACCCCTCTAGGTAATCATGGAGCCTGGAGCTGAGTTCCCTGTGCTAAACAGCAGCTTCCCACTAGCTATCTATTTCACATATGGTCATGTATACATGTCAGTGCTCTCTCACTTCGTCCCATCCTCTCCTTCCCTCACTGTGTCCATAAGTCTGTAAGGGATTGCTTTTATAGAGTAAATAGCAGCAAAGAGTAGCTTTGCAGTAGGACCCAACCTGATGGTGAAAAGACAGAGACTTTGGACTCAAACAGTTCTGATTTGGATTCTTATCTGGACAACCTTGAGCACATTATTAAACCTCTCAAACTCTAATCATCCCTCATTTCTAAAAATACTGCCTGTTGAAAACCCATGATTGATTGAGCCAGTTATTCCAGCACCATCAGGCAAAAAAATTATCTTTTCTCACATCGAATTGCCTTGGCCCCTTCACAAAACTTGAATTTTACCTTCTACGTATGGGTTTCCCTGGTGGCTCACGTGATAAAGTATCTACCTGCAATGCAGGAGACCTGGTATCGATCTCTGGGTTGGGAAGATCTGCTGGAGAAGGGTATGACAACCCACTCCACTATTCTTGCCCGGAGAATTTCATGGACAGAGGAGCCTGGCAGGGGTCGCAAAAGAATGAGACGACTAAATGACTAACACACACACGCATATGGATGCATTCTGGATTTTCTGTTCTGCTCTTTTCCATTACGTGTCTCTCTTTGTGCCAATACCACACTGTTTGATGACTGTACTGTAGCTTTATATGAAAACATATAACTTGATGACACTGGGTGGGCCACCAGCCTAGGATGTAATTTGCAATGTGGAGTCGGGTGGAGGGTACCTGGCACATGGTGAGTGTGGCTCCAGATGCTGGCAAAACAACAGAAATATGGATGAGAAGTGTTAGTTGAGCAGTGCCCTTGTTGCAGGTCTGGATCTCGCCAACAAGATGCCTTCTCCGAGGACTCTGAAGACGCACCTGCCTGTTCAGATGCTCCCCCCTTCCTTCTGGAAAGAGAACGCAAAGGTAAGGACAGCTACACACACACACGAACAGAAGTCGCTCAGTCGTGTCCGACTCTTTGTGACCCCATGGATTGTAGCCCACCAGGCTCCTCCGTCTATGGGATTTTCCAGGCATGAATACTGGAGTGGGTTGCCGTTTCCTTCTCCAAGGACAGCTAAGCTTGATCCAAATACTCAGACTGTCTCCATCTAAGAGGAAACAACCCTGGACCTCAAAAGATAGGTGCCCGGTGCAGGTTCCAGTTGGGCAGTGAGCTGAGACCCCTCCCTGTACCCACCACTCCAGCCTGGATCCATCTTTCTCCCAGAATATTCCTTCTGGGTACCAGTAGACTAGACTCCAAGCAGCGCCATCCTCATCAACCATCAGCTGAGCCACGTTCACAGACAGTGAGCAACGAGGCAGGGCCCCTGCTTCCTGGGGAGGCAGTCATATCAGTGTGAATCCTCCAGGAGCCAAGCCAGGGCTGAGTAAGATGTGAAGGGGGTTTATTTAGGGAAAACCTGTGAGGGAAGAGGGAGATCCCAGAGGGTGGGGGGCCCAGGACCACATGTGGTGTCTGGAAATCATCTCCGTCATGGATAAGCTCCCAGCAAGAGCCATGCCTCTGTCCTCTATTTTTAAATTTTTGTTTTAGCAAATTGAGATCCTATAAATGCAGTGTACACTGAATGTACTAGTGTTTTGTTTTGTTTCTGATGTCAGCTTCATCAGTGAGTCTGAAAATCAGGCTTCTCCATCCATGGGATTTTCCATGCAAGAGTACTGGAGTGGGGTGCCATTGCCTTCTCCGAATGAAATACAGAATATACCCCAAATATCAGCTAAGAGATTTGCAAAGAAAAGTGTAACAAACATTTGCAGACTCAAATGCTTGTCTCGGCTGGACTGTCCATCTCTCTGTGGGCAGGCTACTTTGCAGACCCAACCACAGACCCTTCCATGCTCTGGGCTGAGCCCTTTCCAGGGGAGCTACACAGTCAAGGCTGTTTAGCCAAAACACTCTCTACTTAGCGCAAAGCTCGGAGATGCAATGTGAGTGGCTGCTTTTGAGTTTCTCTGCTCTGGTTTCCGTGGTGCTCCATCACCTCATCTCATCCATCTCCCATCAGAGGTGCCATAGGTTTCCATATATCAAATGCTATCACCTTATTTGCTGCCCTGAGATTACACCCAGATCACCATGACTTCGAAAACATCTTGATTTATTCCTACAGAGAGTTAACGTAATTTCAGTGCTCTAGAACGAATATTATTTCCAAATGATGTTTTTAGACTCAAAGTCAGAAGACACGCTAACATGTATTTTGTCATCAGATTAACAGCTTCTTTTTGAAACCAGGCCTTCTAAAATGTCACAGTCTCCATGACAGCACATTCTTTTATCTGCTGAGAACTGTGGATTGTTTGAGTAGGAGAAAGTGCGGGCGAGCTTAGTCCGAGCTTTTCCCATTATGATGGGGCAGGGAGCTAAATGGAGTTCCCCAAAGACACCTGCATCCCAGCCCCTCCCAAACCCTGCAAATGCACCTCACCTGTAGAGTGCACTTGGCAGGTGTGATTAAATCGAGCATCTTGAGACCGAAGATCTTATGGTTACCTGGACAGCCCTGAGCATCGTCACAAGGATCCTGATGGGAAGGAGGTGAGAAGGTGGAAGTACAACGTGAAGGATGTGACACCTGACACAGAAGTGGGGGCGATTCCAGGGCAGAGTTCATGCCCAGGCACACAGATGGCCTCAGGTTCCAGGAACTGCAGGGAAGTTTATCCCCTGCCCTGGAGCCAGCCCCACGGCCAGCTTGAATCCAATCCAGTGACCCTGAGCTCCAGACTGTAAGAGAGCCAACTTCTTGCTGTTTTAAGGCTCTCCACCTGTGGCAATTTGTCACAGCAGCAGCCAGAGACTCGCACAGATGGATTGCAGACTCAGAACATGTGAGTGTGTGGCCTTTGCTCCCACTTGGACATCTGACTCCAGACCGGATGCATTTCAGCAGGTCCCCATCCAGCTGGAGCTTCCCCGATTCTGATTACTCAGCTTCTATTTGCTTAAAAAAAAAATAAGTGATAACCAACATAAGCATTGAGAAATGTGTTTACTTGATCCTAAGACCTTGATGCTGGGCATCCCTTTGGGTTTTCCGAGAATGTTCATGGACACTGGAGGGCTGTTCAGTGGGAGGAAAGAGGCAAAGGGCAGGGTTCCTGCAGTGCTGGGCTCACAGGAGGAGCCAAGGCTGCAGGACCTGTGCTAATTTGATCAGATGGAAACACCTCCCCTCACCCCCTACCCAGGGGGACTGGTCTGCTGAGTATGCACAACACAGGGAACACGCTTGAGAAACCATCCATGGGCTCATCCCCCAGAGCGCCCTGCCTACTTTATGTCTCTACTTCTACATCTGACAGTTGATCCCACATGCAAAGGAATAAAATGGGACCACTCTCTCACACCAGACAAAAATGAACTCAAGATGGATCAAAGATCTGAATGGAAGACCTGGAACCACAAGATCCCTAGAAAAGAATACAGGTAGTACACTGTTTGATATCAGTCTCAACAATGATTTTCTTGGATTTGACATAAAAAGTAAAAATAAACAAGTGAGACTACATCAAACTAAAAAGCTTCTGCACAGTGAAGGAAACCACCAACATAAGAAAAAGACATTGTACAGGAGACAGAGATCACCATTCAGGTATGACCTAAATCAAATCCCTTCTGATTATACAGTGGAAGTGAGAAATAGATTTAAGGGCCTAGATCTGATAGATAGAGTGCCTGATGAACTATGGAAGGAGGTTCGTGACATTGTACAGGAGACAGGGATCAAGACCATCCCCATGGAAAAGAAATGCCAAAAAGCAAAATGGCTGTCTGGGGAGGTCTTACAAATAGCTGTGAAAAGAAGAGAAGTGAAAAGCAAAGGAGAAAAGGAAAGATATAAGCATCTGAATGCAGAGTTCCAAAGAATAGCAAGAAGAGATAAGAAAGCCTTCCTAAGCTACCAATGCAAAGAAATAGAAGAAAACAACAGAATGGGAAAGACTAGAGATGTCGTCAAGAAAATTAGAATACCAAGGGAACAGTTCATGCAAAGATGGGGTCAATAAAGGACAGAAATGGTATGGACCTGACAGAAGCAGAAGATATTAAGAAGAGGTGGCAAGAATACACAGAAGAACTGTACAAAAAAAGAGTTTCATGACCCAGATAATCACAATGGTGTGATCACTCACCTAGAGCCAGACATCCTGGAATGCAAGTCAAGTGGGCCATAGAAAGCATCACTATGAACAAAGCTAGTGGAGGTGATGGAATTCCAGTTGAGCTGTTTCAAATCCTGAAAGATGATGCTGTGAAAGTGCTGCACTCAATATGCCAGCAAATTTGGAAAACTCGGCAGTGGCCACAGGACTGGAAAAGGTCAGTTTTCATTCCAATCCCAAAGAAAGGCAATGCCGAAGAATGCTCAAACTACTGCACAATTGCACTCATCTCACACGCTAGTAAAGTAATGCTCAAAATTCTACAAGCCAGGCTTCAGCAGTACATGAACTGTGAACTTCCAAATGTGCAAGCTGGTTTTAGAAAAGGCAGAGGAACCAGAGATCAAATTGCCAACATCCGCTGGATCATGGAAAAAGCAAGAGAGTTCCAGAAAAACATCTATTTCTGCTTTATTGACTATGCCAAAGCCCTTGACTGTGTGGATCACAATAAGCTATGGCAAATTCTGAAAGAGATGGGAATACCAGACCACCTGATCTGCCTCTTGAGAAATTTGTATGCAGGTCAGGAAGCAACAGTTAGAACTGGACATGGAACAACAGACTGGTTCCAAATAGGAAAAGGAGTCCATCAAGGCTGTATATTGTCACCCTGTTTATTTAACTTATATGCAGAGTATATCATGAGAAACACTGGGCTGGAAGAAGCACAAGCTAGAATCAAGATTGCCAAGAGAATATCAATAACCTCAGATATGCAGATGACACCACCCTTATGGCACAAAGTGAAGAGGAACTAAAAAGCCTCTTGATGAAAGTGAAAGTGGAGAGTGAAAAAGTTGGCTTAAAGCTCAACATTCAGAAAACGAAGATCATGGCATCTGGTCCCATCACTTCATGGCAGATAGATGGGGAAACAGTGGAAGCAGTGTCAGACTTTATTTTTCTGGGCTCCAAAATCACTGCAGATGGTGACTGCAGCCATGAAATTAAAAGACGCTTACTCCTTGGAAGGAAAGTTATGACCAACCTGTATAGCATATTCAAAAGCAGAGATATTACTTTGCAACAAAAGTCCGTCCAGTCAAGGCTATGGTTTTTCCTGTGGTTATGTATGGATGTGAGAGTTGGACTGTGAAGAAAGCTGAGCGCTGAAGAATTGATGCTTTTGAACTGTGGTGTTGGAAAAGACTCTTGAGAGTCCCGTGGACTGCAAGGAGATCCAACCAGTCCATCCTAAAGGAGATCAGTCCTGGGTGTTCATTGGAAGGACTGATGGTGAAGCTGAAACTCCAATACTTTGGCCAGCTCATGCGAAGAGTTGACTCATTGGAAAAGACCCTGATGCTGGGAGGGATTGGGGGCAGGAGGAGAAGGGGACAACAGAGGATGAGGTGGCTGGATGGCGTCACTGACTCAATGGACATGAGTTTGAGTGAATTCCGGGAGTTGGTGATGAGCAGGGAGGCCTGGAGTGCTGCGATTCATGGGGTCGAAAAGAGTCGGACACGACTGAGCGACTGAACTGAACTGAACTGAGTGGGAGGAAATACTTGAAAATCCTATGTCTGATAAAAGGGTAATATACAAAGTATATGGAGAACGCACTCAACACAGAAGGAAAAAAGAAAAAAGCGAGCAATCTGTGGCTCTATCAAAATTGTAAACATATCTATCTGCGTCCTGCAATTCACAGTGCAGACTTGGTCACAAAATTTTCCAAAATACCTTTCTGGAAAAAAAAGGCCTTTACAGCACAGGGCAGCCGGGGTGGGGGGTGGGAGGAAGGGGAGTGGGACAAGCCCAGAAACAGCTCTGCCTCTCCCAGGAAGGGACAGGTCACCAGCAGCTCCAGTGGTAGATGTAGCACTGCACTGGGATCCCGCAATCTTATCAGGGATGATGGTCATTGTGAGGAGGCAATTCCTCGGGTGCTCAGAAGGCAGAGGCAGCCCTGCCCTACAAGTAGAGTAGACACCCTGCTCAGTGACAGCCAACGGGACCTTCCTCTCCTCACCTGAGTAACACCTCGGGGCCTCCCCTGTCCCAGAAATAGCAGAGGTAGCGTGACTGCAGCACTTGTCATGCTAAGCAGGACACCTGAGAGAAAGCGTGTGTTGTCCCTGACTCTGCTAAGACCACAGCTGTAATCAGAACTGTGCCAGGCAAACTGGAGACAGTCACAGAAAGCACAGGTCTAGTCACTCAGACAGGATGGTCCAAGACAGCAGTCCCTAGCCCTTCTGGAACCAGGGACCAATTTCGTGGAAGACAATTTTTCCACGGACCAGGGCGGAGAGCGGGGACGATGGTTTGGGGATGATTCAAGCGCATTACATTTTGTGCACCTTATTTCTGATCTAATGCTACTGATCCGACAGGAGGTACCAGTCTGAAGACCTGAGGTTGAGGAAAGTGAAAGTGTTAGTCGCTCAGTGTCTAGCTCTTTGCAACTCTATGGACTGTAGCCCCCAGGCTCTTCTGTCCATGGGAGTCTCCAGGCAAGAATACTGGAGTGGGTATTCATTCCCTTCTCCAGAGGCTGTTTCTGACCCAGGGACTGAACCTGAGTCTCCCACATTTCAGGCAGATTCTTTACCATCTGAGCCACCAGAGAAGCCCCCAAGAATACTGGAATGGGTAGCCATTCCCTTTTCCAAGGGATCTTCCCAACCCAGGTCCATCTAACAACACAGGCTAAGGTCTACGGTCTAAGTCCTTCAAACAACACGGGCTCTTCCCGAACAGTGACCTTTCCTGTATTATTTCCTCTGTGTCCATCCCTTTCTTGGCTGACTGCAGATCATCTACGTGGCCAGGAATGCCAAGGACTGCCTGGTATCCTATTACCATTTCTCAAGAATGAATAAGATGGTGCCAGACCCTGGCTCCTGGGAGGAGTATGTTGAGACCTTCAAAGCTGGGAAAGGTGAGCGAAAGGAAACTGAGGTCCACGCCTCCGTTTTTACCCTCCCACATATCAGAGAGGCATGGTTTCTGCTGAGCGACTGGGCTGCTCGAGGTTCTGGGAGGACACAGGTGTCGCCCAGACAGGGTTACTGTTCAGGGGTTACTGTCCCGAGGTCACAGTAAGATGCTACTTAGAACACTGTGGGTGGAGGGTCACAAACTCACAGGTGATGATGCAGGATCCAGGGGCGTGGCCAGGTGCTGAGGCAGTTCCTAGGGAGACAGTCAGCCACAGGGAGCTGCAGGGAAAGAATCACCCTGCACACCCCCCTGGCCCTGGGTGGGACACAGAAGACAGAGGATCCAGTGACACTGACCACAGGGTCAACCTCGCAGGGGGAGGAGGGTGGGGGTGGCTCGGGGGCCAGGGGAGGACACTGTGCACCCCCTCCCCCCATTCTCCATCACAGAGACTAAAGGGGCCCAAACATCTGGTCACTGGGATTCTTCAGAATGGATTCACAGCTTCTCTTCACAGTCAGCCTGTGTTGTTCAGTTGCTCAGTCGTGTCTGACTCTTTGCGATCCCATGGACTGCAGCATACCAGGCTTCCCTATCCTTCACCATCCCACAGAGTTTGTTCAAATTCATGTCCATTCACCTGGTGATGCCATCCAACCATCTTATCCTCTGTCACCATCTTCTCCTCCTGCCCTAAATCTATCCCAGAGTCAGGGTCTTTTCCAGTGTGTCAGCTCTTTGCATCATGTGGCCAAAGTATTGGACCTTCCAATGAATATTCAGAATTGATTTCATTTAGAATTGACAGGTTTGATCCCTTTGCAGTCCAATGGACTCTCAACAGTCTTCTCCAACACCACAGTTAGAAAGCATCAATTCTTTCGCCCTCAGCCTTCCTTATGGTCCAACTCTCACATCTGTACATGACTACTGGAAAAACCATAGCTTTGACTATACGGGCCTTTGTTCCCTTAATCAGTATGTTGGGGAACAGTATTTATCTCAAAACGCTGGTCTGGCCCCACGCGGTGATGTAAGGGGAACACAGACCTGCCCCCTGCCCTGGGGACAGTTTCTCATAGGGGAATAAGTTCAAGGGTGGGAACAGAAGCCACAGAATCCAGGGTACTTTTTATCAACTCCCTAAATATATCAGATCAGATCAGATCAGATCAGTCGCTCCGTCGTGTCCGACTCTTTGCGACCCCATGAATCACAGCACGCCAGGCCTCCCTGTCCATCACCAACTCCCGGAGTTCACTCAGACTCACGTCCATTGAGTCAGTGATGCCATCCAGCCATCTCATCCTCTGTCGTCCCCTTCTCCTCTTGCCCCCAATCCCTCCCAGCATCAGAGTCTTTTCCAATGAGTCAACACTTCGCATGAGGTGGCCAAAGTACTGGAGTTTCAGCTTTAGCATCATTCCTTCCAAAGAAATCCCAGGGCTGATCTCCTTCAGAATGCACTGCTTGGATCTCCTTGCAGTCCAAGGGACTCTCAAGAGTCTTCTCCAACACCGCAGTTCAAAAGCATCAATTCTTTGGCGCTCAGCCTTCTTCACAGTCCAACTCTGAAATCCATACATGACCACAGGGAAAACCATAGCCTTGACTACACGAAATATATATATACATATAAAAAAAAATCCCTGTCTCTGCAAATAAGAATTCTAGTTGTGTTTTTCAAATGTCCTCTTTTATTTGAGACGCCAGTGCTTATTTCAGAAGCTTCAGGTTAATACTGACACCCACTTCTGTCTCCCTCCCGTCAGTGCTGTGGGGCTCCTGGTACGACCACGTGAAGGGCTGGTGGCACGCCAAGGACCAACATCGCATCCTCTACCTCTTCTACGAGGACATGAAGGAGGTGAGGGCCATGAGACCACCGCCGCTTCCAGCCGTGTCCTTGAGGGGATCAAACTATAGTCACACCTACTGACCACACCAGGCCTCTCTCCCTGGTGCCCTGTCCAACTCAGCTTTATCCTCAAATGATGCAACTACTTTTTCTTTTTTTCTCTCTTGTTTTCTTTTTTCTTTCTCCAATCTTTATTTTTTCCTTAATATATTTATTTTATTGAAGTAGAGTTGACACTGTTCCAAGTGCACAGCAAGGTGATTCAGTTATACATATACACATATATTATTTTCAGATTATCTGCCATTATAGGTTATGACAAGATATTGACTACAGTTCCCTGTGCTATCCCTCTGTTGCTCATTGCATCTCTGTTTTTTACTTAGAAATCTAGCATTCTATTCATACTAAGTCATATAATACTATTCATACTAAGTCATATTCATACTAATAAGTGAAATCAAAATGTCATACATTTTTTCCTAAAAAATCTTCCAACTTTGTTTCTGATCACAATTTTCAGATGATCCTCCACTTAGGAAGTCTCACGCACTTTTACAATTTGATTAATCCTGCCACTTACGAACCATGTTTCTTCACCTACAAAATGCAAATCAGCTCTTTTTGTGCCTCAGGATATTACCGGGAAGATTTAGAAGATGACTTGTAAAGCTCCTGGCATCCACACTCCAAACCCACTCCACACACTGAAGTTTAGTC
This sequence comes from Bos mutus, assembly GCF_027580195.1. Classification (NCBI taxonomy): domain Eukaryota; kingdom Metazoa; phylum Chordata; class Mammalia; order Artiodactyla; family Bovidae; genus Bos; species Bos mutus. Next base: position 61,833,808 of record NC_091627.1, read on the forward strand.
CACACACATGCTGGCAGGCCTGGTCCCATGTGGTTCCACTCATCGAGTGTCAAGGGCATCACCCGGTCACTCTCGCACCCAGGGATCAGTGCCCTAGAATTACAAAACCACCCCTGGGCCCTTGCTGAGAGGTTCTCTGGAAGCTAGTCAGACTCCAAAGGTCCTTCCTCTGCATGTCTGTGATTAGAAAGAACAGGCCACAAGGGCTTTCGTTCCTGGGTCAGTGTGAGGTCCCCTAATTCAGCCTCTGACAGACCTTGTGTTTAACTTGCAGACACTGTGCCATCTCTGGTCCTAGAGTCACTCCCCTCTTTCTGTCCCTCTGTGTTTCTTCCTCCAGGGGACATACTCCCTGCCCTGAAGCCCGTGCTCACCCTGCACGTGTGCACGCGGGCAGGACGTTTCCGGATGGGTGTCACAGGGCTGTGCTCATGTTTCTCTCCCCTCCTTCTCGGTCAGCCTCCCTGGGGCTAGGAGAGCCCTCATGTCTATGTCCTTCCTTCCCAAGACCGTCCAGCGCCATCCACAGTCATTCCCCCAAGGAAGACACATCGACTATAATTGAGCTGCTCCCTTAAGTCGTCCCTCCCCAAACAGTTTGCCTAACAGAACATCACCCCTTCGTGGAAAACCCCCAACTACTTGACTTTTTGTGACTGTTCCACATACAGGATCCAAGGCGGGAAATTCGGAAGATCCTGAAGTTTCTGGAGAAAGAGGTGTCAGAGGAAGTTCTGGACAAAATCATCCATCACACGTCCTTTGAGGTCATGAAGGAGAACCCGATGGCCAACTATACCACGCTGCCCACCAGCATCATGGACCACTCCATCTCCCCCTTCATGAGGCGAGGTACACAAGGGAGGGATGGAGAGAGGGAGCGAGGGAGGCCACACGCTCAGAGGTTGGACAGGACTCCAGCCCCTTTCTGTTTCCCAGTCATGCTTCCGGCTCCCGCACTTGTGCTGTTGGCAACACTCCCAACAGTGTCTGAGGAGCAGACCCCATAATCCGCCCTGTGCCAGCCCCTGGGTGCATCCTCACCCAACCCCCTCCCCAGACTCACTGAGGTTTCGCCTCCTTGCAGGAATGCCTGGGGACTGGAAGAACTACTTCACGGTGGCTCAGAATGAGGATTTTGACAAGGACTACGAGAGGAAGATGGCTGGGAGCACCCTGACCTTCCGCACGGCCCTCTGAGTTTCAGGACCCAGCGAGGCCTCCTCACTGACTTTAGACATGTGAGCCTCACCATCAGGATGCTGAAAACAATGACTCCCTCCCTTTCGTCCTGACCTTTGCATGCTGTCTGCAGATCCCATGTCCCAAGATACACAAAATGCAATCAAACGCTGAGTAGAAAGAAGTTTTAAGTTAAATTGCTCGGTGGTTCACAGAGGCTCAGCCATGTAAGGAGCTGGAGCAAAGTAAATGCACGACTTAATCCCAACATTAAATCACAGCACCTGGTGAGCCTCCCAGGGTCAAGGCTGGAGGAAAGAGAAAAAAGGGCCAGCCCAGAGCTTCAACACAAGAGAGATGCAAAGAGATGAGGAGTGGGCCCTGGAGAACATGAGAGGGATCAGGTCTTATCCCCTGAGGTCCAGAGCGAGAGCCTGAGAGGGCCTCACTCACAGAGACTCCAGGCCTCGAGGCTCAGGGCCTAGAGGGGTGCGAGGAGTGGGGTCTGAGGCTCAGACTGAGACACAGATGGTCCCAAGTCCAGGGACCGAACCATAAGGATCTCAGAGCAAATATAGGCCAGAAAACCAGGGAGGCTTTATTGATAAATTCCAGGTAGACTTCTTGGAGAGAGGAAAGAAGCCCTGAATTAGCCCAAGAGAAATGAAATAGAAGAGAACAGCCAGCACCATGGGCACCTACCTCCAGGACAAGGTGATTGTCCTGTCTCTGGAGGAATCAGCACCGTGTTATTCCTTGTAGACAGATGCTCTTAGAATTTTCAGGAAGGCTGAGTCTTTTAGTTTCATATGTCCTGATTCTCCTTGTTAAAGCCTGCTCAAGGAAGCGTCCACCCTCATTCACACAGGTTGTACTAAGGTCAGTGCTTTGTTTTAAAAGAGAGTCAGGAAATAGATAACTAATGAGAACCTCCTCTACAGCTCAGGGAGCTCTACTCAATACTCTGTAATAGCCTATATGGGAATATAATCTAAAAAGAGTGGATATATTCCCTTTGTTGTGTACCTGAAACTAACCCAACATTGCAAATCAACTAGACCTTAATAAAAAAAATTTTTAAAATAGATGTGTCAAAAAAACAAGTAAAGAAAAGAAAGAAAGTTGGGAAGTTTCCCTCTGTAGGCGTGCCGCTTTCACGTCAGGTGCCACCTCCTCCTCCAAGGACCTGAGTCAGCAGCCTGTGCTCTTTCACCTTCTAAGCAAGCTTGCAAATCATTAACCACAGGACAGATAATCCTGTGTGTGTGTGTGTGTGCCTGCTCCCCAACACATGGCCTCTCGGGTGGAACCACGGGGAACCCACTCCCCGTGGGGCAGAGGGAGGGGGCCCAGCTGGTGGGGGTCCCAGGATAGCACGTCCCCTACTCAGGGCACAAGCCCTTCTGTGATGGGGAGGACAGGCACAGACCTGGGTTAGGTCTGAGCCGAGGGACTGAGATACAGCACCTAGAGAAGACAGAGGTGAATGCCCCCATGCCATGAGAATTCACACTGAGGTTTGCTGAGCCCCTCAACCCCCAGAAGCATGTTTAGTTTTCTGAAGATGTTCCTTTATAAACAGCTCTGGGGCATTCAGGTTGGTATGCAGTTATGTCCATGAAAGTGTTAGTTTCTCAGTCATGTCCGACTCTTTGCAACCCCATGGACTACACTCCACCAGACTCCTCTCTCCATGGGATTTTCCAGGTAAGAATATTGGACTGGGTTTCATGCCCTCCTCCAGGGGATCTTCCCAACGCAGGGTTTGAACCCACATGTTCTGTGTCTCCTGTATTGGAGGGCAGGTTCTTTACCAATGAGCCACCTGGGAAAACAGTTTTCTCTACATGGATCTAAAATTGAAAAAACCACTTTGAAATCATGAAGCAATCTGAACAATCTTCACACAGGACGGCTGTCCACTTCCAGTGAGAGGTCTTGGACGTCAGCATTGTTTCTGGAAATCGTGACCAGTGTGTCAGCTGTCAGCAGGGAGAGCAGGTACCACCGTCAACTAGTCCCCAGGCATTTGCTTTTCTATTCTCCACAGGTGAATTCCACCAAACATTTATTTTGCTTACTTTTTTATTTTATATTGGAATTGATTAATGGGGCTTCTCAAGTGGTGCTACTTATTTATTTAGTAAAGAACCCATCTGCCAATGCAGGAGACACAAGAGGCACAGGTTTGATCCCTGGGGGAGGGTACAGCAACCCACTCCAGTATTCTTGCCTGAAGAATCCCCTGGACAGAGGAGCTACAGTCCAAAGAGTCAGACACGACTGAGCGAGTGACCATGCACCTGGCTGCGTGGGCCCAGGAGGGCCTAGAGGAGCTGTCCCACGTTGAAGGTCAGGAAGGGCAGCGGTGAGGAGATACCCCTCGTCCAAGGTAAGGAGCAATGGCTGCGCTTTGCTGGAGCAGCCGTGAACAGATACCCCACGCCCAAGGTAAGAGAAACCCAAGTAAGACGGTAGCTGTTGCAAGAGGGCATCCGAGGGCAAACACACTGAAACCATACTCACAGAAAACTAGTCAATCTAATCACACTAGGACCACAGCCTTGTCTAACTCAATGAAACTAAGCCATGCCTGTGGGGCAACTCAAGACGGGCGGGTCATGGTGGAGAGATCTGACAGAATGTGGTCCACTGGAGAAGAGAATGGCAAACCACTTCAATATTCTTGCCTTGAGAACCCCATGAACAGTATGAAAAGGCAAAATGATAGGATACTGAAAGAGAAACTCCCCAGGTCAGTAGGTGCCCAATATGCTACTGGAGATCAGTGGAGAAATAACTCCAGAAAGAATGAAGGGATGGAGCCAAAGCAAAAAGAATACCCTGCTGTGGATGTGACTGGTGATAGAAGCAAAGTCTGATGCTGTAAAGAGCAATATTGCATAGGAACCTGGAATGTCAGGTCCATGAATCAAGGCAAATTGGAAGTGGTCAAACAAGAGATGGCAAGAGTGAATGTCGACATTCTAGGAATCAGCGAACTCAAATGGACTGGAATGGGTGAATTCAACTCAGATGACCGTTATATCTACTACTGCAGGCAGGAATCCCTCAGAAGAAATGGAGTGGCCATCATGGTCAACAAAAGAGTACGAAATGCAGTACTTGGATGCAATCTCAAAAACAACAGAATGGTCTCTGTTCATTTCCAAGGCAAACCACTCAATATCACAGTAATCCAAGTCTATGCCCCAACCAGTAACGCTGAAGAACCTGAAGTTGAACAGTTCTATGAAGACCTACAAGACCTTTTAGAACTAACACCCAAAAAAGATGTCCTTTTCATTATAGGGGACTGGAATGCAAAAGTAGGAAGTCAAGAAACACCTGGAGTAACAGGCAAATTTGGCCTTGGAATACGGAATGAAGCAGGGCAAAGACTGATAGAGTTTTGCCAAGAAAATGCACTGGTCATAGCAAACACCCTCTTCCAACAACACAAGAGAAGACTCTATACGTGGACATCACCAGATGGTCAACACCGAAATCAGATTGATTATATTCTTTGCAGCCAAAGATGGAGAAGCTCTACACAGTCAGCAAAAACAAGACCAGGAGCTGACTGTGGCTCAGACCATGAACTCCTTATTGCAAAATTCAGACTTAAACTGAAGAAAGTAGGGAAAACCACTAGACCATTCAGGTATGACCTAAATCAAATCCCTTATGATTATACAGTGGAAGTGAGAAATAGATTTAAGGGACTAGATCTGATAGACAGAGTGCCTGATGAACTATGGAAGGAGGTTCGTGACATTGTACAGGAGACAGGGATCAAGACCATCCCCATGGAAAAGAAATGCAAAAAAGCAAAATGGCTGTCTCGGGAGGCCTTACAAATAGCTGTGAAAAGAAGAGAAGTGAAAAGCAAAGGAGAAAAGGAAATATATAAGCATCTGAATGCAGAGTTCCAAAGAATAGCAAGAAGCGATAAGAAAGCCTTCCTAAGCGACCAGTGCAAAGAAATAGAGGAAAACAACAGAATGGGAAAGACTAGGGATCTCTTCAAGAAAATCAGAGATACCAAAGGAACATTTCATGCAAAGATGGGCTCGATAAAGGACAGAAATGGTATGGCCCTAACAGAAGCAGAAGATATTAAGAAGAGGTGGCAAGAATACACAGAAGAACTGTGCAAAAAAGATCTTCACGACCCAGATAATGACGATGGTGTGATCACTCACCTAGAGCCAGACATCCTGGAATGTGAAGTCAAGTGGGCCTTAGAAAGCATCACTACGAACAAAGCTAGTGAAGGTGATGGAATTCCAGTTGAGCTATTCCAAATCCTAAAAGATGATGCTGTGAAAGTGCTGCACTCAATATGCCAGCAAATTTGGAAAACTCAGCAGTGGCCACAGGACTGGAAATTGTCAGTTTTCATTCCAATCCCAAAGAAAGGCAATGCCAAAGAACGCTCAAATGACTGCACAATTGCACTCATCTCACACACTAGTAAAGTAATGCTCAAAATTCTACAAGCCAGGCTTCAGCAATATGTGAACCGTGAACTTCCTGATGTTCAAGCTGGTTTTGGAAAAGGCAGAGGAACCAGAGATCAAATTGCCAACATCCGCTGGATCATGGAAAAAGCAAGAGAGTTCCAGAAAAACATCTATTTCTGCTTTATTGACTATGCCAAAGCCTTTGACTGTGTGGATCACAATAAATTGTGGGAAATTCTGAAAGAGATGGGAATACCAGACCACCTGATATGCCTCTTGAGAAATTTGTATGCAGGTCAGGAAGCAACAGTTAGAACTGGACATGGAACAACAGACTGGTTCCAAATAGGAAAAGGAGTCCATCAAGGCTGTATATTGTCACCCTGTTTATTTAACTTATATGCAGAGTACATCATGAGAAACGCTGGACTGGAAGAAACACAAGCTGGAATCAAGACTGCCGGGAGAAATATCAATAACCTCAGATACGCAGATGACACCATCCTTATGGCAGAAAGTGAAGAGGAACTCAAAAGCCTCTTGATGAAAGTGAAAGTGGAGAGTGAAAAAGTTGGCTTAAAGCTCAACATTCAGAAAATGAAGATCATGGCATCCGGTCCCATCATTTCATGGCAAATAGATGGGGAAACAGTGGAAGCAGTGTCAGACTTTTTTTTTCTGGGCTCCAAAATCACTGCAGATGGTGACTGCAGCCATGAAATTAAAAGATGCTTACTCCTTGGAAGGAAAGTTATGACCAACCTAGACAGCATATTCAAAAGCAGAGACATTACTTTGCCAACAAAGGTCCGTCTACTCAAGGCTATGGTTTTTCCTGTGGTCATGTATGGATGTGAGAGTTGGACTGTGAAGAAGGCTGAGCGCTGAAGAATTGATGCTTTTGAACTGTGGTGTTGGAAAAGACTCTTGAGAGTCCCTTGGACTGCAAGGAGATCCAACCAGTCCATTCTGAAGGAGGTCAGCCCTGGGATTTCTTTGGAAGGAACGATGCTAAAGCTGAAACTCCAGTCCTTTGGCCACCTCATGCAAAGAGTTGACTCATTGGAAAAGACTCTGATGCTGGGAGGGATTGGGGGCAAGAGGAGAAGGGGACAACAGAAGATGAGATGGCTGGATGGCATCACTGACTCGATGGCCGTGAGTCTGAGTGAACTCCGGGAGTTCGTGATGGACAGGGAGGCCTGGCGTGCTGCAGTTCATGGGGTCGCAAAGAGTTGGATATGACTGAGTGACTGATCTGATCTGATCTGATGTTGATTAATACATTAGTATGTTGATTAATACATTTCTTTTTGAGACAATGGGCTTTTTTATAAGGAGGAGACCAAAGACTATAGGCAGCCAACCTGTCTAAGCTTCCTGTACCTGGAACCTATAGATTTGGAATTCAACGTGAATACACACTCCACTCTCTTCTGAAACTCTAAATACCACCTCTGTGGATTGCTCCCATACCCCCAACCTTCTCTAGGGCTGTTCTTTCCAGCTTCTAGGGAGACAGTCCCACTGTCCGACCTCTGGCCCCTCAGACTCGGAGACGTTTATAGCCTGAGTCCCTCCTGACTCGTCCCCACCCCATCCTCATATACCGTCTACTGCCCCTCAGGTCTACCCCTATTCATGGAAGCATGGCTTTCCTGGGCATTTTTCTCCTTGATTTCTCATAACTTATGTACTCTGATGTTCAGTTCAGTTCAGTCTCTCAGTCGTGTCCAAATCTTTGTGACCCCATGGATTGCAGCACACCAGGCTTTCCTGTCCATCACCAACTCTGGAGCTTGCTCAAACTGATGTTATAATATAAAATTAATACTTAAATAATATGATGGAAAGTCAATGCATCATATGTTACATGATAAAGGACACAGTAGGGAAGGAAATAAAGATATTTGTATGTAAACACACACATAACACAAAAAGGAGGAACTCATCTGCTGACCACAGCCCTTGTCTCTGTAACTGCCTCTCCCACCACCCACTCTGATGCCACTTTGCCTCCAGCGAGGAGTTCGCTGCCATGATTCTGACCTGGGGCCTCAGGGTTCCATGCTGAAATGTCTGGGTCATGAGCTGTCCTCCTGGGAGAGGTTGCTGTTGTTTTCCATTGACCTTGAGCATGGGGTGTGGTAACACTGAGACACCCCACAGGGCCTCCTGGATCCAGACTCCCTCTTCCTCACCTTCCATGTGGATGGATGGAGGGATGGATCGATGGACAGATGGCTGATAGATGAGTACATGAATGGATGGATGGATGGACAGATAGGTGGATGGGTGGATGATAGATGGGTGCAAGAATGAATGGATGGATGGTGGATGGATGGACAAATGATGGACAGATGATGGACAGATGGGTGGGTGGATGAATGATAGATGAACAGATGATTGATGGATGGATGGATGGGTGGATGGATGATAGATGAACAGATGATTGATGGATGGATGGATGGGTGGATGGATGATAGATGGGTACATGAATGGCTGATGGATGGATGGATGATGGACTGATGGTGATGGCAGCCCCCAGTCTACTACAGAATCTCAGTACCTCTTTTTGTTCTCTCTCCTTGGTTTCTGAGGGCCCCTCATCTTTGTACAGAATCTCCAGCTTCCCCTGCCACCTCCCCAGCACTTGGCATCTTCCTAAAACCTTATAGAGATTCTAGGAGCAAGTATTCAAGCTAATAGTCATCCGCAGTGGCCCCTTAAGTCTCCCAAGAAATGGAGAGAAGGCTCGTCCTCTTGCTGTGGCCTGATGTCCACAAAGCTGTGCTCTCAGTCCCATCCCCCTACACTGGAGACAAGGCACCTAGTGGCCACTGGTCCCCAAAGGACAGAAGCCCGGCTCTGTACCAGGTGTGTCAGTGCTATCGAGAGTAAAGGCTGAGTCAGAGCCCTGATGAGAGGAGGCCAGTCCCTGGACAAGGAAGCTGTGTCAGGCCCAGGCGGCAGCAGCGCTGAGCATGAGCCCACGTGCCTTGAGGAGAGGCCCAAGGTCACCGGACCTCCTGCTGCCAGTCCTCAGCTGAGCTCAGATGGCCTGCGGCACGCTCAAGTCTCCCTCTGCCAAACCAGGACCCAGTCCCCAGTCTGCTGGAGACGCCAACTGTGAGTAATAAAAACGCAGAGTGGATGGACTTACGAATCTTCCTTCAGTTAGTCCTTCAGATGAAATGGATTGAAACATTGAAAACAAAATGGTATTAATTTGGATGGTGGTGGGATTGTTAGCCCTTAAAAAGCAAGAACACAGTTAGATGATCTTGACTAATGAAAGATGTTTTTTTTAACTTATTTTCTAGATGTGTTCATATATAATTAGTATGTTACATGGTGTAAGTTTAAGGTATAGAATGTGTCCATTTGACACAGGTACACATCACAAAATAACCCCCACCAGAGTGTCACATAATTACAATTCTTTGCGGTGAGAACGTTTATTATATACTTTCAAGTATATGACAAGTATTGTTAACTCTAGCCACCATGCTTTGCATTAAATCCCACAATTTATGGGCTTCCCAGGTAGTACTAGTGATAAAGAACCCGCCTGTCAGTACAGGAGACATAAGAGCCGCGGGTTTGATCCCTGGGTTGGGAAGAGCCCCTAGAGGAGGGCGTGGCAAACCACTCCAGTATTCTTGCCTAGGAAATCCCATGGACAGAGGAGCCTGGCAGGCTACAGTCCTGGGGTTGCCAAGAGTCGAACACAAGTGGCACGACTCAGTACACACATTCCTCTTTTAACTGGGAGTTTGTATCTTTTGACCAGCATCTCCCTATTCCTCCTGGCACCACCATTTTACACTTTGACTCTGTTGTGAGTTTGACATTGTCTAAAGATCCCACATGAAGTGATTCCATACAGCGTTTGTCTTTGTGTGTCTTACCTGACTTCACACAATTCCCTCAAGATCCACCCACGTTGTACAGTGTTGTGAACATCTAGTTTATGGTGTAGAATGAGGAGCCATACATCCTGCGGAACAGTTCTGCTTACTGGAAAGGTGCTTTCCTCCGCTCCATCATGGAGCCACTGCTATCCTGGAGCATTGAACCAAAATCAAAATACAATTACGATGAAACTAATATAACATTGCATGTCAATTATACTTCAATCTTAAAAGTCCAATCATGGAATTGCAGAGTTCTCAGTTAAGGTAGTAAGAATCCTGTCAATTAACTAAAAGGGAGCAGAAAAATCATGGCAACTGGCCCCCATCCCACCCAGGATTAAGGTAAAATAATCCCAACTGAAGAACAAGAGCCAGTCTCATCACACACTTGACATAAGACAGGTTGCTGTGAGCTTAGTCGTTTAGTCATATCCAGCTCTTTGTAACCCCATGGACTGTAGCCTGCCAGACTCCTCTGTCCATGGAGATTCTCCAGGCAAGAATACTGGAGTGGGTTGCCATGCCCTCCTCCAGGGGATCTTCCCAAACCAGAGACAGAATCCAGGTCTCCCACACTGCAGACAGATTCTTTACCATCTAAGCTAGCGGGGAAGCCCATAAGACAGGTTAACAGGAGAAAAAACTAATTTAATTTTTACACACAGGATCCCATAGAAATATGAGACTTGAAGAAGTGACAAATTGACAGCTTTTACAGCTTTAGACAAAGAAATAAATTTGTGAATAACAAACAAATTTGTGAGTAACTGACAGAGAGTTTGGGGCATGCAGTAAATTGATGAGAAAGTATCACCATCAGGAAGAAGGAAGTAGGTTTATTTACCCAGCCTTCTTGGCCCTGAATCCAGGTCTCTGGAGGTAAGGATGCTTCATCCTCTTATATGGGGAAGTGGAGGGCCCTTCATCCGGGGGATTTATCTTTAAGGGGGACAGAGTGAGTCAGTGTCTTTCTTATATCACCTATTTCTTAAGTAACTTTGACTAAAAAATTCTGGGGCAGCTGCTTGTGCCCCTGACAGCAAAAAGTTCCGGGTTACCACATGGGGGACACGAGCCCCCCACAAGGTCCCCACCTCCTACAAGCCCTAGGACCCCTGACTCAGGTAATTTGAGCCTTGGCAGTTGCCATCCGGGCAGCTGGCCACATCCTTGGAAAGTGTCCTCTGAGCTCCCTGACCCTTGGTCCAGCCTCTGGGCTCTGATTTTCAGCTGAGACTTGAAGGTGAGGATATGGCTTAAAAGAAATCCTTTACTTAACTCATTGGTTTACTTTTTTAATCTTTACTGTTAGTAATGTAGGTGTGGCTATGTAGACAGGACTGATTAGCTCAAGCCAGAAAGAATTTTAATGAACCTAAAAAGGTAGAGATATTTTTGGTGCTGGATTTTGAGGCTTAACCAGGTTCATGTTTGGGGCAGAACCACATCGTAGGATTCATGTCCATCACCAAGGGGTGCAGTGTCTGCTTGTCTTTCTTTCCGGGATGTCAGAAACCACGAATGTTAAATGCCTAGCTTCTTTCACCACTTTGGGCTGCAAGGCAACATTACAATTCTATGATTTATTATTCATCTATTGGCTAGAATGATTCTATGAAGAGAAACTTCTTTTATCTGCTATTAACTATTCAGCAGAACAGTCATATAGAAAAGTCAGGAAGAACCATTTACTCTTTCCCTCCATTTATGATTTAAAACTAAACAGTTGGTTTCTAAGCTTCAGCAAAGACCTTTGTCATAGTCCCCTTGGGCTGTCGTAACCACATACCACAGACTAAGCAGGTTACACAACAGAAAGGTGTTTTGTCACAGCTCTGGAGGTGGAGGGCCCGGATGTGGCCGGCCTGGTCTCTCCCGAGGTCTCTCTCCTGGGTACGCAGGCTGTTCCTCACCCAGCCATCACTCTGTGCAGCGACAGCCCTGGCTTTAATCTCCAGCTCTAACAAGAACACACTCAGGTTGGAGAAGGGCCACCCTACTGGCCTCACCTTAACTCAGTCACCCCCTTAAAGTCTTGTTTGCAAATGCGGTCACACACTGAAGCCCTGGAGATTAGAGCTTCAGCATATGAACCTGGTAGGGACGGCATCCGTCTATAAAGGTGACCAGTGAGTGAATGCCATTGCCACAGAGACAGAGCACCACAAACTCGGCCACTTGAGAGGGCACACACTAATCATCTGATGATTTTGGAAGTGGGAACTCCAAGCAGGCATCTCAGGTCAGAACCATAGTGCCAGCAGGACCATGACCCTTCCTGCAGGTCCTAGGAGCACTGGCTTGGGACTCATGCTTTCTGTTGGCAGAATTCAGCCCCTATGACCATGGGCCAAGGTCCACGTCCCTGCACTGTCGGCTGGGAGTCCTTCTCAGCTCCCTGGGACCGTCCCTGGGCTCCTGTCCCCTCCCGCTTCAGTCAGTGGTGTTCTGGGTGTCCCGCCAGGCTTTGAGTCCCTCTGGCCTCCTGGGCTACTGCATCCCTCAATTGGCTTTTCCATGCCTCCTGCTCTCTTCTATCCGTCCTTGGGATCATGTTAGCCCCTCTGCCTGAGATAACCCAGGACAAGCCTATGGCTTTCGTATCCTTAACCCTAATTCCATCTGCCAAGTCCCTTCACCAGACAGTGGAAGGAGCAAAAATTAAGACTTGGATACCTTTGGGGCTATTATTCTACCTAACACAATATGTATTTAAAAAAAGAAATATATCAAAATAATAACAACTCATGCAATAGGTTTTTTTTCCTTGTGTATCTGGGCTTATTTTAAATTTTATGTAACATATATGTTTATATTCATAATGAAAAGAGTAGTTCTTTTTTTATATTTATTTTTGGTTGCACTAGTCTTCGTTGCTGTGCACAGGCTTCTCTAGTTGTGGTGAGCGGGAGCTACTCTTTAGTTGCTGTGTGCAGGCTTATCATGATAGTGGCTTCTTTTGTTGCAAAGCACAGGCTCTAGAGCACATGGGCTTCAGTAGCTGCAGCAAATGGGCTTAGTTGCCTCGTAGTATGTGGAATCTTCCTGGACCAGGGATTGAACTTGTGTCCCATGCATTGGCAGGTGGATTCTTAACCACTGGACCACCAGGGAAATCCTAGTAATTTTTTTTTTTTAATAACTGAAGTGTAATTGATTTACAATGTGCTAATTTCTGCTGCACAGCAAAGTGATTCTGATAAGCATATGTATACATACTTTTTTTTTTTTTTGCATATAAGAGGTAATTCTTAATGAAGGAATGTGGATTACCAGGCAGGCTTTGGCTGCATTCCTGAGCAAGTATTGTTCAAGAGGCTCTGAGCAGCCTTACTTGTGTGAGGGTGTTAACACTCCTTCCTAATAAATCCTTGATTCATTTACAAATTAAAAGAGAAAAGTTTGTAGAAGACCTACCGTGAAAGGCCCATTAGAAGCTTTGTTCTCTTCCCTCCTCCCTCCTGAAACCTACCATAATCTCAGGACTTTTGTCCAAACTCTACCTTCTCTGACACTTTGCAAACACAGCTGCCCCTCAGTCTCCATTCTGAAGGGCTGGGCTTGCTCTGAGGTCAGGAACCCCTTAATGGCAGGCCTGGGTGTGGTGAGCACTAGCCTCCCACCAGCTCCCCAGAGCAGCTGCACCAGGCCCCCACTCAATTTCCAATAACCGTTTATAGGCTCATCTTCAGGAAGGAGATGGCAGGAAGAGAAGGCAGCTTCTCCTGCCTTTCATTTCTTTTAAACTTTTTATTTTGTACTGGGGTATAGTGGATTAAAAATGTGATCATTTCAGGTGAACAGCAAAGGGACTTAGTCATACATATACATGTATCCATTCTCCCCAGACTCCCCTCCCATCCAGGCCACCACATAACATTGAACAGAGTTCCCTGTGCTAGACAGTATGTCCTTTTTGGTCATCCATTCTAAATATGGCAGTGCATACATTTCCATTTCAAATTCCCTAACTATCCTGGAAGGACCCTTTCATTTTATTCAAGAGTCAGAATGAGTTAACAAGTACAAGGTATTCAGCCAAGCACATGTGAATCTAAGTATCCAGTGACTGTTGCTGCTGCTGCTGCTAAGTCGTGTCAGTCGTGTCCGACTCTGTGCGACCCCATAGACGTCAGCCCACTGTTAGATCCTGACTATTGCCAGTGTCCCTAGTGGCAGCAGACAACATCTCTGGAATCACAGTAGCCAGCTATCCTAGGAAATAGCAGCAGCTCCTCCTGCCTTTCTCATTTCATGCATTTAAGACTCTTTCAACAGAACAACAAAAACAAACAACGTGATTCTAAATCGGCCAGAGAATTGAAATAGACGTTCTCCAGAGGAAACATACAAATGACAAATGAGCACATTTGGGGGGAAATGAAACTCAAAAGCACAATGAGATGTCACCTCACACTCTTTAGGCTGGCTGCTATTACATTAAAAAACAAAACAAAACAACAACAGAGAATAACAAGTGTTGGTGAGGATGAAAAGAAATCAGAAACCTCATATACCGTCGGTGGGGATGTAAAAGTGCAGCCACTGTGGGCGATGGGATGGCAGGTCCTCAGAAGAGAGAATATAGACTCATAAATGGTCCAGCAATCCCACTTTTGGATATTTACCCAAAAGGACTGAAAGCAGGGTCAGTTCAGTTCAGTTCAGTTCAGTCGCTCAGTCATGTCCAACTCTTTGCGACCCCATGAATCGCAGCACGCCAGGCCTCCCTGTCCATCACAAACTCCCAGAGTTCACTGAGACTCACGTCCATCGAGTCAGTGATGCCATTCAGCCATCTCATCCTCTGTTGTCCCCTTCTCCTCCTGCCCCCAATCCCTCCCAGCATCAGGGTCTTTTCCAATGAGTCAACTCTTTGCATGAGGTGGCCAAAGGACTGGAGTTTCAGCTTTAGCATCATTCCTTCCAAAGAAATCCCAGGGCTGATCTCCTTCAGAATGCACTGGTTGGATCTCCTTGAAGTCCAAGAGACTCTCAAGAGTCTTCTCCAACACCACAGTTCAAAAGCATCAATTCTTCAGCGCTCAGCCTTCTTCACAGTCCAACTCTCACATCCATACATGACCAATGGAAAAAACATAGCCTTGACTATACGAATCTTTGTTGGCAAAGTAGTGTCTCTGCTTTTGAATATGCTATCTAGGTTGGTCATAACTTTCCTTCCAAGGAGTAAGCGTCTTTTAATTTCATGGCTGCAGTCACCATCTGCAGTGATTTTGGAGCCCCCCAAAATAGAGTCTGACACTGTTTCCACTGCTTCCCCATCTATTTCCCATGGGGCAAAGTGATGGGACCGGATGCCATGATCTTTGTTTTCTGAATGTTGAGCTTTAAGCCAACTTTTTCACTCTCCTCTTTCACTTTCATCAAGAGGCTTTTGAGTTCCTCTTCACTTTCTGCCATAAGGGTGGTGTCATCTGCATATCTGAGGTTATAGATATTTCTCCCGGCAATCTTGATTCCAGCTCGTGCTTCATCCAGTCCAGCATTTCTCATGATGTACTCTGCATATAAGTTAAATAAGCAGGGTGACAGTATACAGCCTTGACGTACTCCTTTTCCTATTTGGAACCAATCTGTTGTTCCGTGTCCAGTTCTAACTGTTGCCTCCTGACCTGCATAAAGGTTTCTCAAGAGGAAAGCAGGGTATTGAAGAGATATTTGTACACCCATGTTCATAGCAGCTTCATTCTCAACAATTAAAAGTTGAAAGGGTCCATGCATGAATGAATGAATAAAATTCAGTCGTAATCAGCTTGTTTGTTTACAAACAGTTCTGTTGTTATTTTTACTGGGAATGTGTTAAATCCCTGATGTTGAGATTTTCTATGCAATTTTCTTTCCACTTATGTACGTCTTTTCTTTTTTTTCCTCTGCATCTCACGGGAATGAAAAATTTCATTTATTTGTATGAATAAAGATTTATAATGACTTCCCTGATAGTCCAGTGATGAAGACTTCACCTTTGATGTGGGTTCGAGTTCAATCTCTGGTCAGAAAACTAAGATTTCGCATGCCTCTCAGCCAAAAAAAAAAAAGACAAAATATAAAACAACAGCAATATTGTAACAAATTCAATAGACATCTTTAAAAATGGTCCACATAAAAAATGTATATCTTTAAAAAAAATTTATATCTTATAGATTCTTTGTGAAACTCAATACCTGTGTTTATATACATAATTTATATGTATATTTACATTTATATTTGGATTTTTCTTTTCTGTTGTTGTAAACAAGATCTTTTCTACCACCATATCTTCTAACTAGCTGTTGAGCTTGTATATGAACAATGTTCATGTTTTACATAATAAATTGGTACTCAGCCAAAAATAAATAAATAAATGAAATGCAGTGCTTTCTGAGGATGAATTCACTCTCAGAAAGGAAGGAAATTCTGACATCTGCTACAACATGGATGGATCTTGAGGACATTATGGCAGGTCCTCAATGGACAAGCATTGTCTGATTCCTCTTGTGTGAGGTCCCTGGAGGAGTCAGGTCCACAGAGACAGAGCATAGAATCATGGGGGCTGGGGACAGGAGAGGGGATGAGGAATTAGTGTTTAATGGGTGGTTTCACTTTGGGATCATGGAAAAAGCAAGAGAGTTCCAGAAAAACATCTATTTCTGCTTTATTGACTATGCCAAAGCCCTTGACTGTGTGGATCACAATAAACTGTGGGAAATTCTGAAGGAGATGGGAATACCAGACCACCTGATCTGCCTCTTGAGAAATTTGTATGCAGGTCAGGAAGCAACAGTTAGAACTGGACATGGAACAACAGACTGGTTCCAAATAGGAAAAGGAGTCCATCAAGGCTGTATATTGTCACCCTGTTTATTTAACTTATATGCAGAGTACATCATGAGAAACGCTGGACTGGAAGAAACACAAGCTGGAATCAAGACTGCCGGGAGAAATATCAATAACCTCAGATATGCAGATGACACCACCCTTATGGCACAAAGTGAAGAGGAACTCAAAAGCCTCTTGATGAAAGTGAAAGTGGAGAGTGAAAAAGTTGGCTTAAAGCTCAACATTCAGAAAACGAAGATCATGGCATCCAGTCCCATCATTTCATGGCAAATAGATAGGGAAACAGTGGAAACAGTATCAGACTTTATTTTGGGGGGCTTCAAAATCACTGCAGATGGTGACTGCAGCCATGAAATTAAAAGACGCTTACTCCTTGGAAGGAAAGTTATGACCAACCTAGATAGCATATTCAAAAGCAGAGACATTACTTTGCCAACAAAGGTTCATCTAGTCAAGGCTATCATTTTTCCTGTGGTCATGTATGGATGTGAGAGTTGAACTGTGAAGAAGGCTGAGTGCTGAAGAATTGATGCTTTTGAACTGTGGTGTTGGAGAAGACTCTTGAGAGTCCCTTGGACTGCAAGGAGATCCAAGCAGTGCATTCTGAAGGAGATCAGCCCTGGGATTTCTTTGGAAGGAATGATGCTAAAGCTGAAAGTCCAGTACTTTGGCCACCTCATGCGAAGAGTTGACTCATTGGAAAAGACCCTGATGCTGGGAGGGATTGGGGGCAGGAGGAGAAGGGGATGACAGAGGATGAGATGGCTGGATGGCATCACTGACTCGATAGACGTGAGTCTCAGTGAACTCCGGGAGTTGGTGATGGACAGGGAGGCCTGGCGTGCTGCGATTCATGGGGTCGCAAAGAGTTGGACCCGAATGAGTGACTGATCTGATCACTTTGGGAAGATAAGACATTCTGGAGATGATGGTGGTGTCAGTTGCACAACAATGAGCTTGCGCTTACAAGTGGATCAAATGGTAAATGTCACGTTATGAGTACTGAACCACAATTTTTCAAAAACCTCCTCTATCTCTGCCCATAGGGACTGCCATCTCATCCCCAGACCCCATGGCCCTGACCACGGCGGGGACACAGCCCTTACTAGGGGAGGTGGCGGGGATCCCCCTGCCAGCCACCACCGTGGACAACTGGCACCAGATCCAGGGCTTCAAGGCCCAGCCGGACGACCTCCTCATCTGTACCTACCCTAAGTCAGGTAGCTGTGGGCTGAGTCAGTAGGCTCCCTTGGGGTCACGGTCCCTGGAGGGTTGCCTGTGGGGATCAGAGGGCCCTGCTCTCCTGCCCCAAGGACAGGCTCCTTGGGGAGCTTGAGCCCCTGGGTTTATGGGCTTACAGCTCTGGGGGCCCACCTGCTGGGCTGTCAGCCTTTGGGTGGGGGAGAGGTTGACTTGAACACCCATCAGTCTACCAGGGTGCAGGAGGCAGTTGTCTGACCAGTTCCTGCCTCTCATCTCTCCATCTGGCCGCAGGGACCACGTGGATCCAGGAAATTGTGGACTTGATTGAGCACAGTGGGGATGTGGACAAGTGTCAGCGGGCAGCCATCCAACACCGCCACCCATTCCTCGAGTGGGCCCGGCCGCCCCAGCCCTCCGGTGAGTGCTCCTCCCTGCTGCCTCACCCCCGGCCAGGGCCCTGGTTATGACTAGTGACACTGCATTGACCAACAGGTCATCTCCCAGAGCCCAGGGTCACCTGCCAGCTCCTCCAGGGGGTTTGGACACAGGTGCCAGGACATGTGTACTCTTGCCTGGAAAATCCCATGGACGGAGGAGCCTGGTAGGCTGCAGTCCATGAGGTTGTTAAGAGTCGGACACGACTAAGCGACTTCACTCTCACTTTTCACTTTCATGCATTGGAGAAGGAAATGCAACCCACTCCAGTGTTCTTGCCTGGAGAATCCCAGGGACGGGGGAGCCTTGTGGGCTGCCGTCTATGGGGTCGCACGGAGTTGGACACGATTAAGCGACTTCGCAGCAGCAGCAGCAGCAGCAGCCAGGACATGTGTCCTCATCACAGTATCGTCCGGTTGGCTTAAGAATGCAGAGGCATTTGCATCAGCATCTGATTCCCACACAGGAGCAGCTGCTTCTAGAGAGAAGGTCACGCCTTGTTGATCTCAGGGACGCACTCTCCCCCCACCCATAACATGTTGATCACACAAAGGCAGGTGACGGGTTTGTGTCTCCAGGAAGTGAGTAGGAGTCAGGACCCATAGGCCATCAGGGTCATGGTTCTCAGAGAGGAAGAAAACAGCCAGCACACCGGGCAGGTCGGTGAGGATGGGGGCATGTGCTCTGGGACCCCTCTCCCCTGGAACTCAGCTCCTCATCCCCAAACTGAGCTCCTGCAGCTGAGAGTGTGTGTGCCACCTGCAGGTAAAGGTCATGGTCCCCCCACAAAAGGCCCCAAGAGCAGAAAGGTAAGCAGGTGACCAACACTCTGGATAGAGCCCTGGACAGAAGTCCCCCTGTGATGCTTGTGGGACAAGATCCTCCTCTTGACCTCTTTAAAGGTGTGGAGAAGGCCAGAGCAATGCCCCGGCCCCGGGTGCTAAGGACCCACCTCCCAGCCCAGCTGCTGCCTCCATCCTTCTGGGAAAGCAACTGCAAGGTATTAACATCTCAGGACGGAGGGGGCGAATGCTCCAACCCCAAACATCCTCCGTCATGCGTGCTTCCCCACCTCCCGGGCTGAGGATCCAGGGTCACGGTTGAGATGAAACCCATGGGATGCCTGGTGGAGACAGCAGAGGTACTGAGCGCAGGAACAATAGAGCCCGTGAGGCCTAGAACGTAACCACACTGTTACCATGAAGCTGACCTCCAGGGAGACCAGGATGAAGGCATTTGGGGGCCATCACAGCCCTTATCACAGCTTCTGTCTGTCGGGAGGTCCTGGTTTCTGGATAAATATTGTTCTAGGAGATCAACGGGGCCACAAGGAATCAGCTTGTGCCTTGTGGGGAGGAGCCAGGAAGGGAGGTGGGGGCCCCGGGGAGTGTGAGCGGCACAGGCCAGGTGAGCAGCAGGCACAGGCCCCCGGGACAGCTCAGCATTGGTGACCCTGTGAAAACCACCCTCTATGCCACTTCACCCCCTCTCTACACTCTTTCCTTCAAGTTCCTCTATGTTGCTCAAAATGCCAAGGACTGTCTGGTTTCCTACTACCACTTCCAGAGGATGAACCGGACACTTCCTGACCCAGGCACCTGGGACCAGTACTTTGAAACCTTCATCAGTGGAAAAGGTAGGGGGCCCCCTCCCATCTCGCCACCACCACCGCCGTGCGGCTCAGCCAGGTCCCCGACACCACGTGACCCCCCAGGACACTGAGTCCTCCCACGGCCACAGCAGACGTCCCCACCAGATCCGGAAGCTTTTATTCCTGGCCACCCGACCGGCAGGGTCTCCCATTTCCAAAAGCATCCCTGTCCCATCATAAGGGCATTATGATGACAGATAATATATGTGAAGCCATATTGGTAGGCAGGTTGGGATAAATTCCCCTGAGGCTGCCCCATTCCGCCTCACCCCCCACGTCAAACAGCTCACAACTCATGGATGTTTCTGGCTGGTAATCTGTTTCCCTCTCTCTCCTATGCACTTGAGGTCAATCACATCCCTGAGCATTGGAAGGCTTTGCAGGGCCCCGCATGGGCTCTCTGCTGTGTTCTCTGTGTCTTACAGTCGCATGGGGGTCCTGGTTCGAGCATGTGAGAGGCTGGTGGGAGCTGAGAGACAACGTCCAGATGCTCTTTCTCTTCTATGAGGACATCAAGAGGGTGAGTAGAGGCCACGTGGGTAGAGACCATGTCAGACCCAGCTCTGAGAGACCCTGGGCTGCTTCCAGGCTGCACGTTTGGCAGGGGAACAAGTGTGACCTTCTGACATGATGCGCCCTTCCACTGCCATGTTACTCTCCCCACAGGACCCAAAGCAGGAAATTCAGAAGGTGATGAAGTTCATGGAGAAGAACTTGGATGGAGCCGTGCTGGACACCATTGTCCAGGAGACGACGTTTGAGAAGATGAAGGCAAACCCCATGACCAACCGTTCCACGGCTCCCAAGACCATCCTGGACCAGTCCATCTCCCCCTTCATGAGGAAAGGTGGGTGGGCTGCACAGACTGCACAGAGATGGGTGTAAACCAAGTATTCTATCTGCCCAGTAGCATGGCACCTGCCCTGCTGATAGGAGGGCGCTGGGCTTTACCAGTCCCAGGACAGTGCATCGTGCATCATGCCTGCTGCTGGAGGCCCTCAGAGAGGAGAGCTCGCTGGTCCTTTGGGGGCCAGTCCAGACATCTTGGGGATGCCTGGCCTGAGGCCTGGGACCCCAGCAGTAGCAAGGTCTGGGTCTTTGCTCCGAGGTTCTACACAGAGAAGATGAGGGCTTTTCTCCACCAACCAGCTTCCTGCCTTACTGCCCGTTGCTTTTTCTTCCTGCTTCACAGTCTGCTCATCAGCCAGTCTCATCATGGCTGAACAGCATAACTTTCAATGGCAACTACTGCTCAGATCTACCTCCTTCCATAATACTTCTTCATTCCAAATCCTAAGAGAGGGATCCTAATTGGCCCAGCTGATGTTTTTTATGGGGGCTTCCCAGGAGGCTCAGCGGTAAAGAACCCACCTGCCAATGCAGGAGACCTGGGTTCAATCTCTGGGTCAGGAAGATCCCCTGGAGAAGGGAATGGCAACCCACTCCAGTATTCTTGCCTGGAGAATCCCCATGGACAGAGGAGCCTGGCAGGCTACAGTCCATGGGGTCACAAGAGTCGAACATGACTTAGCAATTGAACAACAGCAACGCCACAATGTTTTCAAAGGGAAAAAATAAAACCCTTTATCACCATTTAATTTAAAAAGTAATATATGTGATTATAAAAACATAAATTCGCATTTTAAAAGTTCTCTTTACCAAAACCCTGCTCCACGAAGCCCCTCTGTAGCAGTTTTATCGGCACAGTCTCAGCTGTGGTGACCGTCGCTTTGCAACTTCTTTTCTTCTTCTTTCTTCACACACAACTGGATTTCTTTTGCTGCATTTTCCAGTCTACAACAGCTTCCCTGTTACTGAAACAAGCCAAGCAAATCCACTTCTCTCCTTGGGTAGTCTCAGGTAAGGATCTGGTGAGTGGCCCAGCTTTCCGCAGCCCCTCCCCTCAGCTCTGCAGAAATACAGGCACCACGGTGAAAGCCAACCCCACAAAATTCAGGCAGGTCCCCTACACACATTCCTCACTAGAGTCTCAAATGCGCCACAAGGGCAGGGCACAGTGGGACCATGAAGCTCTCTGGGGGCTCATGTCCAGGTGCATTATAACTCATCAACTCTTCCCCAGGAGTCAGACTCTCAGCTCTGGCTGTTTTCAGTCCTTGTCTTTGTGAATCACACTCCAGCAAACTGCTCTGTGCCTATGTTCTCACATCCTGATACTCTTCCTTCTCTTGCATAATTTTCCAGAAGAGGCACTGTTGGGGCAGAGTATTTCCCTCTTTTGAAATTATTTTCATAGTTACTGTTGGGTGAAAAATAGTACTTCATTCATATTTTTCCCCCAAATCTTTTTCCTTTGGGCTGGAATTTACCTCCAGTGAACTGCAGCATACAATTAACAAGACTTGATAGATGAGTGCATACATGCAACCAGCACCTTAATCAAGCCTTAAACATCTTCCTCCTCACAAAGTCACTTCTCCTGCCCCTCTCCAGGCCATCTCTGCCCCAGAGACGATCCCTGTGCTTGTCCCTATCCCCACACCCATTGTGCCTGATCCTAGGCTCCCTTGAACAAATCAGGCAGTGGACTGTCTTGTATCTGGAGTCTTTTACTCAGTGGACATTTGGAGATTCTCCCAAGTGGCTGAGTGTTAGAAGCGCATGCTTTCTCACTTCTCCATGGTTGCCCTTCATGTGAACAGACCTCGGGTGGGTCCCAGTTGCAGCTCCTTTGGGTTGATGGTCCTCTGATTTAGGGGCCCTGACCTCTGATCAGGTGCTCCGGGGCACATCTCAGCCAAGAGCAGCAGGAGGAGGGGTACCACCAGGGATGTGGGTGAGGCAGTATGCAGGCACACATCCCTTCTTCACTTGGGTCACCAGGACTCCCAAGCAGTGATGTTCGTCTGGGCTTTCCCCTTCCAGGAATCATGGGGGATTGGAAAAACCACTTCACGGTGGCTCAGAATGAGAGATTTGATGAAATCTACAGGCAAAAGATGAAAGGAACCTCAATCAACTTTTGCACGGAGCTCTGAGCCAAATAGCAGTAAAGAGGCAGCTATCAGGATACAGCCTTATCCTTCATCCTGACCCAAGAGCCTCGGAAAGCAGGCTGTCCACCAACTCTGCAGTCATCTCAACCATTCTTTCCAAAGTAAAAAACTAGATAGCTTTATAAACTAAGTCAAATACAAGACTCGAATACTGCAAGGACTGTTAAAATTTCCATTATTCTGGAAAGCGCATCCTAGTTCTCTAGTCTGTAACATAATTATATCTTCAGTGTCCGTGTGCAAATACTTGGCTACATCTCTATTGAGAGTATGAAACCTCTGACGTCAGGAACTCCAGTTGTGCTCGGTCCTGGGTCCCACCTGGTCACTGTGGGAAGGGACACCTGGAGGATGGGCCAGTGCGCAGTCCCGAGGGTTCACATTCTGACGTCCTTCCCTGGGACAAAGGGGAGGGGCAAAAGGGAGGGACCAGATGCTAATGCCTGACCCAAGGAGTCCTGGTGCTGAGTTGCATAGGAAACAGAAAGCTCAGGCAGTGAATTTTAATGGAAGAGGGACCTAGGAGACAGGGGAGTGGCATCAAGTGTCAGCCCAGACACGGTGGTCAGATTTGGAGGCACCAGAGTCTCACTCCAAATGCCGGGCCCTCCGGGGACCCCGTCAGCATCCGGGCCCTTCACGCTCCCACATTAGCTCTGCTGCTCTGTCCACACTCAGCAATTCACTTGTCTGTACCCACACTAGATCGTAAAGTCTTTTGTGTCTGGTCCCACATATTAGTCAACATTCACTCCAGCACTTAAGGCAGCACCTGGCCTGGAAGGTGTGTGCAGAAAGTGCTTGAGTGCCAGTGGATAGCATGAGGGTGAATGACCACAGGAAAGTAGTTACATGGCAGGTCACCAGTTTCCAGCTTTTAGTCCCAACTTCTGTCATCTAAAGCTGAAGGCAGTGGGGACATTGACCTGGGGACCCAACGGTGAGGATGCATTAAGGCAAATGAAATTCTAACTTTTCATTACCACCCTTCACTGGCAATTCTCAACAATGTCAGGGATAAAATACTCTTACGCAGCTGCGGGCATGGTAGGGGGAGGGCGGGGCAGGGTCTATTGGCCGAAGTTCTAAACAACTGTTTGTTTACTACTGAGTTTTTAATTGGAAGATAATTATGATATTGTGATGGTTTCTGCCATACATCAACATGAATCAGCCAAGGTATACATATGTCCCCTCCCTCTTGAACCTTCCTCCCACAGCCCACCTTATCCGACCCCCGTAGGTTGTCACAGAGCATCAGCTTTCAGTTACCTGTGTTATCTAGCAAATTCCCACTGGCTATCTATTTTACATATGATACTGTATATGATTCAATGCTACTCTCTCAAATCATCCCACCCTTATCTTTTCTGACCACAACGCTATAAGACTAGGTATCAACTACAGGAAAAAAAAAAAACTAAAAACACAAACACATGGAGGCTAAACTACACACTTCTAAATAACCAACAAGTCACTGAAGAGTCCAGAGAAGGCGATGGCACCCCACTCCAGTACTCTTGCCTGGAAAATCCTGTGGACGGAAGAGCCTGGTGGGCTGCAATCCATGGGGTCTCGAAGAGTCGGACACAACTAAGCAACTTCACTTTCACTTTTCACTTTCATGCATTGGAGAAGGAAATGGCAGCCCACTCCAGTGTTCTTGCCTGGAGAATCCCAGGGACGGCAGAGCCTGGTGGGCTGCCGTCTATGGGGTCGCACAGAGTCAGACAAGACTGAAGCGATGTAGCAGCAGCACTGAAGAGTCAGAAAAGAAAGTAAAAAATACCTGGAAACAGATGACAACAAAAATACAACGACCCAAAATCTATGGGATGCAGCAAAAGTAGTTCTAAGAGGGACGTTTATAGCAATACAAGTTTACCTCAAGAAAAGAGAAAAATGCAAAATAAACAATTTAAACTTACACCTAAAGCAACTAGAAAAAGAACTACGAGAAGATAAGATGGTTAGATGGCATCACCAATTCAAAGGACTTGAGTTTGAGCAAACTCCAGGAGATAAAGAAGGACACACGAGCCTGGTGTGCTGCAGTCCATGGGATCACAAAGTCAGATACAACCCAACAACTGACAACAGCAACTGAGTTTTAATCATGGGTACGTAAACGTCTATGGGGTCGCACAGAGTCGGACACGACTGAAGCGACTTAGCAGCAGCAGCAGAAACTTCAAAGCAGTGGCTTTTTATTACATTAAAAAGTTGTCTCTATCCCCCACAGATTGAGATTTTAGATTATAATTTTTTTCTGTTTGGTTCCACATCTTACTCCTCTTTGTGAAGATTATTGATAACTAAGAGGACCCCCAGCCCCCAGCGAGATGAGTTTGTAACAGTTCAGAACTCTTCAAGCTCACTTCAGGTACAATCAGGGAACCTTCAATACCGAAGTGTTTCTATAACTAAACTTAGTGGTGGATTCAGAATGAATAATGATGCACAGTTGGTTTAAAGACAGAGAAGCAGAACTTATTTGTTCACCTCTGTCAATTGCATGACTCCTTGGAATTTTTGCTTGTATTCTGATTTTAAAATGGTAAAATTTAAATGGATGTGAATTCTGATGTATAAAATTTTTGTTTAGTGAGTTCAAAGTTTTGTTCACACAGAAAATAGTTTACTGATTTTGAATAACTTTAAAATTGAAATTTACTTTTCTAATAGTCAGTTATTTGTTTTAAAACTCAAGAATGAATCAAGAAAATGAAATATTACATGAGTGGTATGATTTAGTCACTGTCTGAATTGTACTTTTTCTGGACACTTTTGTTTTAGTAAAATAGACTTGTGATTTCTTTTTAACTGGAATGAGTCTATACACAAAGTGGAATAAAAATTTCATTGACTATGTTTTCTTACTGATGTTTTATTATTTGTTTCTATACATGATTAATACAGAAAATAATTATTTGTATATGGGAAGGAAGTGTTTTTTTAAAAAAATGATTTGTTCCAGAGTCAGATACAGTCCAACCCATAAACTGCATTGTGGTTTGTTTGTTAAGTTAAACTCTTTCCTATTCCTCAACAACTAGGAACCAAGCACATGGACTTCAGTCTTAGTGAATCAAAGGGTTTAAAAATCTGTTCTGGGAGATTAGATGACCTGGGTATGCATGTGTGCCATGTCACTTCATCACATCAGACTCTTTGTGACCCATGGACTATAGTCCACCGGGCTCCTCTGTCCATGGGATTCTCCAGGCAAGAATACTAGAGTGGGTTGCCATGCCTTCCTCCAGGAGATCTTCCCCACCCAGGGATCGAACTCATATCTCTTATGTCTCCTGCATTGGTAGGCAAGTTCTTTACCACTGAGCAACCTAGGAAGCCCTTAGATGGGCTGCAGGTTGTTAAAATACCTGCAAGTCACCTCTACATCCACCTTTCCAACAAACCCAGGGAAACCCCATGCTGACTGGAGCACATTCTAACCAACGTCCTAACAGAATGCAGACTTGCAGGTAAAAACAGAATGTCTGTAATTGGACCAGCTCTCAACAGCTCACTAGGGAGAGCTCACAGGAGCAGAGATGTAGAAATAACGCCCGTCCCAGGGTTGGGTATTTAAGCAATAACCCGAGATGAGGAGGCTGTAGCATGCTCTCTGGCTGGACGCCTGGACTTGTCAACAGCCAGAAAGGGTGATTTTAAGAAGACATTTCATCTGAGAAAGAGTTCCATCCATGCTTCATTGGTTCACGACTGGACAGCAGCTTCATAAATGCCTATGACACAGCGGTGAGGAAGACTCCTCCCAGAGGCCGCTGGGTGGGAAGTGAGACCAAGGTCAGGAGAGTGAGGACCCTCACACGTGAGAGAGGGGTGGCCATGGTTCTCGGAGCACAGAGCTCATCAACTGCGGTTGGGTCTGAGGGTTTAGCCTCCCCAGAAGCTGCAGCAATGGCCTTGACCAGGAAAAGAGGACAAGCCAAGGGAGGGGATGTGGGGAGAGGCTCGTGGTGGAGGTGGTGCCATGCCTGTTCCAGGACAGAGGGAAGAACCTGAGCTCAGGGGCCACAGAGGAGGTGAGAGGAAGACGGGTCTTGACCACAGTGCCCAAGATGCTCTTCATAATCCACGAGCCTTGAGAACCCCTCAAGCCTTGAGAACCGGCATTTCAGCATGTGCTCTGTGGGTGGAGGGGTGGGAGCAGGGCGGGCCCAGGGCATTGAGGATGAGCTGCCTGTTCTCCTTGCTTGATATTCTCCTACAATAAACCCTGCACTTGCCTTCACCACAACCTGGTGTCAACAGATTGGCAGACAGAACCCAGTTCTGTCAGTAATATAACCCTTAACCCAAAGGCATCCTGTGCTTGTCTTCAGGACTGAGTGGGGTGTGGGGGTGGGGGTGGGGGTGGAGTGGTGACCTGATGCACTGGACAAGCCCTGGAGCCACAGATCAGGGCTGAGCTGAGCCAGTCACTTGCCTGTGCTCACTGCCTCACTCTCTTGCCTCAGCTTCCTCATCTGGAAAATGGGGTCCATGATCATAGCTACTGTGATGTTGTAGTTTACAATAAGAAATACATATATTTGATCTTTATCTCATTCCTAGCATGGATCTCCTAAAACCCTGGGGGTTTCCTAGCAGCAAAAGAGTCTTTTGTTATATTAATGTGTTGACTTTTGGAAAGTCCACACGAGGGTGATCAGGAGTGAGAACTTTGAGCCTGGCCCTGGACCTCTGGGGAGGGGTGGGATGGCTGGAAACTGAGTTCAGGCACCGGTGGTCAGTGATATAATCAACCAACCATGATGGAGCCTCTGTGTAGCCAGTTAGAGTCAGTCACTCAGTCATGACCAGCTCTTTGAGACACCATGGACTGTAGCCCTCCAGGCTCCTCTGTCCATGGGATTTCCCAGGCAAGAATACTGGAATGGGTTGCCATTTCCTTCTCCAAGGGGTCTTCCTGATCCAGGGGTCAAACCTGCGTCTCCTGCATCGTAAGCTCACCATGTGAGCCACCAGGGAAACCTGCGTGAGCACAAAGGGAGAGGTTTGGAGACCTTCTGGATTGGGGAACCCAGGAGGTCAAGGAGTTAATTTGGGCAAAGTCGAGTTTAAGGAAGGAATGAAGCAGATAGAGTTCTTAGATCTAATGACTAGGAGAAAAAGGAGACCTGAGCAAATCCCTACAGTTAGAGGACCCAGGATGCACCTGGAGGAATCAACACTTCTATTTACCAAACAAAGAAGAAAAGTCCTGAGCTTGTGCAAACCAGGAATAGGGCTTCCTGGCCCCAGGTCTCCTCGGATCTGCCAAAGGGCACTCCAGGGACCTGCTCTCATCTGCAGACTCTGGAGGGTACACCAGGGTTTTCTATCTTGCGCCCCTGGCTCACCCTCCACTCCTCTCCCCTCCCCTGCAGACCACTCTACAGAATGACACCGGTCCCACCGGCCTGGAACATGGAGTCAGCCCTTAGAAGCTTCTGTGAACAGGGAGGGTCCCACACTCAACAGAGTCTCCTCTTCAGGGGAGGAAAGTCAGCCAGACCCATCCAGACACAAGGCCCCAGCCCTGCCCAGGGAGCCTTTGTGTACCAGCTCTTAGGCAAGTCAGTCCAGGCCCACCCACGTTTACGGGTCCTAACACGAACCCATAAAAGGGTGATGAAAGAGACAGGCAAGCCCACTAGAATCCTCTCCCTCTGCTGCGAGGACATGACCCTGCACACATGTCCACAAAACACATTCACACATTCTGCAGGCTGTGGGAACTGCACTGGCTCCTGGATCCTTGAGATTAGATAAGCCAGCTGAACCACAATGGCTGGAAAAGTCCAAGAAAAACAGTGTCCTTCCCATGTTCTTCCCGTCACAGAGGCAAGAATTATGCAACTGGCTCTACAGCCTCTTTGGGTCTCAGACATGATTTGCTTCTTGCTTTATGAGACCAATGTAATATTACTACCTCCAAGTACCTACCACCACACAAAACAGTTTCTACTCCACCTGTTGCTGCTCTCAGTTCAGTTCAGTTCAGTCACTCAGCTGTTGCTCTACTTGGCTCAAATCCCCCTGGTTATTTGTTCAACACCGTGCAAGGTTCTGTGTGTCTTTGGTACAGACAAACATTGCCTAATATTTGCATTATCCTCCTTGGATTATAAAAATTCCTGCCCCAAAATGACTTCACTGCTTTGTTTTCTCCAATTTGAAAAATTCAGAAGCAGAGGTCATCTGCCTCTATGGTTTATACTGATCATAGCACTCACCCTTCTTGGAACCTAAAATAAACATGCAAGGACATACCCATAAGGTAGGAGAACACTTAGGTAGGGGGAGCGGATATCTTCCCAATGTAGGGGCATCCAGTGTGGAATAAGGAGGAGGAAGAATCTGTAGGAAGGAGCAAGAGGTGGCGGTGGGGAAGGTGAGCCCAGGGGGCAACCAGGGACCAAGGATAATGTGTGATGCAACCAAGGGGAGGTTCCCGCGGGGAGACACTCACCCGTCAGAACAGAAGTCAGAACAGGTGGTGAGGGTTTGGACGGAAAGGAGGGCAGGTGGTGGAGGTGCTCTGCATGTTGACCTGGGGGAGGTCACAGGACATGTACAGGAGGGAGAATCCATCAATTTGTACACTGAAGCTCTGTGCTTCTTACTGTCTGTTAATTATGCCTTGATTTTTAAAAGTCTATCTGTAAGGATACCGCAAAACTCTTAGAGGAAAATATAGACAGGACACACTTTGATATAAATCACAACAAGATCTTTTCCCAACACCCTGCCTAGAATAATGAAATTAAAAACCAAAATAAGCAAAAGGGACCTAATTAAACTTAAATGCTTTTGCACAGCAAAAGCAACCATAAACAAAAGGAAAAGACAGCCCTCAGAATGGGAGAAACTATTTGCAAACAAAGCAATGGATGAAATACACCGACAGCTCATACAACTCAATATCAAAAAACAACTCAAAAAATGGTCCAAAGACCCAAACAGACATTTCTACAAAGACATACAGATGGCCAAGAGGTGCATGAAAAGATGCTCAGTATCACTAATTATTAGAGAGATGCAAATAAAAACTACAATGAGGTATCACCTCACACAAGTCAGAATGGCCATCATCAGAAAAAATTTACAAACAATACATGATGGAGAGGGTGTAGAGACAATGGAATCTTCCTACTCTGTTGGTGGGAATGTATATTGATACAGCCACTATGGAGAACAGTATGGATATATCTTTAAAAAAAACTAAAAACAGAAATAGAAAAACCTAATTCAAAAGGATGCATGAAAACCATAATTCAAAAGCTATATACATTGCAGCACTATTTAT
Source organism: Bos mutus (assembly GCF_027580195.1). Classification (NCBI taxonomy): domain Eukaryota; kingdom Metazoa; phylum Chordata; class Mammalia; order Artiodactyla; family Bovidae; genus Bos; species Bos mutus. Next base: position 61,863,837 of record NC_091627.1, read on the forward strand.
AATAGCCAGGACATGGAAGCAACCTAAATGTCCATCAACAGAGGAATAGACAAAGAAGATGTGGAAAGGAATATACAGAGGAATATTCAGTCAGTCCAGTCACTCAGTCATATCCGACTCTTTGCGACCCCATGAATCGCAGCAAGCCACGCCTCCCTGTCCATCACCAACTCCCAGAGTTCACTCAGACTCACATCCATCAAGTCAGTGATGTCATTCAGCCATCTCATCCTCTGTCGTCCCCTTCTCCTCCTGCCCCCAATCCCTCCTAGCATCAGAGCTGCCTTGGAAAAGACAATGAGTCAACTCTTCGCATAAGCTGGCCAAAGTACTGGAGTTGCAGCTTTAGCATCATTCCTTCCAAAGAAATCCCAGGGCTGATCTCCTTCAGAATGCACTGGTTGGATCTCCTTGCAGTCCAAGGGACTCTCAAGAGTCTTCTCCAACACCACACTTCAAAAGCATCAATTCTTCGGTGCTCAGCCTTCTTCACAGTCCAACTCTCACATCCATACATGACCACAGGAAAAACCTTAGCTTTGACTAGACGGACCTTTGTTTGCAAAGTAATGTCTCTGCTTTTGAATATGCCATCTAGTTTGGCCCTAACTTTCCTTCCAAGGAGTAAGCGTCTTTTAATTTCATGGCTGCAGTCACAATCTGCAGTGATTTTGGAGCCCAGAAACATAAAGTCTGACACTGTTTCCACTGTTTCCCCATCTATTTCCCAGGAAGTGATGGGCCCAGATGCCATGATCTTTGTTTTCTGAATGTTGAGCCTTAAGCCAACTTTTTCATTCTCCTCTTTCACCTTCATCAAGAGGCTCAAGAGTCTTCTCCAACAGCAGAAGACATTAAATAATTGTAAGCTCACACGACTCCTGAGGGACAGGGCCAATCCAACCCCAGATGCTTGGAATTCCAAAACAATGTCTGCCAGACACAGACTTGACACTGGACAATTTTATAACTAAGTGCAACATTTATTTAATTCTCCTGCATTTGTGAGAAAGTATTAATGCTGCAGTCCATGGGGTCACAAGGAGTCAGACATGACTTGGCGACAGAACAAAGGAGAACAGGAAACATCTGTGCAGCCATGATAATTTTTCAAGTAAGGTGATGCCTTCAGCTTCCCTCGGTTTTGTCTCAGCCCATGTCCCCAGCACACAAGGGACTAAACAAAACTGCCAGGATGTGGCTAAGCTTCTCGTTCTCTGTGCTGCAGGCGCACAGACTATGAAGACCAGAGGAGATATGTAACCAAAATTATAGATGATTTTTCTAAGGCTTTCCAAATGCATGCTAGGGCCAGGAATTCCACCTGGTAATCTTGATCCCAAGTGTCCCTCCATCTCCCAACAGCCGACAGGGAGGCTGAGGGGCAAGAAGGGCCCAGGAACCACCGAGGTCACAGTCACGGGACACTACTCACAGATAAGGTTGTTGACTGCACTCCCTCCCCGTTGCCAAGCAGTAAACACACTTTGTCACTCACAGGGTCGGGGGCTGTTATGATCCCTGTTTTCACAAAGGAAAGTCGGGGTTTGAGGGCAGAGCAGTCACCACCCTGTGTCCGGCCCTCGGCTGGGGGAGCTGGTGCAGGGCTCAGGGCAGGCGTCCACATCTGGCTGTTATCACAGAGACTGGCCAAAGCCACAGGCTCACCTGAACCTCCCCCTCTCACCACGGCTGTGGCCCATAGACCTCACCCTCAGTTCTCCAGTTAGTTTCACTCTTTCCTTCTTCCCAGGACACACGCACCAGACACAGAGCTGCCCGCAGTGCGGACATGGCCAGTGGAGGACACGGGACTGAGTTCAAACCACAGCCCCAAAGGACAGGAAGGGGCCACCAGCAGGGACGTGGGAGACACCCAAGATCAGGGACAGGCTCTCCAGAGAGGGCACTTTGGGGAGGATATTAGAGAAGACCTGAAGGGGGCACAGGGCATTGGGCCTACAGAGTGGGGAATGTGCATGGCCTGAGGTCCTGGGTACCACAGAGGTGCCCACCTAGAGGCCCCTGTGGGATGCTGTGAAGCTCTGGGTGGGAAGGGATTGAAGCAAGAAGTGAGACTCCTGCTATAGGAACAGCATCTGGAGCTGTTGGGGGCAGGAGAGGCATCCCAGGGAAGTTCTCTGTCCATTCAACTCAATTCTGTCTTAACACTGACGACCCAGGGTTAGCACAGACCTGCAGGTCAAGGATAAAATCTTTCACAAGACTCCCCCACCACCCTTCACATGCAAGCACAAGCCTTGTGGACCATCTGTGCTGCTAATCAACCTGCTCTAAGTTGGGGCGGGGGGAGCGTCCCAGTGGAACCCCTATAGGATCCACGATGATAAATAGAACTCACTGAAAGTGCTACACCTACAATTACAGTTGTGTCGGACATAGACAATACATATCGGGACAGGTGAATGTTACAGGTACAGGGGTCAGGCTTTTGGGGGAAAAGGGGCAGAGCTGTCGTGCCCTGTCCCTCATCCTCAAGGAGCCTCCAGGCAGCCCCTCCCAGAAAGCATCCACACGTTCAGCAGGTGTGATCTCCCTGACAACCCAGGTGGGGTCCACAGGGACTCAACACAAACAGCCAAAGGCTCCAACTGCTCAGGAACTTCCAAGGGTTTTTGAGACACAGCATCAGGAACCAGAAACAAAGACCAGATGTACTTGATAATACCGCAAGGAGAAGCAGGAGGACTGAGTGGGTCTGCTCTTGTTTTGCTTTTTTTTTTCATGAGTTTTTTAAAAAGTTAATTAATTAATTTTAATTGGAGGTTAATTTACAATATTGTGGTGGTTTTTGCCATACACTGACATGAATCAGCCACAGTGTACATGTGTCCCAACATCCCCATCCCATCCCTCTGGGTTGTCCCCGTGACCCGGCTTTGAATGCCTGGTTTCATGCATTGAACTTAGACTGGCCATCTACTTCACATATGGTAATATACATGTTTCAATGCTATTCTCTCAAATCATCCCACCGTCACCTTCTCCCACAGAGTCCAAAAGACTGTTTTTTACATCCGTGTCTCTTTTACTGTCTTCCATATAGGGTCATCGTTACCATCTGTTTAAATTCCATATATATGCATTAATATATCGTATTGGTGTTTTTCTTTCTGACTTACTTCACTCTGTATAATAGGCTCCAGTTTCATTCACATCCTTAGAACTGACTCAAATGCATTCTTTTAATAGCTGAGTAATATTCCATTGTGTGTATATGTACCACGGCTTTCTTCTCCATTCATCCGCCAATGGACATTTAGGTTGCTTTCATGTCCTAGCTGTTGTAAACAGTGATTCAACGAACATTGGGGTGCACGGATCTCTTTCAATTCTGGTTTTCTTGGTGTGCATGCCCAGCAATGGGATTGCTGGGTGGTACGGCAGTTCTATTTTCAGCTTTTTAAGGAATCTCCACACTGTTGTCTGTAATGAACAGTGGCTACACTAGTTTGCATTCCCACCAACAATGTAAGAGGGTTCCCTTTTTCTCCACACCCTCTCCAGCATTTGTTGTTTGTAGACTTTTTGATGGTAGCCATCCTGACCGACATGAGATGGTACCTCACTGTGGTTTTGATTGCTCTTGTTTTTGAAGCGGTCAGCCAAGAAGGGTTGTGGAAACAAGAAGGGGGAAAAGAAAACAAAACTGCAGGAGCCAGGAATGATTCCAAGGAAAGGAACAAGCAGCATAAACAAACACTAGGGCTTTTAGGAAAACAAGGGGCTTGTGGGGATTGTGAGGGAGGCATTGTTGGGGTGGGGTGGAATCCAGCATGAGCCTGGATGGTGAACACCAGGAAGAAAAAGTCAGAGGATGGGCATTCTGTAACTCTGTGGCTTTCGTATCCACTTGGCTTCTAAGGGACAAATATGTTTTATTGTCTGTGAACAGACCAGGGCTGATAATGACACTAAACAGCCTACAACAGGAAGAGAATCATTCCTATTGGAGCCTCCTCTATTTCAGTCTTAAAAATAACACTGCTGATCTCCCACCCCCACATCTGCACTGGGAGGTTGGGTCTAAGCTCTCACTGTTGGCAGCACAAGCTTCCTTCCAGCCTTTCATGGCAGTGAGTCTCTGCTGCAACTTGTAAGACCACCTGCAGATTTCCTGCAACTTTGTAATGAGCTTAAAATTCCCAGAAGAAAGAATTAAAGAGATCTGTGAATTATTATGTGAATGCAGAGTAGGACTGCAAATGAGGTGGCCCTGACCATCGCTAAGGGCACAGAAGAGTGGCTGAAGGCACAAGGAACACAGCCAGGGGCGGGGAGCCTCGGAGCAGCCCAGAGCACAGGGCTAGGCAGCTACGTCACTGCCCCTCCCAGAGGCGGCTACAGCTGGTTAAAAGTGCTGTGTGCAAAGTCCTAAGCCAGAGTTGCCACCCTCTGGCCAGGCCAGCTGGCCCTCGTTGGGCAACTCCTGGCAGGACCTGAGGTCTCAGCCCTCCCCTGTCTGTAAGCCGCCGAGCACGCAGCTCTGAACTGTCTCAGAGTAACATTTTCCCGAGCTGAAATTTCTGACCCCTGCCATTGGCCTTGAACAACATGGAGGCTTTGAAATCTGAGGGCATGAGTCGAGTGGCTGTGGACTACGTGGAAGGCATCCTGCAGCCCAAGCCCACCTGTGACACTTGGGATCAGATCCAGAGCTTCCAAGCCAGGCCTGATGACCTGCTCATCTCTAGTTCCCGAAAGCAGGTAGGTGGGAGGGACAAGGGACAGGGGAGGTGGGAGGAGGGGCAGGGACAGAAGCAAGCAAGACGCAGCACTGAGGATGTTGAGAAACCCACTGGGGTTTCAGCAGAAAACCATTCAGTGGGCAGAGGGATACGGCCAACACAAATCACGGGGGCGGGGCGGGGGGACCACACAAAAAACATTAAAATGACCTACACATCTTAAGATTTAATACTTCCTGTGAAGTACATGTTGTTTACTTTCCTGTAAGAGAGTAAATCAAACAGTCTGAAACAAAGGACCCAGACTTGTTGATTTACTTGTTACCAGGTGGGCTGCAGTTTAAATATAATCAGTTTAACAAAGTTACTGTAGAAACAGGACAAACTTGAGCTCAGCCACTGTGTGATGTAATTTGGGGGTGAGCCGGGACGAGAAGTTCTCTGCAGCTATTTGTCTGCATCTACAGTAAGACCAAGAGAGAAGGCAACAGCACCCCACTCCAGCACTCTTGCCTGGAAAATCCCATGGATGGAGGAGCCTGGTGGGCTGCAGTCCCTGGGGTCGCTGCGAGTCAGACAGGACTGAGCAGTTTCACTTTCAGTTTTCACTTTAATGCATTGGAGAAGGAAATGGCAACCCACTCCAGTGTTCTTGCCTGGAGAATCCCAGGGACGGCAGAGCCTAGAGGGCTGCCATCTCTGGGGTCACACAGAGTCGGACACAACTGAGCAACTTAGCAGCAAGGAAGGCCCTTACAGCAGATCCAGACTGGGCACCCCCAGCTGGTTGGGGGAGCAGGCAAGCGGAGAAGGGGGCTTATGTTCTGCAAGGCTGAACTCATGAGTCCTCCTGCTCAGGGTCCCAGACCTACTCTCTGTATCTCCACCCTCCCGGTGGTATGTTGTAAACCTGCATTCTTATTTCAATATAATCAGTTTAACAAAGTTACTGTAGAAACAGGACAAACTTGAGCTCAGCCACTGCGTCATGTAAATTTGGGGGTGAGCCAGGACGAGGAATTCTCTGCAGCTATTTGTGTGCATCTACAGTTAGACCAAGAGAGAAGGCAATGGCACCCCACTCCAGCACTCTTGCCTGTAAAATCCCATGGACGGAGAAGCCTAGTTGGCTGTCGTCTCTGGAGTCACACAGAGTCGGACACGACTGAGCGACTTAGCAGCAGCAGCAGCACTGTTAGACCAAAACACAGTACTCATATCCCAACTGCACATACATTTGCTCTTTGCAAAATCAATAACTGTCAATAATTTCTGCTATATGCACTCATGGGCACACACATATACTCCACCCACCCTTTGACTTTATCTGTATTGATTTGATAAAAGGCTCTGTAGGCAGTTGGGGCCTTAGACTCATGTGTTAACTGGTTTCAAATCAGCCCTCACTTTCTGATATTACTTCTCATGAGTTTGTTCAGAATTAAAATTTTCTAAATGTGAGTTTCTGAAAGTAACCACTGGTGGGGAATCACATCTCACTGCCTTATTTCACTCACAATTCTACTCTATCACCATAATTTCAGTACAATGCTTAATCTTTCATCTTTTTCCACCTACCAAAAGTGAGTATTAAAGTTTGATTCATTTAGAGTTTTCATGAGTTAGGGGTTACAATCTAATAACAACAGAAAGAAAAGCACTTACCAGCTAATGCAGTATTTAATCAGTCATGAAAACTGCATATGCTAATAAAGGCTGTATTGATAAAAGGGAACAAGAAACAAGCTCAGATGCTGTAAAGGTTTTCACTGAGATTTTTAGCAAAATAGTAAACACTCTGTGACTGAGCAGAGATATACACATTGTAGAATCACTGACCTCTGACCCCAAGGACCAGGTGACTTTAAACCTCCCCAATGTTAGCCTGTGCCTATAAATTCAGAGTTGTTGTTTAGTCGCTAAGTCATGTCTGACTCTGAAACCCCATGGACTGTAGCCCACCTTTGTCCATGGAATTCTCCAGGCAAGAATACTGGAATGGGGTGCCATTTCCTACTCCAGGGGATCTTCCCAACCCAGGGATTAAACCCACATCTCCTGCTTGGCATGGGGATTCTTTGTCACTGAGCCACCTAGGAAGCCGCCAAAATTCATAGTAAACACACAAAACTAGTACAGATGACTCCAACTTCCTTTGAGTTGATAGCTAAAGAAATATTGGTCCTTTAACCCGTAATGAAGAGTTCTGTAACTCTGTGGCTTTCGTATCCACTTGGCTTCTAAGGGACAAATATGTTTTATTGTCTGTGAACAGACCAGGGCTGATACTGACACTAAACAGCCTACAACTGGAAGAGAATCATTCCTATTGGAGCCTCCTCTATTTCAGTCTTAAAAAAACACTGCTGATCCCCCACCCCCACATCTGCGCTGGGTGGTTGGGTCTAAGCTCTCACTGTTGGCAGCGCAAAAACTTCCCTCCAGCCTTTCAAGGAAGAGAGTCTCTGCTGCAACTTGTAAGACCACCTGCAGATTTCCTGCAACTTTGTAATGAGCTTAAAATTCCCAGAAGAAAGAATTAAAGAGATCTGTGAATTATTTTGTGAATGCAGAGGAGGACTGCAAATGAGGTGGCCCTGACCATGGCTAAGGGCAGAAGAGTGGCTGAAGGCACAAGGGACACAGCCGGGGGCGGGGAGCCGCGGCGCAGCCCAGAGAGCAGACGGCTAGGCAGCTAGGTCACTGCCCCTCCCAGAGGTGGCTATAGCTGGTCAGAAGTGCTGTGTGCAAAGTCCTAAGCCAGAGTTGCCACTCCCTGGCCAGCCAGCTGCCTGTCGATGCGCAACTCCAGGCAGGGCCTGAGGTCTCAGCCCTGCCCTGTCTGTAAGCCGCCCAGCACTCAGCTCTGAGCTGTCTGAGGGTAACGCTTTCTGGAGCTGAAATTTCTGACCCCTGACATTGGCCTTGAACAACATGGAGGCTTTGGAATTTGACAGTGTGAGTCGCCTGGCTGTGGACTACGTGGAAGGCATCCTGCAGCCCACGCCCACCTGTGACACCTGGGATCAGATCTGGAGCTTCCAAGCCAGGCCTGATGACCTGCTCATCTCTACCTACCCGAAAGCAGGTAGGCGGGAGGGACAAGGGACAGGGGAGGTGGGAGGAGGGGCAGGGACAGAAGCAAGCAAGACGCAGCACTGAGGATGTTGAGAAACCCACTGGGGTTTCAGCAGAAAACCATTCAGTGGGCAGAGGGATATGGCCAACACAAATCACGGGGGCGGGACGGGGGGACCACACAAAAAACATTAAAATGACCTACACATCTTAAGATTTAATACTTCCTGTGAAGTGCATGTTGTTTACCTCCCTGCAAGAGAGTAAATCAAACAGTCTGAAACCAAAGGGCCAGACTTGTTGATTTACTTGTTACCAGGGCAGGCCCTTACAGCAGAGCCAGACCGGGCACCCCCAGCTGGTGGGGGCAGCAGGCGAGTGGTGAAGGGGGCTTATGTTCTGCAAGGCTGAACTCATAAATCCCCCTGCTCAGGGTCCCAGACTACTCTCTGCATCTCCACCGTCCTGGTGGTATGTTGTGAACCTGCTTTCTTATTTCAGTAATCAGTTTAACAAAGTTACTGTAGAAACAGGACAAACGAGCTCAGCCACTGCGTCACGTAAATTTGAGGGTGAGCCAGGACGAGGAGTTCTCTGCAGCTATTTGTTTGAATCTACAGTTAGACCAAAACACAGTACTCAGCTCATACCCCAACTGCACATACATTTGTTCTTTGCAAAATCAACAACAGTCAATAATTTCTGCTACGTTCACTCATGGGCACACACACACACACTCCACCCACCCTTTGACTTCATCTGTATTGATTTGATAAAAGGCTCTGCAGGCAGATGGGACCTTAGACTCACGTGTCAACTGGTTTCAGATCAGCCCTGGCTTTCTATTACTTCTCATGAGTTTGTTCAGAATTAAAATTTTCTAAATGTGAGTTTCTGAAAGTAACCACTGGTGGGGAATCACATCTCACTGCCTTATTTCACTCACAGTTCTACTCTATCACCATAATTTCAGTACAGTGCTTAATCTTTCATCTTTTCCCACCTACCAAAAGTGAGCATTAAAGTTTGGTTCATTTAGAGTTTTCATGGGTTAGGGGTTACAATCTAATAACAGAAAGAAAAGCACTTACCTACCGGCTAATGCAGTATTTAATCAGTCATGAAAACTGCATATGCTAATAAAGGATATATTGATAAAAGGGAATAAGAAACAAGCTCAGATGATGTAAAGCTTTTCACCTAGGTTTTTCGCAGAATAGTCAACACTCTGTGACTGAGCAGAGATACACACATTGTAGAATCACTGACCTCTGACCCCAAGGACCAGCTGACTTTGAACCTCCAGCTGCACTGGAACCCGCCCCAATGTTACCCCGTGGCTATAAATTCAGAGTTGTTGTTTAGTCGCTAAATCATGTCTGAGTCTTTGAAAACCCATGGACTGTAGCCCACCAGGCTCTTTTGTCCATGGAATTCTCCAGGCAAGAATACCACATCTCCTGCTTGGCAGGCGGATTATTTGTCACTGAGCCACCTAGGAAGCTGCCAAAATTCACAGTAAACACACAAAACTAGTACAAGTGACTCTGAGTTGATAGCCAAAGAAATATTGGTCCTTTAACCCGTAATGAAGAGTTGGTGCCAGATAATATTAGAGACCAACTCGTCTAGGAAATAAAACGCCACTGCTATTCGATCTCCTCCTGACATGGACGTGGTCAGACCTCTGGTTCAATAGGTCTTCGAGGCTGCAGAATAGGTAGCAGCCCCCACGCTAGTCAGGATGGGGCCCATATAAGTGACTGAAACTGCAGACGGAAGCCCTCCTCCAGGGGTAGTGCGGCGGGTGCAGCTTCTGGATCGAGCTCCGTGCTTGACCCAGATGTGTGGAGTGGCTTCCACACACCTTGTACCCGGTGGGGCCACCCTCAGACCTCTGTCTCCTTCCTTTAACTCTCAGAAGGTAAATCAGTCTCAGGGTGTTGAGAATCTCAGTGGCAAAGGAGCCTAGGAAATGCACTTTCTAGCCTTCAGGAATAACAGGACAGCGTGAACACAGAGACTAAGCCCTAATCACTCGCTCATTTAGCCAACACACAACAAAGCCTCCTGGGTACCAACCTCAGGCTGTGCACTTGGAAAACAGTCTGAAGATCACACAGGGACGACCCCACATCACAGCTGGGAGAGAAAGACTTCCACTCCACCTTTCTAAGGAACAATGCCACCAACTCTGTAGCATGACAACCCTAATGAATGGTTGTGACAGAGAAAAGAAGAACTGTCTATTTATGAATCTTATGTCCACTCCAAACTGGAGTGTTTGCCTAAAAATCCGTATTGTGATAACACAAGATGTAAACAAACAAGGATGTTTTCTGAATTCCACTATACAGCAGGCTTCAATGTTCACACAGCTACTCTAACCAGCATTTGCTCATATCCTAAGAAATGCGGGAGATAATGTCTGTGCCTCCTATTCTTACCCACGGAATAAGGAACAACATGGACACAAGAGATTGTGGACTTGATACAAAACGGGGGTGATGTCAACCAAAGCCAGAGGGCACCCACGCATGAGCGATTTCCCTTCATCGAGTGGATAATCCCTTCCCTAGGATCTGGTGAGTACATCACGGCTGCACCTGACCCCAGGTCTAGACGTACCCAGAATTTTTACTAGCCAGCAGCCCTCTCAGGCTTCCGAGGTGGTGCTGTGGTAAAGAATCTACCTGCAAATGCAGGAGACGTGCGTTCCATCCTTGGGTTGGGAAGATCCCCTAGAGAAGGAAATGGCAACCCAGTGAAAGGTTGTTGTTGAATCACGCGAATACACCGGGATTCTTGGCCCCCGGAGGAGAAGAATTCAATCCGGGGCCAGAGACGGGGCTTGATCGCTCAGAGCTTTTGTGTAGTAAAGTTTTATTAAAGTATAAAGGAGATAGAGAAAGCTTCTGACATAGGCATCAGAAGGGGGTAGAAAGAGTACCCGCTTGCTAGTGTTAACAATGAGGTTATATAATCCAAAGAATGTCTGGAGGTTGTAAAGACCTCCTCCGACCTACTCCCATAATTTAAATTTTAAGATAACACTGTCCTCAGGCAAGATACATCCTTGTAAAGACCAGGTATACTCCCATAACTAACATTTTAAAATAACAGAAGGTTGAATCCAAAGACTGTCCTTAGGCAGGATACATTATTGGTATATAATCCTAAGGAATGTGGAAAAAGAAAAAAAGTTTGTCCTTTCTTCCTCCTTGAGAATTCCAGACCCCTCTCTCCTTGGGGACCCCTAGACTCCCTATCAACCTGCCTAGGAACTGACTCTCTCACCATTGCAGTATTCTTGTCTGGAGAACTCCATAGACAGAAGAGCCTGGCGGACATGACTGAGTGACTAAGCACAGCAGCCCGTTCAGAATCCCAGGTGTTCAAACCACCATCAATGGGCTTCAGGACTCTTTTTCACTGTCTGGCCATGGCTATACTTCAGACATTTTCTAACTGAGTTTCTGTTCATACAAAAGTAAGGTAAAGGACTTACCCGTGGTCCAGTGGCTAAGATTCCAAGCTCTCAATGCAAGGGACCTGGGTTCAATGCCTGCTCAGGGAAACTAGAATGCACATGCCACAGTTAAGACCTGGTGCAGCCAAATAAATATAAATAAATATTAAAATAAATATAAATATTTTAAAAGTTTTAAAATAAAAGTAAGTTTTGATTCTCCAATTAGAAATTAAACTCATTCCACAAAGACGAGCCTAGGAAAGATAATTTTATGGTGGAACGGTTGGAATTTTTTAGGTTCTTATTTACTTGGTTCATTGTATGGTTAAAAGGTGTTCTAGAGACTTTGTTGGGGGCCAGTGTTTAAGATGATGCTCTCACTGCAGGAAGCATGACTTCAATCCTGGCTGGGGAACTAGAATGCCACAAACTATGTGGCAAAAACAAAAACGGCTCTAACCAAAACCCCCATTCTCTCATATGAAAGCCACAGAGAGTTACAGGTGGTCTGGAGTGTTCCTAATAGACTAAAAATGGGGCAGCAAGTTTCTGAAGCAAATGGAAAAAAATAATGGAAAGTTGTTCAAAACTAATTTCACAGGCTTGGAACAAGCGAATGCAATGGCCTCACCCCGGATGTTGAAGACACATCTCCCCTTCCACTTGCTGCCACCATCTTTCCTGGAGGAAAACTGTAAGGTAGGGAGCCAAAGGAATGCAGATTTGGGCCCTTAGAAGGCTCTCAGACTGGTCTTCAATTTCCTCTTAAAACATGTCACTTGTTAAAAACAGAAACAAAAACAAAAAGTCCACTGGTCACACATCATCAATACGCAGATTGACGTGAATCCTTTCCACCTCCCACTAAAGCCACAGTACAGAAACACAGCCTCAGGAATACCCACCTGTGTGGAATACGCCCACCCTCACATCATTGTCTGCTGTTCTAATCCTGGTTTTGCTTCTCCCCTTCCTCTCTCCACTTCTAGATGATCTATGTAGCCAGGAATCCCAAGGACAACATGGTGTCTTATTACCACTTTCACAGGATGAATAGAAACCTTCCTGCTCCAGGCACCTGGGAAGAATACTTTGAGAGTTTTCTGGCTGGGAAAGGTGAGCCCTTGGTTTCCATCCTGTCTCAAAATCCTCAAGCATTCTACAAAAAAGGTGTCAGTTTCTGAGAACAGCAGGGGCTCTGCTGGCTTTCAGTTCAGTTCGGTTGTTCACTTGTATCCGACTCTTTGCAACCCCATGGACCGCAGCATGCCAGGCCTCCCTGTCCTTCACCTACTCCCAGAGTTTACTCAGACTCATGCCCATTGAGTCAGTGATGCCATCCAACCATCTCATCCTCTGTCATCCCCTTCTCCTCCTGCCTTCAGTCTTTCCCAGCATCAGGGTCTTTTCCAATGAGTCAGCTCTTCGCATCAGTATTGGCCAAAGTATTGGAGTTTCAGCTTCAACATCCGTCCTTCCAATGAATATTCAGGACTGATTTCCTTTAGCTGGCTTTACCATGAAGGAATCACAAGGGGTACCTCCTCCCTCCCTTCAGGATCCTCCTCCTGGGGCGGCGGTGGGGATGGGGGGTGTACTTGTCACTGGGTTTCTGTGACTCACGGCCCTGTTCTGGTCCCATCCTGCAGTGTGCTGGGGCTCCTGGTACGACCACGTGAAGGGCTGGTGGCAGGCCAAGGACCAGCACCGCATCCTCTATCTCTTCTACGAGGACATGAAGGAGGTGAGGACCAGGCCACCTAACAAGTCCCCATTTGACCATAAATGCTTCAGTTGCAATGTGTGCACCCCATCGGGGACCCTCAGATTGCAGTTGGGCACAGGAGATGCTGTGTTTCGCTGGTTGCCCCGTCCACCCATCACAGCGCACCTGGCACATCATGAGTTTCCATAGCACAGTCTCACCCGAGCTTCCTAGAACTCTGGGCTGTGGGATACCTTTTCCTTACAGGCAGAGGATGGCAAACACGAGCGATGCTTTTTCTCCCCCCTTGCGGTGTGTATTTTAAAATTCCCATTAGAAGGAAAAAACTCTCTAGTACATTTTGGTTTCTTTCCTTAGTGCTAGAGGAATGAGAGAGTTTCAAGAAACAGTTTAAGAAATTTGGTGCAGTGGGAAACACTATGTAGTCTCGAACCCAAGTTCTGGCTTACTGCTTGCTGGCAATTCTTCTTTGTGAAGATGTATGACATCTAGGAATTTTGATGTTAGAAGTCACTAGAGAGGAGATAGTAATATACACCCCAAGAAATGCTATCAGGACTGAAGGAGGTGGTGTCATGAGAGTTGATGGTAAATGGTCATCTACCCAGCACTTTTGTGACTCCACTGGGTCTGTATAGAATGACAATCTCTGTCCTTGGATTTGTAACTGAGAGCCTGATTTTTGAAAGGTACATCAGAGACAGAAGCAGGCAACCGGCCACTGTTGCCAGGTCCCCGAAGCCACTGTGACGTCTGCTTTCAGCGTCAGTTCAGTGCCTCCCCTGGGGGCATTTATCAGATGGGCTGGAGCAGGACATTTGGACCTGACCTTGGACATACTGCTCCATGGAGTCTGTCCCACGCACTCCAGGTCACTGCGTTTCGAGCATCTTACCAACATGACCCAGTTGACATGTTAGAGCAAGAACAGTGTAAAGACTCTAGTTAATACAGAGAACCGGAGAAGGAAATGGCAACCCACTCCAGTGTTCTGGCCTGAAGAATCCCAGGAATGGGAGTGCCTGGTGGGCTGCAGTCCATGGGGTCGCGAAGAGTCGGACACGGAAGCAACTTAGCTGCAGCAGCAGCAGCAATACAGAGAACAGTATGAGTCACCACCCCTAAATGAGTCATTTCTGAAAAGCTGAACATTTGTGAGATACGATTTTTAAAAATTTTAACTCGTGGCATGTTACTGATTACTATTATTAACTCATTTCAATATTCTTTTAAGACTATTATTCATTGATATACATTATCTTATACCAAGTCTTTTAATTTGACTTTGCTTGTAGAACCCAAAGCATGAAATTCAGAAGCTGGCAGAATTTATTGGAAAGAGCTTAGATGATAAAGTTCTGGATAAAATTGTTGACCACACTTCATTTAGCGTCATGAAGCAGAACCCGATGGCAAACTACACGTCGATTCCGAATGAATACATGAACCAGTTGATTTCTCCATTCATGAGAAAAGGTTTTCAATGTTTCCTTTTGGCCATCATCCTAAAGGAACTGTCCAATATTTCATAGTCTCTGGGGAATTTCTTTTCTATAGAAAAGAAAAATAGGATTGATAATGAAGGATTCTGGGAAAAGAACAATTTAAGAAACCACAGATGAAATTAACATTCAGCCCCAAGTGGAAAGTGAGATTTGGTGTCTAGGTCTAACCGCCTATCCCCCTGTTCCCTCTGGAGTTCTGGCTGATAAGGTGAAAAGATACAGAATCGAGTCAGATGGAGCAAAGGACCCACTTTATAGAGAGTTCCAGGCTGTCAGAAAGGTCCATTCATTCAAAACTACTTTTCAAGTGGCTACTATGTGCCGGGCTCTGTTCTGGGTAATGTTCAGAGCAGTGAACAAAACACAGGAAAGCTCAGCCCTCGTGGAAACTATATTCTAGCCGTACACAAGAAAGCAAATGAAAAAACATGCCGGATAATAGATGACCGTATGGAGAAAAACCAGCCTGGGAAAGGTAACAGGGATTGCAACTGTAGAATTGCGGGGAATCTTCTTTTCTCAAAATGGCACGTGCAGTCCCTCCACTAGCAGGCCCTGCTTGCTCTCCAGGCAACATTATGTTGGCACAGACCTTGCTTCGATGCGCAGGAAGGGCACACAGGAGTGGCCCTCAGTCCTGCTGCTCACACAACCTTGCCATATCCCGACCCACAAACCAGACAGGTGATGCTTCCTCCCTCCTGGAGGAGGCCCTGCTGGGCCAGCCAGAGGAATGTCTCCGGGGCAGGGGGTAGAACTCCTCATACAAGAGCAGGAGAACAGAGAACCACCCCTCCCAGGTCCCCCTCCCCTACACCCCCCCAACCCCACTCCCACCACAGTGCTGACTCCCTACCACGACTGTTCCAGGGGTCGTCGGGGATTGGAAGAACCACTTCACCGTGGCCCAGAACGAGAGATTTGATGATGATTACGGGAAGAACATGGCTGACACCACTCTAACTCTCCACTTTCGATTCTTGTAAGGAAGAAAAAGCACCAGATTTAATTGGTATAAAGTTGATTACCCTGACCCCATGATATTGAATTCAGGTGGAGGGACCAGTGCTTCTTGTGTCTGCTTTTGTTCACCCTAAAAAAAGATGGAGCTAACAGAGGCTGGGGCCAGGTGGAAGGCGGAGACCTACAACCCTGGCATCCTTGCTAATGATCATGATGCATCAGTTTTCTACAGACCATATGTGTGTGAACACATTAAATATGCTCTGGTCATCACATAAGAATATACTCAAGTTTTCAGATTCAGTGTTGGTTTAAGCAAATTTATAAAAACAGCACTAAAGTGTGTCAGTAGTTACTATTTCTTGCAGGTGACTGTTTTCCCCTGAAACGTCCTCATTCACTCCAGGCTTCTTCCTTCAGTGCCTCCACCCCCATCCCTCACCTCTGCCTCTGCATTTCCCTGGACTCCCCTCCCACTCCCTGCCAACCCCTCCCAGACTTGCACCTTGACCCACCTCCCTCTAGCCCCTCCTCAACTGTGTTCTAATCCATCAGCAACACCTGTCAGTGTGTGTTTCCAGGATGCCTTACCTCTGCAGACACCCTTCTGGTTCAGAAGCCTCTCCCTTGCCTATGAGCTACAAAACTTGTTTCTCTGTTCATCGTACATCTGCCAACCTTCTTTTCCCACAACAAGACTCATTACATTTCTCTTTAGCTCAGAATCTTTCGATGATTCTGAATGTTTGCTGCCTACAAGGTACATCCCAAGCATTTTTAGCCATCGATTCAAAGGCAGCTACATGGGTGACTTACCTTATGACATAGGTGACTTACCTTCCAAACCGCCTGCCAGGTGGATTTCATGCTGCCAAACCCCCTCCTAACTCCAGCAGAGAACCACCTCGCTGGGTCCAAGCGCGTCTTGCAGACTCCTCCCCACCCCAACTGGTTTACTGTCATCCCACCTTCTCCAGACGTTTCCTTTCCTTTCTCCCCACCAGTTTAAAACTTAAATAGCAAGTTCACTAACCAGCACAGGCCTCCCATCTTCCTGCCAATACTGCAAACTGAAGGACCATCTGCTCTTTGGAAGTCTTTCACACATAATTCTTATGTGATTAAGATTAAAGTGTGTCATTAAATCTCTTATAGGTCTGTATTGTCTCCTTTGTGCTTATTTAAATTTTCATTTGCTCATTTTTTCCCAAGACAAGGACCTTGCTAAATACTTCAATGCACACCAAATGGCAAGAACTGAGAACTAAGTAACTAAAATACTCTGTCAGTCAAGGAAATCTAAAAAGCCGACTTCTTATATTTTAAGTAGTCTTATACCAGTTATCTTCTAGAGCTTACTGTGTTAGCCACTAGCTGCATGTAGTTACTTAAATTACTTAAAATTTGAAAAGACACCTGTACCCCAATGTTCATAGCAGCACCATTTACAATAGCCAAGACATAGAAACCTAAATGTCCATTGACAGATGAATGGATAAATAAGATTTGGCGTGCGGTTGTGTGTGTGTGTGTGTGTGTGTGTGTGTGTGTGTGTGTGATGGAATATTACTCAGGCATAAAAAATGTGATCTTGTTATTTGTGACAACATGGATGGACCTAGAAGATTTTAGACTAAGTAAGTGAAATAATCAAAGACAAAAACCACATTGTTTCACTTACATGTGGAATCTAAAAAACAGAAACAGACTCACGGGTACAGACTGTAATATACAGCATAGAGAATATAGTCAATAATATTGCAATAATTTTATAAGGTAACAGATGGTTACTAGACTTATTGTGGTGATCAATCCTCAATGTATATAAATGTCAAATCACTGTACAGAACACCTGGAATTAATACAATATTGTAGGTCAACTATACTTCAATTAAAGAAATAAACAAAATCTGGTCATTTTCAGTTTATAACCTTGGGTTTACATAAATAAATTGTATTGTTTTCAAAAGAATTACATTTTTAAATGTTTAGACTATTACACTGAAATATTTAAATGAAAATAATAAACTGTCACACACATTTTAAAAAAATTAAAAATAAATTTACAAGTTGAATATGTAGAGGCAGAAAGCAAAACTGCGGCTACTGGGGACTGGAGGTCGGGTGGGGGGTATAGGAATATTCATCAAAGGGCATAAAGCTACAGTTATGTAGGACAAGTAATCTAGAGATCTGGCGTCCAGCATGATGACTATAGTTAATAAGACTGTACTGGGAACTCCCTGGTGGTCCAGTGGTTAAGACTCCATGTTTTGCTGCTGTCAGTCTGGGTTCGATCCCTGGTTGGGGAATTAACATCCAGCATCCCTCACTGCACAGCCACAAAAAAGTACTGAAAACTGGAAATTGCTAAGAGAGTACATTTCAGATACTCTCATCATACATATAAATACGTGAAGACGTTAATTAGCTGCAGTAGTAATCACTCTGCTATGTATACATATATCAAATCATCATGTATACTTTATAAATAAAGTAAGTGAAAGTCGCTCAGTCATCTCTGACTGTTTGCGACCCCATGGACTATAGCCCAACATGCTCCTCTGTCTAAGGAATTCTCCAGGCAAGAATACTGGAGTGGGTTGCCATTTCCTACTCCAGGGGATCTTCCCGACCCAGTTGTCGAACTCAGGTGTCCTGCACTGCAGGCAGATTCTTTACCATCTGGGCCACCAGGGAAGCCCTGTACACCATAAAGATACACAATCAAATATATACAATTATTGTTAGTAAAACTTTTAAATGAAAATGAAACAGGTTCGATGCACAATACTGGATGCTTGGGCTGGTGCACTGGGATGACCCAGAGGGATGGTATGGGGAGGGAGGAGGGAGGAGGGTTCAGGATGGGGAACACATGTATACCTGTGGCAGATTCATTTTGATATAGGGCAAAACCAATACAATATTGTAAAGTTAAATAAAATAAAATTTAAAAAATAAAGAAAATGAAACAGATCCTGTTATGTAACATTGCATTACTTTCTCCATAACTCATACCTCTGTTAAATTAACGGTTTCCATGCTTATCATCTGTCTCTACCACTAGTCCAGTGAGGAGACCTTTTTTGTCTTAGTTACAGTTGCACTTCCCCCAGCAGAGAACTAGGTGCACAGAAGATGCTCTGTTACTGTGTGGACTGAATAAGCCAGTACAAAGCATCAGCCTGCACCCCCAACACACACACGCACAGGCACACGCACACTTTCACTGTTCCTGTTCTAGCCCAACCCAAGTCTGGAACAACTAACTAGGACTACAGGATGACCTCCTTGGTCTCTGAGCCAGTGGGAAGCACCATGCTGACCTCCTTGCCCCCTCTACTGGCCAATCTAGCACATGGCTGTTTTGACCTGCTATCCTCGCCCAGAGGAACCACCCTGCCCAGGGACCCTGGTGTCTGCAATCCTCCCTTGTGCTTGAATTACCTGTGCCCAGTTTCTTTGCCAGTTATCTGGAAATAGGCAGAGAGGGACCAACTGTACCTAACAGACCCTGGCCTGGATCACCTGACTCCTCTGTGTCCAAGGCTTCCTATGTATGTGCTAAGTTGCTTCAGTCATGTCTGACTCCTTGCGACCCCATGGACTGTTCTGTCCGTGGGATTCTCTAAGTGAGAATATTGGAGTGGGTTGCCATGCCCTCCTCCCTGGGATCTTCCTGACCCAGGGATTGAACCCACATCTCCTTTGTCTCCTGCATTGGCAGGCGGATCCTTCACCACTAGTGCCACCCAGGAAGTCTCAGGCTTCAGATGATGCTTAAAAAAACAAACAAACAAACAAACACCATATTCTCAAGTAGCAGGAGAAGGTCCTGAGGCCACTGCTTTTCTGACACATTAGAGATGAATCCACCTAAACACACACCAGTCCCCTTATTCTGAACCCCACCCAAATCCAATCCTATAATAATAGATCATCTGAAATGAGGAGACCTAAAACTCAACCTGCAATGGGTAAAGAAATGAGACTATAGCTGTGGTTTCTTAAAGTTCTTTCAGCTGGACAAATGTCTCTTGTGTCTGGTTTATTTCATGTGAATGGAAACAAGAAGTCTTTAAGGCCTGTGAACAACGCACTCTGAGATATGTGTAGAATTCGATGGGTTAAAGATAATTATCTAAGGGATAGTCGTATACTCCTGAGATTCTAATATGATTTTTCAGTCTTCACAGAGGGCCATGAGTAAAATTCCGAAACCAAGCAAACGTTGCTTGCTTCGAAAAAGTAATAGCATCTGAATCAGGGGAGGAGAGAGAAGATGGGAGAAGTGAGGGGACCAGAGAGTGGACAGGAAAGGGGACAGGAGAAGGACAGGAATGGGGACAGGAGATGGGACAGGAGACGGATAGGAATGGGGACACAGGTGAGGGGACAGGAAAGGAGACAGCAGAAGAGAGAGGAGACAGGATACAGGACAGCTGAGAAGACAGGAGATGAGAGAGAAGAGGGACAGGAATCAGAACAAAAATGGGGACAGGTCAGGGGACAGGAGATAGGATAGGTGAGGGAACAGGGCATGAGAACAGGTGATGGGACAGACAACGGACAGGAAAGTGGACAGAAGATCGGGCAGGAGAAGGGACAGGACATGGGAAGAGAAGGATAGGAATGGGAAAAGGTGAAGGAAATGTGACTACGGCGGCCGCCACCGGCCGAGCTGCGCTGGGCCTGACCCTCCTAGGGCAGCCCCACGCCCCCACACCCTCGTAGAGCACAGGGCCCCGCCCCGAGGACCGCCCAGCCCGCCCCGCCTCCTCGGGGGCGGGCCCAGCGGGGCGGGGCGGGGCGGGGCTCGCGGGAAGCCACCTCCTGAGGCGGAAGCGGAAACGCGAGCGCCGCGGGGCCGTGGCCTTGGAGACGCGGGGGCGGGGCCGGCGGAGAAGCGCGACCTTTAACCCGAAGCGGCGGTCCGTGGGAGGCGCGGGGTGGAAGTGCGGGCTGCGGGCGGCCATGGAGGTAACGCGAGGGGTTGGGGGCCGAGGGACCACCTCCCCACCTGCCAGGGTCTGCAGGTCCGCCCGTGACCGGCCGGCTTTCGTTGTGTTTTGCAGGAGCCTGTTCACGAGGGGGTGGCCTCGCCGGCCGCTCGCGGGACCGGGAAGTCCAAGGTGAAGAGACGTCTGAGAGGCGGGTCCCACCGGGAGGGGACCGCCTGGGGGACAGCTTTCCTCGGGGTCCGGGTCTGAGCGGTCAGGGGCTTCCTCTGAGTTCGCTGGGGTGAAGCCTGGCTTTCCTTGCTGCCCCGGGTCAGCGTGCCTCTGGGATTCCGCAGTTTCCAAACGTTCAACGAAACAGTCTGGTTTCTGAAGTCCGAACGGCGACCGGACCAAGCCTGACGGGCGGGTGGGCGGCGTCGGGGGCTCGTTCCTGCCGACCCCTCCTCTGAGGTTCACACAGGTCATCCCCGTGGCATGGGTGGGGGTCGGTCCAGAGATGGTGACTTGCTCCTGAGGTTTCCTGCTACGGCTGAGTTTCAGACAGTCGTCCAAACTCTCTGTTCCCGGAAGCTTCACGGTGACCCGGAGTTAAATACTTCTCTGATCACAGCTTTACCCATTAGAATACTGAGCCCACAGGCGCTGAGTAACTTTCCTTCATTTTTTCAGTTAAATCCTAAATGCGCCCTTGATTCATCTTGTTGTAATTAGGGCTTAACGTGTTTTCCTGTGGCCAGAGGCGTCTTTCAGCCTTGAATAGGACGAAAGTGTCACACAACTAGAACTTTAAGTAGAGTTAGTCCCAGTTCCTTGATTTTGCAGTTAAAGAAATTAAATCAAAGAAACTGTCTTAACCTGTAACAAGGATATTCTGTAGCTAGAGGGTGTGTGCGGTTTTTTTACATTTCATTGTAGTTTAATAATTACTGAGTTAAACTTGAATTTGCTGATCTTAAAAAACAAAGGTCTATGTAGTCAAAGTTATGGTTTTTCCAGTAGTCATGTATGGATGTGAGAGTTGGACTGTAAAGAAAGCTGAGTGCCGAAGAATTGATGCTTTTGAACTGTTATTTTGGAGAAGCCTTTTGAGAGTCCCTTGGACAGGAGATCCAGCCAGTCCATCCTAAAGGAAATCAGTCCTGAATATTCATTGGTAGGACTGATGCTGAAGCTGAAACTCCAATACTTTGACCACCTGATGCGAAGAACTGACTCATTAGAAAAGACCCTGATGCTGGGAAAGATTGAAGGCAGGAGAAGGGGACAACAGAGGATGAGGTGGTTGGATGGCATCACTGACTAAATGGACATGAGTCTGAGTAAACTCTGGGAGTTGGTGATGGACAGGGAGGCCTGGTGTGCTGCAGTCCATGGGGTCACAAAGAGTCAGACATGACTGATGGACTGAACTGAAGTGAATATTTAAAAATGTGGTATTTGGTTAATATAAATATTCAGTAGGATTTTTAAAAAATATTTAGGCAGACTTTATGTTTCTTTTTTGTGGTATTTTTGAAACATGAATTATACTAAGTTGGTAATATCTCTGCATCTTCCAGCTGGAAGCCTTGCCCAAGGAAGATCTTATCAAGTTTGCCAAGAAGCAGATGATGCTAATACAGAAAACAAAATTGAGATGTACAGGTATCGGGTTGAAAATACTCATCTTGACCACAATCTTGTTTAATCATGGTTGCAAATACTAGTTTCTTAATAGTACACTGGCTTGTTTTATCAGTGAATCCAATAATAATTAGAGTAGTGGAATCTTACTTAATATTCTAACCACTTATTTTGATATTTTTTTATTATCTCATAAGCCTAAACTGCAGTTATCTTTGGATTAATAAAAAAGGTCAGGGAGAAGGATTTTAAGAAATAGTGTGTTAAAGTTAAGCACTTTTTTTTAACTTCCCGTGGATTGTATATTCTTCTGAGTAAGGCATTTTTTCCTAAAGTTGGCAGTTGATATGTTAGAGACGTGAGGTTCTGAGCCCAAACAAGTTTAAAAAAAGGCCTTAAATAAAGCAATAAAAGACTTCTTTTCCTGGATTTCTGAAGCATGTTTACTGAAGTTGCTTGATTCCCTATTCAGTTTCTGTTTCTTTATATTCCACAAGGATTAGGTGTTAGTTTCCTTTTGTAATATGTGTGGGTGAGCTCTTTTCAGTGACTTAACTGCCCAGTCTGAAAGCCAAAGTTTTCAAAGGTTGGATCCACTTATGATAAAGAGAGTAATTTATTTGGAAGTATGTAGGCACCAGATCTGGAAATGAGTTGATGAAATAGATTAACGTGTACGTTTAATATGAGATTAGTTGTTGCTCTAAGGTTATACAGAAAGAAGTTATTTACAGCTGACATAATGTCTGAGATTTGTTTCAGAAATGTCAAGATGCATAAGAGAAGAGGGAAAAGAAGTAAAGACAGGTTGGGATAAAATAATATCGCTCATTTAGTCAGTATTAAACCAAGATGATGGAGCATAGAGGTTAATCATACTATTCTCTCTAGTTTTTTTAATTTGTAGTTTTCCATGATAAAAAGGGAAATGAAATGCTAGGTGAACTTAATGCTTTCTCAAAAATATGTGCGGTTTCTTAAAAAGTATTAACAATTTATAGTGTTTTTTTTTTTAAAGAATGTACTTCTCACTTTAGCCGTAATTCCTTCTTCATTTCTAAACTAGTATTTTTTATTTTTTTATAATTGTTTAGAGTTGGAGAAAGAAGTTGAAGAATTGAAGTCAAAGCTGGTTGCTGGAGGAGCTGACATCATTAAGGTAAGGACACAGTGTGAGTGTTACTTTGATTTTTGTTTTTCCTAGATGAGATGCCTGATGATAATTCAGATTTCCTGAGGGCTGTCAGCTGCTCCCACCCAAGGTTACATGCTCCATCTCTCTGGTTGAGTGTGTGGAGAGAGGTGGATGAGCGCTTCTGCCCTTTCTGTTCTGTCCTCTCCATCCCACTCACTCTCTCCTTAATGCTTGCTGCCTTGGTCTCAGTCCTGCTCTTCCCTTGCCCATTAGGAACCCAGCCCCGAGCAGGACTTTGAGGAGTCTCTCCATTGCCAGGGCTCTTTGTGAAGCACTTCATGTCATCCTTGTGAAGCACACCTACCTAGATGAACCTGTAACTGGACTCGCTCTCTCTTCTTAGTTTTACATACTCTTGTCAGATCACAGAATACTGTTTTTATCTTGTTACTCCCTGTTTAGAAACCTGAGTTGCTTATTCTTACTCACAGGCCCTTATTTTAAAAATAATTCTTAAAATGTGTCTGTTCATTTTTTACTGTGCGGGGTCTTTGTTGCTGTTCAGGCTTTCTCTAGTTGTGAACCGGATCTACTTTGTTGTGATGTACGCAGTTCTCATTGCAGTGGCTTCTCTTGTTGCAGAGCACGGGTTCTGTAGTGTGTGGACTTAAGTAGTTGCCGCACATGGACTCATGGATCATTGGTTGTGGCCTAGGGGCTTAGTTGCTCCAAGGCATGTGGGATCTTTCTGGATCAGGGATCAAACTTGAGGCCTCTGCATTGGCAGCAGGTTTCTTTACCACTGAATCACTAGGGACGCCCTCACGTTCCCTTAACTCTAATTAAATGCTTTTCCTTCCCCCACTTGGCCTGGCCGTCTTTAAAGTGTCTTTGCTTCTGAAAGCTCTACAGTAATTTTTTTTCTTGTTTTTCCATGTTTGTAATTTGAGTCTTGCTGTCTGTCTAGTCTTTGATTGTATATTGTCTTATTCTCCCAGCTTGGGGGTGGTGGACAGTCAAGGGGCTCCCAGAAAGTTATTTCAAGGAGTCTTTAAATCCCTGTGTATACCTCGTACTGCCATTTTGTTCTTTATTTAGTCAAAACAGTATATGAATTCTGAATGGTGTGCACAAATAACATTTGGATTTGTAATGTACAGATTGGTTTAAGCATTTCTGAATCATAATGATTTTATTTGATCATTACGTATTTTCCTGATTATTAATAGCCAAGGTTGGCCACTAAATTCATTCCAGTTTTTCATAACACCTTACAGAAAAGCCTGAACAAACTTTGTGGCCAACCTAGTAAGTAATTGGGTCTTTGCTGGTGGCTCAGATGGTAAAGAATCCTCTTACAATACAGGAGACCTGGATTTGATCCCTGGGTTGGGAAGATCCCTGGAGGAGGGCATGGCAACCCACTCCAGTATTCTTGCCTGGAGAATCCCTATGGACAGAAGTACCTGGCGGGCTACAGTCTGTGGGGTTGCAAAGAGTCGG
This sequence comes from Bos mutus, assembly GCF_027580195.1. Taxonomy (NCBI): domain Eukaryota; kingdom Metazoa; phylum Chordata; class Mammalia; order Artiodactyla; family Bovidae; genus Bos; species Bos mutus. Next base: position 61,888,515 of record NC_091627.1, read on the forward strand.
ACAAGACTGAGTGACTAAGCACGGTAATTAATTGAAGAACCTGACTCTAGAGCCAGACTGCCTGATTCAGATCTTGAGACCCTGCTCTGCCACATGCAGGCTGTGTGACCACGGCTATGTTTCCTAACTTCTCTGTGACTCTTCCACTGGAGACTAGAGAGAATAACAAATAATAAGACTTGCTTTCCTAGAGTCAGTACACACAGTGCTTAGAGCTGGATCTGGCCCATAAGTACTCAGTGATTTTGTTATTACCGTATATTATTTGTAGGAGATATTGTATGCATATATGTATGCATATGTACATACATGCTCACCCACACACTAAAAAGCAGGTTTTTGTATCTGAAAAGAACATTGCAGATGCCATTGTGTCAGTGAACTCTTAGCCCTTAAAATATTTTCCATACACTTACATTTCAAAATATTTAAATATTAAATATGTGTCCCTTGTTTCCTCCTTGTTGATGTATTCTCCTGTCAAAACTACTCTTAAAAATGAGGGTAAAAATTTCTCTTAAGTTAGCTAAGTTTACCTTTCAGGTTATTAATTTAATATCCTGACCACTCAAATCTCAGAAAGTAAAAGTTTGCTAAAATTAAATCAAGATTGCCTGGTGAAATATCAGTAACCTCCGATATGCAGATGACATCACCCTTATGGCAGAAAGCGAAGAGGAACTGAAAAGCCTCTTGATGAAAGTGAAAGAGGACAGTGAAAAAGTTGGCTTCAAGCTCAACATTCAGAAAACTAAGATCATGGCATCCCGTCCCATCACTTCATGGCAAATAGATGGGGAAACAGTGATAGACTTTATTCTCTTGGGCTCCAAAATCACTACAGATGGTGACTGCAGCCATGAAATTAAAACACATTTGCTCCTTGGAAGAAAAGCTATAATCAACCTAGACAGCATATTAAAAAGCAAAGACATCACTTTGCTAACAAAGGTCTATTTAGTCAAAGCTATGGTTTTTCCAGTAGTCATGTAAGGGTGTGAGAGTTGGGCCATAAAGAAAACTGAGTGCCGAAGAATTGATGTTTTTGAACTGTGGTGTTGGAGAAAACTCTTGAGAGTCCCTTGGACTGCAAGGAGATCCAACCAGTCCATCCTAAAGGAAATTAGTCCTGAATATTCATTGGAAGGACTGGTGCTGAAGTTCCAGTACTCTGGCCATCTGATTCAAAGAACTGACTCCTTAGACCCTGATGCTAGGAACTACTGAAGGCAGGAGGAGGAGGGGACAGCAGCAGATGAGGTAATTGGATGGCATCACCGACTCAATGGACATGAGTTTGAGTAAGCTCTGGGAGCTGGTGATGGACAGGGAAGCCTGGCATGCAGCAGTCCCTGAGGTCACAAAGAGTCAGACACGACTGAGCAACTGAACTGAAAATTAAATGAGAATGAAATCTTTTGATTTCCAGTCCTAATGAGAAGATTACACTGGAGAGTGATTGGAGGAGCTTGAGCATCAGTTAATCAGCTGCTTTGAATTTTCTGTTTTAGAAAAACCACAAATTGCAGTATAATACATCATCTACACATCTGAGAAAGGGAATAGACTTTCTTGCTACGTTTTATTCCTTCATTGGGAGAAAGTACACTGGAAAAACATGACTTTGAATGCAAAGTTTTCTGTTCTTCATAAAAATGTATGGCTTTCTGGGGGCTTCCCAGGTGGTGCTAGTGATAAAGAACCCACCTGCCAATGCCAGAGACACAGGATACCTGGGTTCAGTCCCTGGGTTGGGAAGATCCCCTGGAGAAGCAAATGGCAACTCACTCCAGTACTATTGCCTGGAGAATTCCATGGACAGAGGAGCCTGACAGGCTACAGTCCATGGGGTCACAAAGAGACGTACACACTGAGTAATTAACACTTTAACATTTTTACAAGTTTCAATTATTAAATTTGTGATAGTCATCTTCTAGTGCATTGAAATATATCTGAAGTTATATTGCGAACCTGACATATTTGACTTAAAAAATCCATATTTTCCATGTCAAACTGAGAGGTGTGTGGTATTACAATGAGCTTATATCCTGCTTCCAAATGCACAAGGAAGGGAAAGATTACGAGTTAGGATGTGAAGTTTCTTGTACATATCCCTCTTGTTTTCTTGTTGTTGGAATTTGTATTTCCTGGGAGATGACTGTCCATTTTGTGCCTCTGATCTCTAAGTATATTTATAGCTGTTTTCAGATAATGCCCTCTGTATATCTCCTAAAATTATTGTTTTCAGGCTTCCCCTGATAATTTATCAAAAAGTTTACATTGCAATACTATGTAGTGTGAAAAAAATTAGTTTTAAAACTAAAATTGTTTTAACAAAAGTAATGTATGCACATAATTTAGAAATAGTGCTAACAACTAATAACTGTAATACTTAATAGTTGATGGAAATTATGTTTCTAAATAATATGTTTATCCTGCTATTCTTTGATTTATTCCTTGGTGAGACATTTAGCTATTAACTTCCTGTTATAACTGATGAAAACTTAGCTATCTTTCACAATGACGCCTACTTTCCAAATGGTTAAACAGAGCAAATAATCGTTTATATACTTTTTCCTGGACACCTGCCTCCTCAAGCCTTCTGTCCTGTGCTCATTTGGTCTGGTTGTCTCTAGGTCTGCTGTGGTTTTGCTGGAGCCAACCTTGTGCCATGACCCAGTGAATATCTGTCCTGCTTTCTGCTTCAGCCCCTCACTTCCACCCCACTTGCTGGGTGGAATGCAATTTACTTTTCTGGTTAACCTTCTCGTTCTGTAGACCATGTTCTTCTCCAAGTTCCTGAGAACAGACGCATAGGAGGAAGATTGTTATCATCTTGTATTGAAAAGTGGCTGTATTCTACTCTCATGTTTATAAATAGTGTTTAGTGTTTATAACTTGATATAGAACTCTTAATTTTGTCTATATCTGCTTTGTGTTTTTTTTTGGATCTGCTTTGTTTTTATATTTTTGTTTTTATTTCACATTCAGAAGTTCAGAGGCAGTTCTAGGGTGATAGTTGATTACTGTTGTTTAGGATTTTATCTAGGTTTTAAGGTTTAGGATTGACTAAATTCACAGTGAAATGGGTCCATGATTATCTTGTATTGTAAAGTCATTGGATATTGTTATCAAGTTATGCCAGTTGTGAGAATAACTTGAGAATTCTTCTTGTTTTTTATTTTCTCTGAAGAATCTCATATGTAATTGGGATAATCTGTTGTTTAAAAACTTGATAGAACTCACCTGCAAAGCTCTCTTTTCCTCCTGTGTCTTTGGTAGACCATTTTCAACCTCTAGTTTAATTTTTAAGTAGTTACAGTGTTGATTTGTGTGTGTGTGTGTGTGTGTGAAAGTTACATTTTTCTAGGAATTTTTATCTGTACCGTTTTACTTTTCGGTATTATTGGCAGGTTAATAATTGATCATAATATTCTTCTTAACTATTTAATCTGTAGTTTATATATGGATAGATTCCCTTTCTGTTCACTATGTTTGTGACTTCCGTCTTCTCTTCATCAGTCTCATAAGAGGTCTGCTTTGTTAGCTTTATTTTCAAGAAACTGACTCTTGGCTTGTTTGGCTTCCACTTCATTGAGTTCCTCTCCCATTTCATCTCTGCAGTGTGTAAACCTTTTCTGGGGGTGGGAGGGACACTGGGGTTTGCTTGCCCATTGTTCTAAGCACTCCTGATCAGGACTGTCAGTCCCAACTAGAACCTACTTCCTGTACCTGCCTCAGCAGTATCTGCTGGCTCCATTCCTGAGCGTTTGGTTTTCTAGTGAGTGTTTGCCAGCTTCTTGCATGTTTCTCCGTGTGAGCCCTCAGGTTCTAGCTTGCTGCTTCTTTCTAATTCACTTCCTCCACCTCCTCCACTGTCAGTTTTTCAAAGTTGTATTGAAATTTCTCATATCTGCATGTCTTTTCTCCTTTTCTCTTGGTTCTTGTGTATAGCCTTTTAAATATGCTTACATGGTTTGGAGAGGTGAGGAGATAATTATGGGTAAAGTCAATCCACTGTTTTTAACCTCAAACAAATTGTCCTGTTCCAAAACAGGCCTTGACTGAACGTCTGGATGCTGTTCTTTTGGAAAAAGCAGAGACTGAGCAACACTGTGTTTCTCTGAAGAAGGAAAGTATTAAAATGAAGCAAGAGGTTGAGGTAAGGCAGGATTTTATTTATTTATTTATTTTTTATTAACTTATATAATATAGTTGTAAATTTTAGAACCAAGATCTTAAAAAGCATCTCATTGGACTTCCTGATGGCTCAGTGGTAAAGAATCTGCCTGCCATTGCAGGAGACCCAGGTTCAATCCCTGACCCGGGAAGATCCCACATGCCACAGAGCAACTAAGCCAGTGCACCACAACTACTGAGAGCACGTGCCACAACTACCAAAGCCTACATGCCCTAGAGACTAAGCTGTGCAGTAGGAGAAGGCACTGCAATGAGAAGCCCCTGCTCACCACAATTAGAGGAAAGCCTGAGTAGCAATGAAGACCCAGCACAGCCAAAAATACATAAATATAAATAAGACTAAAAAAATACTAAGGGAAAAAAAAGCATCTCATCTCATTTAAACTACAATATTTGCAGATAAGGAAACAGACTGATATTTTAAAAGAAGGATAATTGAAATCACTGAGCTACACAGAGAGATACAGTTAACACTTACCTGGTCATTTTAATGTTTATAATCTTTTTAGTTGTATCATTTTTTAATAAAATGGGAAAAATACTGATTTTATGAGAAACTACCAATTTAAATGTTGATTGTCTAACATACTGTACATACTGTTGCTTGTTCACTTCTCGGATACTTGCCTACCATTGGGTCTGTGCTACTTTTCTCCCCAAAACTTTATCACTCTATTCAGGAGATGTTCGTTAAAGCCTGTAACTTAATAGAACTTATGTAATTTATTACCATTTAAAACAAAATTAAACTCAGAGATTTCCTTGCTTTGAGTAAGACTTTAATACTACTGCTGGATATCATCATTATTAAGGTGCTCAGAGCTTCTAAGCAGAATTTTTGGAATGTAAGGATTATATTTCTCTGTGTACACTGCTACTTGTTTCCTCTTTATGAGACTGTGTCTCTTATTTTTCCTGAGGGCAGAGGTTTTGTCTTAAATAATTTTTGTGTGCTTAACGTTTATAGGATTCTGTAACTAAGTTGGAAGATGTGCAAAAAGAGTTGGAACAATCACAAAGAAGCTATGGAAAAGAAATAGAAAATTTGAGAAATGAATTAACAACAGTACATTCCAAATACAGTAACGATAAAGCTGATTGGCAAAAGGAAGTGGAAGAAGCAGCAAAAAAACAATTAGAGCTTTCAGAACAGCTCAGATTTCAGAGTGATTCTGAAGATAGTGTTAAAAAGCTGCAAGAAGAGATTCAGAAAATTAAGCTAGCCTTTGAGGATCAAATTTTATGTCTGCAAAAGCAGTTAGAAACCGCCACAAATGAAAAGGAGCAAGAAATTACTCACCTCCAAGGAGTGATTGAGGCTAATTGTCAGCAGTACCAAAAAGATATTAATAGTTTGCAAGAAGAACTTGTACGGTTGAAATCTACACACCAAGAAGAGGTGAAAGAATTGATGTGCCAAATTGAAACATCTGCCAAAGAACACGAAGCAGAAGTGAATTATTTGATCCAGCTAAAAGATAACTTAGTCAGAAAGTGTGAGGCAGGTGAGATGAACGTTCAGAAGTATAAATGTGAATTAGAAAATGAAGGGAAAGCCTCAGGTGCAGGCCAAGAAAATCAGGTGTGCTCTTTGCTCTTACAGGAAGATTCTCTTGTAGAACAAGCAGTGAATGAAAAAGTTAGACACTTAGAAGACGCCCTAAAAGAACTAGAGTCTCAACATAGCATCTTAAAAGATGAGTTAACTTACATGAATAATCTAAAATTAAAACTTGAAATTGACGCCCAACATATAAAGGACGAGTTTTTTCATGAACGGGAAGATTTAGAGTTTAAAATTAATGAATTATTACTAGCTAAAGAAGAACAGGGGTATATAATTGAGAAATTAAAATCTGAGCTAGAAGATGCAAATAAACAGTTTTGCTGCACCATAGAACAACATAACAAGGAAGTACAGAGTCTGAAGAAACAGCATCAAAAAGAAATAACAGAACTAAATGAGACATTTTTGTCAGATTCAGAAAAAGAAAAGTTAACATTGATGTTTGAAATACAGGGTCTTAAGGAACAGTGTGAAAAACTACAACAAGAAAAGCAAGAAGCAATGTTAAATTATGAGGGTTTACGAGAGATTATGGAAATTTTACAGACAGAGCTGGGGGAATCTGCTGAAAAAATAAGTCAAGAGTTTGAATCAATGAAGCAACAACAAGCATTTAATATTAATGAACTTCAGCAGAAGCTCCAAACTGCATTTAATGAAAAAGATGCTCTTCTTGAAACTGTGAATTATCTCCAGAAAGAAAATGATAACTTACTGTCCCAGCAGGAATGTGTACCAGAACTTGAAAATACCATAAAGAATCTTCAAGAGAAGAATGAACTGTATCTAGTTAGTCTCAGTCAGAGAGATACCATGTTACAAGAATTTGAAGCAAAGATAAGTTCTCTTACTGAGGAAAAATATGATTTCATAAGTAAGATGAAAAGTTCTCATGAAGAGATGGATAATCTTCACAAAAAATGTGAAAGGGAAGAAAGGTTGACTGTAGAACTCAGGGAAAAAGTGGATCAGACTGCCCAGTACAACAGTGAACTAGAGCAGAAGGTGAATGAACTAACAGCAGGACTAGAAGAAACTTTAAAAGAAAAGGATGAAAAGAACCAAAAACTGGAAAAGCTTACAGCTCAGTTGAAAATTCTCTCCAAAGATCAGGAAGCCACGTCATTGGAAGTGAGGTCTCTTCGTGAAGAAAATAGCAGACTGAGTTCAGAGAAGAACCTGCTGAGCAGGGATCTGGAAGCCCTCCTGTCTCAAAAAGAAGGAGATGTTACATTTCAGGAGCAGATCAATAAATTAGAAGAGGAACTTCGGTTAGCTGTCAGAGAAAGGGATAATTTGAATAAACTGTTGGAAAACGAGCAAGTTCAGAAGTTGTTTGTCAAAGCTCAGTTGTGTGGTTTTCTTGAACAGATGGAGTCAAAGGTTTCACAAGAAAGGGAAGAACAGGATGTTGTAAACATCCTACAAGCCATGGGTAAATCCTTAGATAAAATAAATGAAGAAAAACACAACTTGGCTTTTCAGTATGATAAAAGAATAGTAGAGTTAGAAGAAGAGATTAAGCTCCTTCAAGAAGAGCACATGGTTCAGTGTGAGGAACTTAGGTCTCTACTAACAGATTATGAGCAAAAGAAAGTTGTCCTAAGGAAAGAGTTAGAAGAAGCCCTCTTAGAAAAGGAGGCCCTGCAGTCTGACCTTCTGGAGATGAAGAATGCCAGTGAACAAACAAGGTTTGAAAATCAGAATCTCCTAATTCAAGTTGAAGAAATGTCTCAAAAATTGTGTAGAGAAAATGAAAACCATCACAAAAAAGAAAAAGATTTTATAAAAGAACTTGAAAACCTAAGGCCATTATTGGAACAAAAAGAATCTGAATTGCAAGATGTGAAAGCGGAGTTAATATCATTAAAGGTAATATTAATGTGAATTTTATTTAAATTCTTAAGACAATACCACTATTTTTACACTTTGAAGTCAGATTTTTAGCATTTAAGCTCAAATGCAAATCTTTGAAAAGTACATTAAACATATTCACACTTAATCATACTGATTACTGTTGGTTTTAGATCATTTTGGAATCTTGATTTTACATAAGATTAAGTGGCGGGGGGTTAAATGTTGGTCAAAAGTAGTCACCAGCAAAACTACAACTAAATATGAAAAAATTTATATTACCTTAAAGCACACTGTTAAGCAAAAAAATAGGCTAAAGCAATATTTCATTTTAGCCAAAACTTCAGATTTTCCTCCCAAGATTGTGGCAGGATAAACTATGGTCATCATTTAATCTCTTCCTTATTACATCATGTATTTTATATCCCTTGGGTGGGTCATTTTGGGTTTGGCTGCTATTGTTTTTAATAGTAAATGCTATGTGCATGATGAGATCAGAATTACTGGGTCTTTAAATGGAAGAGAAAGTCTGTTCAGGTGATTGGTCTCTGTATGAATTCTCTTTAATAATATTTTTTTTTCATGCTTAGCATAACGGCCAGTTCATCATGGGGAATGCAGTGATTGTCTTTATTTTTCCTATAAAATCTAGGATTCCTTCAAGAAATCAACTTCTGTAGAAAGTGATCAACCTTCAGTAAAAGAGTTTGAAGAAAAAATAGGTAACTATGGTTTTCCATGTGTTGTTACAGTTAACTGAACAGATTCTTAGGGTTAGAACAGAATGGGAAGTTCTCTCGCCAGTTTATGAGGTGTTAAAAGCATAGTATCCTTCTTCTGATGGCCTCTGCCTTCTGCTCGCCTTCCCTTTCAAAACTCTCACTTTCTGTTGTTTCATCCAGAGGACTGTTGTGATTCCTTTTATAAAAAGTGCCATGATTGTTTTGGGGTTTTTCATTCATTTAGCAAACTTGGCTTGAAAGCCCAGCTACCTAGGCACTGGTGATAGGAAGGTGGCTAAGATGCAGTCTTTGTCTTCAAGAACACACTGCAAGAGAGGGCTGTTCCTCCCAGAGTTTGGGGTGTGGACGAGGTCTTCTGGTGGCAGTGCAGGAAGATGTGAGTAACTGCTTGTTGAGTTGGGAGAAACATCACAGGACAGGCTGTCCTTGTCTTAAAGAGTGAGTAATGTGACCCAAGAAGGAGGATACTGTAGCAGGAGGAGACGGCAGGTGCTGGTATGTTCACACTCCTGACGTCCGGGGGGCCCTCCTGGGAGGTTCTAGAGTGGGAGAGGCCACTCCCAACAGTGCTGGCGTGATGTGTGGAGAAGTCCGGCTTCATCACTCCTGCTTATCCGTCAGAGTAACCAAGATGGGGTTGTGTGAAGTACCTGTAATTCCTCATTTTAATGCTCAATTGTTGCGGAGGTAGTGGGAACAATCTAGAGTGACCCACAGTCTTCTGTGATGGACGGTTGGAATGGTTGGGGTGACTGGGAGAGGGCTGACCAGGTAAGACACTGTTCTCTGCATTGTTAGCATTAGAAGCCCTGAGGTGGAGATCACCAAGGAAGTGAGTGTAGAAGAAAGACGAGGACCAGAAACAGTTCTCTATCGAGTAAGAGTCAGAAAGATAGAAGTGGCAAAAGAGTGAAAAGAAATAGCTGGAGGGTTAGAAATACCCAGAGCATAAGATGTCTTGGAAGCTAAGACCAGTGAAGTGCATTTGGAGGAAATGTTGAGGAGGTAAGAAAGGCTACTTTAGTATTCAGGCCCAGCCTGAGCTAAGCAGCATCAAGGTCATTGGTAACTTGATAACAGTTGCCATGGTATGCAAGACAATGACTGGAACGGATTCAAGGAGAAAATGGGGAAGAGAAATGTGAGAACAGACATAGACCATGCTCAGAAGGAAGAGATGGGACAGAGTCCAGAGGGGTGGTGTGGATTTGTGTGTGTGTGTGTGAGAGAGAGAGAGAGAATGAGGTCTCAACTGTCTTCTCATGTCTTCCCTCCCCTCTCCTCCTTGGCTGCTTCCACTCTTTGTTCCTGACCTTAAGCTGTTGGTGACATTTCTCTTGTTGCATGTCTGTCGACTGTTGGGATGAATCCATTAGAGAGAGTGGGTTTTGCTGCACAAGAGAGGGGAAAATTGTGCACTGATGGCCCGAGTAGGTGAGGGTGTGGGGTGAGACACAGAAGTGGAAGAGTTGGCCTGTGTTACACGCATAGACGGTGCCCCGTCACAGCTGAGGAAGGCAGTGGTGAACAAAGGCACAACTCAGTGAATCAGCAAGTGCAGAAGTTCAGATCATTACCCAAGTCCATCAGAGATACAAGAAGTAAGATTTGGAGCGTGGAGTTTACGTCGGGGAGACGGCCAGAGAGGTTAAGGGAGAGTCACACTGGACATACTGAAGTCCAGCTGGAAAAATCAGACCCACCCACTAGAGGCACCTGTGGATCATGAACGGTGAAGAGCGTCTGACATCTCTGCTTCATCCTGATTGGCTGTCACCACCAGGAGCCCAGCATACCTGCATTTCCAGGAGGTTCTCTGCCATGCAGGGGTCCAGATGGCCTTTCCATGTATGGACACTGAGGAGATGGGCTATTCTGGAAGACCGAAGAAAATGAGAATTCTGTTCATTGTTTGCCTTGCTTAGAAAATGCATAATTAAGCTTTTACTTAAAAATAGATACTTTGCTATTTATTTTAATTTCAAATTATATATTTTGTGTACTAGATTAAAATTCCATTTCTAGGACTAAATGAGTAATTCTAGTATTTTCCCCTAGTTTTCATTTGAGTTTATGTATAATTCTTTCATTTTATGTTTTTAGGATACTTGGAAAAAGAAGCCAAAGAGAAAGAGGAGAAAATAAATAAGTTAAAACTAGTTGCTGTGAAAGCAAAGAAAGAACTAGATTCTAGCAGGAAAGAAGTAAGTTGACTTAAAAAATGCAAGATTTGTGAACCTTACCTTTTAGAAAACAAGTTTTTCTGTGCTTTAATAAGCTATCATATATTTAAAATAGGCCCAGACGCTCCAGGAAGAACTTGAATCCGTTCGCTCAGAAAGGGATCAGTTGTCTACTTCCATGAGAGATCTCATTCAAGGAGCTGAAAACTATAAGGTAAAAATAGTTACATTAATAACAAGTTACATTTGTAACTTGTAAGTAAGAAATGTACTTGAAATATAAAACTTTTTTTAGTTTATTTATTTTAATTGGAGGCTAATTACTTTACAGTATTGTAGTGGTTTTTGCCATACATTAACATGACTCAGCCATGGGTGTACACATGTTCCCCATCCTGAACCCCCTCCCACATCCCCTGTCATCCCATCCCTCAGGGTTGTCCCAGTGCACCAGCCCTGAACACTCTGTCTCATGCATCGAACCTGGACTGGTGATCTGTTTCACATATGATAATACATATGTTTCAATGCTATTCTCTCAAATCATTCCACCCTTGCCTTCTCCCACAGAGTCGAAAAGCCTGTTCTTAATATCTGTGTGTCTCTTTTGCTGTCTTGCATACAGGGTCATCGTTACCATATTTCTAAGTTCCATATATATGCGTTAGTATACTGTATTGGTATTTTTCTTTCTGACTTAACTTTACTCTGTATAATAGGCTCCAGTTTCATCCACCTCATTAGAACTGACTCAAATACATTCTTTTTAATGTCTGAGTAACATTCCATTGTGTATATGTACCACAGCTTTCTTATCCATTCATCTGCTGATGGACATCTAGGTTGCTTCCATGTCCTGGCTGTTGTAAACAGTGCTGTGATGAACATTGGGGTACACATGTCTCTGAATTCTGGTTTCCTCAGTGTGTATGCCAAGCAGTGGGATTGCTGGATCATATGGCAGTTCTGTTTCCAGTTTTTTAAGGAATCTCCACACTATTCTCCATAGTGGCTGTACTAGTTTGCATTCCCACCAACAGTGTAAGAGGGTTCCCTTTTCTCCACACCCTCTCCAGCATTTGTTGTTTGTAGACGTTTGGATAGCAGCCATTCTGACTGGCATGAGATGGTACCTCATCTTGGTTTTGATTTGCATTTCTCTGATAATGAAAACTCTTGTCCATAACATAGTCACCTTGTATGTTTTAGTAAAGGTGTGCACTATTTGTGTGTGTGTGTAATGTGTCATCCTAGTGTCAAGCTTTTAAGTGGCTAGGCTTTAAATATGCCTTTAAGGTATTGTCTTTTAAAACTACTATTTCTGTTTGGTATTTCTTAATAAAATCAGTAATAAACAAAGATGGCTACTATTACAGTCCTCTGGCCAAGGAAATGTGAAAGTTAGACATGTGTGTTCTTGCCTGGAGAATCCCAGGGACAGAGGAGCCTGGTGGCCTGCCGTCTATGGGGTTGCACAGAGTCGGACATGACTGAAGTGACTTAGCAGCAGAAGCAGCAGACATGTCTAACACAAAAGTGAAAACACTATTTGGAGGTATTACTGCTCATCAGCCTAAATAACATGAGGCACTATTATAGGAAAATGTAAAAATAAAACATAAGAACATGCCATTTTGTTTCTTCATGCATTCAAATATTTCTACAGCCAGGCTGAGCCTGAGTACTAGGGAGACGGTGGTCAACCAGGTAGGTGGAGTTTCTGCCAGCTTGGCCTTTAGTCCCAGTGGCAGTAAAAGCAGACAGACAAGGAAATAGTGTGTAGGAAAGTTAAGGTGGGTAGGGTGACTCCTGTGTAACAAGCAGCACTGTAGGCCAGGCAGTCTTCTCAGTGCTTGACATGTCCTTTCACATGTGATGTGCGTGTGTAATAAGCATGTTATTAACGTTGCTGGTTTACCAGCAAGGAGTCAGGTCACAGAGCAGGAAGCCAGTGGAGCAGGGGTTAGGTTCAAGCATTTGGTTCCAGATCTCTTCTTCCAGCAAATAAATAAGCTGTGCTGCCCCAGTGAGACCTGAAAACAGAGAAACCAGGAAAGGAGGAATCAGAAAACTGCTTCAGGAAAATCTAGTTCCACTCTCCAAAATGAATTCTGAGGTTTCGTCAAAAATGAAAGTGATTTTTAAAAATTAGAATAAAATACTTAAAATACTTGATCATGTGATCTCTAGATACAAAATACTTTTCTAAACTTAAGTTACAAGGGGAAAGAGACTGAACTAGATAAAACTAACAAATGAAAATATGACAAGGGATTAGTATCCTTAACATAAAGATATCTCATTCATTTAAAAAAATGCTTGTTTGAAATTTATATATGGGTTTATCTGTCTTTTATGAATCATTAGGAGCTTGCTTCTTTACATTTTGAGAACCATATAATCTAACTTATTTTCCTGTAAAGGTAGACCAAGCATACCAATTTACTTCTTTAAAATATGTATTTCAAAGGACCAGGGGGGGAAAAATGTAGAACATCCAAGAACTGTGGGGCAGCTACAAATGTATAGCATGTGTGCAATATGAATGCCATAGGAGAAGAGAGAGAACGGAACACGGAAATACTTGGCACAGGGAAGACTGATTACCCGGTTTAATGTCAGGTGCCAAGGTACAGATCCGGGAAGGAAGTTCAGAGAACACCACACGTGGCACAACCAGAAGAGGTGCACCGTGGCATGTCATTTTCAGATTACAGAAAATCAAAGATGAAAGTCCTGAAAGAAGCCACAGAAAAAACACCTTATGTATAGAGGATTACATCAAACTTACAAGGAGCCATACAGAAGAATGTAAAATGCATTGCTTAAGGTGTTGAGAGAAAAAAACCCACCAACCTAGAATGCTTTGCACTAGAAGTGAAGGAGCAATAGAGTTTCTTAGAAATGGAGGGCATTTGTTGCCAGTAGACATGCCTGTCAATAAATGTTAAAAGAAATTCTTTAGGACTTGCCTGGTGGTGTGGTAGATAAGAATCTGCCTGCCAGTGGAGGGAACACAAGTTCAATCCCTGGTCCAAGAAGATTCCACTTGTTAAGAAGCAACTAAGGTCGTGCTCCACAACTCCGGAGTCCGTTGCTCATAGAGCCCATGCTTTGCAACAAGAAGAGCCTGTGCACGACAAGGAAGAGTAGCCCCCATGCCACAACTAGAGAAAAACCCCTGCAAAGCAGAGAAGACCCAGTGCAGCTCCCCCCCAAAAAAAAATTTAATAAGAGTTCTTTAGAAAGAAGAAAGATAATACAGGTCAGACCTCAAAGGGGCAACACAGTATTGGGGAAGAACAGAATGGGAGGATTAGCCCTGCCCTACTGCTAGACTTAGTGTGGAGCTGCAACAGTCAGGATTTGCGAGTGGTGGTGGTGAAAGAATGAACAGACAGCAGTGGAGCAAAAAGCCTAGAATCAGACCACAGGTAGAGTCAGCTCCTCTCTGTTGTCAGAAACAGTCATGTTGTTGGGCACAATTCCAAAGGCACAGTCCATGCAGGACAGCACAGGTGTGATTCCTTGAGGCCACTTTCAGGGAAAGCCAGAGACATGTGTTAGTTATTTTGTACAGGGCTGCATTTTTGTGAAGAACAGTCAGTAGTTGACCAGGAACAAGGGGAAAACAGGATTTATCAGAAAGGGGAGAGGAAACACAGGCTACAGGGAAGAGTTGAGTCTCGCTGCACATTGGAGGACGTCCTTGTTGGCTGGTGTGGATCACAGAGGTCGGTCCTGGGGTTCTCTCCTGAGCAGGGCCGACTAGGAACATCAAAGGAAAAAGCCACGTGGTTTTAGGGTCTTTGGAAAATCGTGAACGTTCTGCTGCAGAGTATGAGACTGTGTGTGGGGTCCTCTCATATTCCTTGAGCGCCTCTGCTTCATCTGGGCCAGGCCCAAGATGGAGGACATCTTGCCTGTCTTCAGCAAGACTCTGTAGGTGGAGGTAACAGGTGACAAGGGTAAACTTTTTCTCCTGCCCGCTTAAATGTTCATGTTTCAGAAGTATTTTTGATGACTAGACAGATAACTTGGAGATACTGCATTGTATATGTTTTAAATCCTCTTCGAGCCTTTAAGAGACTACCTCATACTAAAAGTCATCTAGATTATGCTAATTTTATTGTATGATGCCATGGGGTAGTCTGTCAAATGTTGAATCTAGGTAAATATTTCAGGCTTCCAGAATGAACTCTTAAGGCTTGTGTTAAGACGGCCCAGTCATACAGTCTGAGGAGTTGAGTGTACGATAATATCCTGAAGTTAAGTCCTTTTGTCTTTTGTTGAAGAATCTTTTATCAGAATATGATAAGCAGTCAGAACAGTTGGATGCAGAGAAAGAACGTGCCAATAACTTTGAGCATCAAGTAGAAGACCTTACAAGACAATTAAGGAATTTGACTTTTCAGGTAACTTTAAATTGAGTAAATTCATGGTGACTCAGATGGTAAAGAATCTACCTGCAATGCAGGAGACCCAGGTTCAATCCCTGGTTTGGGAGGATCCCCCTAAGAAGGGAATGGCATACTGCAATATTCTTGCCTGGAGAATCCCATGGACAGAGGAGCCTGGCAGGCTACAGTCCATATGGTCACAAAGAGTCAGACATGACTGATTGACTGACACTTTCATATGTAAAAATTGTAATAAGTGTATTTCAATTCGAATATTTTTTTGCACAAAAGTTAAAATTAATACATAGAAACTTAATTTTATTTTCTTTTTCCCAATGTTGAGAGAAGAATATGACCAGAAAACTGGCAACCATCCTGTCTTACTTACAGCTGTAAACTCAGCTCCCCTGAGGTTTTTTGTTTTTTTCATTTTTTGCCTTTTCATCTGTTAGTGCTCCTGGTCTCTTGAAATGTTTTCCAAATTAACATCAACAGTGACTGTGTTTTAAACTTACTCTTGATTTTTGCATTTTTATTTCGTGGACTCGATTCTGAAAACTTCACTTTTTTATACTGTGCCAGTATTCTCATTATGTTCCATTTTATTCTTCCTCTCCTGTGTGTATTTTCTGTGTGTTTACAGTAGTGAATCATTTGTCATTGTAGTGTGAAAAATTAACCTCAGATAATGAAGACTTCCTGGCCCGTATCGAGACACTGCAGTCTAACGCCTGCTTATTGGAAGCGCAGATTCTAGAAGTCCACAAAGCCAAGGCTATGGCAGACAAAGAGCTGGAAGCTGAAAAACTTCAGAAAGAACAGAAAATAAAGGTCAAAACAGTTCTGTGGGGTGAATTCATTTCACACAGTGGTGTTTTTATTGCAGTACAGTGAAGGAAAGACTTGCTGATGAGCATTTGTTAAATCATCAAAGTTTATTAATTCTTTAACGTGGAATTAAAGTTAATTAATTGAAGTTAATTAATTCCAACTGTGAAGTTGAGAATCCACAGTATGATTTTTCGGTGTATATTTTTTAAATATGGAAAGATTTCCAAACTCTGTACTTTATATGTCAGATTTATTTTATAATCCTTTATGAATGCTTTTTTTTTTTAAACATTGGTTGGCTTAGGGGTCCCAGTGTTTCTATTTTTAATTTTAGGAGCATGCCAGTTCTGTAAATGAACTAGAAGAACTGCAGCTACAGCTTCAAAAGGAAAAGAAACAGCTTCAGAAAACCATGCAAGAATTAGAGCTGGTTAGAAAGGTAAAGAATCTGCCTGAAATGCAGGTGACCTGCATTCCATCCCTGGGTTGGGAAGATCCCCTGGAGAAGGGAACGGCTACCCACTCCAGTATTCTGGCCTAGAGAATTCTACGGACTGTATAGTCAATGGGGTCACAAGGAGTCGGACACAACTGAGTGACTTTCACTTTCAGAAAGCTAAAATGAAACACTAGACTTAGAATAGCAATGTTCTCATTTTTAAACTATCCTATAGGCCCTGAAAAGTAAAATTTCAAAAACAAGGTTATTTGTGATACTGAAGTACTTCTTTATAAATTATTTGCCTCAGAATATGGAAAATTTAACTTAGTTATCCAGTGCCCATCTCTCTGGAAGAATTTAGGCTTGGTTTGCTGTTTTATTCTTTGTACATGATTATTCTGTGACACATGAAAAATTTAGTTAATGTTAGAAACTGAAGTTTATATTATGCTGAGAACTTTGGTGAATTTTTCTCTGCTCTTCCAACAATGGGAGCAAAAATAAAGGTACCATAAGAGCGGCTTAAAATAGGAATATTTTATAAATAAGAGTAGACCAGTTGTAGTTAATGAAAATTATACAATGAAACTGAGAAAGTTAAACTGTTTACAAAAGTGGTCTATTTTATGAAATTACAATCTAGGAAGTACCCCAGCATTTTCATTAACATGTGAAGTTTCTATGCTACAGAAAAGTATCCTAGAGTAGGTGTGCTGCGATCCTTGATCCTTTCAGAAATTCCTAGACAGAGTTAGCTCATCCACTGTCACATGGACCTCTCGTTGAAACCTGTGCAGGATGCCCAGCAGACCACTCTAATGAACATGGAAATTGCTGATTACGAGCGCTTGATGAGAGAGCTGAATCAGAAGTTATCTAATAAAAACAGCAAGATAGAAGATTTGGAGCAGGAAATAAAAATCCAAAAACAGAAACAAGAGACCCTGCAAGAAGAAATGAGTGAGTAAAACAGAACCCACTGCACCTCATGGTCACTGTCTTCAGCAGAAGTGGGGGATGGGGGTGGGGGCCAGTGCTGATGGTTTCCTTGACCAGCAGCCCAGTCATCCTCACAGTAGGGACTGAGACTGGGGACTAAAGAGCGGGGCTGTAAGACTACCCACTGTGCCCTTGTGTACATTCAGTCCTGTAAACATTTCTCAGGGGTCCTGTTGCCAGCAGAGCAGGATGGTTGTAATGCCCATGGAATCTTTCTGAGGTGATTCTGTTCCATTTTATCTGTGAAATAATTTCCAGCGTAAGCACTAGAGCTGTGAGTGTCCCTTAGGCAGTCCTTCAGCTAACAAGCAGATACATTGTGTTTTTATTTTAATTCAGCTTGAGATGTTTTTAATTTTCTTTGAATCTCTTCTTTGAGCCATGGGCTTTTTTTCATTCTTAAGTAATTAACAGAGTTTTCAAATACTCTCTGTGCTTGGTTTCTCTGGGCCCTTCCCTGTGCACGCACCCATCTTCCAGCTGCGTTCTTGTGCATACTGGGTAGCAGGGCTCCAGGTCACAAACACTTGCAGACATTTGACTTTGAGTTAGCCAGCTAGCTGAAAAAGAGGCTCAGGTCTTGGGAAAACTTCAAAAGAGCTGCTTGATTAAGAAAGCCAGCACCTCTCGCTGGTGAGTCAGCACAGACACGAGAGGTCCAGGCAGTGGGTGTCAAGAGTGCAGAGGGAGAAGCTTCTGTGGGTGAATGGTTGGGGGTTGGGGCTTGTGTGGACTCTTAGGATTTGGAGAGAAAGAGGAAATTGGGACAGGGCAGTCCTTTCTGCAGCCATAATTAGGAGCAGAAGTGGAAAGGAGTAATGTAGTGTGGAAGTCTTTAAGTCTTTACAAGTTGGAGGAAAAGGCTTGACTTGTGAGGAAGAAGTATGCATGGAAGATCTCCTTGATCCATTTCAGGAGGGACCTGAACACAGGGTGGACTTGGGCCTTTGTGATGATTCAGCCCATTGTGGGGTCTGGGAAATGCAGGCACCCTGGGTGGCAGGGGCCCTGAGGCTTGAGCTCGGGGCTGTGGCTGGACGGGGAGGAGAGTGGGGACATGTGAGAAAGTATCTGCGCAAAACTGTTAGCCAGCTCACTCTGCCATGTGTTGTAGCCCCAGCCCTGTCCCTCTGCAGGGCCCATCTGGCTCCTCACTCACCCTCCTCACCTCGGGGGTGCAGCGGCCCTTCCTCTTCGGAAACATGGCGCCTGCTTTTCCACAGCCTTGTCATTCATTTGCTGTGCCCTCACCTTCCCACCCCATGAGCACCTTTTGGAGTCCTCCGTCTCCAGTATCTGCTGTTCCCACAAGCCTTCCTTGTCCCATGCAAATGTAACCTGGCTATGACCGTTAGTCCGTGTGGGTCCCCACCGCCTTTTTATTTCTGGTGAACATTTCTATTTTGCTTTACATCATCACATTATCCAGAGATTATCCTTAATTTTAGTCTGTGTTCTTAAAGGTCAGGAACTCTGTCACGATTCCTGGAGCACTTAAAGGCTTTATATGTAATGTGTGCCTTGTATAGTCTTTGCAGGACTGGGTAAATAGTTGCCAGGAAGTTACTGGTGGTGACATATCATAAAGGCAAGTCAAGGTGTATTCTTACAGAACACCTGCTCTTGTTTACTGAGTGATGTAGTCAGTGTGTGTGGATTTAGCTTCATGGCGGTAGTCGTTGCTCTTGAGGCCTTCTAGCTGCGGTCACACTGCCCCATGTGTTACTTGTTCTGTCAAGGACCAAGTTGTGGTCTCTGTCAGATGCTCTGTATTTGCTTCACGACGGCTGCAGCCAGGTTGGCCTGCTTCTGTGGTTGGTCCTGTGATCTGAAAAGTGCATCCACTTACTCCTGTTTGATACTGGCTTCCTCTTTACCTCTGTTACATAAAAGTGTTTTGTTTGGATCACATTTCAGTCTTCCTTTATTGAACTTTGTCTTACAAAACAATTAGTGTCACAAAATCAGACCAGGTGATTGGAAACACAGCACATCTTTTGAGGTATTTCTTATTGTGAAGTCTTTAGCTTTT
Organism: Bos mutus; assembly: GCF_027580195.1. Classification (NCBI taxonomy): domain Eukaryota; kingdom Metazoa; phylum Chordata; class Mammalia; order Artiodactyla; family Bovidae; genus Bos; species Bos mutus. The sequence goes on from NC_091627.1 coordinate 61,907,766, forward strand.
AGATACGCAATAAGTATCTGCCTTTATTTCAGAGATGTGTGCTAAAATACTTACAGACAAGTGGGTTTCAGGGGTGGGGGGTACCTGTGTGTCACAGGAGTTGGGTCAGCGGGTGAATCTGAGTTGCAGTAAAGGGCAAGGACACATGTGTTCTCTGCGTCACGGACCCTGAGGTCTCTGTCCTGTTCCTCCTGCACTAAAGCAGCCATAAGCAGCGTGCAAACAGCCTGTTCCCAGAAGCAGGCAGCAGCCACGGTGCATGCAGGTTTGACACCTTGCTTGGTGGGATGAGATCGGCCTGTGTTGGTGGTCGTTAAAGGTGGTCATGGGTACAGTGGGATTTACTATATTATTGTCACTAGTGTCGTATGTGTTTAAAGTAATTCGTAGTAAAAAGCCAAGACAGGTTCCTTTCAGAGATAGGCTAATACAAAGAAAAGATTCTTATTCGGTTACTTATATCCACTCATAAACCTTTCTCCTGAAATGATCTTTCCCACTAGCTTCGCTGCAGGCTGTGCTACAGCAGTATGAGGAAAAGAATACCAAGATCAAACAGCTGCTTGTGAAAACCAAGAAAGAACTGGCAGATTTGAGGCAAGCGGTATGCGCATTCCTGAGTTCTATCTTTGAGTCCAAGTATTTATGAATAGCATCGTTATTTAATTTAACCAGGTTTCTTGTTCTACAGGAGACTGATCACTTAATGCTTCAGGCATCTTTAAAGGGTGAACTGGAGGCCAGCCAGCAGCAAGTAGAAGTCTATAAAGTAAGATTGTTTTTACTGTTAAAGGCTTTTAGAAATTTCCATGTAGAAGTAAGCTGCCACATGGGGGGTTTTATACACACACGCATACACACAAAATACACGTTTGCTCACACACATTTCTTCCCCCTAAATATCCTTCATCAGCCAGCATTTTGAGAAAGTAAAAGCAATAATTTATTTCTGTATCCGTTATGTTTGTGTATAACAGCTTGAGTTATTTAATTAAACATTGAACTGTAACATGTGTTATTGATTTAAGGAAAACCAAATTAATTTATTGAGAAAATATTCTACTCGTGTTGGCTCCATTTTTTGAATAAGCATAAGTTAAAATTCCTACTCTTAGGTCTCTTACACATAGTCCCCTCTCAGACCCCAACTTGACATTTAAGGGAAGTCTGTTTAACCAGCAAAGATCTGGTTCCCTCGCTCCTCACCGAAAGCCTCTGCCCCCAGATTCAGCTGGCGGAAGTGACGGCAGAGAAGCACAAAGCTCATGAGCACCTGAAGGCATCGGCGGACCAGCACCAGCGCACGCTGGGTGCCTACCAGCAGCGGGTATCAGCCCTGCAGGAGGAGTGCCGCGAGGCCAGGGTGCGTCCTCGGGTTGTGGGGTGGGGATAGGCTCCCAGCAGTTCGACCCATCCACCTGACCCCAGCCCAGCCAACCCAGACCTATACTAGCACAACTTGTTTCTGCTAAAAGCAAAGACAGAGGTATACATTGTTTCCACTTTAACCTTGTTTTGCAGTTTCTGTGTGCAAATAAATTTTTAAAAAGTTTTTTCGTTAGAAAGGTTAAGAGTTCTCTCCAAGGGCTAAATGACTATGAAATCGTATTCTAATAGAAGCACCACTTTCTTCAATGTACAGAACAGACCCCTGCAATTGACTTGTTACAGGCATGGCTCTTTCTAAGCATCCTGGGCAGTAGGGCTGAGAGGTCACAGGGCACTTTAGGAAACCCGGGACCCAGAATTACACTTTTCCCACTCTCTTGAAAACCAAAGTGCAAGTAGCCTCACCTGTTTGAATTAATTTTTCATGTATTTATAAAACAGGAAATATTGTAAGTGAAAATCGTTCTAAATAGTGCTATTATAAAAATATGGGCAGTAATCTACCAGGATGAAAACAGGTAGAAATATACCTCCTGTCAGACAAGATATGTCATTCAAAGACCTTAAAAAAGTGTAAGGTCAACAGAAGTACACTATTTAGGGAAAGTTCGTTGAGGGACTAAGGAGTGTCAGAGGCATTACTCATCTTCAGAGAAAGGTTTTCATCTTCATTCACAATCTGAGAGAAAGCAGGAGGACCACGTGACCTAGAAAATGCAGTGGTCAGACTTCTCTGTTTCTGAACCATTACAGGCAGAACAAGCTGCGGTCACCTCTGAATTTGAGAGCTACAAAGTCCGGGTCCACAACGTTTTAAAACAGCAGAAAAATAAGTCTGTGTCTCAGACTGAGGCTGAGGGGGCCAAACAAGAAAGGTGAGGTCTTCAGGATGGGGAGCACCCACGGGGTTGGGAACTCCTGCTCCCGTGCCTTTGGACAGTGAGGGTTACACGTAACCACTAGTTACCACCAGTGTTTCAATAATATGTTGTTTAATACTTCTTAAAAATTAGCATACAGATCGCTCTTGTGAATTATTCAAAAATATACTAGGAATGAGAGTTTGCTGTGGCATTCTATAGCATCTGTGCTTTGCTTTTATTGGGAGAGGGCTGGTGTTCAGAACAATTTTACATCTGGCTCTTATATTCTCAGTAGGAGTAAATATCCTGCAGAGTTTGTATATTTATGCGTTACTTTTTCTTGAACTTTTTATTTTATATTGGGGTATAGCTGATCAGCAGTGTTGTGATAGTTTCAGGTGAACAGCAAAGGGACTCAGCCATATATAGAAATGTATCCATTCTTCCCCAAACCCCGCCTCCCAATCAGGCTGCCACATAACCTTAAGCAGAGTTCCCTGTGCTGTACAGTAGGGCCTTGTTGGTTATCTGTTTTAAATATAATAATGTGTCCATGTCCATCCCAAACTCCCTGGCAGCCATAAGTTTGTTTTCTAACTCTGAGTCTCTTTGTTTCCTAAGTGAGTTCATTTGTATTATTTCCTTTTAGATTCCACATATAAGGGATGTCATACAGTATTTTTCCTTCTTTATCTGATTTATTTCACTCAGTATCCCTCACTAGGTCCATCCATTTGCTGCAAATGGTGTTATTTCATTGTTTTTAATGGCTGAGTGATGTTCCATTGTATATATGTACCACAAGTTCTTTATCCATTCCTCTGTTGATGGACATTTAGATTGCTTCCTTGTGGCTATTGTAAACAGTACTGCAGTGAAGATTGGGGTGAGTGTATCCTTTTGAATAATGTTTTTCTCTGGATATATGTCCAAGAGTGGGATTGCAGGGTCATATGGTAGCTCTATTTTTAGTTTTTTAGTTTTTAAGGTAAAGAATCTGCCTGCAATGCAGGAGACCCGGGTCGGATCCCTGGGTCAGGAAGATCCTCTGGAGAAGGGAATGGCAGTCCATTCCAGTATTCTTGCCTGGAGAATCCCATGGACAAAGGAGCCTGGTGGGCCACAGTCCATGGGGTCGAGAAGAGTCAGACATGACTGAGCGACTAACACATACTCTTCTCCATAGTGGCTGTACCAATTTGCAGTCCCACCAGTAGTCCAGGAGGGTTCCCTTCTGCCCACCCCGTCTCCAGCATTTGTTGTTTGTGGGTTTTTTGATGATAGCCTTTTTAGCTGGTGTGAGGTGCTGTCTCATTGTAGTTTTGATTTTGCATTTCTCTAATAATTAGTGATGATGAACATCTTTTCATGTGCCTCTCGGCCATCTGTATGTCGTCTTTGGAGAAATGTTTCTTTAGGTTTTCTGCCCATTTTTTAAATAGGTTGTTTGTTTTGATGCTGTTAAGCATCATGAGCTTTTTGTAAATTTTGGAGACTAATCCCGTATCAGTTACATCATTTGCAAATATTTTCTCCCAATCTGGATTGTCTTTTCACTTTGTTTATTGTTTCCTTTGCTTTGCAAAAGCTTTTGAGTAGGTCCTGTTTGTTTATTTTTGTTTTTATTTCCATTATTCTGGGATGTGGATTGAAAAAGATGTTGCTGTGATTTATCTCAAAGAGTGTTTTGACTATGTTTCCTCTAGGAGTTTTTTAGTGTCCGGTCTCAGTTTTAGGTCTTTAATCCATTTTGAGCTTATTTTTGTGTATGAAGTTAAAGAGTGATCTAATTTTTATTTTTTAACATGTGACTGTCCAGTTTTCCCATCAGCATTTGTTGAAGAGACTGTCTTTCCAACATTGTGTAGTCTTGCCTCCTTTGTCATAGATGAATTGACCATAGGTGCATGGACTTATTTCTGGGTTTTCTATCCTGTTCCCATTGGTCTATATTTCTATGTGCCAGTACCATACTGTTTTGATGACTTTTGGTTTATAGTGTAGGCTGAAGTCAGGGGGCCTGATTTCTCCAGTTCCATTTTTTTTTCTCAGGATTGCTTTGGCTATTCAGGATCATTTCTATCGTTTGAGACTTTTTGTTCTAGTTTTATGAAAAAAGCCATTGGTAATTTGATAGGGATTTCATTGAATCTGTAGATTGTCTTGGGCAGTATAGTCATTTTCACAATATTGATTCTTCCAGTCCATGAACATGGTGTATCTATTCATCGTTTATTTCTTCTTCGATTTTTTTCATCAGCATCTTAATAGTCACTAGAGTACAGGTTTTCTGTCTCTGAGGTAGGTTTATTCCTAGGTATTTTATTTTTTTTTGATGCAATGGTAAATGGAATTGTTGCTTGAATTTCTCTTTCTGATCTTTCATTGTTACTGTATGGAAATACACCAGATATCTGTGTATTGATTTTGTAATCTTATGGTTGTATTGCTTTTTAAGTATTTAGTAAATAGATAACTCTAGGCTAAAAACTGATGAGGTGTTTTTTTCTATGAATTGCTCGTCTTAAAAGCTGAAGTTGAATACTGACACATTTAATATAAAAATACCACATTTCCAAGAGTCAGCTTTGATTAAAAGTTTTGAGTTAAGATTACTTTAATATAAATGTTTTAAGTTTCTTCTACTTTCTTATATATTAAATATCTTTTTAAAAAAGAAATAGTGTATTACACCAGTTGTGACAGAAATACAGTTTTTAACTTTTTCTCCAAAGACTTTTCTTTAATTTGGTGTAACAAGCTGTTCTCAGAATGGTTAGCTTAGAACTGTATGATTTCTGTTTTTCCCCCAACTAATGTCATAGTCCTATAACATAAAACAGACTGTTTTGACACACTGCATGGTCTGCTCCATTTGAATGTGAAATCTGTAAATTCAGACTTGTGTAAATGTGTAGTGTCTGACATCTAAAGTCTGACTGTAGTGTTTTGTTTCACACTTAACCCTGTTCTCCAAATTCCTCAGATTGTTTTTTTTCCTTTAGAATCATCCATAATAATGGCAAGAGTATGGTATTGAAAGATTAAATGATTAAAGTAAAATTTGTTTGAAACCACAAAATCAGGTTCACATCTTTCAAAAACATTTTTTGAACTATTTGTGTTTCAGAGAACATCTAGAAATGCTGATTGATCAACTGAAGCTCAAGTTACAAGACACCCAGAACAGCTTACAGATCAGCACCTCTGAGCTGCAGGCCCTGCAGTGTGAACACTGTGCCCTGCTGGAGAGGCACAACAGGGTGCTGCAGGAGGCCGTGGGCAAGGAGGCTGAGCTCCGCGAGAAGTAAGCCAGTGGCGCTGACACACGGGCAGCGAGTGGGCTTCTTGGCGCTCCGGCTGGGCACCCTTGGGAGGGTGTGGGCTGAAGTTAGGAGTAGGTTGTCCACACGTTGGTGGCTGCTTCTGCCTAAGTGCCCCTTCCTGCTGTGTCTGTACTTGGCTTTACCTGCTCGCCCACCATTCTGTCCATTGTGCCCTCATGGCCTTGCATTGGAGGCCGGCACTTCTTCTCTTTGGAGGACATTCGGGCAGCTGCTGATGGAGCCCTTACTTTCTTTGGAAACAAGAATTTACAGCAAGCGCTCTCTGTAGGACAGGCAGAGTTTACTAGAAGCACAGCGTGTAGGGAGCACACAGGCAGAGCTGTGCTCCCTGCCCAGGGCATGGGCGTCCTTGCTGACAGGGAGTGCCCAGGGGTGGAATTGCTCATGTAGACGCCATCTTCCAGTCTCTCTTCCTCCGGCTGCTCATCTTGCTTCATTTCCCACCCTGACCTGACCCAGGGCCCTCCTGATATGCTCACGCATCCTTTAGCCGAGGTGGAGTCCAGTGCAAGGGTCTCGAAGGTGGACAGCACTTATTACAGGATCGCACCCCCCCCCACCCCTCACCCCCGCCCCCCACTTCCAGATCCCGAGAAGTGTCTGCACATGTGCAGTGGAGGGGTGTCTCCTCATCTGGAGAATAGCAGGCGTGTCACCTTCTCCTTCACTCCAGCAGAGCTTCATTTCCCTCTGCTCCTGCCATTAATCCTTCGCTTGAAATGTCAGGGTAGACAGCCTCCAGTTGGTTCATCCAGCTCCCCATCTGCCTCCTGCCTGAGTCCCCCAGGGCACATCTGGTCCCCATCTTGGCCGAGCCAGTCTGGGGTGGACACTTACGTGGCACGGTCTCTCCCCAGGCTGTGCTCCGTGCAGTCGGAGAACTCCGCCTTGAAGGCTGAGCACGCGCAGATTGTTGATCAGCTCACGGCTCAGCACGAGGCCCTACGCACTGGCTTCCGGGAACAAGTGCGCCAGCTACAAGAGGAGCACCGGAGGACGGTGGAGACGCTGCAGCAGCAGCTGTGCCGGCTAGAGGCCCAGCTTCTGGAGCCCCGCAGCGAGCCAGCCACGCGGAGTACGTATTTGCGATGAGGACACGTGCACAGAGTGCGTACATGCAGTGGGAATGCACCCGTGGAGTGTGTATGTGCGATGGGGACACATATGGAGTACGTACATGCGATGGGGCCTGCTGTCTAGCCACCTCCCCCCCCCGCCACACACACACACACGGTGATGAGACAGCAGGTGTTGTGGTCAGCGACATGGTGTCTGCTCGCTGAGTGGAGCCTTGGACGCTGAACCCCCTGCTGCTCTTGCAGCAGCCCATGACCCCTGCAGGGTACTGACTTCACGTAGTTGGGTTTTTCTCTTTGACTCAAACATGCGGTCTCAAGCCCGCATGTGTACTCTCAAGTGTACAAATACAGTGTCCACTGCATCCATTTAGTGTTCTTTAGCGTTTTCTCAAATGCATTTTTTTTTACTCAGAAATTCTAGAGAGTGCTGAAATTGTAGGATTGTTTGGTCAAACACAGCATCTTCCCTTCCAAGTTTCTAATTAGTGGAGCTTTTGTTCAACCACACACACGACTTTGTTCTGCTTCCTGGAAGTGATGAGAGCCCATCAGCCGGAACGAGGCCACATCTCAGTGCAGAGTATCAGCTTCGTATTCAGTACTGATCCCTCATCGCCAGGGTGCTGGCAGCGACAGGTCACTCCTCAGGACCAAAACCAGCTTCCAGACAATGTAATGTAAACCAAGAACTATCAGAAGTGACTAACCAGGGAACACTGGAGTCAGGAGTCAGCAGTGGAGCAAGCAGTGAGCAAACGGTCAGAGACCCGGGCAGGCACTTCCGCAGAGGGAACTGAAGCGGCCTAAGCGAGAGGTGAGGTTGACAGGCCTGGCTGAAACAGGCTCTGACTCCTTGGACCAGGCCGTGTAATTGTTCCAACCTTGAGCTTTTTTGGAATTCATAAAGGAACTCCTTCGAAGTGTTTTATGACTCTCCTGGTTGTATCCTGGGCTGGTGGCCAGCGAGCGCAGAGCCCAGCCTGGGCAGGCTGGACCAGGCAGGTCCAGCGAGGCAGGACCCAGCCCAGTGGGATGGGTCAACCCACCGTGGATTCAGGACTCTTCTTGCCTGCATCCTGACAACAGAGTGGGTGATGGCCTGAACCCTCAGGGTGGAGTGTGAGGCCCATGGTCAGCGAGCTCAGAGCTGCCCTCAGCAAGGGTATGGTGTTCCAGGGTTAGCAGTACTGGAAACACCCATCCTCTGACAGGCAGAGTCTGGTTGGAGGGTTTCTGTAGCAGCCAGGCCTCTACATTGTGCTGTCCGATAGTTTACCCTAACTCAGTGAGCAAGTGCTGCCTCTGGTGAGTGGACTTCATGGTTAGAGTTCAGTAATTGGCTGGTTAGGGTGGTCTTAAAGTTGCCTCTTTCTGCATCTTTCCTTGTCTTTCAGTTATTCAGGTTCCCTGACATGCCACTGGTCATCCTGAGTCATGTTATCTTTGCTTGAGTGTCTGCTGGTGCTGAGTCCATGAGTCTGAGCATCTCCCACTTACTGTTTAAAAATCCTGTAACAGGCCCAGCTTCTTCCCAGCAACCTTTGAGGAGCCTTCGAGAGAGGAGAAGCGCAGACCTCCCATTCCTAGATGTGCAGGTCACGGCCCGGGAGGAGGGGGAGGGGATGGAGACCACGGACTTGGAGCACGGCTCTCCCGCCAGCACCCCTGCACAGTCCCTGGAGCAGCTGCTCAGTTCTCCTGAAGCCAGGCTCGGTGAGCTCTTCTGTGTGATTGTGTCATCCTGTCTAATTAATGTCACTCTGATTTATACGTGCTCTTTTGAGCTACTGTCGGAAAAGTATTTTCAGTATTCTCCTGTTTTACAAATGGAAAATTCGGCTATGGTCAGATTTGGCTTTCTGTTTTTTGCTTGTTGACTTTGAGCCTGTTCCCTCATGTATTATTTGAGTAATAATGCCCCCCTCACCTTTTATGAAATCCTCATGGAAGACCACTGAAATTACGGTCTCCCAGTAACTGCTGGTATTTCCTCCCTTATGAGCAAAGTAACACCAGCTCTCAGGATATGAACAGATGAAGGAGGGTGAGCTGGTGCTGACTTGGTGGCCTCACAGCTTCCAGGCCAGCAGCCTGCTTCACGGCAGAGTCTGTCTTCCTGTGTCACGTGCAGCCTTGTAACTAGGGCGTGGGGGTGGACCTGCAGAGCCAAGTGGCCATTCCAGGGTATTTTCTTGCTGATGTATTAAAATTTTCACTTGTGACCCCTCATTTTGGGAATTAACATTGGATGATTACTTGCAGAGCCACCTGCATGGCACAATGAATTCACCAAAGAAGAGTTGGTTCAGAAGCTCAATTCCACCACCAAGAGTGCCGACCACTTAAATGGCCTGCTTCGGGAAACGGAAGCCACCAACGCCATCCTCATGGAACAGATTAAGGTGGGGGACACTGCCTCCAGGAAGCCCTCCACACTAGCTTGTGTGTCCTCGCCGCACCTTTGTTGTCATTTTAAGGGCATTTCGGGGGAAAAGAAGGAGACACAGTGTTCATCTTTCATGTTAACCCCTTTCCCCTCGCTTCTCTGACACCAGCTTCTGAAGAGTGAAGTCAGGCGGCTGGAGCGGAACCAGGAGCGGGAGAAGTCGGCAGCCAACCTGGAGTACCTGAAGAACGTGCTGCTGCAGTTCATCCTGCTGAAGCCGGGCAGCGAGCGGGCGCGGCTGTTGCCTGTGGTGGACACCATGCTGCAGCTCAGCCCTGAGGAGAAGACCCGGCTGGCGGCCGCCGCCCAAGGTGGGCAGGGCACCAGACAGGGTTGTGCTGTGGGCCAGTATGTCCTGTGCTTGGTAGGAAACACTGGCTCTGCTTCCTGGGGATGGCACCATGTGTGCATCCCTTCCACGTAGAAGGGAGCACGCAGTGTCAGTGTGATCTCCAGTTCCTTGAAACTGGACTTGTGACCCTAGTTTGGGTTCTCCCTGTGAATTTGGTTTCCTTCTGTGCTGTGCTGTGTGTCATGTGTCAGACGTCCTTGATCTGACCCTCAGAGGAAGACACTGGGTGCTGTAGGCCTAAGGCAGGCAGGTGTGCAGCGTAGAGAGTAACCTTCTGTTTCGCCCCACAGGTGAGGAGGAGAGCGGGTCCCGCTCCTCGGGCTGGGCATCCTACCTGCACAGCTGGTCTGGACTCCGGTAGACTGATGGGAGAGCGCTGTTTATGAACCAAATAGTCTGTTTGGCAAAAAAGGCTTGTATATGTCACTGTCATTGTTTGGTCCGAAACCATGTGTATGTAATTCATATCTCCGTGTGTGTATCCGTGCATGTGTCAGATGAATTGAAGAGGCTCGGCCCATGGTGAACGTCCAGCAGTTGGAGTGTGGACATGGCCGTGGCCCTGAGACTCTGTGCCTCTCCATTGCCTCCAGACCCAGGAGCATCACCCTGCCCTCCTCTGGACTCTCAGGCTGCCTGAGTCAGGGCTGTCCTGTGAATTCTGAAGTTAAACTAAATTTTGGTACCATACCAGCCAGAATTTAGACTTTTAAAAGAATGTTGTAAGACCATTTATCACAAGATCAGACTGGAAGGTCGATTGTTATCATTGACAAATTATTACAGAAAACTTGTGAGTTAGAATGTGAAGGAAGATGCTTTCCTGGTAAAGCTGACGTGTTTATGAAGGAACATCAAGTAAATGTGCTGCAGTCCACCCCCAAGTCTAAGTTAACGTGTGACTGTTTCCTTATTCCCTTTAAAACTCCTGGGTCTGGGGGCGATGGAGAGGGCCCCACTCCACCTGCTGCACCTTCACCACGGGCTGAGCGTCTTCAGTTCATCTGACACACGCAGTGTGTGGACACACACACAGTTTTGGACCAAACAATGAGCTGCTCTGTCTTCTCCAAAGTACGTTATCTCAGACTGGTTCTGTGGTCACAAGCCCTGGTCACTGTGCTCCCAGATGGGGCGCTCCTGGGGAGTCTGCCCATATTCCTTTTGTGCTTCAGCAGCCTCTATACCGGCGTCTGTCTGGGGAATTTGCTCAGTTTGTCCAGAGAAACTTTCCAGTGCCCTGGCTGTGTCACTCGGTGTCCTGTCCAGAGGCAAGCTGGTGCTCACGAGTCCCAGCACACCGGTCACTCACATGCTGCGAGGGGCCCCGGGCTATAGCTCCTGGTGGTGGTGGTGGTACTTGGCTTGATGCCTCTGAATATTCTGTGGACTGTGTCAAAAACATGTCCTTAAATCATCAATGTGAACACTCTATTTTTAATATCTATTTGTTAAAAATCACCTCAGTATGCTCTATGAAGTTGTTTCGGCTTCTAGTCTACCCTGTGATCTTCGGTCTCAGCTGGTGAACTGACTTTGTATTGCGGTTACGGGAACATTGGTTTCCAGTTTACTTTAACTGAAATTTGCTGCTGACATGTTGAGTTTGTTCTTTAACAAATAATCTCAATATCTGACTTTCCTCTTATTTCAGAAGAACAGACCTAACTAGTGAATGTATTAATGAAAATGCTTCTATTTCAGAGCTGACTTCTAAGAATTTAGTTTTTTTACTTGATAAACTGTGAATATGAGTATGCCAGAAGCATACCAGGTAACTATTATAATATTTAAATAAATCTCACTTTCTCTCTGAGTCCAGGCTATCAACCTGTTTTGAAATACGGGCTCTACCTATGGACATAATAACAAAAATGTCTTGTATGATCAGAAATTACTACTTCAATTACAGAAGGGATCCCCCTTCCTGGTTTCCGCAACGAGAGGAAATGTAATGATTATTTTAATATTTCTATTAAATGTGTTAGACTGTATGTCACATTGTTAACACCTACTCTTCTGTTACATTAGCCTCGGCCTCCTAAGGGTCTTGAGTTGGTTTATGAAGTGCATTTTGGGATCCTTCTCTGCCATCTTGACCAGTCAGGACCTTGGACCCCCCCAGTGCTGGGCTCAGGGGCCTCAGGTTGCCTCGGGGTCCTGTGCGTCCAACACCCGCCTTCTGGCTGAAGCTGGAGGCCACTTGGCCCTTTCATGGGTGCTTCTCAAGTTCTGCCCTCTGTGGTGTGAGGGTCTCCCATACTACGAGCTCTGCTTACATTCCAGACAGTGTACATGGAGGCTTACGTTCCTTTAAACAGAAGTGAACCACTCAGCAGCAGAGCAGGGGTCCTGTACCCCACGGTAGCTAATGACGAGAGTGAGAGGTCCCATGGAGACATGGCTTTGGTGTTCAGTGAACAGAGCACATGAAAATACTCACATGTGGTTAGTAGGAACTTGGCAGTGGCACTTGGTGCAAGACTTCTGTTTCATGTCTGGAAGGTTTCATGTCAAAATCAGTTGTGGCAGGGATTCCCCGATGGCTCAGTGGTAAAGAACCTGCCTACCAGTGCAAGAGATGCAGGTTCGATCCCTGGGTCAGGAAGATCCTCTGGAGAAGGAAATGGCAACACACTCCAGTATTTTTGCCTGGAAAATCCTATGGACAGAGGAGCCTGGCGGGCTACAATCAAGTGAAAGTCACTCTGTCATATCTGACTCTTTGTGACCCCATGGACTGTATAGACCATGGAATTCTCAAGCCTAGAATACTGGAGTTGATACCCATTCCCTTCTCCAGGGGATCTTCCCAACCCAGGTATCAAACCAAGATCTCTTGTATTATGTGCAGATTCTTTGCCAGCTGAGCCTTCAGGGAAGCCCAAGAATACTGGAGTGGGTAGCCTATCCCATCTCCAGCGGATCTTCCCCATCCGGGAATTGAACCGGGGTCTCATGCATTGCAGGTGGATTCTTTACCAGCTGAGCTACCAGGGAATCCCTGGAGTTGGTGGGGTGACAAAAGAGTGAAACGTGACTGAGTGCACACGCACCCCATGCCACTCAGTCAGCTGTAGCTTCAGAAGAGAACAGCTGACTGTTCAGGAGAACAGCCTGATAGAACTGGCAGTGCCTTCCAGCTGATTTCACCAATGGATGATAAAGAGCATTTGGGTGTTTATGTATTGGTTCACCTGCCTGCAAAATGTGATTACATGGGAAAAAGAACCAAGTCCTGACATTGAGTTGTTACTGTTTTAAATAATAGGCTCTTGTGAGTTGAACACTGAATACGGTGTGGAAATGTGATTTCAGTTCAACAGTGCAGGTGACTGCCTGGTCTCCCATGGAGGACAGGCCCACTCCCACCCACGTGGTGCCCCTACCACGTGAGTCTGCCCTCAGCCTCCTATCTGGGGACAGAGGCCACCCCCCTATAAGAAGGCAAGGAAACCTGGCCATAGTCATCTGGACCCAGATGCAGGGTTCCACCCTAGACGAACCAATCAGTGTCTGACTCTGCAACCCCACGGACTGCTGCATACCATGCTCCCCTGCCCTTCACTATTCTCCCGGAGCTTGCTCAAACTCACATCCGTCAAGTCAGTGATCCCATTGAACCATCTCATCCTATTGTCCCCTTCTCCTCCTGCCTTTAGTCTTTCCCAGCATCAGGGTCTTTTCTAACAGATCAGCTCTTCCCATCAGATGGCCAAAGTATTGGAGCTTCACCATCAGTTTTTCTAATGAATATTCAAGGTTGATTTCCTTTAGGATTGATCCTGTAGTCCAAGGGACTCTCAGGAGTCTTCTCCAGCACCATAGCTCAAAAGCATCAATTCTTCAGTGCTCTGCCTTTTTTATGGTCCAACTCACACCTATACATGACTACTGGAAAGACCAGAGCTTTGACCAGAGCTTTGACTACAGTTTACATGCCACACAATTCATTGTTTAAAGTCTACAACTGAATGGCTTTCGTGTAGTCATGGTGTTGTGAAACCATCTCCATGTTAGAAGTTTAATCATTCCAGAAATAAACTCCCTACCTATGGGCAGCCTCTCCCCCACTAACCCTCCCACCTTTGACAGCCACTGATCTGCTATGCAGATGACACCACCCTTATGGCAGAAAGTAAAGAGGAACTAAAAAGCCTCTTGATGAAAGTGAAAGCGGAGAGTGAAAAAGTGGGCTTAAAGCTGAACATTCAGAAAATGAACATCATGGCATCCGGTCCCATCACTTCATGGGAAATAGATGGGGAAACAGTGGAAACAGTGTCAAACTTTATTTTGGGGGGCTCCAAAATCACTGCAGATGGTGACTGCAGCCATGAAATCAAAAGACGCTTACTCCTTGGAAGGAAAGTTATGACCAACCTAGACAGCATATTCAAAAGCAGAGACATTACTTTGCCAACAAAGGTCCATCTAGTCAAGGCTATGGTTTTTCCTGTGGTCATGTATGGATGTGAGAGTTGGACTGTGAAGAAGGCTGAGCACCGAAGAATTGATGCTTTTGAAGTGTGGTGTTGGAGAAGACTCTTGAGAGTCCCTTGGACTGCAGGGAGATCCAGCCAGTCCATTCTGAAGGAGGTCAGCCCTGGGATTTCTTTGGAAGGAATGATGCTAAAGCTGAAACTCCAGTCCTTTGGCCACCTCATGCGAAGAGTTGACTCATTGGAAAAGATTCTGATGCTGGGAGGGATTGGGGGCAGGAGGAGAAGGGGAGGACAGAGGATGAGATGGCTGGATGGCATCACTGACTCGATGGACGTGAGTCTGGGTGAAATCCGGGAGTTGGTGATGGACAGGGAGGCCTGGCGTGCTGCGATTCCTGGGGTTGCAAAGAGTCAGACACAACTGAGTGACTGATCTGATCTGATATCTGTCTGTAGATTTGCCTGTTTGTGTAATTCCTGTTACATTGCAACTAACTTGTTCCTAATCTCCAAATAATAACCAGGTAAGATTAAATGAAATGATACAGTAAGAGGCTGACTCAGCAGTGTCTGGTATGTAGGACACATACGATAAATGTTAGATGGTTTTAATTCCTACTTCACATGTCTAATTAAAGCTTCCCAGGTAGTGCAGTGGTAAAAGGATCTGCCTGGCAGTGCAAGAGACACGAGATGCGGGTTCAATCCCTGGGTCAGGAACATCCCCTGCAGTAGAAAATGGCAACCCACTCCAGTATTTTTGCTGGGAAATCCCATGGGCAGAGGATCCTGGTGGGCTACAGCCCATAGAGTCGCAGAGAGTCAGATACAACTGAGCACATACACACATCACATGTGTAATCACAAACTAGTTTCAGTGCATTCTGGTTGCTGTCACTACCAAGGAGATTAACATCACTGTTACCAGTGAAGTTATTATGGCTATAAATCTTTTTCTGAGGGATGTACTAAATTCTAAATGCAAAATTAAAGATGCCAACATCAATGACATTTGGGTCATTATGGTTACTCCTTTCCTAATTAGCAAAAGCCATCTTTTATTTTTTAAAGCAATTAAAAATGTAGGACACATACAATAAGTTGTTAGATTTTATTTTCCACTTCACATGTGTAATTCAGGCTTCCCTGATGGCTCAGATGATTAAGAATCTGCCTGCAATGCAGGAGACCCAGGTTTGATCCCTGAGTTGGAAAGATCCCCTGGAGAAGGGAACAGCAACACACTTCAGTATCTCTGCCTGGAAATCCAATGGACAGAGGAGCCTGGCGGGCTACAGTTCATGGAGTCACAAAGAGGCAGACACAACTGAGTGACTAATACTTTCACTTTATCCAGAATATTGCAATTTCAGCTGGCCATGTTTCTTGTATCTTTCTTGGTAACTTAGAAGAAAATGCATTTGGTTTTTGTATCGACTTTAAGTGCTATGCTGTTTCTTCACCTGTTTGCTACTGGCTAGATACAGGGTGTGCTTTCCTTGAGGGGCTCTTGAGAACTGGCCATGGCTTCGTGTTCCTTTTTTTTTTCACCCCAACTGGTTACCAGAAGGCCACACTCCCTGGACAACCCTTCTGTTTCCACTTCAGTCTTTATTCTCACTAACTTCCCAGAGGGAATGGGTCTGTGCATGAAGCCTGACCTACCAGGCTTCAGAAAATCTCCATTATCTTGGAATGTATTTTCCGGTTGCTTTGTTTGAGCTTAGGTGTAATTGTGACTCACCGCACCGAGGAGGGGAGGATGAGGACAAAAGTCTGGTGGAGCAGACAAGAAAACAGAAGACGCCACAGGCTTTCAGAGAAAGGGATTTTTTTAAAAATTAAAATTCATAAATATGAAAAATAGTAAACCGACCTGTACCATGTCAGGTTCTAGAAAGAGTTGCCATCTGCTAAGAGCATTGTTTGTTAATCACAGTTGATTACCTTCGATATCTTATTTGTACACAGAAGCATGCTTTTTATTATTTCTCTTATGATCAAAGTAGAGGTTAGAATTAAGACCCATTCTGAGCAATCTGTTTATTTCAGTGCAATTTAAGATTATAAGAAGACACTCTTTGCAAATAGTGAAATACAGTTTTTCACAAAGTTTGAATCTGTAGCAGTCCGTGGAACAATGTATCAATATACTTTCTACATCAAGTGTAATTAGTAAAGCTCTACATTTTGTGATATAAAGTGATCCTATTGTAAGCTGAAAACTCATATTCAGCACTGGATGGTGTCCAATGTTTAATTCCTGTGATTCAGTCTGAGTTTCTGACTGAGATCACTCTCTGGCCTTGCACGTTTCTCCTGGGACCCATAAAATATGGAACTAACTTAATTTCATGACTGTACTATTTCTGCTTCCTTTCCTGGAAAAGGAATCATTCAGATCAGCTTTCAAACTGCCTTACAGACGACAACTTTGAAATATTTTAAAAGGAGCTCCTCTATTCTAGAACTGCTCTAATACAGTAGTCACTACTCACATGTGGATATTGAAAGACTGAACTGTAGTTATTCCAAACTGGGATATATTGTAAGTATAAAATATACACCAGATTTTAAAGACATATGAAAATAACTTGTTTCTTAGAGACAGCTAAAAAAATAGAAAAGTTCTGGCAGGATTGACCAAGAGGAGAAAGATGACATGTATATAAATAATCTCATTAATAAACAGGAGACATATAAGAGATAGGGGCTTCCCAGGTGGCACAGTTGGTAGAGAACCTGCCTGCCAATGCAGAAGACATCCCGGAGGAGGAAATGGCAACCTGCTCCAGTATTCTTGCCTGGGAAATCCCACGGACAGAGGAGCCTAGCAGGCTACTGTCCGTGGTGTTGCAAAAAGTCAGACACAACTGAGGTACTGGGCAGGCACACATATAACAGATTCAGTAAAATTTTAAAAGATAGACTAATATAAACAATTATGTGAAATGATTTTGAAACTTTGGAGATAGAACTAATTTCTTTAAAACTTGAAATTTACTCAATATACTGTTAGCCTATGATGATTGTGTAGAATTTAAAAGCTTGAAAAATCCTGTAACTGGAATAGAAATTGAAATGGTGCTTAAAATCTGAGTTCTCAAGAAGAAAACACAAAGTCCAAATGGGTTTGCAGTCATGTTCCATCAAATGTTCAAGTAATAACTGTCCCAATTTGATAGGTTCACTCAGGCAATAAGAAATATTCTCCAAATTATTCTAGGAGACCAGCATAAGCCCTGATAAGCTTTTCTCTTCCCTGAAATGGCAGCATACCATTTAAGCAAACTTCCCCCATTGTTTTATTTCCTAACTTAAAATATATCTTGGAGGTGGTGGTTCAGTTGCTAAAGTTGTAGAAGTCATTCTTTATTACTACGAAGCATCTGTCTTTTTTAACTGTGGTGAAATATACATAAAATTGACCTTAAACATTTTCAAGTGTGAAGTTCAGTAGCATCAAGTATATTCACATTGTTGTACAACCTCCAGGGCTTTTTCATCTTGCAAAACTATAAGTGTATCTGTCAATCAGAACTCCTGACGTCCCCTCCCCCAGCCCCTGACGCCCACCATCTACTTTCTGTCTCTGAGTTTGACACCTCTGGGGACCCAGTATTTGTCCTTTTTCATCTGACTGACTTCACTCAGCATAGTGCCTCAAGGTTCTTCTGTGTTGTAGCATACATCAGAATTTCCTTGCTTTTTAAGGCTGCATGATATTCCATTCTGTGGATGGACTCCATTTTGTGTATACATTTCTCCATCCATGGACCTGTCTCCACATTTGGCTATTATGAACAATGTTGGGAATGAAGATGGGTGTACAGATAGCTCCAACTCTTCAGATGTCTGCTTTCAGTTTTTTTGGATATATACTCAGGAATGCGACTGCTGGATCATATAGTAGTTCCATTTTTAGTTTTCTTGAGCTTTCATACCCTTTACCACAGTGGCTGCAGCAACTTACACTCCCACCAAAAGAGCACAACGGCCTCAATTTCTCCACCAAAACAACATCTTGGTCAACACATGTTGACAGCAGCATCACCCTGGACAGGTTTCCCTGGTGGCTCAGACAGTAAAGAATCCACCTGCAATGCAGGAGACCTCAGTTTGATCCCTGGGTGGGGAAGATTCCCTGGAGAAGGGAATGGCAACCCACTCCAGTAGTCTTACCTGGAGAAACCCATGGACAGAGGAGCCTGGTGGATTACAGTCCATGGGTTTGCAGAGTTGGACACCACTGAGCAACTAATGCTTTCACTTCACTTTCCTCCTGGACAATAAGGTGGTTCTGATTTGTATTTCCCTAATGACTAGTTCAAGCTGGTTTTAGAAAAGGCAGAGGAACCAGAGATCAAATTGCCAACATCCACTGGATCATGGAAAAAGCAAGAGAGTTCCAGAAAAAAACATCTATTTCTGCTTTATTGACTATGCCAAAGCCTTGGACTGTGTGGATCATCACTATTGTGATCCACAATAAACTGTGGAAAATTCTGAAAGAGATGGGAATACCAGACCACCTGACCTGCCTCTTGAGAAACCTATATGCAGGTCAGGAAGCAACAGTTAGAACTGGACATGGAACAACAGACTGGTTCCAAGTAGGAAAAGGAGTACGTCAAGGCTGTATATTGTCACTCTGCTTATTTAACTTATATGCAGAATACATCATGAGAAACGCTGGGCTGGAAGAAGCACAAGCTGGAATCAAGATTGCTGGGAGAAATATCAATAGCATCAGATATGCAAATGATACCACCCTTATGGCAGAAAGTGAAGAGGAACTAAAAAGCCTCTTGATGAAAGTGAAAGAGGAGAGTGAAGAAGTTGGCTTAAAGCTCAACATTAAGAAAACTAAGATCATGGCATCTGATCCCATCACTTCATGGGAAATAGATGGGGAAACAGTGGAAACAGTGTCAGACTTTATTTTGGGGGGGCTCCAAAATCACTGCAGATGGTGACTGCAGCCATGAAATTAAAAGACGCTTACTCCTTGGAAGGAAAGTTATGACCAACCTAGACAGCATATTCAAAAGCAGAGACATTACTTTGCCAACAAAGGTCCATCTAGTCAAGGCTATGGTTTTTCCTGTGGTCATGTATGGATGTGAGAGTTGGACTGTGAAGAAGGCTGAGCACCAAAGATTGATGCTTTTGAAGTGTGGTATTGGAGAAGACTCTTGAGAGTCCCTTGGACTGCAAGGAGATCCAACCAGTCTATTCTAAAGGAATCAGTCCTGGTGTTCTTTGGAAGGAATGATGCTAAAGCTGAAACTCCAGTCCTTTGGCCACCTCATGCGAAGAGTTGACTCACTGGAAAAGACTCTGATGCTGGGAGGGATTGGGGGTAGGAGGAAAAGGGGATGACAGAGGATGAGATGGCTGGATGGCATCACTGACTCGATGGACGTGAGTCTGAGTGAATTCCGGGAGCTGGTGTTGAGACAGGGAGGCCTGGTGTGCTGCAATTCATGGGGTCGCAGAGAGTCGGACACGACTGAGCAACTGAACTGAACTGAATGACTAGTGATGTGGAGCATATTTTCATGTGCTTATTGACTATTCTTTTTTTTTTTAACAGATGTGTTGTAAGTAGAAACTGTGATTATTTAATGTCCTGGTTAAACAAACTTTCTCAATTGCTCTTAAAAGCAAAACTGCATTGGCCCTCCTGGTAAAACTGCTGTGGCCATTTCTGTACCACTGCCGCACGCCCGCTCTGCCCCACCCCATTCCTTCTTAAGGAGCAGCTTTACCCGCTGGGCTAACAGGGTTCTCTGGAGCCTTTCCTGAGGACCATCCTAGAATGGGGTCTGCAGCGCTGCTGAGACTCCAGGAGTGACCCCATCGCCAGGACCTGGTCAGAGTTGCGATGACTTCTCAGCACCGACACCGGCCACCTCCGCGGCCCACAGATTGGAGTGTGGGGACGGCGGAGCACGAGGGAGGGTGAACCGGCCCCGAATCCAGAACCGGCTTGCTGCATGGGACCCCTAGTCCCCTGGCCAGTGTCCTCCACCGGCAGGGCGGGGCCTCGGTGCGCGGGGCGGGGCCTATCTGGAGGCGGGGTCGAGACTCGAAAGGGCGGTTCCGGGGGGCCGGGCTGGAGGTCCGCCAGTTCCGGGAGCGGGGCGGACCGGCCGGGGCCTAGGTGGAGGCGGGGGCCGACATCCGGGAGGGCGGTTCCGGGGGTGGGGCGCTTCTTGGTGGGCGTGGCCTTCGCGGCCCCGGCCCGCCCCTTCCTGCCCCGGCGCGCAGCGAGGAGGAGCGGCGACGGCTCGGCGGCAGCGACTAGAGCGGCGCGGGGACGCGGTGCTGGTTCGCGGGGCTGCGGAGATGCTGGGCGTGGCGTCAGGAATGACCAACAGGTAAGATTGCGCGGGTGGTGAGCTCGAGGCTAGAACCGGAGCCACAGCCACGTCGGCAGTGCTGCCGCCGGGGCGGCCCCTCCCTGCGGCGCGGGCGGACAGGCCTGCAGAGCCCGGGGCCCGAGTGGACCGCGACCCGGCCCGGCGCTCCTAGCCCTGCTCGGGTCGCAGGAGGCGTCCGTGAGGGCGGGGACGGCTCAAGGCTAGAGATTTACCGGGTTAGAAATGGAACAGACCTTAAAGGATATTTACTCATTCATTAAATGTAAAATGAGTCTGATCTCAACGTGTATAACGCATGCTTCATGAAAATAGCGTTTTCCTAACAAATAATTCAGTGCGACGACAGCCGTGCTTGTACATTTTGCAAATCTCCTAAATGTGTGCACTTCCCTGCCTGTTCTGCCTTCAGTCGGCTGCGGCTCGTTTTGCTTGAAATCCGAAGAAAACCCTCTCCTACGCAGAGATGCGGTTGGAAGAGGGAGCTTTCCACGTAGTTGCGGTATTTTCTGTTATTACTCCAAAACTGGGTAACTTAACGTTTCTTAAACGTGAATTCGCTGTGGAGTCCTCAGTCTTACCGGGAGCTTTTCACTCGCGGTGACGCTGAAGTTCTCCGCGGGCCCTGAGGTTCAAAGGGGCTTGCTCCTGATTTTAACAGGCATGTTCTTCCTTAGGAAGTGTTGATTCACTGAGTTAGGCAGACCTTCCAAATGTTGACACATCTCTTTATACAGTGTCACTAAGTAACATTTGTTAATATCACTTCTCATCCTCCTTAGATCTTTAGGTTTGAAACTGTCTCTCAAGCTCCAGGCAGTGGAAAGTTTCCCAACATTCTCATTCTCAGTTGGAAGCTTGATTTTTATTATTGGTAGGAAACTCTTGTCAATTGTTTTCTTCAAATAACAGACTCGCTTTGTTTAGTTTCAAGAAATGTCTGCCAAATGCTAGTCTAAAAACCATAGTTTGTTATTCTTTCTGGTAAAAACGGTAGACCATGAAAAAAAAGCGTCTGATTGAGTGGTCCCTGCGTCACCCTCTTGCTTGACCTGCAGACAATTGTCTTACTGTGGTGAGCGGCCCAAGTGCTTCATTCATCACAAGAAACAGAACAGAAGGTCAGAGGTCGAGATTTAATAACATCAATAATTGGTACTGCTTCATTAAGGACAATTTTTTGTTTCTAGAAAAATTTATTGAAAATTCAGTTCAGTTCAGTTCAGTCACTCAGTCGTGTCCGACTCTTTGCGACCCCATGAATCGCAGCATGCCAGGCCTCCCTGTCCATCACCAACTCCCGGAGTTCACCCAGACTCACGTCCATCAAGTCAGTGATGCCATCCAGCCATCTCATCCTCTGTCGTCCCCTTCTCCTCCTGCCCCCAATCCCTCCCAGCATCAGAGTCTTTTCCAATGAGTCAACTCTTCGCATGAGGTGGCCAAAGGACTGGAGTTTCAGCTTTAGCATCAGTCCTTCCAACGAACACCCAGAGCTGATCTCCTTCAGAATGGACTGGTTGGATCTCCCTGCAGTCCAAGGGACTCTCAAGAGTCTTCTCCAACACCACAGTTCAAAAGCATCAATTCCTTGGCACTCAGCCTTCTTCACAGTCCAACTCTCACATCCATACATGACCACAGGAAAAACCATAGCCTTGACTAGATGGACCTTTGTTGGCAAAGTAATGTCTCTGCTTTTGAATATGCTGTCTAGGTTGGTCATAACTTTCCTTCCAAGGAGTAAGCGTCTTTTGGATTTCATGGCTGCAGTCACCATCTGCAGTGATTTTGGAGCCCAGAAAATAAAGTCTGACACTGTTTCCACTGTTTCCCCATCTATTTCCCACGAAGTGATGGGACCAGATGCCATGATCTTCGTTTTCTGAATGTTGAGCTTTAAGCCAACTTTTTCACTCTCCTCTTTCACTCATCAAGAGGCTTTTGAGTTCCTCTTCACCTTCTGCCATAAGGATGGTGTCATCTGCATATCTGAGGTTATTGATATTTCTCCCAGCAATCTTGATTCCAGCTTGTGTTTCTTCAATACAAAATTTAACATATATGTAAGGTATGAAGAATGACAATACAATGGATACATTATGACTTGAGTATAACCATCTCCCTTTATTTTCTTTGGCTGCACCACATAGCCTGTAGGATCTTAGTTCTGCAATCAGGGATTGAACCTGCACCCCTGCGTCCCTGCATTGAGAATGCAGAGTTTTAACCACTGGACCACCAGGGAAGTCCCTAAGCAGGTCCTTTTAAGAGCTTTGCTTATATTCTGATCCCATCACATTGCTATCCTAAATTTTCCTTTAGCAGTCCCTTACTTTTTCCTTTTTTTTTTAGTACCAAATACATTTGTAGTGTTGTGTGACCATCACCAGTATCTATCTCCAGAACCCTTTTTTCTTGCAAAACTGAAAATACTCATTAAACAACTTACCATTTCCCTCTCCCTCCAGCCCCTCATCACCCTCGTTGTATTTTCTGTCTCTGATTTTGACAATTCCAAGGACCTCGTGTAAATGGAATCATCCTGTCTTTGCTTTTTGTGACTGGCTTATTTCACACAGCATATCATCCTCAGTGTTCATCCATTTTGTATTGTGTGTCAAAATTTCCTTTCTTTTTAAGATTGATTTTATGTTTCCAATCTTGTATAAACATACCAGATTCCATTGTATGTTTATACTATTTATTTGGTTATTCATTCATCCTCCAGTGGACACTTGGGTTGTTTCCACCTTTTGGTTATTGTGAATGGTGCTGCTTTGAAAATGGGTGTACGTTTTTTATTTGAAACTTTTATTGAGATAATTGTATTGCGGAGGGGGGTGGGCGGTGGCGGGGGACATTCCGTGGTGGCTCAGCAGTAAAGAATCCTCCTGCAATGCAGGAGATACGAGTTTGATCTCTTAGCCATGAAGATCCCCTGGGGAAGGAAATGATAACCCATTCCAGTATTCTCACCTGGGAAATGCCATGGACAGAGGAGCTTGGTGGACTACAGTCCAGGAGGTCCCAAAGGAGTTGAACATGACTTAGCAACTAAAGAACAACAGTTTTTTTATTTTATTAATTTTTTATGTATTCATTTATTTATGGCTGATTTCATGTGGCACACAGGATCTTAGTTCCCCAACCAAGGATCACACCTCTGCGGTGGAAGCGGGAGCTTCTTGGCATTATTATGAAAACGGTTTTGATCCCCAGGCTTCTTAAAAAGGTCTTGGGAACCTTCTAGGGTTTCCAGACCATCCTTTGAGAACCACTGTTAACACCATCTGAAATCAGGAAGGAAGTAGCGATTCTTGGAATATTTAAAAAGAAGTATCTACGAAGAATTCTCTTAGAAATGAGTGTCGAGTGCTTGTTGTAGTGAGTGCTTTCTGTTTGGGAGGAGTTTTAGTGGGACTTGAAGAACCGCTATGGGAAAAGCAGCTTTTGCCTTGAAGGATTTTTCTGGGGCACAATGCCAGCGTATCATGAAGGGGTGATGCCCTGGTGGGGTTTCTTCTAGATCTTCACTGCCCTGTGCCTGTTTGTGTGTGAGGAAACCATGCTCTTAGTTTAACTAGTGAGAAGTTGGCAGTAGGGAAGATGGCTCTGTCAGGATGTCGTGTGCCCTGCAGGCTTAGGATGTGAGGACCACGGTCATCACCCCTCTTTCATTTGGGATGGCCTTGAACTAGTTCCTGGACGATCTTTCTCCTGCTGAACGTGGGTGGCTTTCCCTTTCCTCCCCAAAGTGGGGAGTATCTTCCTGCCCTCCTGAGGCCCCAGGGGCTACAGGTTGGGGGAGGCGGATCCAGGCTGATGATGGAAGCTCCGAGCTTTCCCCCAGAAGCCTCTGTGTTCAGTAATCCTGTGTCTGTTCCTCAGACGATCGTTTAAGTAAACCTCAGTGTAGGTCGTGTTCTCAGGTAGGGCTGCACTTAAATAGAAGGAGAAGCATCTCAAACCATTTGTCGATTTTACATTTCTCCTAATTGTGCTCTAAGCTGTGGTTTCCCACCCACAGGAATGTCCTCTACATTACACACTGGCCTGTGGCCAGGTTGTTTTCCTAAAGCTTTAAGTTATTTGAGAAACACGAGCTGGGGTGCCCATTGCCACATCCATGGACCCTCCAGCAGCCTTAAGCCTCATGAGATGTCCCCTCCTCTCTTGTTTTGTCAGGTGTTTCCACACAGGAGCTCATGGAAGGGGGTTCATTTTCCTGCATCTTTTTCATGTCGGAGCTTATTTGCCTTGGCGAGTCCACAGTGACTTTTGACGTGCAGGTTGGGAGGCTGCAGACACGGCGGGCTGTGCATAGTGTGTCCTGTGGGAGGAAGCAGAGGGTGGGGGGGCAAGCATGAATGCCCTTAGGGGAGCTTGGGGTGGGACACACCGGACTGAAGTAACTTGCCTGAGGTCAGGTAAGGTCCTACGCAGGTACAAGAAATGATATACACAGGTCCAGTGTATTCTTTACCCAGTTTCCCCATCGATAGCATTTTGCAAAGCTGTGGTACGTGATCCGAGTCGCAGTGTCAATGGCCATGCAGTCCCTGGGTCTCACTCAAATTTCCCAGCTGTACCTGCGGTCGTGGATCTGGGACACCCCACCCAGGTGAGATTTTGATGTATCCGAGCCACATTAACAGGATAACTCTGGATATTTCTGGATGATTATTCTGTGTCACCACAGAGCTGTTGTGTCACAGAGTTCCGGATGTCAGTCTCTTTCAAGTCGATTCCGTTTGTGAAGTGTGTCCTTGGGGACTTGCTGTTCCGAGGCCCATGTGCCAGTGATCATGGTACTTCCTCCCAGAGGCCAGGGTCTCCCCCCACCCCACACGCTGTGCTCACAGGGCCAGCCCGACAGTCCCTCCTGCTGGGGGGCTCCTCTTCTAGCACATCCGTTTGGGGACGAGTCTGAGCAGCTGCTTAGACAGATTGTAGGTTGCTTCTCTTGGGGAAGGGTGGTAGTGCTTATGCTGTGTTTCATGTGCTTGTTTTTGCTCCTGAGGCCGGGCGTGTTGCTGTCCGCATAGGCCCGCCTGGGGAGTGTGGGCGGCGGGCGTGTGGGCACGTGGACACGGTGGTGTCTGGGCCACTAGCGGGTCCTTGTCCTCCTCAATACGGAGGACTCAGCAGTGGGCTCTTAGGTGCCGGGTGGGTGCGGCCACAGAGATTCTAGGGGGATGGGACGTGGCCCCAGGTCTCGAGAATCTTTCAGTGTGTTGTCCTTCATGTCAGTTCCACGTTTTCCTGGAGCACCACGTTGGGCATGTCACCTCTCTTTTCAGAATGTTAGGAAGACTCCTGACTGCCTGTCAGATAAGGTCCGGACTCCCGCGCCTGGCACTCAGGCTGTTTGTCACCTTCTGGCTGGTCGTTGGCCCCCTCAGCCCCTTTCTCTGAAGGCACTCTGCACACCCCCAACCTCAGGGCCTCTGCTCACACGGCTGGAAAACCTTCCTCTCATTGTCTTCTCGGCCATTGGAGCAGAGTGGCTGCTTGGCCCTTGGATGCTGAGTTCCTGAAACATGGATTGAGGTTGTGCTGGAGTCTTAGGGCTCAGAGCTCATGTCCTTCCTCTTAGAACACTTTGACCTCCTTCGGGTGACTACCATCTCGTGTTTTATGTTGTAGTTACTTGTGTGTGCATGCTCAGTCACTTGAGTCATGTCCAACTCTTTGTGACCCTATGGACAGTCACCCACCAGGCTCCTCCGTCCATGGGATTCTTCAAGCAAGAATACTGGAGTGGGTTGCCCTGCCCTCCTCCAGGGGATCTTCCTGCCTCAGGGACTGAACCGGTGTCTCCTATGTCTTCTGCATCAGCAGACAGGCTCTTTACCACTGGTGCCACCTGGGAAGCCCCATAATTACTTGTGTCTGTATCTAATCTTTTCTGCCAAATCATAGTCTCTAGAAGTAAAGGAACATCTTCATCGGGTTTGTTAGATGTCCAAGGAAGAATGAATTGGATTTAGATGGGCTTCATTTCTCCTTTTCTTCAGTCGTCAGTGAATTGACGAGTCCACAGCCGGCTCTGCTGGATGCCTGTGACAAGCTTTCAATAAAGTCATAAGACTTGGGGTGAGAGGAGCTGGCCTGCACACGTGACTTAGCTGAACTCTGCAGTGTGACGTCCTGGTGGCAGAGACCTGGCATCTAGGGACCTCTGGAGAGAAATTCAGAGATGCTCAGCCATCCCTGTTAAATTATTTCTTCTCATGACTGGGCCGCCTTTTTGTAAACTTTCTTACTAATAACCACCTTTTATTAATAACCGGTGGTTACACAAGTACTTTAAGGTGTTAAACATCTATTTCACAAATCTTACATGGCTGCACTTCGAGGCAGGGCTTTTATGCCCACTTTACAGATGGAAACAGGATAGGAGACATCACAGGGTTGGGGTGAGATGAGCCGAGGTTGATGCCCAGCCTCGTCCCCTTCCTGCATCCCCTCCTGTTCAGATGAGGCCGAGGCTCCTGCTTCTCTTGGCTGTCAGGGTGTCCTCTTCATGTGGTAGGTAGTCGCACCCCAAGTGTGGTGGTCATGAGGGACTGCATTGTCTCACTGCCAGATGGTCCTTCCTTCTGAACCTAGAGATTGTAGATCTCACACTCGAGGCCCAGCTGGAGGATGTGTCAGGTCACCTTCTTCACTTGAACTTGGGGTGTATGTTTCATCTTGAGCACCTGACCCCTTTGCCTCCTGCTAGATGGGAGACCTGAGTTTGGAGAAGCACATTGTCCATGTCACACGTGAGCCCCGCTCCCCTGTTCCACAGTGACTCGATGGGGACCAGGCCCACCGTGAACCCTGAGCCCAGCCAGGCCAGGTCCAGGTGATGACCCTCAGGGGGAGGTGCCAGGGTTCTCGCGTCACCCTTGGAGGACAGCGGGGCAGGACGTGATGACGCCGTGGATCTTCCTCACATCTTTGGAACACGATGGTGAGAGATCGGTGCCACAGGACCCCCCACCCCAACCCATGCCTCGACGCCCTCGTGGAAAGCAGTTCTCAGCCTTGGGCTCCTGGAGGCAGATGCAGAAATAGATGAAGATGAGCCTGCTAATAAGCATGGGATTACAGAAGGGACCTCGGGCCTCTGATTTACAGTTTCCTTCCAGATTGCGTTTATTCTTCGGATGTTTGAATTTAGGTTAAAAACTGAGCCCGATTCCTCAGGCTTGAGTTGAATGCCTCTGTCTGATATTCTAATAGGAAATTTTAGAACAAAGTAAATATTCACTCACTACTTTCTAATTTTCTCATTGAGAGAGCGTGTGGGAAAGTGGTGTCTGGAACATCACCGTTTAGTTGGAGCCCACACCGGAATACACCACTTCCCTCGGGTGCTGACGCTCTGCGGCCAGAATTGCTGTCTCTTTGGCGTGCAGCGTGGGCTTGTCACAGTGGAACATGTGTGAGGGAATGGAGTGCGGTCTTCATTAGAATATTGAGCTGGGGTAACTCACCCAGCACACCAGCAGACTCTGTTTTCCAAGTGTGGGCGGTGATGTTTTTGTAACAGCCATGGATTCTTTGTAAACATAGCTGAGACTGGTTCTCTGTTTTCAAAAATGAGTCTGAGAAGGCTTTGGCTCTGACTAGAATCTGGAAGATTCTGTTAGCACTTAGCCCATTTCGGGCAACTGACTATACTTACATGTTTGAGGATAATGATGGAAAAAATATAAAAACTTTAGAAAATATATGTGTATAGGACACTAGGTTATCTGTCTCATAGGCCAGACCAGAATTGCAGTGATGTAACTTTAAACTGGGTGCGAGGCTAGTGTCTGAAATAATTTAATGCTGGTTCTGGACTTAATGTCCTTTTTTTTTTCTTCCAATTCTGGCCTACTCACACCAGGAAATGAAAGCACTTTTTGTCTTTGGGTATTTGCCAGATCTGCCCAGAGCTCAAGGCATCTGCAGATGTCTGCTGGAGGCAGTTTCTGGATGCTGTTAACAGAGTGTATAGCATGGGTACTTGTACACAGGCTATGAGACTTCTTCTCTGCTTCAGACCTGGGCCTCCCAGCACTGCTCAGGTGATTTCCCCTCTCCCAGTTTACTGGTGACAACAAAGGACAGCAGTGAAATGTGGAAAGTGATGCTTTAACTGTGTTACATAGCTGTCCATTGAATGTGACAAAAAAAAAGTTCCAGCTATTCCTCAAAATTTCAGAGGTCTCAGTTTTCCCACAGAGGTCATCTGGAGACCGTGAGACCAGACTTAAAAAGAAGCGTTTTCCCATCTTGAGCCCTTTTGACTTTTAAAATAAACACACACCCGCATCTCTTTCTAATGATGTGTTCAGTCATTGAGACACTTTCTATGAAGGAAGTTGTGGTGACAGTTTCTGGAATGTGGGGCTTCGGCAGATGCAGATTAAGTGGGTGATGGAGCTCCAGGGACACGAGGCTTGGGAACTTTTTAGCAGTCAAGCTTTCTTCTGCACTGTCAGGCTAATTGAGTTTCCCAGGAGGAAGCATTCCTGGAGATTAGCTGAACAAATGGAGGGATGAAAGTCAAAATCTGAGGTTGGGTCTGTTAGATGCATTTTGATAAAGAGCTTACATTCGAACAATGCAGCACTGTCCACAAAGGCTGCCGGTGCTGTGGAGTCCTGGTATGCCACGCCATGGACAGTGCGGAGCTCGCAGGAAGCTCTCAGGAAGTACTTGTCAAATGAATAAATGATGGTGTCATGTTTTATTTGGCATGTATTCTTTTTGGCTTAGTGAAACA
The DNA here is from genome assembly GCF_027580195.1 of Bos mutus. Lineage (NCBI taxonomy): Eukaryota > Metazoa > Chordata > Mammalia > Artiodactyla > Bovidae > Bos > Bos mutus. The sequence goes on from NC_091627.1 coordinate 61,936,840, forward strand.
GAGCTCTTTAAATGTTGCCATAAAGTCACTCCTGAATAAATACTAATAAAGATGGCTTCAGTCGGTGTTAAGATCAATTTGAAGGCTTATTTTAACTCCATGTGATTTCAGTAACTCCGTGCGGTGTTTCAGTATTCCCTCTCTTCCTGGGGTTAGCACAGGAACAGTTCTCCGACCTGAGGAGGTGCCACTCTGCACCAGTGAGGCTTCCAGGAGTAGGGGTGAAAATTTCCAGGTGAAACGTTAACAGTTTTTCCTGTGAACTTCTTCAGTTTCCATATTAATATTTAATTTCAGTACTGTTAATCAGAATTCCAGGTGGAGTCTTTTGGTGAAATTGGTAGAATTGTCTCGATGTTTCTTTCTTTGGAGGAATAAAGGGGCAAGGACAGCAGAGAGCTGCTTCCTGAAGGGAGGAAAGTGGGGGTGGGGGAGCCATGTTGTCGGTCTATACCCATCACGGTCATCACAGAGTCTGGGGTAACCGGGTTTTCAGGGGAAAAGAGGAGACATTCCTTAAAGTGCCATAAAACGGTGAGATCCTTTGTTAGCAGTTACGGGGAAAAGCCAGTTTATTGCCTTAGAGTCTCATTTTACATCAGCAGAAATTTCAGATGGATAATATTTAATAGCTACATATAAAATCCAGCCAGATAAACATGAAAATGTAATATAAATGTTTCTCAGATTCCTAGAATGAGAAGTACTTTTTAAATTCAGAAGTTTTAAGAACCAAAAGGAAAGGTTTATTGGAAGGAGAATAAATTTCTGAAAATTAAAAACAAAAAACAGATGGGGAAAAACATTTGCAACAAAACAAGATAGAAAGCATTAGTATTATGAATTGATCAGAATATGCGCACCTAGTATGTGTGTAGGGGAAAGAACATGGACGGAGAAAATGTAACAAAATAGAAACCGGGAAATAAAATTAATGTACAAAAGTACAAAACGTGTTGCAGCGTGATTAGTGATTCATCAAAGATGCATATTAAAATAGATACTATCAGTTTTACAGTATTAGCAGATCTTGTTAAAAACCTGGGTACCTTGTATCACTGATAAAGTTAGTAACATAGTTACCTTATATCACAGGTGTGAAGATATATGGGTAAAATTTGTTAGGAAAACAATTTGGCAGTATGTATCAAGTCTGAAATGATTTATAACTTGTAATTGAGAATTTCTCCTTCTGTAAATCAAACCCAAGAAAGTAATTCTAAATGAGAAGAGAATGTGACGCGAAACGCAGCCTTATTTGTACTACAGTTTGCCCTGCTGTTTAATTCAATTCTGACACTATCCACCTGGATTATACAAATGAACCCTGTCAGTTTCATATATATTATCCTCTTTCATCAAAATCAGAGAGTAGGTAGTTTCTGTAAGTTAAAGTTTCCAAGTTTGAAATGTAAAATGCTTCAAGAGATTGCCAGTGTCCAGGGCCCCAACTTTGTGTGTGTTTGAAAAAGAACTGGTTTATTTCTGTCAGTAAACACGATTTCTTAATGACTCATACAGAACAAAGGGCTGAATGTTTAATGAAATTGAGATGTAAAATACAAGATCTTACTGGTTCTGTTAATACTTCCCAGCAAAGAGGAGTAACCTCAGGCCATTAGACACCTCAGGAGGACATCTCACTGCAGCATTCCTGACCCCTACCAGCAGGGCAGGTAATCCAGATGCAGTGATTGCCCTTCCTGTCCTGGGACTGTGGGCTCCCTGCTGACAGCCCAGCAGAGCCCACTGGGTTTTCATGGTCCTCACCGCCTCTATTGTTCTGGCATTTCTCTCTCTCTCTCTCTTTTTTTTTTTTTTAAATGTAACAAACGGGCTTAGTCTATAGCAGGTAACTGAAGCGAACACCCTTTGACATCAGCTGTAAGGAGACTGTTAGGAACACATTTAACGGTAGGAAAATGAGATGGCAGCCGCCCTGCCAGGGTGCCTGACGCAGTGCTTGGGTCCCGCCCTTGGGGAGGCTGAGCTCAGTCTCCTATGGAAGCTATCCTGTGTGGTTTGGCCTCCACACCCAGACCGGCCTCAGCTCAGAGTCTGTGTAGGTGGAGACCCTGTAGTGATCCCGCCTTCGTGGCCATGATGGACGCCCTCCTGGACAATGTGGACATTGGTCCTGAGAGTTTCTAAGTGCCCCTGGCAGCTTCCAAGTGTCTGAGATACCCAGTGTGTGGTCCCCGGGGGCTCATGCACACAGTCAAAGAAGCTCCTTCCGATTTCTCAGTCTGTAAATATGAGTTGATTGTAATTGGCTGTGATCAGTATTAGCTTCTGTTCCACAGGAAGTAAGAAAATAAAACTTTTCATCTTATGATTGACTATTAATAACTTCCCAACCATTATTCTCATTTTGCAGCAGAGTGTTGGTTTGTATTCAGTTAGACTTGACCTCCAGATTGTGAGAGGGTGTGGTGGTGCTAACCTCTGAGGAGGAATTCCACTCGACATTTAAAATCACTTTGTTTTTAACCTAGCCTGTCACCCTCCACCCTCAAGTACTGCGTCTGTGGAGTGGAGCTCATTCTGTGAAGCGCTTGCTGCAGGATCTGGAATCCCCTTCTGCACGTGCTTGTGAGCTGTGTGTGCATGTGTGTGTACGTGTGTGCATGCACATGTGTACATTGTGCATATGTATATCTGCATGTGTGTGTACATGTGTGTGTGTGTGCACGTGTGTGCATGAGTGCGCATGTGTGTACCTTGGTGAGAAATGGAATGTCTCCTGCCATATCAGTAAACAAGGATGTCACAGTCATCAGTGATGGCAACCATCACGGATGGTGAGCTGGTGAGCCCTGAGGGAACTCAGGAAGGAAGGAATACCTGCCATCCATCAGCCATCAGACTGCAGCCACTCTCCATGGTGAGCCCTGAGGACGCTCAGGACATGAACACAAAGGATAGGGACTTCCCTGGCTGCCCAGTGGTTAGGACTTCACCTTCCAAGAGGGGAGGGGAAGGATGGGGGTGGGTTCCATCTCTGGTCGGGGAGCCATGATCCCACATGCCTAGCAGCCAAAAAACCAAAACATAAACATAAAACAGGCACAATATTGTAACAAATTCAATAAAGACTTTGAAAAAAAGAGAGAGGAAGACACAGGATACTGGCCCCAGAGAGCGGAGGTAATGTCAAAGGAATGATTTCATTGAACCCAGACTCTTGCATCTTCCCATACACAGAAAATTGCTGAATTCTTTAACTTGGGACATCTGTTTTTCTTTAATTAACAATCATCTTCTGATGTTCAGACTACCTTCCCTTTGTTGCAAAAACTTCTATATAAGCTGGCTCCTCCTCTCACCTCCTCAGAGCAGTTCTCTCAGGGTCACTTGAGATGCTGTCCCCTTGGCTTGAAGTCCTAAAACTTCCCACAGAATAAAATGTAACTCTCAGCTTTTAGGTTGTAACTATGAGTTGATCAGCAATGACACAAACAGGCAAACATTTATAAATGGTTTGATACTATATCAGCCTTGAGAGCCATTATTCAGTGGTCATTTGTTCTCTAGACCTTCCTACCAGGGCCCCTTCCAGGTGCTTGGGATCCAGTAGAGAGATGGAGCCTGGTCCCCACCTCTCCTGCCGCCACACCTCAGGCTCACAACAGATGGTCCTTGAAGAGGTGGGGTGGGCAATGCCTCAGTGCCCTTCCTGGGCATGGCTTACCTCTGCCCCCAGTGAATAAATGCCAAGTCATGATGAGGTCCAGTCACCAGCGTCTGGATTGTGGAATCTGTCTCCTGACCACCCCCACCCACCACCTTCCTCCTAGCTCCCTGCCCCCACCTCACTCAGCTGTTCAAACCTCAGCTAGATTGGTCTCCATAAAGCCAGAGTCCCACCCTGTCCTCAAGCCCAGAGGCCTCTGTGGGTATCCCCTGACCCAAGAACAGCCCTGGTCTTCACAGCGACAGGGCACCCCCCCACCCTGTGTCCAGCCCTGTCCATGCCACTCTGGCCATGTTTGCGTCCCTGTAGTTCCTCCAGCTCACCAGCCAGGCCCCCAACCCAGAACCTCTCACCAGCTGTCACTCGGTCCAAGGTGACCACAGGGCCCACTCCACCACCCCTAGAGTCTTTCTCAGATGTGGCCTCCTTGGTGAAGCCTTTCCCATCCGTCCCGTCAATGGCTGTTACCTCCTCTCCCTGACCTCCTTCCCAGGAGGAGGCGTGGGTGACAGCGCTGCCAATGGCCCAGCTCTTGTCCTGACGGGCCTGACCCCTGGGGTCACGAGAAGGGATGGACAGAGGTCCACGTGGCCTCCAAGGAGAAGCCAGAGCTTCTGAAGGCCTGTGCTGGGCTGGAGCCCTGAGCTCTTCAGTCCCATCTGTCTCTACTCAGGGGTGCTTGTGACTGGATTGACCTCTGACCTCCTCCTAAAATGGGGAGGGGGCAGGGTGCAACCTGTCAAAGAATGACATAGCCTGAGGAGGTAACATAAACTGATTAGAACCCAGAGGGTCCAAGATGGCAGACGAGTTGACTTCCACTAGACCTTGAGCCTCAGTGTACGCTCATTGTAACACCTGAACAAGCTAAATGACACACCCAGGCACCATGATAGTTCTCAGGACGACCTTCAAAGACCAAAAGGGGGCAGTGGTCCAACCCCTGGAAATCCCCAACCCTTCCCCAAAATAGTTGAAATAATCCTCCCGATCATTAGCCTATGAAACTACCCAGCCCATGAAAACTAACCACACCACATTTTGGGGCCACTCTCACCTTCTGCACTCTATCTGTGGAGTGTGTTTCTAAATGAATCCTTTTCTTACCTAGACTTTGTCTCTCACTGAATTCTCTCTGCGAGGAGACATCTAGAACCTGAGCTTCATTAAGTGTCAAAATGAGGTGTGTGATCCCAGTTAAAAGACCACAGATTCAAGCCCCAGTCAGGGTTTAGGTTGGGCTGGACTCCCAGCTAAGTATGTTTGAGCCCCAGTCTGAGGGGCATGGTTTCACTTTCAGCTCAGGCTGTGCCCTGGGCTCCTGGGGGACCCCATCTACATTGCAGGCATGGAAGATGCTTAGTGATGTTGTCACATTAGGTGATGAGTCTCTGGCAGGTGATGGTCAATGGATGCTCTAATGCATGATGGGGGCAAAGGTCTCAGATTCAGTGCAGTTGGCATATGACTTCATCTTTTAGCATCATAGAGGGCGTTGATTGACTCTTTTCTATCTTAGTTGAAGAAAGAAGTAAGAAATACGTTGAAAGAAAGTGAAAGTCAGTCAGTTGTGTCCGACTCTTTGCGACCCCATGGACTATACAGTCCATGGAATTCTCCAGGCCAGAATGCTGGAGTGGGTAGGTAGCCTTTCCCTTCTCCAGGAGATCTTCCCAACCCAGGGATCCGACCCATGTCTCCTGCATTGTGGGCAGATTCTTTACCAGCTGAGCCACAAGGGAAGCCCAAGAATATTGGAGTGGGTAGCCTATCCCTTCTCCAGCGGATCTTCCCGACCCAGGAATCGAACTGGGGTCTCCTGCATTTCAGGTGGATTCTTTACCAACTGAGCTATGAGGGAAGCCCAAGATATATGTTGTGTTAGAGTTAAAACTGCTTTGAAAGACAGCTAAGTATGAAAATGAGTGTTTAGGAGGGCCTGACTGTGTGATCACTGAACTAGAGCCAGACATCCTGAAATGTGAAGTCAAGTGGGCCTTAGAAAGCATCACTATGAACAAAGCTAGTGGAGGTGATGGAATTCCAGTTGAGCCATTTCAAATCCTGAAAGATGATGCTGTAAAAGTGCTGCACTCAATATGCCAGCAAATTTGGAAAACTCAGCAGTGGCCACAGGACTGGAAAAGGTCATTTTTCATTCCAATCCCAAAGAAAGGCAATGCCAAAGAATGCTCAAACTACCGCACAATTGCATTCACCTCACACGCGAGTAAAGTAATGCTCAAAATTCTCCAAGCCAGGCTTCAGCAATATGTGAACCATGAACTTGCAGATGTTCAAGCTGGTTTTAGAAAAGGCAGAGGAACCAGAGATCAAATTGCCAACATCTGCTGGATCATGGAAAAAGCAAGAGAGTTCCAGAAAAACATCTATTTCTGCTTTATTGACTATGCCAAAGCCTTTGACTGTATGGATCACAATAAACTGGAAAATTCTGAAAGAGATGGGAATACCAGACCACCTGACCTGCCTCTTGAAAAATCTGTATGCAGGTCAGGAAGCAACAGTTAAAACTGGACATGGAACAACAGACTGGTTCCAAATATGAAAAGGAGTACGTCAAGGCTGTATATTGTCACCCTGCTTATTTAACTTATGTGCAGAGTACATCATGAGAAAAGCTGGACTGGAAGAAACGCAAGCTGGAATCATGATTGCCGGGAGAAATATCAATAACCTCAGATACGCAGATGACACCACCCTTATGGCAGAAGGTGAAGAGGAACTAAAAAGCCTCTTGATGAAAGTGAAAGTGGAGAGTGAAAAAGTTGGCTTAAAGCTCAACATTCAGAAAACGAAGATCATGGCATCCGGTCCCACCACTTCATGGGAAATAGATGGGGAAACAGTGGAAACAGTGACAGACTTTATTTTTGGGGGCTCCAAAATCACTGCAGATGGTGACTGCAGCCATGAAATTAAAAGACGCTTACTCCTTGGAAGGAAAGTTATGACCAACCTAGATAGCATATTCAAAAGCAGAGACGTTACTTTGCCAACAAAGGTCCGTCTAGTCAAGGCTATGGTTTTTCCTGTGGTTATATATGGATGTGAGAGTTGGACTGTGAAGAAGACTGAGCGCCGAAGAATTGATGCTTTTGAAGTGTGGTGTTGGAGAAGACTCTTGAGAGTCCCTTGGACTGCAAGGAGATCCAACCAGTCCATTATGAAAGAGATCAGCCCTGGGATTTCTTTGGAAGGAATGATTCTAAAGCTGAAACTCCAGTACTTTGGCTACCTCATGCAAAGAGTTGACTCATTGGAAAAGACTCTGATGCTGGGAGGGATTGGGGGCAGGAGGAAAAAGGGACGACAGAGGATGAGATGGCTAGATGGCATCACTGACTCGATGGACGTGAGTCTGAGTGAACTCCGGGAGTTGGTGATGGACAGGGAGGCCTGGCGTGCTGCGATTCATGGGGTCGCAAAGAGTTGGATACAACTGAGCGACTGAACTGAATTGAACTGACGGTGTTTGAGGGGCTTCCCTGGTTGCTCAGTGGTAAAGAACCTGCCTGCCAATGCAGGAGATGAAGGTTCAATCCTTGAAGATCCCCTAGAAAAGGAAATGGCAACCCATTCTAGTATTCTTCCTGGGAAATCCCATGGACTGAGGAGCCTGGTGGGCAAAGTCTATAAGTTGCCAAGAGTTAGACTCGACTTAGCAAGTAAACAACAGTGACCTCGTTTGAAGAAAAGCCTGAGGGAACTTCCGTGGTGGTACAGTGGCTGAGATTCTAAGCTACCAATGCAGGGGGCCTGGGTTCAATTCCTGGTCAGGGAGCTAGATCCCACGTGCCACAGTTAAGATCTGGACCAGCCAAGTAAATATATATTTAAAAAGAAAGGCCTGAGATTAGATAGCCTTTTAAACTAGTTTGGGAAGCGTAGATTGTAAATGTAAAAATTGTCTTTCTTAGCCTGTCTGATTATGTAACTGACCTTTGGGAGACTGTCCCGTGTCCTGTTTCTATATTATGCCCCTTCTGTTTCCATATCCTCAGTTTTGTTTTCTCACCACTAGCCCTGGCTCCTGTCTGTGAAGGACAGGAGGTCACAGGGTTTTAGGGGCTCTCATACTGGAATGGACATCACGTAGGTTTTCACTGGCAAGGGGAATACAACCTCCGGGAGATGGTGAAGGACAGGGAAACCTGGCCTGGGGCAGTTCGTGGTTTCAGAGTCAGACAAGACTTAGCAACTGAACAGCGACAACCCTGCTCCAGCCAGGTTCCTCCCAAGCAGAGTGGGGATCACAGCCCTTCCCATGAGGACTCCTGGCAGGTCGCCCGGAGTGGAAAGGACTCGGCTCAGGGAGCCTCTCCTTCATGAGGACGGGGGCAGCTCTGATGATGTGATACACAGATGCAGCCCCTGCGGGTGGGACCACCATCCAGCTGTGCAGGTCTTCTGTGTTGGCAGTTCTCCGGTAAGCTTCAGACCAGCGGCTTAGGACATGTGTTATTTACTCCCTCGTTTGTAGAGATGGGGAGTCTGCACCTGGACTGCAGTTTAACCTGGGCACCCGGCGAGGGGCTGAGCTGACAGGGCTCTAATTCCTTCTCTGCCAAGTATGTCATGGTGTTTCTCTTAAATGTTATGACTAGAAGCACATAGAATTTACCATCATGGCCATTTTTAGTGTGTGATTCAGCAGTGTTAGGAGTATTTACATTGTTGTGAATCAGACCTCCAGAACATCTTCATCTTCCCGCAGGGAATCTGTGTATCTTCCCACCAGGCCCTGGCAGCCAGGGTTCTGCTTTCTCTGTCTGTAGGCCTCCCTACACTAGGTATGTAACATAAGGGAAATCACGCCGTATTTGTCCCTTGGTGATGGACTTGTCTCACTGAGCACAAAATCAGCGTGCATACATGTTGAGGCATGTGTCAGACTTTCCTTTTTAAGGTTGTGTGGGTGGTGCTCCCTGAGGGCTTCAGTGACAGTTCATCTGTCATCTGTCAATAGATGTTTGTGTTGCTTTTACCTCTTGGCTCTTGTGCATGATGCTACTGTGAATGTGTCTGTTCAAATATCCCTTTGAGACCCTGCTTTCAGTTCTCCTGGATACACACCTAGAAGTGTAATTGCTGCTCATTTGGTAGTTCTGCTTATAACTTTCTGAGGAACTCGCATTCCTTTTTCCATAGCTGTTGCACATTTTACAACCCCAGCAACAATGCACAAAGCTGCCAGATTCTCTATATCCCCGCCAGCACTTGTTATTTTCTGTTTTGTTTCATTTTGTTTTGTTTTGTAATAGACGTCTTAGTGGCTGTGAGGGGGGTATCTCATTGTGGTTCTGATTTACATTCCCTGATGATTAGTGATGGGAAACATCTTTTCATGTCTCTGTTGACCATTTGTATATATATATGTGTGTGTGTGTGTGTGTGTGTGTATATATATATATATATATATTTTTTTTTTTTGAGAAATGTCTGTTTTAAGTCCTTTGCCTAGTTCTTAGTTGGATTATGTGAATTTTTTTTTGTTTCTGAATATTAACTCCTGATCACATATATGATATGCAAATATATTTTCCCATTCCATAGGTTGACTTTTTACCCTGTTGATTGTTGGTTGACTTTTTTGATGCACAGAATTTTTAAGTTTGATGTAGTCAAATTTGTCCATTTTTGTTTTGTTGCCTGCACTTTTGGTGTCATATTCAAGGAGTCCTTGTCCAATCCAATGTCATCCCGCTTTCCCCTGTGTTTTCTTCTAGGAGTCTTTTATAGAGTTTTGTGTTTTTAATTTTAGGTCTTTAATTCATTTGGGGTTAATATTTTTAAGTAGTTCAAGATAAGGGCCCAACTTCCTCCTTTTGCATATGGAAATCCACTTTCCCAACATTATTTGTGGAAGAAATTCCTTTCCCATCATGCCGGTTTTAAGGGTAGGGGAGAGAGAGTGACAAGGGAGGGGATAGTTATTTGGGGAAAAAAGAGGAGCTCATGTGTTTTTTAGTTTTGGCACATGTTTGGCACACATGGAGAGAGGTATACATTCGTCTTGGCCAGTGAGACATGCTTGCAACAATTATGGAGAGCTTGTTTCCTCAAGGTAGATAGGGTTCAATGGCTGTTTATATTGTTTGTGTGGAGAAAAGTAAGTCTCAAGATGTGACAGGAATACAATATCCTCTCTGGCCCCAAAGAGATCCACTTTCCAGAACCCAGGGTTTCCGGAAGCCAGAAGTGCTGGCAGGCTGGTGTGGGGGAGGAAATCTTTTTAGTGGCAAAGTAACGAGGCCCTGAGTTCCCCAGAGAAAGACAGAGCCACTGACTCGAATAGGCTCCATCCCTCTTCTCCCAGGCCTGGCGCTTCTCACAGCAGTGTCTCGGGGGATGTGACCATCCTGGAGGCGAACAACTGGGCAGGCACAGACCCTGAGTAACTGGACGACAGACTGCCCTGCGGCCCTCACCTGCAGGGGTGAGGCAGGGGCACAGAGCTATTCCTCTTGCTGCTGAAGATTTGGCCTCTGAGTACCCAGAGACCAGAGAGACCTGGGCTCCAGGAGAACTGGAGTAAGTCTGAGTAGCTGAGGGACAGGTATGTAGATCTCATTTGTTTTATATATATATCAACTACATTAGTAATATATATATATATATATATATTACTAATGTAGTTGATGTTCAGTTGCTAAGTGGAGTCTGACTCCTTGTCACCCCATGAACTGCAGCACATCAGGCTCCTCTGTCCTCTACCATCTCCTGGAGTTTGCTCAAACTCATGTCCATTAAGTCAGTGATGCCATTCAACCATCTCATCGTCTAGCCCCCCTGCCCCCTTCTCCTGCCCTCAATCCTGCCCAGCATTGGGGCCTTTTCCAGTGAATCTAATGTGGTAGCATTTTTCCAAGCTGCTAAACATTGCAACTGTCTGATTCTCTTGTTAAAATCTCTGGGCTATGAACAAGCTTATGGACACCATGTTAGTATTTTTATTGCTTTCTTTTCTGCAGTAAGTGCTGAGTGCCTATGTATTATTTATTGTGAGGGACTTGGCTATTGTGCATCCTTCCTCGGGTTACAGTGCGGTACAGGAGACTCGGTGTTTATAAAGTAACGGTAATAACTGGTAAGACAAAAGCTTGCTTTTCAGATTGTCTTTGGAGGTCCTCTGCTGGAGGAGAGATGCCTTTCAAGGGCTGGAGTGAAATACCATGTAGTTTAAGGGTCTGGGTCTTCGCCCACATCTCATCCTGTGTGGAAGCAGCGGTGGTTCTGTGGGTCCCATGGGGCGGATGGGACCTGAGAAGTGTTTGAGCCACATTTCAGTCCTGCTCTGCTGTCCTGGATGTTCTTGTGGAGCTGTTGGCAAACAGTGTGGACGCCCCGAAAGAAAACGTGGGTGGGTGTGATCACTCATCACCCACATGGCTGACTGAGGTGGGCAGTGGACGGTCTCCTGGAAATGCTGACAGCTCCCCTGGCCTCTCGTTCAGAGGGAAGGGAACCAGGCAGCCTCATGGAACGTCCTGTAAACACTTTAGCTGAAGGGAAAGGTGAGCACAGTGACCGTTTCAGACGATGAACATTACACATTTAATCTCTTCTCAGAAGACTCTTGCTGTTTAGTTTTTGTGCATTTAACACATAATCCTGTATGGTAAAAAGACACAGAGATGAGTGGGCTCTGAGTCCTTGCTTGAGGAAGCTGTTCCATGGGTGGAGGGGCTGGTGGCCCCAAGCATGGCTGATGGGGAAGGTCTCCCTTGGAGCTGCGTGTCCTCTGGGAGCTTGGCCAGGTCTGCCTGCCTGCAGGCCAAGAAACACTGGCCCTGACATGTTAGAAAGGAGGGTAAAGGATGAAGGTCTTCCGGAAAATGTGGCTTTAGTGCAGTGGTTGCAAAACTGCCATGAGATGCAGACATACAGGCTATGAAGTGCGTGGGGCTCGTGTGGGCACTGGGGATGCTGTGGGTGGCCTGACCATCACAGAGCCGCTGGGGACAGAGGACCGGGGAACTGCAAACCCAGCCTTTTTCACCTTCACCTGACTTTGTGCCCATCCTGTGTGTCTCAGTGTTTCTGCTTCACCTCCAGGAGTTTCCCTTCATTGGGTCTGCACCCGCACCACCCCCACCCCCACTCCCCACCCCCCCCCCTCGCAATCCATCCTCTCTTGGCCTAGAACCTGGCCCACCCACAGTTCTTGAACATGCCGTGTGAGCGAGCTTTGCTGGTTCTCCGTGGCTTCCTGGACTGCACCAGGCATGCTTGACCAGTGCTCCCCAAGTTGTAGTGAAGAGTGAGGCTCTTTAAAAAAATTTCCAAGTGGTAAAGAATCCGTGTGCCAATGCAGGAGACAATGGATTTGATCCCTGATTCAAGAAGATCCCGCATGCCTCAGAGCAGCTAAGCCTGTGACCTACAACCTACTGAGCCTGCGCTCTAGAGCCCGGGAACCATAACTACTGAAGTCTGTGGCTCTAGAGCCTGAACTCTGCACCAAGAGAAGTCCACACACTACCACTAGAAAGCCCAAGCGGCAACAAAGACCCAACACAGCCAAAAATAAGACAAAATAAAGTAGGAAGTTAGTGTTAGTCACTCAGTTGTGTCTGACTCTTTTCAACCCCATGGACTTTTTTCCAGTTCATTGTTGACCGGTGCTTCTGTGAAGGACAATAAAAATGGGTTACTAGAAAAATGAAATGAAAAGAAGCCATATGAATACAAGTCTCATTTCTTCCTCTTAGATTCAGAAGGTGTAGAATTTCCCTGTCAAATTAGTAACTTTATACCTGTTCTCGACTGTTGCGCTGACTTGTAGGTGGAGACTCTGAGTCCCTCACAGTCACAGGTATACTGAGGAGCTCTGCAGCAGGAGGCCCTGCTTCCCCTTGTGTTTTAACTCCCTGCAGCGATCTTTCCGCCATGCTTTTAGTTTCCTGCCTGGAATGTTCAGCAGCTGTTAGCCAGTTATCTCAACTAGGAAACTGAAAGGAAACTAATGGTAGTTGAGTTGCCATGTGCCAGCCGGTGCATGACATGTGTGTTTGTTTGTTTTTTAATAACTTACTTGTTTATTTTTGGCTCTGCTGGGTCTTCATTGCTGCGCAGGCTTTTCCCTGGTTGCTGCGAGCAGCGGCTGCTCTAGTTGCGGTGTGCAGGCTTCTCATTGTGATGGCTTCTCTTGCTGTTGAGCATGGGTTGTAGGGTGCACGGGCTTCAGGAGTTGTGGCACACATGCTCTCGAGTTCAGGCTCAGTAGTTGTGGTTCACAGGCTTAGTAGCTCTGTGGCAGGTGGGAGCTTCCTGGGCCAGCGATTGAACCCGTGTACTCTGCATTGGCAAGTGGATTCTTATCCACTGTTCTAGCAAGGAAGTTCCTTCTAATGTATTGTTGAATTTGCTAATGTTTTGTTAAGGATTTTTACATCTGTGTCCATTAGGGATATTAACCTATAATTTTTTTTCTTACAATATTCTTGTCTGGTTTTTTATGTCAGGATGATGGATGCTGGCCTTCTAAAATGAGTTTGGGCATGTTCCTTCCTCTTTTATCTTTTGGAAGAGTTTGAGAGTCACTGGTATTAACTCTTCCTTAAATACTTGGTAGAAGTCAAAAAAAGTCTGGTCCTAGACTTTTGTTTTCTGGGAGGTTTTGTTTACTGAGTCAGTCAACTTACCAGCTCAGATTTTCTGTTTCTTCATGATTCTGCCTTCTGCAGTGTGCTTTAATTTTTTATTTCTAAGTAGTCCTCAAAACAACCCTGCAATACAGTAGGTGATATTAGCCCCAGTGGAGGGGTGAATGAATTCACTTGAGTTCACAGACTCAGTTAAGTGGGCCTGAGACCTCACTGTGGGCACGCCCCAGTCTATGGGGATGCAGGAGGAAGCTGAACAGACGAAGCTCGAATCCTTGAGGGGCTTATGTCTCTGCTGTGGGGAGAGGTCAGAACCAAACACGTCAGATGTATTAGGTGGTAATGAGTCATGGGTAGAGAAGGAGGTTGGACAAATGTCTAGGGGTGGGAAGCAGACTTCACTGTCACTACATCAGAGCAAAGATTTCAAGGGGCTGAGGAGACCCCTGACACCCAAAGCCAGCTGTGGTGGTGAGGGGCCTGAAGGTTTTTGAAGAGCTCACTGAAGGTAAAGAACTTCCTCCCAGGTAGTAGATGGATGATGTGGGTTTTCACTCAATTTTGGCTTTTTTATTATACTTTAGCATCTTTATTCAGTCTCCAGGTTCTGGTTTAGAAGACGCCTGAATCCAAATAAAGTGGAAACCCACTTGGGAGTTTGTGTATGTCGAGGGGTGAGGTTGAAAGTCTGCTCTTTGTGTGGGTTTTGCTTTTGATTGGGTCTGGATATTTTCTAAGGCTTTGAATATCTTTTTCCTAAGGGTACACAATACAAGAGTTTTGTGGTTGAATTTCCATTTTGAAGTGGGTGAAATGTCTCCAGGGGCCGCAGAATGCTAGACAGCATCAGGAAAAGACTTTTCAAAGGAGAACAGCTGATTAAAGCTCTGGAGAGCATCTGGTGTTGCTTTTGTTTGAGCATTTCGCAGTCAAGCGCTGTGCACGTTGTCCCCGCTCACACAAACCTGTGCGAGGCAGCCTCTCCTCCCTCTGGCCACTCTCGTGCTGCCCAGGACCCCGCTCTGCACAGACCCTGTACCTGTGGTTCAGGCTACTGCTGCTGCTAAGTCACTTCAGTCGTGTCTGACTCTGCAGCCCCATAGACAGCAGCCCACCAGGCTCCCCTGTCCCTGGGATTCTCCAGGCAAGAACACTGGAGTGGGTTGCCATTTCCTTCTCCAATGCATGAAAGTGAAAAGTGAAAGTGAAGTCGCTCAGTCGTGTCCGACCCTCAGCGACCCCATGGACTGCAGCCTTCCAGGCTCCTTCATCCATGGGATTTTCCAGGCAAGAGTACTGGAGTGGGGTGCCATTGGATATCTTTAAATCATAGCCCCTATTTTTCACTTGTTTGAAAAATCAGCTTTTTACAACAAATTGAATACAACCTTGTAAATCAACTATATGTGAAAGGGAAGTCTCTTAGTCGTGTCCGACTCTTCGCAACCCCATGGACTGCAGCCTACCAGGCTCCTCCGTCCATGGCTGCTGAACCCCAAACTCCCCTTTGCCTGTCACTCAGCCCCAGATTGCATTGTGGAGAGTGTCGTCACTCATGACTCCAGGGTGTAACTTTCTCACTTCAGCTTGAACTTGAATGCCACATAAAATTGCCATGGCTAGTATTCCTTAGCAGTAGCAGTATGCCCATATGTGTTTTACAGATGAGAAATGTGACATAACTTACTCAAGATGATCATCCCCGGATTGCTGCTACACTATTGTGTTTTTCAGCTACAGTTTGGATTGAGCTTTTGTGGGTTGCTCATGATTCTATTAATGAAATGTATTATATGGCTCCTATGGAAATTCCAAAATTGCAAACTTAATATAGAATTGGCTTCAAATTTTTCATGCTTGAGTTGGGGACTAATTAAATATTGTTCAGTTTTTACAACCTTGCTAATTTTTTAAAAAGACTATATTTTAGTGTATTTTTAGATTCAGAGCAAAGTTGAAGGGAAGGTACAGGATTTCCTGTACACCTTCTACCCTACACGTGTACAACCTCCCCTGTTATCAGCATCCCTCGCCAGATAATGCGTTTGTTGCAACTGATGAACCTACATTGACAGATTGTGGTCCCCAAAGCCCCTAGTTTACATTAGGGTTCATGCTTGGTATTGTAATTCTGTGGGTTTGGAGAAGTGCATAAGGACATGTGTCCATCATTCTGGTATCATACAGAATGGGTTTTTTAAATTTTTCATTTATTTATTTTTGGCTGTGCTGGGTCTTCTTTGCTGCATGAGCTTTTCTCTAGTTGTGGCGAGTGGGGGCTACTCTCTAGTTGAGATGCGCTGGCTTCTCATTGCTGTGGCTTCTCTTGTTGCTGTGCACAGGATCTGGGCGAGCAGGCTCAATAGTTGTGGTACATGGGCTTAGTTGCTCCACACCATGTGGGTTCTTCCTGGATCAGGGGTTGAACCCATGACTGCTGCATTTGCAGGTGGATTTCTTATCCACTAAGCCACCAGGGAAGCTCCAGATCGTTTTTATGGCCCCCAAGTCCTCTATGCTTTGTGTCCTCATTTCTCCCCCGCCCACTCCCATGTGGAAATTTAATAATTTGGGTAGGTATACCTCCCCATTCAGTGGGGGATACTCTTATTACTTTTGGAGTATTTAGCCACTGTAGGCAGCATCCACTTAGTAACAGGCCTCAGCAGCCTTGTGGGCATCAGTCCTGACCTCTCACACTACTTTTCTCCTCAATAGTTTGTTTTATCATTTGTAACTTTCCCTCCATGGTCAAGGGGGATTGGATTTTTAAACCTGGAGTGGTGTATTTTTTTTATACATTTGCAAACATAGGACTTCCCACATGGTTCAGTGGTAAAGAATCTGCCTGCCAATGCAGGAGCTGCGGGTTTGATCCCTGGGTCAGAAAGATCCCCTGGAGAAGGAAATGGCAACCCACTCCAGTATTCTTACCTGGAGAATCCCCATGGACAGAGGAGCCTGGTGGGCTACAGTCCATGGGGTCGCAAAGAGCAGGACACAACTGAGTGCACATGCCCCCACACGCAGAAGCATAGTATATGCTTTTAAAATGGGAGCTAACCCTTCTTCACACAGTGGGAAACTGAAGTCAGCAAGCTTGGCCCCATGCCTGTGCAGCCTGGCCTGACCCTCCCCTGTCCCCTGCTCCCCACCCCCGAAGTGAGCTTGAGGCAGAAGGCTGGCTCCCGGCCTCGCCCTTTAGCACAGCCACCTCTCCCTCCCAGCTGTCCTCCCCTCTCCCCTTCTCTCCTTGGAGTCTGTTGGGCCCTTTTCTCCACTATAGCCTCAGGGTTCTGCTGTCCTGGACTGAGGGTCTGCACTGTCCCCCTGACCTGTGGTGAGGACGGGGGGCAGTGCAGTTGCGCCCTCCTGTGCCCACCTTCCCTCATAGGCCCTCTTCACTCTTTTCTCTGAAAAACTGTGTCTTGGCTTGCAATGACTGTTCCAGCAGTCAGTCTGAGTCATCCAGGGTGTTTAGTCTTTCCTGAGAATAGGAGGGGCCATTGGATAATGGGTGATGTAGTATTCATGAGTCTGTAGCCAAACCTGACCCACAGAGGTGCCAACAGGACAGAAGGAGTCATGGGGTGGCACCGACAGGACACGTGCTCCTTACCTGCCTCAGGAGGGACTGGACTAAGGCCAGTTTGATGTTTGTCTGCACTTGAGATAGTCGTGGTGGGGCTGCAGACAGAGCAGGGGGCTCAGGGTGGAGGGGAGGCTTGCGGTGGAAGACCCTTCAAGTGGTAGCGCTTTGGCCATCAGGTAGCTTGATGACCTCAGAAATCCTCTGGATTAGTAGTTATCAGTGGAGCTGGAATCATTCCCTAAGGAAAGAAAAATGAAATTTGCTCAGTTGTGTCTGATTCTTAGCAACCCCATGGATTGTAGCCCACCAGGCTCCCCTGTCCATGGGATTCTCCAAGCAAGAATACTGGAGTGGGTAGTCATTTCCTCCTCCAGGAGATCTTCCCAACCCAGGGATCAAACCCAGGTCTCCCACATTGCAGGTGGATTCTTTACCAGCTGAACCACCAGGGAAGCCCATTCCCTAAAGAGCCACTGGGAACTTGTGGACACTTTTGTTACCTTGATGGTTTAGGGCTCATAGATATGGAGTTGCTGGGGCCGTGGATACTGGGTGGGGGTGGGGCCAGGGAGCTGGATGTCAGAGTTTGCATCCATAGTTTTTAAAAAAGGAAAAGGCATTTTTTTTATAATTCTCTGAGCATAGCACCTACTTCTGTTTTAGATATGGTAAAAGAGTACTTTCACACAGTTTAATAAACACCAAGTTTTCTAGGCATGCCTGGGATTTGTAAACAGTTTGCTTGGCTTTTTACTTAAATCTTTACTCTCATAAGTTGTATTAATTTCTTTTTTATCATATTTAGAAGTTCAAATATGGGCTTCCCTGGTGGTTCAGATGGTAAAGAATCTGCCTGCAATGCAGGAGACCTGGGTCCAATCCCTGGGTTGGGAAGATCCCCTGGAAAAGGGAATGGCTGCCCACTCCTTCTCCTATTTTTGCCTGGAGAATTCCATGGACAGAGGAGCCTGGCGGACTACAGTCTATGGGCCGCAAAATGTCAGACACAACTGAGCAACTAACACTTTCACAGAAGCTCAGAGCCTTTAAGACAGTCGGTTCAGTTCAGTTCAGTTCAGTTGCTCAGTTGTGTCCCACTCTTTGCGACCCCATGGATTGCAGCACACCAACGTTCTCTGTCCATTACCAACTCCCAGAGCTTGCTCAAACTCATGTCCTTTGAGTCGGTGATGATGGTCTATTGAAAAGGTTTTGTTTTGGTTTATTTTGTTTAAATGAGAGATGATTGGTAAACTAAAGTTTTCTCCAGTGAGATAAGAGACCATAGGGAAAGCTTATGTATAGGGATGAATAATGATGAACTTTTGGGTTATAATGTGTTTCATAGTCAGGATGTAAGAAGAATGTTTAAAGATGGAGAAGTGGGACTTCCCTGGTGGTCCAGTGGTTAAGACTGCATTCCCAATGCAGGGGGCATGAGTCCAACCCCTGGTCAGGGAACTAGATCCTACACACTGCAGCAAAGACCCTGGGCGCTGCAACCAAGACCCAGCACAGTCAACTACATTTTTAAAAATGAAAAATGAAAAAGCTCAAGATGGAGAGGTTCAGTAGCACTTGATAGACTGGGTAAAACAAGTGGGTTGAAGTTATCCCAGAGCCTTTCAAAGGCAGAACTGAAAAGCTATGCGTGGATATGGAACATGTTACAGATTAGATCCGTGTATTCTGAATATCCCGTTTAAAGGATATTCGGTGGGAAGGAACTAACCTGATGGCATTGTGTCTGTCTGGGGGCCTATGAAGGAAAACAGAAGCCTGACCGTGGGCTAGTGGAGAAGGTAGGTCCCTTTATAGGGTACCCAGCCTCTGGTGGGCAGGGGGTGACTTGGAGCAGAGCTCACCTGCTGGAGGGGGCTGGCCTCAGCGGCTCTTCTCCCAGGGACCTCCACCTGCCCCAAGGTCCTCACCTCACGTGCGCTTGTGTGTACGTGTGTGTGTGTGTGTGTATGCATGCCCTGGGGGCCTTGTGACTCCTAGGACCTCTGTCTGCCACACAGTCCTCACCTCACTCAGGCATGCGTGTGTACATGCGCACATGCTCGTGTGTGTGTGTGTATGTGTGCACGTGCCCAAGGCTTCCTCCCTTTCTTTCTCCTCCTGAGAGATGTGGCCGCTTCCCAGGGTTTGTGTCTGTAGCAGGAGTGGGGCAGGGGCCTGGTTCTCCCCACAAACAGCCCCCAAGTTCCCAGAAAGGAGTGAATTAACAAAAACCAGAAGATTCTGGCTGAAAGTTTACTGTGTGCATATGACGTGAGA
Organism: Bos mutus; assembly: GCF_027580195.1. NCBI lineage: Eukaryota > Metazoa > Chordata > Mammalia > Artiodactyla > Bovidae > Bos > Bos mutus. Next base: position 61,956,035 of record NC_091627.1, read on the forward strand.
CATCCACCAGCTCTGATGGTCGGGGCTGCAGGTGAGGCTCGGAGCCAAGCCTGAATCTCCGAGCTTCCAATGCCCACAGAGACCTTCTGCTTGCCTCCCAGACCCTCCTCCTCAGGCTCTATGCTGGGGCAACCAATGGAGGTGATGGGTTGTTTTCTTGTTCCGGATCTGCCTCATTTTCCTGGTGGCTCAGTGGTAAAGAATCTGTCTGCCAGTGCAGGAGATGTGGGTTCGATCCTTGGTTCCGGAAGATCCCTTGGAGGGGGAAATGGCAATCCATTTCAGTATTCTTGCCTGGGAAGTCACATGGAAAGAGGAGCCTGGCAGGCTACAGTTCATGGGGTCACAAAAGAAGCAGCCACAACTTAGGGACTAAACCACCACCACCACCACGAGGAATCAGACATCAGGACTCTGCTCTGTATTAAAGGAGTCGGTTCTGGACTAGTCTTGCGTCCTCGTGAATCCGGGTGGAGAAGCTTTGTTGTGTCAGGAGGAGGAAGGCTGCCCCTCGACTCTAGCAGACACCCCCTACTCTTCCTCAGTGGAAGCTTGGCACAAGGCGGCCCCAGCCGTGACTCAGCCAGGGCATAAGGGTCTGCCGCCACGGCCCAGCCCAATGGAGCATGGCCTTCCAGCCCTGGGTTTATTTTACAGAGAAGGCAAAGTAAAGACCAGCTGCTCAACCTGCTCTGTAAAGCCCCAGAGACACTCTGCTCAGAGGTGAAGGTGTCGTCCATACCCAGGGCGCTCAGCTCTTTCTGTGCTGACCCGTTGTCATTCATTTTTCTCAGCCTTGCCCTGCACGTTACAAGTGCCTTCAGTGAGTGTGGATGAACTTGGCAACTCAGTAAAGTCTGTAGAACAGCCCAGCAGGATGTGAGTTGTGACATCGGGGTGTCGTCTCACTTGAAACCACCGGGTTATCATGTAACCGTCACGTGGTTTGACTGCGTGCAGGAAGAATCCTCAATGTGGCTTCATAGGCTTAAATATAGTTCAGGGCACCAGACCTGGAGCTGAGATGAGGAAGTTCTATTCAGTGTAGGAAACAGGAGCTTAAAGATAACACACTGTGATGGCAACCCGGCTTCCCGAGCCTGATAAGCCCGTGGAATAAGGGTGGACACACAGAGAGGGGCCTGTCCCTGAGTGTGGAAGTATCAGGTAAGGACACCCTTGCACAGGTGGGGCTGTGCATGCGCAGGTAAGAGGACCCCCACGGCCTCCAGAGAAATGGAGGGGATGGCCCAGAGTGGCCGGACAAAGGCACTGTTGTACTTGTGGGTTTGTTTTCCTCTTGACTTGTCTTTCTCAGTCATTTGGAAGCAAATCTCAAAAGATGTTTGTCTAAACTTGCAAACCCAGAAGCAGTAAGGGGTCCTAGTAGCTTTTGGCAATGCTAATGTCTGCTCCCTGCTTCAAAGGGCAGCAAGGTGGTCTTGCTTCCTGGGTGTGTGTGTGACTGTGCAATGTGTGTGTGAGCAGCTGTTGTTTTATGGGTTTCACAGCAGGGTGGGTGAGGGAGGTTACTCCCTATGTTTGCAGAGAAATTGTTAACAACCTTGATAACGTTTAGTCCTCCAGTTTATGGTCCTGCAGAGTTTTGCTATAAAAGACCTTAGGAATGCTTTTTGGGATTTTATTATGTTAAATATTTTTAACTCAGATCCTGTCTGGGGTTTTAAAACAGACCAGCAAACGGGTACTGTTTAATGCTGTGGTTAGTGAACTTTGGTCATGCAGTGGTGAGAAAAAACAGCGTGAGGATTGGGGGAGCTATTCTTACTCATTAATGGTAACTGTTTAAAAATCAGCAGGACATTTGGAGGAAAATAATGCACCAAGTCTGCATTTGTAAAACATTTACAAGATCATTATTCACTCCAAAAGGATCTCTTGCCTTATTCAGGATTCACTGTGAATTTCCTTAGAGATGTAAATGTATTTATGAAACTGTTCATTTCACAGCTAATCTTCAGGAATAGTCCTGTGGTATGGGATGGGTGATGGATCAGGGAGTTTATTATAAATGTATTTATATTTATGTTACACACACATATATATACATAATACAACCACACGTAACCATGAAATATGGGATAATTATAGTGATCAGGAGAAGGGAATTATCTTTTTCAGGGGCAAGAAAGAAAAAAAAAAGTTGAAAGAGAGAGTTTCTCAGATGACAGAGAAACGGTGTAGCAGGACCAGGGCGTGGACATCCTGCAGTGGGGGCTCCGTGCTGGCGCAGGGGGACCCGGGCCTCCTCAGGATGGCTGGAGGAGTCTGCAGTCTCACTGATAACTTCTTGATGTCAGTAGCCCTGAGGGTCCCCCGAGAAAAGATAGCACCTTTACAGGAACTTTTTTAAAAAAGTGTTTTTATTATTTTAAAGCAGAGGTCTTGCAGTGATCTTCAATTAGGTCTTGCTCCCAAGTTCTTACAACACGTTGAGGATCCACTCGTCCTCAGAAGGAGGGCAAAATGGAGGACAGATCTTAGCTGCGACTGAGCCTGTCGTTAGCCTGTAGTAATCCGTCTGCACTGTGGACTAGAGTTAAAGGGTGGGTGATGTGAGGGCATGTGTAGGAAAGTATTTATGTTCCACATGTGTGCATGCTAAGTCACTCAGTTGTGTCTGACTCTTTGTGACCCCATGGCCTGTAGCCCACCAAGCTCCTCTGTCCATGGGCTATTCCAGGCAAGAATACTGGAATTGTTTCCATTTCCTCCTCTAGGAAATGTTCCTGATCCATGGATTGAATCCCCAGGTCTCTGGTGTTTCCTGCATTGACAGGCGAGTTCTTTACCACTGAGCCACCTGGGAAGTCCCTTTATGTTCCACAAGTCACTATAAGTATCCCATGGTATCGACAGGGGAATTGGGTGCTTTAGCCCTTCAGGTTAGAGTTGGGGGGTCAGGTACATAGAACATGAAAAATGGAAAAATAGATTTACCAAGTCATCTTGGTGGGGGCGAGAAGAGGTAGATACGCCCTAGGCAGTGTACTGATGGGGTTTAATCCTGTGCTGAAAGGAGGTTCCTTTGCTGCTAGAAGGAAGCTCGCTTGCACATGATGTGGGGGTGGCACCGAGTTCTTGGGCTCAGCTGTTTGTGGTCTTTCTTGTTGCTGATGGGCTGGCTCAGGGCCGCCTTCCTCACTGACTTATTCACTGGGCCTGGTTATCCTGAAAGAAACACTGAGGTATAGCTGAAGAGCATGGCTTTTATGGTGACCAGACTTGGGTTCAGATCTTACTTTTGCCACTTCTATGATTCTGAACCAATTACTTACTATGTGAGTTGCAGATTCTTCATCTGTGAATGATTATAATGCGTAATCTATGAACAGGGAGGATTAATTGAGATCACGTATGTAGAAGGGTTCTAGCTTGGTACTTGATGAGATCTAGGTGGTTGACAAACATTCTCTCCCGCCCCTACCTTTTTTTTTTTTTTGGTCTGTTTTAATTATTTTTATTGTGGTAAAATACCTCTAACACAAAACTCTCCATTTGAACCGTTTTAAGGTATACATTTTAGTGGCATTAACTATATTCATGATGCTGTACAACCGTCACCTCTCTCCATTGACAGGACTTTCCGTCACGTCAAGTGCTGTGTACCTGAAGCCCTAACTCCTCACCCCTGCTCCCCACCTCAACGGCTCCAATGCATTTCCTGCCTCTGAACTTGGTCGTGTGTCTTACACGAGTGGGTCATATGACACGTGACATGTGTGGGTCATTCAACACGTGACACAAGTGGGTCACGCAATGCGTGATACACGTAGGTCATGTGACATGAGTGGGTCACATAACACTTTACACGAGTGGGACATGTAACACATGGCATGCGTGGGTTGTAAGACGTGACACAAGGGGGTTGTATATACATGACACAAGTGGGTCACGTGACACATGGTACACATGGGTCATATGACATGTGACACGTTCACACAACACGTGACACAAGTGTGTCAAAGGAATGTGACATGTGGTCACACGACACATGACACACGTGGGTCGTATGACATGTGATCTTGGCGTCGCCCTTCCACTTAGCGGCATGACTTTGAGGCCCCCCCTGCTGCGGCATGCATCTGGATGTCTTTCCTTTTTGGGGCGGCTGTTACTCCACTGTGTGGATGGACCACATTTTGTCACCACTCGTCTGTCGAGGGACCCACAGTAGTTCCTGCCTGCTCTCTGTTGTGGGAGTGCTGCAGTGCACTTGGGGGTGCGGCCGTCTGAGTCCCTGCTTTCAGTTCCGTGGGGTGGGGACCCAGAGGTGGGATTGCCAAGGCGTATAGTAATTCTCTGTTGAACTTTCTGAGGGTCCACCAAACTGTTTCTTGAGCTTTGGTTTTTACTTTACTTTGCATATTTGGAGCTTGCCTCCTTAAAGACCTGAAACTCCCGGAGGAGGTCAGGGTTGAAAGGAACCACGTTCTGTTTAGTGTCTGAGATTTTCACGTGTTTTCTCCCCTCTTCAGAGCCACCCCCCTACTCCTGTGCCCAACCACTGCTGCAGAGACTTTATCTTCCCTTCTTTTGCTTTTTCCTTGTTCAGCCTCCTCCCCTCTCTTCCCTTTCCCTTCCTCACCCTGCTCTGCCCATCCCCCCACCTTCTCAAAGGGGCATGGTGGGGATCCTACAGGGGTCATCCTCCACTTCCCTCTCCCCCTGCCCAGACCCTGCGTTGCTGTCATGGTGGGAGGGGTCCTGGAGACCAGATCCTGGCATGCTTGTGAAGCTTCCTTCAGCCAGACCCCAGAAGGGTTGGCACCTGTAATCAGTGATGGCAAGTGTTTCGGGAAAGTTGGGTGGAGAATAAGAAAATAACATCATTGAAGTGAGGAAAAGAGTCTTTGGGGCTGCTAGCCCAGCATGGTGCCAGCAGCAACTGCGAGGAGATCATAAAAGTGGCTTTTCCAAAAACCGTCCAGAAATGAAGCCCGGGCTGCTCAGTCAGAGGTGACGGCTCTGATTCACCTGGTCAGTAATTGAAAGTCTGTATTCAGTGTGACTTTGCTCATTTCTCAGGCCATTATGAAGGTCTCATTCATTATGTGTCTGACCAGACCCCGCCGTCAGTAAAGGATGTATCCGTGCTACAGTTAGGACAGAGCAACATTCAAATTTAGATGGTAGCAATGAGATATTAATAACAGTCCTAAGGAGTCCTGAGCCGCTGCCAGAATTTCGAAGTTAATTGTAATGATTTGTGAGGATCTAAGAGGAAGGAGTGGAGAAGGCAATGGCACCCCACTCCAGTATTCTTGCCTGGAAAATCCCATGGACGGAGGAGCCTCGTAGGCTGCAGTCATGGGGTCGCTAAGAGTCAGACACGACTGAGCAACTTCACTTTCACTTTTCACTTTCATGCATTGGAGAAGGAAATGGCAACCCACTCCAGTATTCTTGCCTGGAGAATCCCAGGGACAGAGGAGCCTAGTGGGCTGCCGTCCATGGGATCGCACAGAGTCGGACATGACTGAAGTGGCTTAGCAGCAGTTAGCAGCAAGAGGAAGAAGTGGGCGGGGCCCTAGGAGGGGTTGAACTCTGAAGGCTGTCTGCCTGCCTGCCTGCCTGCCTGCCCACCCGCCCGGTGGGATCCAAGTCTCTCCCTGGCTCCGTGACTCACCCCAGGGAGTGACAGCTGAATCAGCTCCTCAGTGTGTCTACAAGACTTCTAAGGCCCTGAAAGAAAGGGAAGTCTGTTTGTTGAGAACTCACTCAACATCAGTGTTGCTGATGGTGGAAACACATTCCTTTGTTTATAGTACTTGCAGCCCTGGAGGGAGTTCTGATACACACTTTACAGACAGGAGTCCAGCCTGCTGGTGAGGAGACCAGGTTCCAGGCCAGGCTGCCCCGACCCCCTCCCTGGGCTGCGTGCTTACCTTCAGAAGATTCAAAGCCTCCTGTTCCCTGAGCTTGGACGGGGGCGCCCGAGTTTTCAGTGCCTTGTCCTCGGAATGGTTTCTGGGCCATGTCTCTTCATTCTGTAACAGGCCTGTGATCTTGTCTAGGACAACTGTCCATAATACATCAAGTGAGCCATGCCACATTTGCACAATTTTCTAGCAACCACGTGCAGAAAAGAGCAGATGAAGTTAATTTTAATAATAGATTTGATGTGACTCGAAATGCCAAACTACTACCATGTCCAGACTATATCCACACTACGATCATGTTAACAGTTGCTGAGACATTTTACATTTCTCAGGAATCCCACGTGTATTTCACATATAAAGCGCGTCTCGATTCAGATAAGTTGCTGCCTGGCTGGTAGCTGCCCGACTGGACCGTGCAGAGCTGAAACAAGTGTGAGGCTCACCCAGCACAGAGGCTCCGCTCCAAAGCCCGGGAGGGAGTCTGGGCTGGAAGGCGGCTTCCCCAGAGACGGGACAGTCCTGTCCATGGGCGGCAGGGCGTCACCGCAGTGTGAGCATGTTTCTGACTGAAGGGCTGCTTGTGGGGATGACAGCCACACGGCCTCTGTGTCTACCACCAGCTGCCACTGCAGGAAAACCGCCAGATGCTGAACTGTGTTTGGGCAAGGATGACGTGTCTTGGCAGGTCACCTGGCTATTGAGGATGGAAACCTCAGCCTGTAATATGTATGTGTATGCTGCTGCCAGAGACCTCCTCTCCCAAATGCCATTTTCAGATGCGCTGTGGGGGCGGGGGCTGTGACATGCCTGCGGAAACAGCCCTGAGTGAGCGCCCTTATATGGGATTCCCAGGCTTCAACTCCACTTGGAGCCGGATAAGTGACAGGGCAGACTTCTCTTCCAGCAAAGCAGAAAGTATTTTTAAAGGTTCTCGGAATTTCCCCTTCATCCTTTTCTTCCTGTGGTTCTGCCTACTTAGTTGCCTTTGACCCGCTTCACTTCCATCTCAGTCTTGCCCACCGTGCTCACTGTATCTAGTTGTCGTGTTGATTCTTTACAGGTTTTAGGTATGAGCTCCTTGTCACATATGTGGTGTACCCAGACTTTCTCCCGACTCTAGGTTCTCCTTCACTCTAGATTGTGTCCCGTGTCACACAGAAATGTTTAATGTTGATACAGTTCCACTGCCTGGTGTTATTTTTGTTGCTCTTTTTTGGGGGGTCATATCCAGTAAATTGTAACAAAATCTAATATTATGGTTTTTCTCCTGTGTTCTCTTCTAAGAGTTTTATCTGAGCTGTTTGGAGTCAGCTTCTCTTTATACCATGAGGTTAAGAGTCCAGCTTTATTCTTTTGCTTAAATGAATGCTTGAGGACGTTTTTCCCACCATTTGTTGAAAAGACTGCACTTTGTCCCACTGAGCAGTCTTGGCACCCTTGTTGAAAATCATTTGGCTGTATGTGGAGGGTTTATTACCAGCCCTGAGTTCTCTCCCATTGGTCTGTGCGTCTGAACTCTTGCCAGCACTGCACTATTTACGTTATTGGAAGTTTGTAGTACATTTTGAAATCAGGAAGTTAGGAAACCTCAGACTTCATCTTTTTCAAGATATTTTGGCTTGGGGCTGGGTCGCGTTTCTTGAGGTTCCTGTGACTTTTAGAATGAATTTTTCTATTTCTGCAAAAGACATCATTTTGTTAGGCTCTTTGAAAAAACGGCCTCATTTTTTCCCGTTCATAAATAAACTGATGAAAATACTCTATATGATAGGAAAAAAGAGCAAAAAAAATTACTGTTTAATGCTAGTTTTCAATGTATACCTCAAATATAGCTTTCAAAATAATTGTTTATTTCAGCAGTTCTCTGCAAAGATGAGGGTTTTCAATGCTACTTACTTTCCCCTTTTTATAAAATACTTTTTAACTGTGCACATGCTGCAGGTCAGTAACCGTCCTCTGTAGCTAGGACATGGAAAACACTTTGTTTTAATTAAAGTTAACTGACACTGTGGCCAGAGCACAGTCCCCTTACTTTAGGTATTTTGACTTGTTTGGGGGGGAAATTTATGAATCTTCCTGAACCTCAATTTCTAAGCCCAGGAAATAATTCTTAAATTCAGCCTCTTTAATCCATCCCATATGGGGCTTCCCCGATGGCTCAGCAGGTAAAGAATCCGCCTGCAATGCAGGAGTCACAGGAGACGTGGGTTTGATCCCTGGGTTGGGAAGATCCCATGGAGGAGGAAATGGCAACCCACTCCAGTATGCTTGCCTGGGGAATCCCATGGACAGAGGACCCTGGAGGGCTACAGTCCCTGGAGTCTCGAAGAGTCAGTCAGGACTGAGCATGCCTGGCGCAGCGTTATATCCCAGGCTGTGGGGTCTACAGTTGAGTCTTCTGGAGAGGCTGGGGGCCTGTGTCTGTGTGTTAAGGCAGGAGACCCCTGCCTGCCCCCATCATCAGTCTGGCTCTGTCAGCCCCTTCTTTCAGCCTTGAGATCTCACAGTGGTATGCTGCCAAACCCCGAAAGATGTGGGCAGTGCTGTTAGCTGCACAGGTGAGTGTTCTGCGTGGTTAGGTTAGGTGGTTGCATCAGTGGTCAAGCCATGTGGAGGTGACGATGTGCCGTGGAAACGAGGTGGGAGTGGGGGCCCTTGAGGGGGCTTAGCTTGGTGTGAGATACGTAGCAAGTGCGTGCGTTCAGTGTCCTGTCCCGCATCCCTGGTGAAGGTGCACCCAACGAGGCCATGACAAGGATGTGAGAAGAAAGCCCAGAGGTGCTTGGAGCAGGTGGATGGGTCAGCAGGGTCTAAATTTGACTTACTGCGCACAGCCCACCTTGAGGCTCTGTGGTGTGCAGACCTTTGTAGGAAAGTGCACAGAAGCATATACACAAACATGTTCTGATAACACAGAGGAGTCATTCCCTCCCACCACAACTCATGATTGTAATGGTGACTCTATTTCTGAGGTTTTCTAGAAGGCTATTTTTAAATAGGACAGTTAAAATATTGTGAATTCTTGACAATTGAATAAGCTGCCAATTTACCAGCACAGGCCAAGTTTGGTCCTTTCCACCAGTGGTGTGTGTGTGTGTGTGGTGTGTATCTGTGTGTGTGTGAAACAGGGAAACACACAGCCCTCTGTGTGTGTATGTGTATGTGTGAGAAATAGAAAAACACACAGCCCTGTGTGTGTGTGTGCTGTGTAAGAAACGAGAAAGCACACAGCTGTGTGTGTGTGTGTGTGAAAAACAGGGAAACATGCAACCCTCCGTTTGTGTGTGAAATAGAGAAGTACACAACCCTCTCTGTCCATCGCCACAAACCAGGAGAATTTCCTTGTGTGCATTTTCTTTCTTTCCCCTTTTCCATTTGCAGAGAGAAATGTGGTTCTTTGGGGACTTCACTGGTGGGCCAGTGGTTCAGACCCCACACTCCCAATGCAGGGGGAATGGCTTTGATCCCTGGTAGGGGAACCAAGATCACACATGGCAAAAAAAAAGCCACCAGGAATGCTTTTCTCTTAAAAGACTTCTCCCACATGTCCTCACATTAAATTCTCAGCTCGTTCTTCAGTGTCCTGTTTATGGTGATAACTACCAGCTGTGGGTTCCTGCCCTGTGTCAGGCTGTGCCTGTCACCTCTGACCCTGCCTAAGCCCTGCAGGGCTCACATCTTACAATTAGGACTGGTGTGTAGGAAGCTGCTGTAGACCGACCAGCCAGTCAGCTTTCCAGTATATCAGTGAACTAAAGTAAACCTCTACTCTCAACAAATGGACTTGTTTGCAAATGGACTTTTTTACCAGGCAGATCTTAGATGTGATCTGAGGGGCAAAGAAAGCTTTCTGCTGAAAAGCATCTCTCTCTGTGGGTGACATTTCCATGTTGCTGTTCAGAATGATGAAGGTAACTGTCAGGTGAAGATGTTCTGGGGGTATTCTAGCTTTAACCTTTAACCTTGTAAAGAGGTTTGTCAGAATTTTTTTTCTTATCACAACTTTAATAGAATTGAATGACATGTATGACTTCTTATGGAGAAGGCAATGGCAACCCACTCCAGTACTCTTGCCTGGGAAATCCCAAGGACGGAGGAGCCTGGTAGGCTACAGTCCATGGGGTCGCGATCGAACATGACTGAGCGACTTCACTTTCACTTTTCACTTTCATGCACTGGAGAAGGAAATGGCAACCCACTCCAGTGTTCTTGCCTGGAGAATCCCAGGGACGGGAGCCTGGTGGGCTGCTGTCTATGGGGTTGCACAGAGTCGGACACGACTGAAGCGACTTAGCAGCAGCAGCAGCAGCATGACGTCTTATAAGCTGGGAGGAAGGAAAAATCAAGTAGAAGCAGAGAGTGAAGAGGACTTACTTCCCTGGTGGTCCAGTGGTTAAGACTTCACCTTTCAGCGCAGGGCGTGTGGTTCAGTCCCTGGTCAGAGAGCAAAGATCCCACATGCCTCTTGGCCAAAAACCAAAACAATAAAACTAAAACAATATTGTAACAAATTCAATAAAGACTTTAGAAACGGTCCACATTAAAAAAAAATCTTAAAAAAAGGAGAGAGTAAAGATGGATAGCTGGGCAGTAGGCATCAAGTGGAGGTCAGTGATGCTGAAACACCTGTTTGGAATTTTTCAGATGAAGTCCTGAATGTGGGACACAACCGATTTGGAAGAGAAGGGTGTGTCTGTTTCCTGAGCCCCACAGTCCTGTTCCTCTTGACTCCAGCAGCTGTGGTCTTCCTCTCTGTGTGGGGCGTCCCGGCGGGAGTGCTGCCCCGGCTGAGCTGGGCGGGTGTGTTTGGGTCAGACTCTGTCTTGATTCCATCATTTGTGCTGCTGCAGGCACCATGGAAGCTGGGGGTCTGTCTTTCTGTTGTTGTAAACCCGGCACTTGTCCTTGTGAAGGCTGTGATTGGGGGTCTTTGGGGCATTCACTTTGGGAACCTGCTGTCCGATATATTGCTTAAGGAGTTAGCATTTTATCAAGAAAAACCTGTTTTCTCATGGTTATACAGTAAATGGTGTTTTATGTGTGTTTATCAGATGTGGTTCAGTCTGCAGCCCAAGCCTAGCCACAGCCTGTGAGCCAAGAATGGTTTTGACAGCTTTTAATGTCTGAAAAAAAAATGCAGGTGTGAAAATCACATGCTATTCGAACATCAGTCTTGGGACGCAACCCATCGTCTGTTAGCTGTCATCCAGGGCTGCCTCTGAGCCACGGGGGGTAGTGAAAAGTCACAACAGAGGCCTGGGGCCCTCAGAGCCTGAAATAGTCATACTCTGACCTTTTGGTCCAGTGGTTAGGACTCGGTACTCTCACTGCCAGGGTCTGGGGTTTGATCCCCAATTGGCAGGCTGAGATCCCAGAAGCCTCATGGTGCTGCCAGAAAAAAAGAATCTGCTGACCCTGCCATGGAGGAGGTGAGCAGTCATGAAAACTCTGTTTGATATTAAATTTTAGACATCACTACATTCAGACCCTCTCAAGTTAAATCCAGTTCTGTGGCAATGGCCAGATCAAACTAATCCTCACTTGATCCTCATGAATGGACTCTTGTGATGACCGTGAATTTGCAAACTTCCTTCCTTCCTGTTGTGGAAGGAAAACTGGAGACTTGTCAGAGCACCTGGGAGCTGACCTTGGTGGGAGTGGGAGGAGGAGGGGGGACATCTGTGGGATGTGGGGTGATCTGAATCAAGCCCAGCACATGGCAGTCAGACCTGTGCTCACCTATGGGAAGGTTTGTGTATGTGTGTGTTTGGGCGGGTGGCTAATTTATTTTGTTCCTTTTTAGTGCGATCCCATTGTTTGTCGATTTCCCCATCTTACGAGTCTCAACTGGATGCTGAGTCCTGCTCCCACTGGAGGGGCTGAGCCCGCACAGGCCTGGGGTCAGCTGTGGGGTGCAGCCAGGATAAGGGGCAGGGCAAACACCCCTGTACAATCATCACAGACCCCACCCCACAGAGTGAACAGAATGTAGTTAAGCCAGTGGTCTGCTCCCTTCACCAAGTTAGTGCCTGAGTGCACACGATCTCACACGAGGACCTGTTTCTGTATGTCTATTCAAGACCGCCGTGTATACGCTCTAGGTTTGCGTCTCTCTGACCTGGGTATTCAGAAGAGAGGTGCTGATCTCTGGTGAGGTCTGCTGTGATAAGCACCAGGGTCTGCACATCAGCCTCACACTGTGGACCGGCGTCTTCTCATGGTTTCTTCCTGCTTCTTCGCTCCTGGATTTGGAGTCTACACACAGGTCCCCCATTTGCCTACCAGGGCAAATGTCTGTGTCTGGACGCCAGCCCATCTCACCTGGTTTTGCTGGTGTTATGACTAATCTAACCTTCCTATCTCGAATGTATCTTACATTCATCCTTTTTTTTCCCTACAATTCATGACCAGTAACTTTCTCATCACCTCTGACTGGGCTTCATAGCATAATGTTTTTAAAATTTTCCCTTTTTTCCAGCTTTTTTGAGATGTAATTGACATGTAACTTCATGTGATTTTAAGGTGTATAATGTAAAGATTTGAGACACGTATATAGTTTTCCAACATGTTTACCATGATAAGGTTAATTAACCCACCCATGACCACACATAATTACCATTTTGTTGTGGTGAGAACATAAAATGTCTACTCGTGAAAGGACTTTCGCGTATACAGTATTGTTAATTACTGTCCCCATGCTGGATACATCCCCAGAGCTGATTCGTCTCATAACTGGAACTCAGCTCTGTATCCTCTGACCAGCATCTCCCCTCCCCACCCCAGCCCAGTCCCTGGCATCACCCTTCTGCTGTTTCTGTGGGTTCAGTGTTGTTTGATTCCGTGTGTAGATTCGATCACATAGTATTTGTCTCTCTCTGTCTGATTTATTTCACTTAGTGTAATGCCCTAGCAGTCCATCCATGCTTTTGCAAATGGCAGGATGTCCTTTTTTATGGCTGAGACGCTTTCCTCTGTGTGTGTGTGCGTGCATGCCTGTATGTGAGAGAGAGAGAAATTTTTATCTGTTCACCCAGCGATGGACCCTCAGGTTGTCTGTGTGTCTTGGTCATTGTGAGTGGTGCTGCCATAAACATGAGAGCACAAAGCTGTCTCTGTGATCATGATTTCATTTCCTTCCAGTATACACCCGGACGTGAGATAGCTGGGTGACATGGTAGCTCTATTTTTAGTTTTTTGAGGAACCTCCCTACTCTGTTCAACAGTGGCTGCCCACACTGACATTCCCACACACAGAGCATAAGGGTTCCCTTTTCCCCCCACATCCTTGCCAACATTTGTTGTTTCTTGGCTCTTTCATAAAAGCGTTACTGACAGGTGTGAGGTGACATTTCATTGTAGTTTGATTTGCATTTTCCTGATGAGTAGTGATGTGGACCATTTTCTGTGTACCTGTTGGTCATCTGTAAGTCTTTGGGAAAATGTTTTTTTGTTTTTTTGCTTTTGGGCTGTATACATTTTTAAGTATGCATCTTGGGGTATTAACTGCTTATGTGACATGTGATTTGAAAATTTCTTCTCGCATCTGTACATTTTGTTTTCATTTTTGTATTGTTTCTTTTGCTGGACAGAGGCTTTTCAGTTTGGTGTAGTCCCACTTGCCGACTTTGCTTTGGTGGCTTGCGTTCTTGGTGGTCACATGAAGAAAATCGTTGCCAAGACGGATGTCAAGTTGCTTTTCCTTTCTGATTTCTCCTGGGAGTTTATAGTTTCAGGTCTTATGTGTAAGTCCGTAATCCACGCTGAGTTATTCTTTGTGCATATGGTGTAAGGTTGGGGTCTGGTTTCCTTTGTTTGCATCATGTCATGCTTTCTGTGCTGTCGTCAAGCACCGTTCACAATCGGTCAAATAGGGCTTCTAGCGTTGGTTGCATACAGAGTGGTGGACACTCGGGCTCTCATTGTGGGTCACTTTCCTGGGACGCTGCACCTGAGAATAAATAACAATGCCCCTTTTCAGACTTAATGCTGCTGCTGCTGCTAATTCGCTTCATTCGTGTCTGACTCTGCAACCCCATAGACGGCGGCCCACCAGGCTCCCCCATCCCTGGGATTCTCCAGGCAAGAACACTGGAGTAGGTTGCCATTTCCTTCTCCAATGCATGAAAGTGAAAAATGAAAGTGAAGTCACTCAGTCGTGTCCGACTCTTAGCGACCCCATGGACTGCAGCCTACCAGGCTCCTCCATCCATGGGATTTTCCAGGCAAGAGTACTGGAGTGGGGTGCCATTGCCTTCTCCGTTTCAGACTTGCTGCTGCTGCTGCTAAGTCCCTTCAGTCATGTCCGACTCTGTGCGACCCCATAGACGGCAGCCCACCAGGCTCCCCCGTCCCTGGGATTCTCCAGGCAAGAACACTGGAGTGGGTTGCCATTTCCTTCTCCAGTGCGTGAAAGTGAAAAGTGAAAGTGAAGTCGCTCAGTCATGTCTGACTCTTAGCGACCCCATGGACTGCAGCCTGCCAGACTCCTCCGTCCATGGGATTTTCCAGGCAAGAGTACTGGAGTGGGGTGCCATTGCCTTCTCCGGTTTCAGACTTGAGTTTTCTGCAAATCGTGTGCATGTAATACCTCAAGGAGCCACATGGTGGCAGAAGTGCAGCTTCAAACCCTGTTGGTTTACAAACCTGTTCCAAGAGAAGCACGCTCTGAGTCTTCTTTGTTTTTTTGTTTTTTTTTTTTTTTTTTTTAATGAAAATGTAGACTGTAATGCTTCCCAGGTGGTGGCACGGTCACAGAGTCAGACACGACGGAGTGTGTGCGTGCATGCACACACATACAGAGAATTAAATAGGAGCCTCCAAGTACCTATCACCCGCCTTAAATAAAGCGTTACAAATACAATTTTATCACTGGGTGCACTTTACTGATGATTTTCCCTCCTACTTTTCCCCCAGGAGGAAACTAAGCTCTTGTTTATCCTTTTATTAAACACTTGTGTAATCTTAACAGTGCATATAATTGTTCATTCGCTCAGTCATGTCTGACTCTGCAACCCATGGACTGCAGCATTCCAGGCTTCCCTGTCCTTCACCATTTTCCGGAGCTTGCTCAAACTCATGTCCATTGAGTTGGTGATGCCATTCAACCATCTCATCCTCTATTGTCCCCTTCTCCTGCCTTCAGTCTTTCCCAGCATCAGGGTCTTTTCCAGCGAATCGGCTCTTCACATCAGGTGTCCAGCATTGCGAAGGATTATTTGTTCTTTTTCATGCAGAATCTTCTCCAACCAGGGATCAAAGCCACGCATGCCTCCTGCAATGGAAGCAGGGGATCTAAACCACTGGACCTCCAGGAAAGTCCTTGTTTATTTTGTTTCAGATTTTATATAATGTGTATCATCTGCGTTACTATGCAAATTGGGCTTTTCTCTCAGCCTTGTTCTTGGTTCATTCATGGGTTATCTGTGAAGCTTTAGTGAGCTATCTCTCTTCTCTGGGATTCCCTCGTAGCTCAGCTGGTAAAGAATCCGCCTGCAATGCAGGAGACCCTGGTTCATTTCCTGAGTCAAGAAGATCCCTTGGAGAAGGGAATGGCTACCCATTCCAGTATTCTTGGGCCAGTGGCTTAGCTGGTAAAGAATCCGCCCGCAATGTGGGAGACCTGGGTTCGATCCCTAGGTTGGGAAGATCCCCTGGAAAAGGGAAAGGCTGCCCACTCCAGCATTCTGGCCTGGAGAATTCCATGGACTGTATAGTCCATGGGGTCGCAAAGAGTCGGACACGACTGAGCGACTCTCACTTTACTTTCACTCTCTTCTGTAGCTGTCCGGTGTTGAATGAAGAACTCACAACATGTTACATCTGCTTTTCTGTTGACAGACATTGAGGAGGCTGTCAATAGAGGGCTTGCAGACCAGGAGCTGGGGGCGTGGGCCCCCCTCAGTCCCCTGTTCTGTTCAACAACACACTTGGTCTTGAGAAAACTTGTTTTCTTTAGAATCTTTGCCTTTTTCCCTGAACTCTTGGAAGCCCGAGTCTTCACCATACCCTGAAGGGAGATGGTCTCCAAGCAGTCCAGGAATCCAGTGACATCAAAGGTTCACGTCTGACTCTGTCCACTGGCTTTTTCTCCTGAAACTGTAGGAGGAAAGTCCGTGTCAGTGCCCTTGGTCTCCTTTTGTACCCTTGGTACCCATCCACCACATTCATCCAGGTCGACTGGGGTCCTGGCTCCAGGGAGGGAATGGGGCTGGTGGGACGGGGGATGGGGTGGGGATGTGGTTCAGTCTCTCCAGCCTGTGTTTAGTCTGGGGGTGTCCTCAGGGCTCCTGTGCCTGCAGTGGCGAGGAGACACCCTCCCACCCCGCTGGAGTTCTTGTCTCTGGACTGATAGTAAAATTGACACAAGACAGATGAACAGGAGACGAAGAGGCAAGTCTTAATTCCTGCGCACGGAGGTCTCACAGAAGTGGGACCCAAAATGTGGCCAAAGAAGGTGGCTTTTATATTCGTTAGACAAAGAAACAAATTTGAAAGCAGTTGCCAGGACAAAGAGGGGCTTACCTAGTGGCTCAGATTGTAAAGAAAGTGAAAGTCACTCAGTCGTGTCCGACTCTTTGCGACCCCACTGACTATACAGCCCATGGAATTCTCCAGGCCAGAATACTGGAATGGGCAGCCTTTTCCTTCTCCAGGGGATCTTCCCAACCCAGGGATCGAACCCAGGTCTCCCACATTGCAGGTGGATTCTTTACCAGCTGAGCCACCAGGCAAGCCCCAGATGGTAAAGAATCTGCCTGCAATGCAGGAGACCTGGGTTCAGTCCCTGGGTCAGGAAAATCCCCTGGAGAAGGTCATGGCAACCCACTCCAATATTCTTTCCTGGAGAATCCCATGGACAGAAGAGCCTGGCAGGCTACAGTCCGTAGGGTTGCACAGTCAGACAGGACTGAAGCGACTTAGCACGCATGCACACGTGACAGAACAAAGAAGCGCAGGCTTTGGATGCTCAATTAGTGAAGAATCTGAGCAGTTTGGCCCGGGGTTGGTCCCCTAAAGAGGCTGAGGGTTTGTTTGTTCAGGTTCTCTGTCCACTGATAAGCACATCCTTTATGGAGGCTCAGCTCCTGCCTCGGGTGATGGAGGAGGGGTCACAGTGTCCCTGTTGCATCCACCATTCTTAAGTACCTTTAGTTTAGAGTAGTCCATCTGCCTTCGAGGAACATTTGGGGGCAGTTCCCCCTAGGCCCCTCACTGTGTGTCCCTAGAGCTCCTGGGTGGGCTTGTCCACCTGAGAGGCTCAGGGCAGACCTCCTGCTGACTAGTGGCCTGAGCTTGGGCCCAGGGGCAGCAGCGAGGCCAAGTGTTGCTCCACATGCCCCCTTGGTGGCTGTGCTTGTCTAGACACCGACCTGCTTTGATACTTGGTCACCTCTTCTGAACAGCGAGGGTAGTGATGATCCATGGCTGGTGGGACCGGGATGAATGCTGGGTGGACTGTGAGCTGTGAGCAGTACATAAGCTCCGCACACAGCGCCACACGGACACGTCTGTCTGTGTCCCAGCCTTTTCTTTTGTAACACTTTTTGAAAATCTTAGATTCAAAGTGGATTTAAATGCTGGCTTTCCACAGGCAGGATTGAGGCAGAAGGGGTGCAGCCTTGGCTCCCTGTCTGGTCCGTCACCCCCCTCACCCCCTCCTCTCCCTAAATGCCCTCCCCCCGGTCTCTCCTCTGAAGCCTAGGCCTCCTGGCTCCCAGGTGTGTGAGAGGGGTCTTTGCAAAACAAGTTTGATCTTCTCAGGCCCCTGTGGTTCCCAGGCTCTTAGGATAAAGAGACCTTTGAGAGACAACCCCCCACACCCCCACCCCCGCCTGACTCTCTAATCTCATCCCCGCCCCCTCTGTTTCTGATGGATGACTTTCATCATCGAGGCTCCCCAAGAGGAGGAGGGGCGCTCTCGGACTGGCAAACAGGTTAGGGACCGTGTTTTTGGTGACTTCTTTTCTGGACGGTGGATTCAGCCCTCTCACACACTGCTGTACTTGAGTTTGAACCTGTGAATGAGAAACATGGGGTCTGAGCCTTCATGGATGACAAGAAAGCCAGTGTCTGGGGGGAGGGAGTATGGGGACTGCTGTGCTCCATCAGGGAAACTTTGCTTACTCCAAAGGTGATTACTCATGTGATAAAATGTAAACTGAAAAGGACTCGTTTCCACTGAGTTCAGAGTGTTGGCAAAACAAAATTCTTCTCTCATCCTACGAGGAGATTCATGGCCTGGCAGCCTGGCAGTGTCCACTGTTCAGGCGTCTGCAGCCTGAGGCTCCCGGTCTGGGGAGGGGGCCTGACCCGGGGCCCACCCAGTGCTGGCCGGGAAGCCTGTGCAGCTTCAGCCCCCTCCTCCAAGGAACCTGCCATGCAGGACACTGGCAGCCCATTCTTCAAGGCAGAGGGTTTAACCAGCTCTCTTCACTCCCCATGGCCTGAAGGAGTGCGTGGAGCAGGCACACTGAGAACCTCACTGACTCAGCTGAAGGGGCAGACCAGGGCCAGTGTTCTAGTTTTTCTCACAAAAGAAAGTGTTCATGCTCATGGGAGGTGCTCAGCCCTACATATACACAGTGTCGGGGATTCTGCGAGGAAAGTAGCATTTCCCAAAATCATGGAAGGGATGTGCCTTTATGATTCTCACTTAGGTAACGTCGCATGTTAAATGTAGAAGCAAAACAGGGTTAGGGTTAAGAGTTTCAAAGCTCCGGGGCATTCATCTCAAGCTTAGCATCATCATAAACTGACAAGTCTCTTGGAATCAGTTGGTTGGACAACTAAACCAACTAAGAGAACTTAGGGAATGCCTGCTGTACGGTGTACCTGGCCTTGTCGACCAGGGATGAAGTAGCTGTACAGCTTCTCTGGGAGGGCTGGTATCTGGTGGCGGAGCAGGTGGAGACCCTCGTCCCAAAGCCCACTGTGAGAGGGACGCCTGCAGTGATACTGAGCGGGGGATTGGCTGGGGTAGGGGGCACTGCAGGGTTTTCCACTACCTGTGAGTTTATGTTTGGGAAGACCTCCTGCAAATGTGGAGGACAGAGAGGAGGGTGAGGCCAGAGGCAGAGATGAGCTGGGAGGTGGGGAGAAGTTGAGGAAGATAGCAGTAACTCCCCTGAACCAGAGTCTGGCCGCAGTTGAGCTCAGGGCTCCCCCTGCCAAAGGCAGGGGTGTCCCTGTAAGTCCCCTGCCCGTGCCCTGAGGTGGAGGCAGTGTTGTGCTCACAGTCATTGCTGAGGCTCACTGACCTTTATCAGACTCACAGATGGTCCATGACCCCCGAAAGGTGGGGCCCAGGGTCAGAGGTCAACCTGCAGAGCAAGGCCTGGTGCGATGCTCCCTGGACCTTCCTGTATAGTCATTTCATCTAAGAGAATAAACTGGCAGAGCCATCAGGTCCCAGGAGAGCCCGGTGGCGGGCGGGCAGGTTCACAGAGCAGCCGCCCCTGTGGTGGGAGTTGGGAGGTGCCCCTCGGCGGTGTGTTTATGAACCTTCAGCTCCTTGGCAGCTGATGGGCAGTAAAGGTGGGGGCAGGGAGCCCGGGAGCTTCATCAGGTGGGAGCACTGCTCTACTCTGAGAAATGAACTTCCCATGTAGACACCCACATGGCCTCCCTCAGTACCAGATGCTTAGACAGTCCTTTGAAATTTAAAACTATTTTTAAATAGCCCTGATCTCCACCCAGGCTCAGTTGACAACTTCGGTGGAAAAGCTTGAAAGGAAGGAACCAGGGACGTGAGATGCCCTTGTCACTGCCTCCTGTGCACTCCCCCTCCCTCTTTCCACACAGAAAACTTTGCTGGGGGTAGGTCACCCCAGCTGCACACCCCGCACAGCAACTCCCAGTGAACTTGGGCCAGAGGGACAGCTCTGTCTGTCTCAATCTGTTGTCAGTAAAATGACAGTGGTTAAAAGACCTTTGCCCAAAACCTCGGGATTTAATTTTGCCCAGTTGGTAGCATATATTAGCATCAGTTTACTGAAATTTCTATCTGTCAGCACAGCTATTTTAAAAGTCAAAGGCCGTGAATTGTTTCGGTTTGTTCTTTTTTTTTCCTGTTCACATCCTTTTAACCTTAGACTCATCACCTACAGGATTCATCCTACACAGAAGGTGTTTCCTGTCTCGTCAGCTTTACTGGTTTCCAAGCCCTTTCTCCTTGTCAGCGGGCCGCCTAGAACCTTCAAAAGGTCTCTTAGAAATGAAGCTCTCTTAACAGAGACACTCAGACTTAGAGAACCGACTTATGGGTTAAGGAGGAGGGAAGGGACAGTTAGGGAATTTGGGATGGACATGTGCACCCTGCTATATTTGAAATGATAACCAACAAGGACAGCACAGGGAACTCTGCTCAATGTTATGTGCCAGCCTGCATGGAGGGGGATTTGGGGGAGAATGGATACATGTATATGTGTGGCTGAGTCCCTTCGCTATTCACATGAAACTGTCACAACGTTAATAACTGGCTATACCCCAATACAAAATAAAAAGTTTAAAAAAAAAAAAAAACACCATGAACAAAAACCAAAATCAAGCTCTCTTATTTACATTTTCTTATAGATACATATGTCCTGTGTTATAGGACATATCCATATAACTATGTTATAGTCCTATGTTAAAGTTTCTGTGTCTGCAGTGGCCACAAGTAATTGTGTTCTATTCATTAGGTGTCTTACCTGTTTTGATGCTTAGAGTAAAAAAAAAAAAAAAAATTTTTTTTCTCTGTGTTTTTCACCAGTCATGACAAAAACTATAAGAATTAGACACTTTAGGAGTCCTGATTTGAGGTTTCTATTACTGTAAACTTTCAACTTTTCTGTATTTTTTTTGGGGGGGTCTCAGTAGGATTCTAGAGCTTTGTATGAAAGGTATATGTAAATCTTCTATATTTCTCGCATTTATCTTGAATAAGCGGGACAGTGAAAGTCCAGGAGGTACACAGCTGTCTTCTGCTGCTCTGCCCAATGCCAAGGCTCCCAAGCACCAGTTTTGTGTCCCCTCCCAGAGAGAGGGAAGGCAACACCTGTCACTTCTTTGCTTTTACCTTTCATCACTAATTAAATCTAGAGTGGTAACAATATTACTTGGGCTTCCCTGGTGGCTCAGACCTTGAAGAATCTGCCTGCAGTGTGGGAGACCTGGGTTTGATCCCTGGGCCTGGAAGATCCCCTGGAGAAGGGAATAGCAACCCGCTCCACTGTTCTTGCCTTGAGAATCCCGTGGACAGAAAAGCCTGGTGGGCTACAGTCCATGAAGTCGCAAAGAGTCGGACACGACTGAGTGACTAACACACACACAACAATTACTAATTTCCCCAATGCATCTTCTTTAAAACTGGATATTGCATTTTGATGGCAGCTGTAGAAAGTCATGTTTCTAGTGGGCGATGGGATCAGGGTTGCAGCCCCAGGGGAGCCAGGGCTGCAGTGCTGAGTGAAGGAGAGAGACCAAGAAGAGACCCTGCTTCCATGGGATGCCCCAATACTTGGATTCACAATAAACGTCCTAGAGAGGGGAGTATGTTAACTCTTTAACTCTTGGAGTGAAAAGAACTTTCAGAGCCATTCTGCTCTCAGCCTGGAGGAGATCCTGGCAGGAAGATGCTGACACAGACAGAAATTGCCGGAACCACAAAGCCAGGCTGCTGGCGGAGAGCAAGAGTGGCCTGTCCTGAGAAGAGGCTGAGTCAGAGCTGCCTGCTGTCTTCCTGGCATCCTGCAGGGCCGGGTGACAAGGATGTGTCCCTATTGTCTGTCCCCCATTCTGCAGACACCCACCTACACTCTTTACCCCAGGAACCAGACCTGCCCTCCTTACTTGGGGTCAAACATGCAGGGCTCCTGGGCACCCAGGACAGTTCTGGGTAGACTTTGGGCATCTCAGGTGAAAGGACCCCAGGCGATCCTGAGTTGAGACAATCCCCGAATGGGGGTTGGTAGAAGAAACCACTTTCCTTTCAGTTATGAATTTTTGAGTAACATTTAATGGGGGAGGAAAGAAGGCACTTCCTTCCTTTCTAAAGAGGATTTAGAGCTCAGTGGAGAGGGAGGAACTAGCTGATGCCTTGAGAACTGGGCTTTTTTTTTTTTTTTTTTTTTAAGGAAAATGTCCCTATGAGCTCCTGATGACCAGGCACTTCTTGACACCGGCAGCTGCCTGTGAAGTGTTGGTGGGTTTCCTGGCAAATAGAACAGGGCAGGCCCCTCCTCTAGTCGCTACCTTTCAGGGACTTTTCAGCCGGTTTTGATCAGAACGATGCTGGTAGGATTCATGCCGGCGCCGGTGTGATGGCTCACCGCCGCCAGGCTTTGCCTGTTGGTCAACACGTGAGCACCAGGTCCCCCCGCCCCCCACCCCAGGTGCAGGCGGAGATAAGCCCGGCCCAGGGAGGGGGTGCGTCGGGGAAGCAGGAAGCGCCGGGCAGGGCGCCACCGCCCCAGGCCTCTCCCTGGGCCAGGTGTGCCTGTGGGACAGGACAGTCTCCGTTGGTGCCGAGCTCCGAGGGTCGCGGTCGGGGGTCGGGGGCGGGCCCTGGAGGGTGGGGAGCATGACGGCCTTGCAGCTGAAAGAGCTCTCGCAGTCGGGGCTCTACCGCCGGCGGAGGGACCGGCCGGACAGCCTGCGGCTCCCGGGGCAGCGGGAGGAAGTGCTCAGGTGAGTGGAGCCGCGAGAACGGGGATGGGCAGCCTGAGCTCCGCGGGTCTCTCTCAGTCCTGAGTCCGCTACCAGTAATGGTAGAGCTGCGGACGGTGGAGACATGCATCCCTTTGGCTTCTTAGGATGCGTTTCAGAGGAGTTTTTCTCTGCTCTTTAGGGGTGAGGTTTGTGGATGGTGTCTTGGTGGGGGTCGGGGTGGCTTCGAAGGTTCTTTGTTACTGAAATGGATTTCACAGAGGAAGGCAGAGCAACTTCTGAATGTACCTGGAAGGGAAGGAAGGACATCACAAACCCCAGACCTTTGTAACTGAGGAGCTTAGGAGTTTTCTATTTCCATAACTTGCCTCAGACAACACATTTTTAGTTTTTGTTGCCCCTACTGAATTTCTTTCTTAGGTTTTAGGTTCTGAAAAGCCCCTGCCACATTAAGCTATGGGTTAAACTGCTGTGTTCGCTGTGAGGGGTAGCGGCTTTGTCTGAGGGAACCCTGCTCCTGACACCTATGCTGGGCAGCACATCAGTGTGTTGCGGACCCTCTGTTCATGCATTTGATTTTTCCACTTAGATGTGGGAGGAACAAATACATTATATACTATTGCTCTTTCTCCTATGGATTTATTTTTAGAGTTTAATTTATTTAAAGGAAAAAATTGACAAGGAAGCTCTTTAAACATATTAAATTTGTCTACAAATTTACCACAATATCTGTACTTTGGGAGGGAAACGTTTATTTGAAAATTGTCCACTCTTGTCTGCATTTGGAGAGAGCTGCAGCATTAAGTCGCTCAGTGGTGTCCAACTCTGTGACCCCATGGACTGTAGCCCGCCAGGCTCCTCTGTCCATGGAAGTCTCCAGGCAAGAATACTGGAGGGGGTTGCCGTTTCCTTCTCTAGGAGATCTTCCCGACTCAGGTGTAGACCCCATGTCTCCCGCATTGCAGGCAGATTATCACTGAGCCACCAGGGAAGCCCGGTGTTGACACCAACGTTATTTGGATTTTTTTCGCTGTGACTTCGTGTGTCTCTTAGCTGCATTCAGCCATCTTAACTTTGAACTGACTGGATTAAACAGATTTTTTGTTGTTATTGTCTGTGCCATGCAACTTGTGGGATCTCAGTTCCTTGACCAGGGGTTGAACCGTGGCCCCTGCAGTGGAAGTGCAGAGTCTTAACCATGGGACCACCAGGGATAAGGATGAGGTTTCATGGGAATGTTGAACGCATCATGCTTGACCAGAGAGGCAGGTAATCACGACCACTGAAATGAACTCCAATCTATTCTTGCTCTGAGAGCAAAAACTTACCAAAAATAGTTTGATTTCAGATTTGAGATCCTAAAGAATTTACTTTTTAAAAAAGTTATATAAAACAACATTTGGGACCAGCCGTCTTTGATTTATTTTCACAGTTGCCAGAGTCCCCATGAATGAGCCTACCTACACGTCAGAGGGGCTGGTTACCTGTGTAGTCATAGAGGCCTTTGAAACAATGCGATTATTTTCTTTTGTCTGGAGTTTACATCACCGGAAGAAGAATCATTCTTAAGGTGTATTGCCTGTTGCCTTGGGTTGAGGGGTCGTGTTTCTGTTGATTCTGCTTTGTCGTCCCCTGGTGATAAGAAGGGATTTGGGCTTCTGCCATTTCTCTGTCCCCAGGTGCAGGGAAGTGACTGTGTATTTTAGGACTGCGAGCTTAGCCAGGAAAAAGTCCTCTATCGATCTAGAGAGGCAGGGTTTTCACCTCGGAAGTCTGTGTGTAGTATCAAGTCATGCTCCTCGGATAATAGGGGTGGGAGGGCTGACTTTGAGGTTAGACACGCCCAGTTCAGGCTGCTGGGTCAGGAAACCTAGATGAACCTCAAGAGGCTCCTCTTTAAAACAAGGATAAAGATCACTACCGTTATTCAGTGTTAAACCCTCGCCACTGGCTTAACAGGAGGTAGTGTTTTGTGTGAATGTTGCCCTGTGTGGGTTACTCACTCAGCTGACACTCCTCCGATGTCTCCTTGTGCGCCAAATCAAGACACCGGGGATGAAGGCCTACTGTGTGCTGGGTCGAAGCGGGGCCACCCTGAGACACCAGAGATGAGTGCCTACTGTGCGCTGAGTTGAGATTGGGCTGCCCAGGGACACCGGGGATGAGCACCTACTCTGTGCAGAGTCAAGGCCGTGCCACCCTGGGATACCAGGGTCTGGGTCCCAGAGGGTCACCTGCAAGTGTTCCTCCCATGAGCTGCTGTTGGACTGAGCACCTGTGACACCAGGCACCTCAGAGTTGCACAAAACCACGCTAACTCTGACCCCCACACACCTGTTGTTTTCTTGGCACGATCATGGATTCAGGCAGGAAAAAACAGAGACTAGCCTGGCTCTGCTCACTGCCAGAATATGTTTTCCTTTTGAGTTGAAACTGAAGACTGTGCTCTGCAACAGGACACATGTGTCTAAAGAGCACACAAGAGTCATGAAAGTTCTTCCTACCTCAAACTGAAACTGTTTAGAACAGAAGCTTGTGAAAGGCTTTCCTGAGAAACACTGCCGGTATCCACTTTAGACACAAATGTTCTTATGTAAAATCTACTTTTAGAAATAATCATGAAGTATGTTTCACATTCATACAGATCAGTGGTCCCATCAGCTTCTTAGAACTGCCACAACAAGTACCACACAGCCAGGAAAGCTTCAGATGCAGAAATATGTGATTCTGTGGAGACTCGGGGTCAGAAATCAGCCTGGCAGCTCCCCCAGCAGCTGCAGGGGGTCTTTCAGTGTGTCTGACTTGTTGGGCATCACCCCACCCTGGCCTCTCATTGCATGGCTGTGTCCTCCCGTGGCTGCCCCCCCGTGGCTATGTCATCCCATAGCTGTGTGTCCTCCCTTGGCTCTGTGTCCCCTATGGCTGTGTCTGCCCCGTGGCTGTGTCTCCCATAACTGTGTGTCCTCCCTTGGCTGTGTGTTCCTCTGTGGCTGTGTTCCCCCATGGCTGTGTCTGCCCCTGTGGCTGTGTGTCTTCCTGTGGCTGTGTTTCCCCCCACGACTGTGTGTCCCCCTCATGGCTGTGTGTCCCCCTCGTGGCTGTGCATTCCCCTGTGGCTGTGTTCCCCTGTGGCTGTGTGTCTTCCCGTGGCTGTGTGTCCCTTTCCATGGCCGTGTCCACCCCCCCATGCCTGTGTGTCTTCCCGTGGCTGTGTGTCTTCCCATGGCTGTGTGTCCCCCTGTGGCTGTGTGTCCCCACGTGGCTTTGTCTTCCCATGGCTGTGTGTCCCTTTCCGTGGCTGTGTGTCCCTTTCCGTGGCTGTGTCCACCCCTCCATGGCTGTGTTCCCCCTGTGGCTGTGTGTCTTCCCGTGGCTGTGTGTCCCTTTCCATGACTGTGTTCCCTGTGGCTGTGTGTCCCTTTCCGTGGCTGTATGTCCCTTTCCGTGGCTGTGTCCACCCCCATGGCTGTGTTCCCCCTGTGGCTGTGTGTCCCTTTCCGTGGCTGTGTCCACCCCCCCCATGGCTGTGTTCCCCTGTGGCTGTGTGTCTTCCCGTGGCTGTGTCCACCCCCCCCCGCCGTGGCTGTGTCCACTCCCCCTGTGGCTGTGTCACCATGTGGCGTCTTCCTCTCTTTCTTTTCCATCTTTTCTCCCCTCGTAAGGGCACCAGACACGTGGGTGTCACACCTGCCTGTTCCAGTGCACCCTCAGCTTGTACCTTAGTTAAGTTGGCAGACGCTCCATTTCCAGTAAGGTCACATTCCCAGGTACCAGGGTCAGGACGTCTGCACGTCCTTTAGGGGGCAGAATCCCACCCATAGCAGTGTTTTTCCCCAAATAGTAAAGATCATCCCAGTGTGCAGTTTTTTAGAAACAGCTTTGTTGAGGTGAAACGAATGAGCTCAGTAGATACACAGTTTAATGTGTAGCTGGATCAGTTTTGACAAGTACCACCATCAAGGTTGTGCAAGTCCCCAAGTCCCAGCCTGTGTCGGTGACCCTCCCGCATCCCTTAGGACCCTTGGCCACTGTGGTCGTTCTGGCTGCATTTTCATCTTCTAGGGTTGTGTATAAATAGAACCATTCAATCATGTACCCTCTGTATTCTTTTGGCTCTTTTAACTCAGCATAATTGTTTTGAGACAAGTCCACGGTGCCTGACTCGGGATCATTCAGGACTGCTGAGCCGCTGTCCACTTATAGATTTACTGCGTTTATTGGTTGAGGGTTGAGTGGCGTCCAGGTCTTGGCCGTTTCAAATGATATTTGCATGAATGTTCACATACAAGTTCTGTGCTTTCCTTTCAATTGCAGGGAAAGGCGGGGTTGTTTGGTGGGTACACACTTAATTTTTTGAGAAATGGCTAAACTGTTTTCCAAAGAGGCTGTACCATTTTGTAATCCCGCCAGCCGTGTTCCAGGAATCCATTCTCTCCACATCCTCCCCCAAACTTGTTGAGGTCTGGGGCCTCAACTTTTAGCCTTTCTGGAGCATGTACTGACGTCTCCTTGCATTTCTCTCACCATTTGTGAAGTTGAGTGTTGTTTCTTGTGTTATTTATACAAGATATCCTGTATCTTTTTTGGCAAAATTACCGTTCAGTTTTTGCCCATTTTTCACTGTATTATTTCTTACAGTATTCAGTTGAAACAGTGCTTTATGTATTCCAGATACAGGTCAGATATTGTCAGATACCTATTTTACAAAAATCTCCTCCCAGTCTGTGACTTGTCTTCTTATTTTTATAAATGTTCTTTGAAAAGCAGAAGGATTTTTTAAAATAATTTTACTTATTTATTTATTTTTGGCTGTGCTGGGTCCTTGTTGCTGCGCGGGTTTTCCTCTAGTTGTGGAGATTGGCGGCTACTCTCTACTTGTGGTTTGGGGCTTCTCTCTGCCCTGGTCTCTCTGGTTGCAGAACACAGGCCCTAGGAACTGCAGCTCCCTGGCTCAGTAGTTGTGGTGCATGGGCTTAGTTGCATGTGGGACTTAGTTGCATGTGGGACTGCATGTGGGATCTTCCTAGATTAGGGAACGAACCTGTGTCTCCTGCATTGGCAGACGGATTCTTTACCATTGAGCAACCAGGGAAGCCCAGAGGTGTTGTTTTTTTTTTTAATTTTGATAGTTTATTCATCTTTTTCTTTATGTAAAGTTTTTGCTTTTTTTGTTCTATTTATGAAATCTTTCCCAAACACACAGTGGGTAAGATTATTAATAAATAGTTTCCATATAAATTTAAAATAATGAATCTTTATACCAGCTTGGCCTCTCTCACAGTTCCCAGCTTTTCTGGCTATGAGGTGTTCTCACAGGGTGCTGCACTGTTCACAGAGAAGGAAGGGCCTAGAAGACCCATGGTTGGCACTTTGGGAACCGAGTGTTCAGAGTGTGAACTCTTGACTACTCACTTAGGCCTCTCTCAGGTTTAGGCTAAGATTTCTTACCTGACAGTCAGAATACACCTGATCATATCTTAAAAGTTAAAAATTTACCAAGGGTAACCTCCTATAATGCCTGTTGGAACAAAATGGAATTTTTCTGCCTCATTGATAATTCATAGAGATTTGCCAGAGAAAATAGATTTTAAAAGCTAAAAAATATGACATTTTGGGGGGAAGATCCCCTGGAGGAGGGCATGGCAACCCACTCCAGGATTCTTGCCTGGAAAATCCCATGGACAGAGGAGCCTGGCAGGCTACCATCCATAGGATCGCAGAGTCAAACACAGCTTGAAGCGACTTAGCACGCACGCACGCACACGCACATGACATTTTTGTGTCATAATGAATATATCGCTTAAAATTAAAACTAAACACTAGGAGAATATCCTGCTTTTTATCTTGCCTGAACATTGTCCTCCTGCCCCAGCATCTGTGTGGAGGGAGTCAGAGCTGGGACCCAACCAGGAATCAGAGCACAGAGAGTGTGTGCTGACCTCTGAGAGTCTCTGCTGCCAGCCTTAGTTCGTAGCTCTAGCACACAGAAGTTGTTGGGGCAAAACTGAGATTCTGCAGTGGTTTACAAATTTTATTTTATTTGCTTCACCTTGCAGCTTGCGCCCAGGGGTTGAACTCAAGCCCTCAGCAGTGAAAGCTCTGAGTCCTAACCACTGGATCCCCAAGAGTGATTCAGACTGCGCTTCCACTGCCAAGGGCTTAGGTTCCATCCCTGGTTGAGGAACAAAGATCCTGCAGGCCCCCGGTGTGGCAAAACAAAACAAAAAAAGTGTCTCTCTGGAAAATTTCAGTAACATTTCCAGGTGCCAAAAAACATATTCTTTGTTTCATGGTGAAAACTAATGTCAGTAATCTAGGCTTGGAAGAAAAGTTATGACCAACCTAGATAGCATATTCAAAAGCAGAGACATTACTGTGCCAACAAAGGTCCGTCTAGTCAAGGCTATGGTTTTTCCAGTGGGCATGTATGGATGTGAGAGTTGGACTATAAACAAAGTTGAGCGCCAAAGAATTGATGCTTTTGAAGTGTGGTGTTGGAGAAGACTCTTGAGAGTCCCTTGGACAGCAAGGAGATCCAACCAGTCCATTCTAAAGGAGATCAGTCCTGGGTGTTCATTGGAAGGACTGATGTTGAAGCTGAAACTCTAATACTTTGGCCACCTGATGCGAAGAGCTGACTCATTTGAAAAGACCCTGATGCTGGGAAAGATTGAGGGCAGGAGGAGAAGGGGACGACAGAGGATAAGATGGTTGGATGGCATCACCAATTCAATAGACATGGGTTTGGGTGGACTCCGGGAGTTGGTGATGGACAGGGAGGCCTGGCATGCTGCGATTCATGGGGTCACAAAGAGTCGGACACGACTGAGCGACTGAACTGAACTGAAGTGAACTGAATCTAGGCAGGGTTGGAGATCACCTGATGTTTTGTTATTTAGTTGCTAAGTCATGTCTGACTCTTTGCAACTCCATGGACTGTAGCCCCTCAGGCTCCTCTGTCCAGGGGATCTTCCAGGCAAGAATACTCAAGTGGGTTGCCATTTCCTACTCCAGAGGATCTTCCTAACCCAGGGATAGAACCCAAGTCTCCTGCATTGGCAGGCAGATTCTTTACCACTGAGCCAAAGGTATTTTAGACAGTGAGGTTTTATAAAAGTATAACCAAAAAAGATCAAAAATTTTCCTGGATCTGGAATCATTCTTTGTGTGGCAGTCAAGAAATGCCTTGTAAGTGATTTAGCTGGAAATAATTCCTATTCGGCACAGATTGTAGTCTGGGCTCTTCTTAATTTAATATTGTGCTGTATTTAAAGGATATACTGTCAGGTTGTGGGTTTTCTGCACTAGACGTTTGTGGTTCTGTCTGCGTCGTTAAGGTCCTGCCACGTGCCAGCGATGTGAGTGGGGAAGCTGGTTGAAATACTCATTGTCTGCTAGCAGAGAAGTTCGTGTGCGTGGAAAGCAGAGAGAGAGAGATACGTAAGAGACCGCATGTTGTTAGAGAAAGGCCCAAGATGCTGCAGGAGCGAGTGCGTTAATTATCTTCTGTGAGAAACAAATTACCCAGCACTTAGCAGCAATGGGAGCTGGCAGACTTTTTGTTAAGAGCCAGTGATAAATATCTCAGGCTTTGTAAGCTGTCTGTGTCATAGCTACTCAGCTCTCTGTCATAGTGTGTGAGTGCAGGCTTGGAATATGTGAATCCAGGTGTTGGTGAACTGTATTTACAAAACCAGCCGGGCAGCCAGATCTGACCTGTGGGCAGGATTTGCTGCTGGCAGGCCTGCAGTCACCATTGTGATCATCTCCCATCTCCTGTGGGCCAGTGCCTGTGCTGAGGGTCTGGGAATCTGCCTCTTCCTAAGGCTGGAAGGGGGTGGGGGTGTGAGTGGCCCCAGAGAGGGGACGAGAGTTACAGCGCTTTATAGCCCAATCCCAGAAATGACCAGTTAACCACTCTGCTGACCTGTCTTCATTGGAGCTGTGGTGGGGTGGTGACACACAGATGTGGGTACTGTCAGGGAACTGGAAGGACCGTTGGGATGAATGTGGGGAACCTGCAGCGGGGCCGAGATGTGCAGTCAGCTCTGAGTCTCACAAGGAAAGTAGGGGTTTACAGCCAAGGCACACGCGGGGGTTGGTCAGCGATGGAGAGTTACTGAGAGGGACGTTGGGGCTGGGCGGTGTAGTGGGAGAGGGATTGAGCCAAACCAACCTCACGGGATTCCTGCTGAAGACAAGCCAGGGCTTTGGACATCACCTGGGATGGGGATTTGGGGGATGGGGAGAGGAACCAGTCAGATGCAGAGAATCTGATGGAGGTGGGGGGAGGGATTCGAGGATCTGATGGAGGTGGGGGTTCTGGCTCAGCTGCCAAGCAGGATTCCTATGAAACTGGACACTTAGAAGTCAGGGTCTCCTGGTCGGAGAGCTTGGCGGGAGTGTTTGTGGCACCGGAGGTGGGATTTGTTGGCACCATTCTCAGTGTGCATCTTCCAGTTGGCTTTCCTGGTAAACTGAGCTCTTTGAAAGCTTGGTCATTTTGTTCTTTCTCTTTTCCCAGCTCAGTCATGTGTCCTGGGCCAGGTCAGTTCTGGTGGCATCTCTGCTCTCATTTATGCAGTAAGTAGAGATGGTTCTGGTTTGTGCTTGGCTGTGCTTGGTGTGGACTGGGGACAGGCAGGTGTACGGCCACCCTGGCGTCAGCTCTGTTGACAAGAGGATTAGGGCCCCAGAGTCAGGAAGACTCACGTCCCTTTTATATCATTTAAGTCATAAATGTGGAAGACACCGCAGGGCACCACTCCGCCTCCTGAGTCCTGTGCTTCCCCTGCACAGGCCTCCCTTCCGCAGCTTCCAGGGAGTTTGTGGGTGGGAGGGGCAGAGGGACCCCTCCCCGGGCTCAGAGGGACACAGGTGGGGAGCTCCCTGGATCCTGGTGATTTTACCATGTGCCCCCTTCCCCGCCCAGCTTCACACACAGGTGTAGGTGTTTGTCTGGATCCAGGTCTGAGTGCAGCCTCAAGCAGTGAGTTGGGTCCAGTGGGGAGAGGATCCACAGGGAGGTCAGAATAAGGAAGGCTCACTGTAAAGATGGGTCACTGACTCTTAAGGGCTCAGATGAGAGGGGCTGCAGGAGGCCGGGAGGAGCAGCCCTGCCCACCCAGGACGCCCACTGGGGGCGGGGCCAGGAAGAAGGGGCAGCAGGCTGAGTGGCATCTCCATGGCCCAGTGCCCAGATTTGGAACAGAGCCCCAAGGGGTGCTCTCGAGGAGTGGTCGGGCCTGCCTGCAGTCAGGTCAGGTCAGGTTCGGTTAGGTTTGGCGTGATCACCACTCCTCTAGCAGCACAGACTTGTGCCCACTGAGAAAAGTTGGGGACTGGCCGAGAGCTTCCTCCCTAAGCCTGCGACCTGCCTGCAAAAACCTAGTTCACCCAGTGGGTAGGGGGCCTTGTGGGAGGAGGGGGGCTGCATGGACCAGAAGAGGGGGACACGGAGAGATGCTAGCTGGCACCGGATACCCTGCTCGGCCCTCACATACCCCAACGGTACCTCAGGGGCATCTCGGGCATGATAGATGAAGCAGGTCCCTCGCCAAGTGTGGAGTTAATGAAAGTTTTTAAAGTTATCAGAAAACACGATATTTCAGTTCCTCCACTTCCTTT
Source organism: Bos mutus (assembly GCF_027580195.1). NCBI lineage: Eukaryota > Metazoa > Chordata > Mammalia > Artiodactyla > Bovidae > Bos > Bos mutus. Next base: position 61,988,209 of record NC_091627.1, read on the forward strand.
TGTCCAGTATTTTCAAATGTTGCTTAATGTGCTAGAATGTACAGGAAAACATGTCCTGTGTTTAAAAGAAAACAACTGGCAGAGAGACATGTAGATTAAAATTTGAAAGGGTTGTTTTGACTTGAGAAAAATGTTCCTTTCTGTCCTTTGTCGTGAAAGTCTCACTGTGTTTTTCGTTGAGGAGGCTGGCCTCACAGTCAGCTGGGTCACAGATGGTCAGAGTAACTCAGCTGGCTTCCTCCTCCAGCTCCACCAAAGGTCAGCGAAAGGGGAGCTGTCCCAGCTGAGTCAGAACTAAAATAAGAACCTAACTGAGAGCCAGAAGGCAAACAGGTCGTGGCCACCTTGGTCGTGAAGGTGCTCTGGACGCTCTGCAGAAGAGTTCATCGTAACCCGGCTTTCCCTGAAGTCAACAGTCTCACTCGAAATATTGCCCTTCTGTGTTTGAAATACAACACTTTCTCGAGTTTGTGTGTTTTGCTCAGGTCACAGTAGATCCCTTAAAAAGGACATTTAGAAATGAGACTGTGTGTTTGTGGTCACAGAATGAGTGACAAGAGAAGTGACCTGAGGGTGGAGGGGCTGCTCCAGGCGCATTTTCCCATGAAAGACGTTAAACACGCAAAGAAAATCTGCCCAGCCTATAAGAGGAATTCTGAGCATGTTCTTCAGGTTAACCAAACCCTGCCCTTCTGAGTGACTATGGGGATGCAGTGGGAGGGGCCTGGAAGCCACTTGCAGATTCCAGCTGCTATGGCAGTCCAGGGGGTTTCGTTACTGAGGGCATGAAGCCAGGCTGAGGTCGTGGGTGGGACCCTTAGATGGAGTCACCCAATCCCGGGGGACCTGGGGCAAGGACATATCTGCCCACTGGCTGGCCCGTCCTGTCCCCTGGGACTTCACATGGGTAGAGCTGGTCCCACTGGCTGGGAGCTGGGGGAGCCTAAGGGCCTGGTTGGGAGGCGTGTCTGTGTGGGCTGGCCCCTTTGCAGGAGGAGCAGGCTTAGGGCATCGCGAATTCCACAGCTCCCAGACACAGGTCAGCCAGCACAGGCCAGAACCCAGAGGAGCTTCCAGGAGGAACTGGGCGTGGGCAGGCCTGGAAGGCCGGAAGCTGGGGAGGAAGGGCCTACATGTCTCTGTCCTGTTGGACAGTGTCTGCAGAGCTGGGAGTGTTTTATCATCACTGGTCAAGGCGACTGTCAGCAGCCCTCCCCACTCGTGGAAACACAAGTGTGTATGGTTTTGAACAGGAGCAGAGATTAGGTGTCAGTGGGCTGCCTCTGTGTGGCAGGACTTAGTAAGTCTTCCCTGCTTCTTGTCCCTCATCTGTAATAAGCTGCATGTGTTTGGAGTTGGGGAGTCCAGCCCCCCACAGAGCCATGCAGTCTGCCCCCCCATCCCAGAGCCCACAGGGTCCCCACCAGGGGGCTGACCACCTGCCCATCATTCCCCAGTTTTCTGCTGTTAAAGATTGTGCCTCTTGCTCCTGTTGATGGAAATAATCAATAAACAATCCACAATAGGAATAGAGAGAAGCTTGTGACTTTCTGAGCCAAACTGCGGACTGTAACCCAGAAGACAGCCACTTGGGTGACTGAGAATCTGCTCCAAGGAAGCCGGGTCTCAGTACAGTTTTCTCTTTGTCAGAACAGAGACCATTAAACACGTCAGGGACGCATTCCTTCAAGGTTGAAAAACAACAGGTCAGCGCGTGCAGAGACAACGTGGCCTTGGCCCCTGGGAGGGAGTCATCGTCTGAGGACTAGCACTGGCGTCCTGGAAGGGCAGCGTTTAACCTTTACTTTAACAAGGACATTCTTTACTTCTGGTCAGTGTGTCCTTTTCTCTAATAATTAAAGCAGGTGTATGATATATGCCTCATAGGCCACAAACAGGTATAAACTTGGAAGTAAGTCCTGTTTGAGCCAGAGTGGCATCCCCAGGCCCGTGTGTGAGGACCCCTCTCAGGCCCCCACCGGGCTGGGCCTACACAGCAGGTGACAGGGGTGCAGCCCCCCTTGCACCTGGTGGAGGACGAGAGCACCTGAGCTCTGCACTCTGGCCCTTCCTGCTGCGTGGCTTCCTTCTGCTCTGCAGCCGCGAACACTCTGACCAAGGGGCAGAATATCACGGGAGCAGCAGCATCCTGTGCTCTGGCCACCCTCACCTCTGTCCTCCTGTGGAGGAAATGGGCGTTTGTGCCAGAAACGGGGGTGTGAGAAGGAACCTGCCAGCACCAATGTCTTTACTTCATGTCACAGTTGTTTTGTTTTAGTAGAAAAGGAAAATCAGAGTGAATCTCCCATTTGAGTGAAATAGAGAGAGAGTGAGGGCTTCCCAAGTGAACTAGTGGTAAAAAAAAAAACAAAAGCAAAAACCCGCCTGCCAATGCAGGAGATGCCAGAGGCCGGGTTCAATCCCTGGGTCAGGAAGATCCCCTGAGGAGGGCATGGCAACCCACTCCAGTGTTCTTGCCTGGGAAGCCCCGTGGACAGAGAAGCCGGCAGGCTACAGTCCATGGGGTCGCAAAGAGTTTAACACGACTGAGCACACATGCACACACACCCAGTAACACGACTGAGCACACATGCACACACACCCAGAGAAACAGTGAACACAGTCAGTCTGCCGTGTGGTAACTTAATCAGGATGTCCCCACATGCTGGATACACGGGGCTCTTGGAGCCGGAGGTCTTGGAAGCTCCTGCCAGGCGCTGGGGTAACAACAGCACGGGACTGCACCCACAGAAGGGGGAGCATTGACCTGTACGTTTCTATGTCGGAGTCCGTTTCCCAGGCAGTCGGTCAGCACGTTCCACTTGGTGTTTACCAACCACGTAGATGAGGACCTGCCATGTAGCTCTGCTCAGTGCTGTGTAATTACCTTATGGGAGAAGAATCTGGAAAACAGGGAATGTCTGTATATGCATAACTGATTCACTTTGCTGTCTGGAAGAAAGTAATAACATTGTAAATCAACTATACTCAAATAAAAATTTAAAAACCCACGTAGATGAAATGTTTGGTAATGATGCATGTAATTCAGTTGAATTCAATGTAATTCAATTCAAATAATTCCAAAATTATTTGAGAGGATTTGAATTTTAAAAGTACCAGTTATAAAAAGTTGCTTTTTAACTTTGCCAAACATGCTCGGGCTTCTGTCCAGGCCCTCGTTGTTTGAGCTCTTAGGAACAGCTGCCATTCTTGGTCTGTTACCTTGGGGCAGGTTATTCATCTCGGGCAGGGTGTTACATCAGGGGCAGAATTTGTTCTGGCTGAAATCATGGCATCGGCTTGGCTGGTGGACTTGCAGCCTTTCGTGCAGCACGTGGGAGCGCGGAACACCGGATTGCAGGATGCGGGAATGGTCAGCTCAGCAGCAGACGAGCTGCGTGTGGTTCCGCATCCAACAGGCTGTTGGGTGCACTCAGCCTGGGTCCTGAACCCTCCTGCTGTGGTCTGAATGTTTGTGCACCCCCAAAATTGCTATGTTGAGATCCTGACCCCTGAGGCTTGTGAGGCCATGAGGTCAGGTGTGAAGGTCTCCTGAATGGGACCCGTGGAGCCCCTGTCCCTCCACCACGGGAGGGCTCAGCGAGGAGGCGCCAGCCAGAACCCAGGGGTAGGGGCAGAGTCCTCACCTGGTCAGGCCACACTGGCCATCCTGGTGCCTTGGTCCTGGGCTTGCTGCCTCCAGGACCGTGACACGTGAACTTCTATAAGCCACCTGGCCAGTGGTGTTTTATTACAGTGACTCTAAGGGACTAAGACTTGGCCCAGTAGATGAGAAAATGGTCAGAGCTCATGAAATACAAGCCTCTCCAGTCTGGATGGATGCCAGGGACGTCTGGGGTACAGACCTGTCCTGTGGGATCTGCCAGAGAGACTCCATGTCAGCCATGATGAGAAGGGAGGTTGATCAGACAATGGAAGCCCTCTGGAGAACCTCTGGGAATCCTAGAACCCAGGAAACTACCTCACAGGCCCACTGCTCAAAGCTGGCCTTGAGGTGTTTTATATTAAAACAGCTTCCCACTTGCTTCAAGGCTGTCTTGCTGCACTGTGCAGGCTGTAGTGATCTCGGTCAAGGGAGTTCAGATAAATGTTTTCTTATGGTTACAATCACAATCTAAAAGAATTGTTTGCATTTCTTAGAGTGACATTATTAAGTGCCAGAAATGGTTTAAAAGTAACAAAAGGCCTGGATATAAAAATTGAGCAATGGTGTTGATTTGGCCTCAAATTACCCCTTGTCCTCTTGGAGGAATAACTCATGTCCAATCTGTGTGGCTGGGTGGGGATGTGAGGGACCAGCTGGGTGGCCCGTGCGGCCCCCACCGATCGGTGCCATGTGGTTGCCCGTCCACCCTCAGCTTCCGGACCCTGGGGAGCAACACACTGTTACCTGCGTGAATCTTGTAGGGAACACGCGTGGCTCCCGGCCACACGCAGGCTCCCTGTGCTGAGTGGGTCGGGTACCTCTTACATACCCGCTAGGTCTGCAGAACACGCTACAAGCACACAGTAGGAATTCCTAATGTTCTGATGTGACAGCACATAGTGTTAGGAAGTAACTAACACAGGCAATTACTTTGTAAGGAGCTGAGACCCCCCAAAAGAACAGTGGCCCCCTGCTGCCCAGGAGATGCCTTCAGGCTGTGTTGAAGACTCTAGGGGCTGAGAGGTGGGACTGGACAGGCTGCCCCCTCCCCCATCTACTCCCCAGGCCCCAGATCCCCACCGCTGCAGGGCTGACGGTGCTCGACCTTGTGGAAGGAGCACAGCCCGGTGCAGAGCATGCCTTGTCCTTTACCCAAGATGCAGACCCAGGAGGACTGGCCGCTGAGTTACAGGCTCTTACAGGCTGACTGGGGCCAAACAGGAGGAATTGTAACTGGACACGGGCTCTCTCCCTGGGCTCTCTCCCTGGCGCCCCTTCGGGAGCCTGGGACGGAGCTGTCACTGCCCAGAGCCGTGGAGGGAGCGGGTTCCTGCCAGCGCCCCCACCGGCTGTTACTTCCCCTGGAGGGCGGCCACAAAGCCAGTCCTTTGTCAGGGGAGGGCCCTGCAGTTTCCAGACCCACCGCAAGCTCTGGACCGGAAGGGCTGCATGATCCTGGAGCAGCTGACGTGTGGGAACCGGGAGGGGAGTGCGGGGGAGTGACCAGGGGAGCCGCCTGGGTGTCCTGCGTCCCTCCATCCCTTGTCCCTCAGTCCTGCCGCTCCCAACATGGCACTCCGGGGCCTGCGCCCAGCCGTCATCCCGGAGGACCAGGAGGTCCCCCCGGCGGCCCGTAATGGGGAGCATCGGGGTCTCAGCAGCCAGGACGAGAGGGCCGAGTCCAGGCTGCAGCGCCGGCACAGCGATGTCAGGGTCTACAAGGAGTTCTGTGACTTTTACGCCAAATTGTGAGTGGCCCCCTCCCGGGCCCCCTCCTGGGGCTGGAGTTCACTGCCTTGGGGTTTGACCTGCACCTTCAGCAGGTCTCCTGCCAGGACTGGAGGTGGGGGGTGAGGATGCCCAGGACGAAGTGCAGAAAAGAAGGGAGGAGAGAAGGAAGGTGCTGCCTACAGGCAGGAGGCGGGCCCTGCTGACTCCTCCTGGGAGCTGGAGTGGAATCACCGCATCTCCATCTCCTGGTGTGCTTAGCAGGGAGGGGAGTTTACCTGGCCTGAGTCTCTGCTTCCTCCATCCACTCCCTGTGCTTTCGCAATAGATATCCCGCTTCTCTTTACCTGAGACAGCAAGCTTCTGACGAGCTCTAAGACCAATGGGACCAATACAGTTACACTGTAACCAGAATGCTTGGTGAACTCGAAGTGCTTTGGGGGCTCACATTCCTGCACTTTAATGCTAGAATATACGTTTCACACACTTCGATAAACAAGGCACTTGAATAACAGAAGGCTCAGTGATGTCAGGTTTTCTGTGTGCGGCCGATTTGTAGAGGCGGATCTGTGGAGGCAGATCGGCTGAGACAGTTGTGACCAGACCACCACCAAGGCTTTCATGCTCCCCAGGTGTACATTTCCCACCATGGAAATCCTCTCTGAAACATTAGCCTGTTAATTGTAACTAATCCGACGGCAGCTCACCCTGACTTTTACAAGTAGCTTCTATCATCTGCAGTAACCGTGTCGGTCACTGTGAGAAGACTGAACGGGTATTGACCGCGGGGGGCTGTGCCCCGAGCGAGGGTCAGGGCTGTACAGGAACTCTGCATCTTCCACTGAATTTTGCTGTAAACCTGAAACTGCTCAAAAACAGCCCATTAAAAAATATATATACGTACAGTGCCAGCGGGTCAGGGAGGAAGAGCAAGGTAAGCAGTTAAGTAGGTTGGTGAGATTATTGGTTTGTTAGGGCTTCTTTCCTCAAAGTTTCTGCTAATGTTCTCTTTCCTTTGTTTTCTTGCTAGTTGTTGAAATGAACAGTTCTTCAAAAACACAGAACTTTATCTCTAAGACTAATTTACTTTTCCTGTGTGTGGGGGAAAACTTGCTTTTATAATGTCTCTGCCTGTTTTCTAACTACATTCTAATCTGTGAGTATTTGAACTTGAGTGTAAATGGTCTGTAGTGTAATGAGCATAAATGGGTCAGTGATAAACAATTTGATATGGGGACCCATTCATAGTCTTAAAAAATATTGAGGTCTCCAAATACCTCTTGTCTTTAAAAATATTGAGGTCTCCAAATACCTCTTATTTTATCGGTATTTACTGTATTAGAAAATAAAACTGAGAAAAATTTTAAGTGATTAGTTCGTGTAAAATAACAACATGCTCATTACACATTAATAATATTAACATTAATTTTATATGAAATGCGTTTCCAAAATGACAAAACCCTGGTAGAAAGAGTGGCATTGTGTTAACATTTTTGCAAATTGTGTGTGTGATTAGTTCATGTAAAATAACAACATGCTCATTACACATTAATAATATTAATATTAATTTTATATGAAATGTGTTTCCAAAATGACAAAACCCTGGTAGAAAGAGTGGCATTGTGTTAACATTTTTGCAAATTGTGTGTCTCAGTAAAGCCATGCCACCTGCCTTCATCCTTCTGGAAGATGTTGTTTTGAATGAAGTTTATAAAGAAATTGTGGCCCCTGTAGAGACGTGGGGAAGAGGGGAGCCTTTCCTCCCGGAGAATGTCACCAATCTGGGAAATCAGTATTCAGGGCACTCCAGGGTTTCTCCTGTAGCTCTCTTGGAATTCTGCTAAAATCACTGAGAATTCAGTGACTCTTTTGAGAGAGTTTTAAATTAGTAACAGTGCTTGATGTTTGAGTAGCTCTTTTTGGTTTCCAAAGTGGTTTTATAGGCTTTTTCTTATTCAACTCTTGGAGCAGTACTGGGCCCGTGGGGGCGGCTGTGGGCCACCGCACGTTGTCGAGGAGCACCTGTGGATTTTGGTCCCTGTTGGGAGAAGGGGACCAGAACCAAACTGCCCTCGTTTGTCCAGCTTGCAGCAGAGCCGGGTGACAAGGGAGAGATGGCTTCTCTCCCTGATCCCCAGTACTTTTTCAACAACAAATAGAAAGTTCGCTTCAGTAGGGTACTTAGGTCAAGTTTGCCAAGTGTCAAGGCCACGTCCCTCCCTTCCTTTCCTGGCAACGCTTTAATCGAGTTTTGTTGGTGTGGGGTCGTGGACATGGACTTCTGCATGGGGTGTGAAGTCGACAAAGCAGGATGTTGCTCTGTGAGACCGTTGCCAGGAGAGGGCGGGGTCGTCTTCCGTGGGAGTGGGGGTGAGGTGTGCTCTGTGCAGACCTTGCTGAGGAAGCAGTGAGATGTGGGCTGTGATGGGGACAAGGCAGCGGTCCTCCAAGGGTGGGGGGAACTCCTCCTCCCCCTTGGGGGCTGGGCAGGCTGCGGAGGTTGGCAGTGACTGCCCAAGGAGGGCTGAGTGGGTGTCTGGGGGCTCAGACGCTGCCCCTGGGACCCGACACACAGCGGAGCGCATGCTCTGAGTGGGCGTCTGGGTATCTGAAAATAAACCCGCAAATCATGAAGCTGCCGGGCCAGCACCAGCTCTGCCAGGGCCTTCCCCCTGGGGGCCGTCCAGAGACCCAACAGTCCTTCACCGGAGCCCACAGTCTGGAGAGATCTGATAGGGGGTTCGGTCAGGTGCTTTCCCTTTACTGAATGCACCCGAGTGTTCGGAGTCCAGGGGAGCCCTGGCTGGTAGCTCCTCAGCTGGGGTCTTGTCATGGTTCCTCTTTCCTGACAGGTCTCTCAGGTCCTGTCGAGCATGATACCGTCATCCCATTGTGGCTCCTGGGCGGGGGAACTGGGATTCTGGGCCTGAGTCTCCCCTGAACCAGACAGCTGTGTGATGCTGGGCTTGTCAGTCTCTGGACCTGCACATCACCGGCTATAAAATGGTCTCAGGATGGGAAATTCTGTGGCTTTCAGATCCATCTCCCAATGACCGTGTTCGGATCTGTCTCCTAGCGTCCATGTTTGGCATTTGTACCCCCGTCGGACTGTAGGACTGAAGCTGCTTTGGCAGGGCCTCACCAGTCGGGTCCTGTATCTGGGATGTGCCTTCAGCATGTCCAGACCATGTTCGGGGGGAGTTCAGTGAAGCCAGTGTCAGGCCCTCAGTTCAATTCTTTGAGGTGGCTCATGAGGCTCCCCTGCAGCCCTGGCTCCTCACGGGCTGGGCAGGGGGTAGGGTGCCCTCTGGGCTGTTGGCAGGAGGATGCAGGATGTTAGCGAACCAGAGGGTCTGCACCCAGATGCCACGTGAGAAAGTGGGCTTGAGACCTTGGGTCGCAGGCAGGAAGCCAGCTTTATGGACAAGACATGGTTGTTGTGACCCCAGACCAAGCTGTCAGGAAGAGCTGCCATCTGTGACCCATATCCCCTGTCTGTCTGTTGCAGCAACATGGCCAATGCCCTGGCCAACGCCAGCTGCGAGCGCTGCCGGGGCGGCTTTGCGCCCGCTGAGAAGATTGTCAACAGCAATGGCGAGCTCTACCACGAGCAGTGCTTCGTGTGCGCCCAGTGCTTCCAGCAGTTCCCGGAGGGCCTCTTCTATGAGGTGGGTGTGGGTGAGCTGCGGGGGCGGGGCAGTGATGGTGGGTGGTGGTGAGGGCTGGGCAGTGATGCTGTGTTGGTGGGGGCTGGGCAGTGACGGTGGAGTTGGGGAGCTGGGCAGTGGGAGCTGGGCAGTGATGCTGTGTTGGTAGGGACTGGGCAGTGATGCTGGGTGGTGGTCAGCCCTGTGGATGCCCCCCAGCACCTGTGTCCTAAAGGGGCTCTTATTTGTGGGGTGGGGGCACCCCTTCTTATCCTGTTCTTCTCAGTGTCTCCTCTTCTTTCCCAAACACCTATTCTTCCTGATCCTATGGTTGTTACCATGGGTGCTGGGCGCAAGTGTGTTCATGCTGACTGGCCTGAAATGCCCCCTCATGTCTGCTTTGGGGCTCGTCTAGGGACGGCCTCAACCTGGGAGTGAGGACAACAGTGTATGTGTGTGTGTCTGTCTGTCTGTCTGTATGTTCTGTGTGTTTCTATGTATATATCTGTGTCTGTATGTGTCTGTGTATATCTATGTGTGTGGTGTGTGTCTGCGTGGTCTGTGTGTGTGGCTGTGTATGTGTGTGGCTGTGCTTGTGTCTATGTGTGAGTGCGTGCCTGTGTGATCACCTCCTTGTGTGTCTGCACGTGTGTCTCTATATGGTGATATGTGTACACAGTTATGTGACACCCAGAGGTGGCTACTGTTTGGTTTCTCCTCCTGCAGATTTTAAACTTTTCCTGTTTTACAAGCCATTCCTGAGGAAGGAAAGGTGGCTTTTAGAGGTCATTAGTAAGTCAGTTGTTGGTCATTCCGACAGTGTTTTCCCATAGGAATGGGGCCTGGGAGCGGGGCTCGCAGCCAGCCTGTAGAAGTCATGGGGCCGCAGAGCAGAGCAGTGGGTGTGTCGGGACAAACTCCAGAACACCGTGTTGCTCAGACACATCTTTTCAGCTCCTACCGTGTTCCCAGAACACACATTCTCTACGACAGAAACCCTCGCTGTCAGAACAGGAATCTCTTTTCTGTCAAGGGTGATAGCCTTCAGGGGACCATGGTTCTGGGGACCGAGCAGGGCTCTCCAGTCCCTAAGCTGGTGCAGGGGAGGCCGTGGCCCCTGGCGCCCAGGCCCGCAGAACAGTCCTGGGGGTCCAGGGAGCCTGTCCCAAGGAGACGTCGGTCTCCACACTTGTAAAGCCCTCTACCTGCCTGATCTCCTTCTCGAGGCCCAGAGAGGCTACGTGCCCTTGACAAGAGCAGACTAGTGACGTAATAGGGTTATACCTCAGTTTGGTCTCTGATATCTGATATGGTTTTCTTTCCCTGACCTACTATTTTCAGAGCTAAGATTTTTACTGAAATGGGTAATTATGGCAGTGGCCTTATGAGAGATTCTAAGGAGGAAAAGAGAAGACGCAGGCTCCTATCTCCACAGCTTGCTGTTGCCTCTCCATCACTTTCTTTTCCCCATACTGTGAGAAGGATACAAGCAGTCCCCCAAATAGAAAACATTAATAAACTAGATAACATTGAACTCCAAGTCTTCTAGGTGTCAGGCATCCTTATCAGTGGAGGACTGAAATCACTGTGAGGGAAAGAGGGGTCCTGCTTACCTCGGTAGGATATGCTGCTCGTGCGAATAATCAAACAGTAAATGCAAAGTAACACTTGTAACATGCTTTCCTAAAAACTATTGATCAATTGATAGATTGACTTGGCTACATCAGAATCTTCACTGCATCATGTGGGATCTTTGATTTTGGTGCAAAGGCTCTCTAGGCGAGGCACACAGGCTTCGTAGTTGAGGCACACGGGCTTGGTGGTTATGGCACGTGGGCTTGACTGGTCCTCCACTTGTGGAATCTTCCGGGACCAGGGATCACACCCATGTCCCCTGCATAACCACCGGATGGCCGGGGAAGTCCCGATACTCACATTTTGATCATTTGTATAGTAATAATCTTTGTAATGGGCTTCCCTGGTGGCTCAGATGGTAAAGAATCCACGTGCAATGCAGGAGATCTGGGTTCGATCCCTGGGTTGGGAAGATCCCCTGGAGGATGGCATAGCAACCCACTCCAGTATTCTTGCCTGGAGAATTCCATGGACAGAGGAGCCTGGCGGGCTACAGTCCATGGGGTCTCTAAGAGTCGGACATGACTGAGTGACTAAGCACTGCACATCACACAAAAGTGTTGACAGTTAAAATAGGCTAGAATATTTACTGTCTGTAAATTTGTTTTTTCAACATGGGGAGAGGGGTCTGTGGTTCTCCTCCACCCTGAAGGTGGGGTTTGAGCCAAGACCTGGTGAAACCTGGTGAGCAGGGGTCTCATTGCTGTCTGGAGGCGGAGGGTCACTTCTGGTCTCAGCTGGCCAGGAAGCCTGTCTGTATCCACACGCAGGCATGTGGAAGGTGCCAGAAGGTGCCCCTCTGCTTCACAGGCCTTAGGAAGATGATGGATCCTAGGGCTGTCTCCTACTCAGAGGGGCCGGTATTTTCTGTTTCAGTTTGAAGGAAGGAAGTACTGTGAACATGACTTCCAGATGCTCTTTGCTCCTTGCTGTCATCAGTGTGGTAAGTGTTGGTGCCCAACCTGCCGTGAAAAGTAAGTTTCCTCCTGCAGGACTTCCTCCCACGAGCTGCGTAGGAGGGAGAGTCATCAGGTGCTTGTCAGCCGCACTCCCCGTCATCGAGGTTAACCACCTGGAAGAGTCCCAGCCCGAGAGCTCCGGTTCTCATGGCCCGAGGGGTGACTGACCCCAGGACCTGCTGGGCTTCCATGCAGTTCCCTTTTGTCAATGCAGTTGGTGGGGGGCAGCAGGGACCTCGAGAGGCACAGGGGTGGCCTGCCGGTCACACAGCCGGAGAACGTGGGATTAGCGAGTAGATGCTGAGAAGCCTAGATGCAGGAAGAAGTTAAGTCTGCGTTACAAGAAAGCAGGCTGTGGATTTCTGCTTTCTGTGCCCATGACCTCATATAACCACAGGCCTTGGAGAGGGAGAGCCCACACCTTGTTTAGAAAAGGAGAGCAGACCCAGAGATGAGAAGATGGCCCGAGAATGTGGCTGCAGGGCCAAACACAAGGGCTCAGGGGACACGGAGGCGTTTTTCTAACACAGCACCTCCTGTGGGATCCTAGCACAGGGAGAATGGTTTCCCGGGGCTGTGGGCAGGGAGGCCGAGCTGCGGCCTGAGTGTCCCTCCCGCAGGTGAATTCATCATCGGCCGGGTGATCAAAGCCATGAACAACAGCTGGCACCCCGAGTGCTTCCGCTGTGACCTGTGCCAGGAGGTCTTGGCTGACATTGGTTTCGTCAAGAACGCCGGGAGGTATGAGCAGGGCACCAGTCCCCTCAGGGCAGGTGGGTGGGTGGGCAGGGTGGTGCGGCAGGGTCGCCTGTGCTCCAGGTCATGCGCGTGCACTGTGGCTGGCCGGGCCTGTGGGGGACGCCCTGGCATTGTCCTGCATCTGGCATGGCTGCTAGGGGGATCTTTTAAGTGCTACCTGATCATCTGAGTGGGAGTAAGTAGCTTCCTGTGGAAAGTGGGGCTTGGTTCTGCTCTTGAAACACAGCAGTGATTTTTAAGAAACGGTCTCTTGAATTTCTTTGCATAGATATGGGAAGCTTTTTTTTTTTTTTTTTAATTATTAGAAGAACGTTGGATTTTAAATGTCAGCTTCTGTGGCTCTGTTTAGGCACCTGTGTCGCCCCTGTCATAACCGGGAGAAAGCCCGGGGCCTCGGCAAATACATCTGCCAGAAGTGCCACGCCATCATCGATGAGCAGCCATTGATATTCAAGAACGACCCCTACCATCCAGACCACTTCAACTGCGCCAACTGCGGGTAGGCCCACGTTCTCTTGCTTACTGTATAGACAGTGGAAATAAGTGAACACACTGACCTGGGTATTACTGTTACTCCGGCACCCAAACTGGTTTTTTTCAGCTTTTAATCCGGAAAATGTTAAACCTATAGGAGAGTCAAGAGACTCATACACAGAGAACCCCAGACCCTTCATGAAGTCTCACTGGGTAACATGTTGCCATGTGTGTGTGTGTGTACAAGTGTGCATAAACATGTACCTTTAAATGTGTGTATTTAGTCACTCAGTCATGTCTGATTCTTGAGACACCACAGACTGTAGTCCACCAGGCTCCTCTGTCCATGGGATTTCCCAGGCAAGAATCCTGGAGTGGGTTGCCATGCCCTCCTCCAGGGGGATCTTCCCAACCCAGGGATCAAACCTGTGTCTCCTGCATTGGCAGGTGGATTCTTTACCACTGTGCCACCTGGGAAGCCCTAATACATTTGAATAATCAGCTCATATTAAAATATCCCCAGTGATCCCCACAGCTGTTTTTCATCACATTGTTTTTAATACAGGGTCCCCTCTTCCATGCAAAGAAAAAAACTTTAAATGGTCTTATCTTTGTATCCAAATGGATATAACTATCACAGTTGTAACCATTAGTGTTTAAACTACATCTATTTACTTTGGCTCTCTATTTACATCTGTTTTTTCTTCAGAAGCTCAGGATATGTTGTTAGGCTATGTGTTTCACAGTCTGCTGTGTAGTATAAGAATTTAATGGAAAAGGTACTTGACCATAGTCAGCATGACTGTCCTGGCTGTTACCACGGGGAGTAGAGAACTGCAATGAAAGCTGACAGACAGCTTATTTGGGGGATTCAGTTCCGGCTTGGTCTGGTTTTCTTGCCTGTCCTCCCTCTGTTCATTCTCCATGAGCACTTCTCCTAAAGAACCTTTTAAAAACAGATGAAATCCATCTTGTTTGGGGGCCACCTCAGTTTATTAATTCAGGAGACTGAAGACAGTAGTGAACTCAAGCATTTGTCAGGGGAGCAGTCTGGGCGTTTGGTCTGTGTGTTTTCTACGAACCTAAAGCTGTTCTTAGCAGCTTGTTAGTGAGTGTCAGGAAGTGGAACTGGTCTCCACACTCTTGTTATTTTAGGAAGGTAGCATTAGCAGGTCTGTCCCTGGGCCTGCATCCCTCTCCCCCAGCTTCTTAAGGAAAACAAGGAGGGACTCTATAATAAAAGTGACAGCAGAGACAAGGGGCCACGTGGGGGTACGTCTGACTGGTTGTCATTGGGTGATGTTTATGTTGACACGAATATGAAGCCTGCTGAAGCTGTTCAATCACTGTGACCACCTCTCGGGGGAACAAGCAGTTATGGGGTTGTTGCGGTGGTCTATTCAGATGCCTTATCTCAGGGCGTCAGCCACACCAGCCACCGGCTCTCCCCTTGCTGATGGTACTCAGTGGTTCCTCTCTCGGGCAGGAAGGAGCTGACTGCTGATGCCCGGGAGCTCAAGGGGGAGCTGTACTGCCTGCCATGCCACGACAAGATGGGGGTGCCCATCTGCGGTGCCTGCCGCCGTCCCATCGAGGGGCGTGTGGTGAATGCCATGGGCAAGCAGTGGCACGTGGAGGTGAGTGCCCATGGCAGGGTGACCGGGCCCTCGCACACCCAAGGATCAGGGGTGCCAACAAGGCTGGGGGATGCTGAGGGGTGAGTGGGGGCACTTGGTGACTGTCAACTTTGTGGAAAACTAAGAACGTAGACGGCACGGTGCTGTGATCAGCCTGTGACGGTGCGGGGAGACTTGGTTCCTGGTCCAACCCAGAGAGGCATCCACGTATCCTCTCTTTTCTCATTCTGCTGTTGAGTCAGAGCCTCCAGATGCTGGATGAAGGCTGGGATGACCCTGGTCACTTCAGGGTCGCTTGTGACCCAGATGACACCAGCACCTAGGCTTTCATGGATCTTCTCTTTAGCTCTGGAGCTTTGCTTCACTACATAAATAAAACATGCTGATGCAAATATGACCTAATGCCATTTCTTTCAGCATTTTGTTTGTGCTAAGTGTGAGAAGCCATTCCTTGGACATCGCCATTACGAGAGGAAGGGCCTGGCATACTGTGAAACCCACTACAATCAGGTAGAGATGGGCTCTTTGGATGTGACACACACTTAGGTGAACTTAAGCTTCTCCACAGTTACGTGCAGAGAGAGCTCTGGGGAAATGTACACTGGGCTATACACGTGGCTTTTTAACTTTTTATTTGTAAAATCACTTCATACTCAGAGAAAAGTGGTAAAATAATAAATACAAAGAAAATACCTACATGTTGTACTCAGATTCAGTACCTACTTCATCACGTGTGTGTCCTTCCTGCCTTCTCTGACACACACATAAATGCTCATCTCATTGTATGCGAATCAATGTATACGTACAAAAGCATGCCGATTCTTTTCTAAATCACTTGATGATAAATTCCCTGTGGTCCTTTACCCCTAATGCTTCAGCGTGTACTTCCCAAGAATATGGGACTCACTTGTATAACTGTTATCATTGATTACTCTGTCCATTCCAGTTTTGTCACTTTACCGAGTAATGTCCTTCTGGCCTGTTTTCCACTCCAGTGCTGGGCCCAGTCCAGGGTTCTCATGCTCCTTTACCGTCCTGAAATCTCCAGAGCCGTGTTTTGTTTTCCATCAAGTTGAATAGTAAATTGTTTTCATTGTAGTAAGTAAAAACTAGTCAGTGAACATTTACTGATCATCTCTAGTAACAGCAAATTCTGAGTTTAGGTATAGCCAGGCTATTTTTTTTTTAATTGAAGGATAATTGTTTTACAATATTGTGTTGGCATCTGCCACACATCAATGTAAATCAGCCACAGGTATACATATATCCCCTCCTTCCTGAAATCTCTTCCCATCTCCCATGCTTCCGACTCCTCTAGGTGGTCACAGAGCACTCGGTTGAGCTCCCTGTGTCACACAGAAAATTCCTTCTTGTTATCTTTTTTACATATGGTAATGTATATGTTTCCACACTATCCTGTCAATTCAATGGAATATTACTCAGCTGTAAAAAAAGAACTCATTTGCGTCAGTCCTACTGAGGTGGATAAAGCTAGAGCCTATTATACAGAGTAAAGTAAGTCAGAAAGAAAAATATTGTATGTTAATGCATGTATATGGAAGCTAGAAACATGCTGTAGGGTATTTGTTTTTAAGTTTTACGAAGAACTGAAATTATATTAAATGTTTGGTGTTCTGATACTTAGTTGTAACATATCTTTAATTTTACCACTTTTTTTTTGTCTTTTCCCGTTTCCAGCTATTTGGTGATGTTTGTTTCCACTGCAACCGTGTTATAGAAGGCGATGGTGAGCACCTGTAGGGCACCTTTGGACACAAAACCCCTGGGTCATGTGAAAATTGGAAAATGTTGTGATGGTCATCGGTTACTTTTCCTCTTTCTTTGGCGTATTTCCCAAGTGATCTCTAGCCGTGAAATGCTAACTCCTAAGAATCAAACTTGTTGCTCATTTTTGATGACACTATAGGCCAGTGCTGCAAGGTCGTTACCATAGAAACGACTGACCCCGAGTCTTGCTTCTCCCTCCCATCCCTGGAATTACTTTCCGTGGAAGCTGCGGGGTGTGTTCATTAGGAGCACTTGGGGAGGGTCCCCTGAACCCTGCAGACGTGAACACCTGGTGGTTGTCTCTAGACCTTTCCAGAACCTGCCCCCTGGTCCCATGTGAGGAGGCCTGATTGACTAGCATGGAAAGGAAGCAGCTGTTTGCCAGCAGTCATTAGCAGATTCTGCCAGAAGCTTCCTGGTGAAGTTGTAAACACTGCTGTTTCCAGCCTGCTTCATGCCTCTGGGCAGAGAGCCGAATTTGGGAAATACTTTCTGAAACACTGCCCAAGTGCCCTTTGTGAAGGGGTGGCTTCAGGAAAGTGATCTTTAGTGCCAGTGGAAATAAATCTCACCTCCGTCTGCGGGAGGCAGTTGCCAGGAGAGAGAAGCGGGCAGAGGAGCTTAGTGTCTGCTTGGAAGGCAGACTCACCCCGGCTGGTGCGTTAGCACCTGGCTCCTGTTTCAGTTACTTACCTAGTTCAGACTACCTTGCTGGGCAGGTGGCAGGAGGCAGGTAGCGGTGCCAGTAGAGTTGGGCCGCACCTTCACAGCTGGGGAGTGGGGGCTCTGATGGGGAGACTTGGCATCTGCTGTTCAGATGCCTCGAAACATTAACCATCACTACAGGTTGAAAGGCAGTGATGGCCTTCCCTGAGGTGAGGCCTGCAGTTGTGGGAGATAGATGCAGAGCTGAGACTGTGTGTTCTAACAGTGTGATAGATAAATTAGTGAGTAACTTCAACTGATTCTGTGAGTATCAGTTAATGGCACTGAGATGCTTAGTGCCATGTGTGGTTCTTTTGTGAGGAAAGCCCTAGAGAACCGGCCTGGGGAAGGGGTTGGTGGTGAGCCGAGCTGTGGGTGAGTGACCATCCCCTCTCTCCCCAGTGGTTTCCGCCCTCAACAAGGCCTGGTGTGTGCACTGCTTTGCCTGTTCCACTTGCAGCGCCAAGCTGACACTCAAGTAAGTGTGCGCTGGGCCTGCGAGCCCTTGGGTGGGACGCGTGGGGGACATTGTGGAGAGCATTCAGTGTTGGAAAAGTAGGACCTGATGCTTCTTGATTCTTTCTGTCCAGGCCTTCTCAAAGCAAAGGTTCCTCCTTTAATCGTTCCCTCTTTTCTTTTGTTCCTTCTCTGTCCTACACAAAGGGATAAGTTTGTTGAGATTGATCTAAAGCCAGTCTGCAAACATTGTTATGAGAAAATGCCAGAAGAATTTAAGAGGAGACTTGCCAAGCGGGAGAGAGAAGCCAAGGATAAGGACAAGCAGAAAAAGAAAAAGCCAGTCTGTCTGTGAGCTTTTCTGTCCCTCTGCCACCATTTCTACTACTTTCTCCTGTGGTTAGTCCTCCAGAATACATGTTGATCCTGGTTTTGTCTCCTACTTTTCTTGTTTCTTTTTGGCATGTATTTGTAGCTGCCAGAGGCTGACATAGATGGGCTTGTCCTGTGTAGAGCTGATCTTTTTGCCTAATTATTAAAAATTACACTCTTTAATAGGGTCCACCCTTCACATAACCTGTACTGCACTTGCTTTCTTGAATCTGTAGACTCTCTCAGCTCATTTTTTAATCACAATATGGTATAGATTTCTTTTTTTTCCAGTGGATTCAAAGGGAAGAATTCTAATCTCTTAATAGGTACTGTAAAAGTTTCAAAGTATTTCTGTCTGATCATTACAGCTTTTAAAATCCTAGTTTTTGGCTTCTTTGCCTAAAATAATATAATTGGTCAGTTCCAGTGCTGCATGTTCTAAGTTCTACGTTAAACTAAACTCTCAGCATGTTTTCTATCTAAGCAGAGACCACCTAAAGTAGAGAATAAGATACGGCATCGCTGGATGTGTGTGTGTTTTTGTACAATTCCTGGTTTTCACAGGACATATTTCAGTCTTTGAAATTCTCTTGCATTGTTAGAAAGACTGTCTCACTTCTTCATAGGGACCATTGTGTTCTGAGTTCTAAAAGTTTTTTATTGTTTCAATTTTCAAGTTTCCTTCTACAAAGAAAAATTAAAATTCAGATAGAAAATGAAAACAATGTAAGGTTTGCTTAGCAGGGTTCCCTGGTGGCTCAGTGGTAAAGAATCCACCTGCCAAAGCAGGAGATGGGGGTTCAACCCCTGAGTTGGGAAGATCCCCTAGAGAAGGATATGGTAACCCACTCCAGTATTTTTGCCTGGAAAATCCCATGAACAGAGGAGCCTGGCAAGCTATAGTTCATGGGCTCTATAGAACACTTTGGGAGAACTTTTTAACTCAATAGCACTATTTAAATCAAATTGCCAATTGAAACATAACATTTGAATTACTGTCATCATTAGGATCTCTGGGAAAAAATCAGAAAATAATTCTCACATGGTGTTTAAAAAAAAGGTTTTTCATTTTAAATATGTGGTCAGGATTTAACTTTGTTATTTTTGTTCTTTAAAATTGTATCGACAGATGTAATAATTTGTAACAGATAACAGTGTATCACTGGACTTGTCCCACACATTTCCTAGATGTAATTTCACAGAAATCGAACTAGTTAGAAAGTTCTGCATTTGTTCCCTTCACAATTAGGGACCCACGATCTCAATGGCTATGAGCGCTGATAGCTGTCAACTGGAAATGCATCACCCATAGCTAGGAGGCCTTCTCAACAACTGTCCGGAATTGTACAAGTCAATTGAGGGTGTGTGCTGTCCTGGCTTTTAAAGAATTGAGTTCTCCATATACACACTGATCACAGATGTGACCACAGGCCACACGGTCCACTGGTGCTCTTGAATTTTCTGTGAGACAGCCAACCAAAGTAACTTAGATGTTAGTTTAGGTTTTTCTTTTTGAAGATGATCATTGTTGGGATGGGAGGCCAGGCAAGATGAAGCCTCATGGCTCCACTATGTAAAATACTACATGAGATACCTACACCTTCAATAAAGAGAATCAGTCTTATCAGAGAGATAGAGTTCTTTGCTCTGAATAACTATTTTTTAAAAGTGTTCTCACAGTATTTTAAAACATGATTGACTTTATCTGAGTTTTATTCACGTTAGATTCCCTGCATACTTAGCACAGACTAAAATGTAATCAGCATTCTGTATCATACAGATCATTGTACAAGATCAGTTTATAAGGGCAACTTTCTTCAAATGGTATTGTAGTTTATGTTTACCATAATGATTAGAATTGAGATTAGAATTGGTTTTTTGCTAATATGAATATAATTGTAATATGCATAGTGTCTTCATTTACTTCAATAAAATTACTGCACATTATCTGTATGTCTGTATACAAATGTGAATACATTTCCACTAATATTTTTTTATTATTATTAACTTTAGGAATAAATTTGTGGAGTTTGACATGAAGCCAGTCTGTAAGAAGTGCTATGAGAAATTTCCATTGGAGCTGAAGAAAAGACTTAAGAAGCTAGCTGAGACCTTAGGAAGGAAATAACTTCCTTTATTTTTTCTCTTCTATGCAAAGATAAGAGATCACAACATTGCCTGACCTGATGCACCCTGTCTTAAAGTTGTGTCTCAAAACAGTTGAGAGTGAAGAGGACCTATTGAACACCTATTGGTGTTCTTCATCTCCTTTTTCTCATTAAAGAGAAAAAAAGTTTCTGTCATCATATTTAAAACATGGATGAGATCAAGATTTGCCTTTGTTAATAACCCTTATCAGTTTGTTGAAATGTAGATGATACATAATAGAAAAAGAAACATGGTTAAATGTTAAATTTTAATTAAGGTCCAAAATATTAAATATAACTTTTAAAAATGAAAGGAGTCAGTTTTTACATGACTCAGATAAAAAAATATAAACATTATTTACTTTGTATTCGAAAGAAAAATAATTACAACTGCAGTTGGGGAGGATATAAAAAAGAAAACCATATCTCACAGAATCTTAGTGTGTTTATCAAACTAGTGACTGTAAAATGAATATACACATTACTCATATAAGAAACAAGTGTATTCAGAACTACTTGATTTGGGGACTTTTTTTGTTATGGTTAAATGCAATAATTATTAAGCTTAGTTTTAATTTTTATTCTCCTTTGTGAACTTCTTTATACAGTTATGTCATGGTAGTTATAGCTAGCTAATAATATTCTTTTTAAAATTTTGTGCAAAAAAAATTTATACTAGGTATTTGAAAATACAGTATACTTTACAATATTGGAAAAATGAAGTATTTTTTCATGTATTACAGCAATTATACTTTGAAGCTTAAGATCACAGATGCAGTCTTAGAATAGGACATGAAATTAAATGTTAAGTAGTTTGGAATGTATCACTTAAAAACGGGAATGTTTATGTATTGATCATATTGCCTTTATAACCATGCTAATATCTATGCTTTATATATAAATAAACTTGCCTTGCCTTAGAAAAATACATAATCAGGAGTTCTAGCTGTTTCATACCTTACAAACTAAAAACAAGTGCATTGAATGAGATTTGTAAACTCAAATTCATTTACCACAGCTATGATTATTAAAATTTTTTTCTTCTTTTTGAGGAAATACATTGAAATTAATTTGTGATCTTAATTAGAAGAGAATTATGTTGATATGTTTTCAAGTTTTTCATTACAAATCTTATAGTTAGATTTTATTTACTGTATGTAGGAGGTATAAGTAACACTTTTAAATTGGAAGAGTGGTGTTTAAGTATCAACTTTAGGCCAAATGTAGTGAATTATTTTATTTTGCAAAGTTTTATCTTAAAGTTTCTGGATGTCTTTCTCCATAAACCTATATGCAAAGAGAATTTTGTGAACATTTTTTAAATGTTGCTGCTACTATGTTATCATGTAAAAGAAAGTTGCAAAGATGGGCTTCTAAGGGGAAAATTATTGGTATTTTCAAAAAATTGCTGAAATGTTATTTTGCCATAAAAAAAAATCTCAGGATGCTACCAGTCTGCCATTAAGATATTTGTATGCATGTATTTTTAAATACTTGTGCATGCACTTTAAATTGTATTTCAGTTTTTAATTTATAACCAATTAATTTTTTTTAGTGCTCTTTTAGAGTTCAAAGAATGATCAGTGATAGAAAATAATATATACTTTAAGACTGTGTTCAGAAGTCTGAACAGTCTGCATTTGACAGCAAGAATCAAATTCCCTTCAGCGTGCCTTTGCCAGCTAATACATGACCAGCAACAAAAATCTTTAAAGTATTTATTAAATACTGTATGGTGGATACAGTGCAGGATCTGCAGTCTGGGGTCTTGATGCTAAATTCCTGAATGCTCCGGGAATGCTCCACACAGGAAATCCAGAGCAGAAAGTGCCCACTTACCTGTTTCTAATCACTGAGAAGAGGCATGGGCTGAATCACTACAGGGCTCATGTCTCTCCTGTGCCCAGAGGTCCTGCTGCTCACCTCTCTCATAAAATATGACTTTGTATTTCCTGCAAGTTTGCCCCTTGAATCCTCCAAGGCCATGGGGTGTTTTATCCAGACACACACTCCCTGCCCCCTGCAGGGGATCAATGAGCCCTCACTCTTACCAGGAGTAAGGAGTAGATGGCTGTCAGTGGATGAGAGGATGGACTTGCTTAGTTTCACATGGCTTCCTCCCAGAAGGGAGAAGCTCAGGCTAGTGAACAAATCTTTGCTTAAAATCCTACAAGGCATTTGAAATAATTCATTGTTTACTACATTTCTAAGTGCTCTTTTCCTTATCAAGCCTAATATACTTGGGAAAATGTCTGGGTACGAGTCAAACATTCTTTACATCTTACTAACATTGTAACTGATGGTAGGTCATTTTTGCCTTGTTTGCCAAAATAGCAATTTCTAAATTAAGGAAATTTTGAAGTTGGCTTATGGCATTGTTGTATTTCATTTTCGATTGTAAACTCCGTGGCAGGGACACTATGTCAATAATTATGTTTTTACATAGCAACCAGTGCAGTATACTCTTGGTGCTTAATAAATGTTCATAATTGTTAAGAATAACTGTTGTCTTTTGCTTAACTTGAACGGCTTTGAGACATGGAACCATGAGGATATAGGACTAATGCTTAAGAAAGCCATTTTGGAAACAACCGAAGTGCCCACTAATGGCAGAATGAATGAGAAAATGTGGTCTGTGTAACAATGGGATATTATTCAGCCACAGATAAGCCATCCTGCTATTTACAACAGCATGGATAGGACATGCTAAAAAGTCAGAGAAAGACAAATATTCTACGATCTCACTTACACGTGGAATAATTTAAAAAACCAAGCTCATTGATACAGAGAACAGATTGGTGGCTGTCAGCGGCAGGGGACAGGGGGTGGGGGGTGAGGGTGGGCAAAATGGGTAGAGAGGGTCAAGAGTCACAAACTTCCAGTTATAAAATAAATAATTCATAGAGACGTCATGTACAGCATGGTGACTATAGTTATTAATATGTATTACATATTTGAAAATTGCTAAGAGAATAGATCTTAAAAGTTCTGATAACAAGAAAAAATTTTGTAACTGCATGATGACCAATGTTAACTAGACATTGTGATCATTTTGCAATGTGTACAAATGTGGAATCATTATGTTGTACACCTGAGAGTAACAAACTACATGTCAGTTATGCCTCAACTTAAAAGTGTCACATTTCTTTTTTTAAAAAAAAGCCACTTTAAACTATTACGTTTGTAGTTTTTTCTGTAACAAAGTTTAAGTAGTGCTGTATCTAAATCCATGTTAAAAAAAAAAAAATCGAACAGCCTCTGTGTTCACAGGGTATCTTCCTTGAGGTGACACCATGTTACTTAATCCTGACACCTGCTGAGGGCTGTGATGTCAAGGCCTTTTGAGGTTCCATGGCAATTTAATGGAGAAGGGGTAGTGCTGAAGATGCACAAAAAAGGCTCCTGACCTAAGCCTTCCACTTACTGAAAAGATGAACTCAAAGTGGGTCATGTATCTAAATATAAAGTGTGAGACAAAATAAAACCTTTGTGACCAGGGGTCATGAGTTCTTCTGCCACAGCAAAAGCATGATTCAGAAAACAAAAGAACTGACAAGTTGCAATTTATCAAAATCAAAAACTGTCTCCTTAGCGGAAGATGCTGGTGAGTTATAATGAAATAACAAACTACAGACTGGGAAGATATGTTCCCCAATCACACGTTTGAAAGAACTTGCAGTCAGAATACCTAAAGCCCTCTCAAAACTCAGCAGTCGATGAAACAGTGACACAACAGTCGATGAAAATTCAATAATCAACGTAAGAAGAAGAAAAGAAATTTTATTCGAGCCAAACTGAGGATTGTAACCCGGGAAGCCGATTCTCGGAAGCCCTGAGAACTGTCCCACCTGTTAGATGTTGATTCAGTTCAGTTCAGTCACTCAGTCGTGTCCGACTCTTTGCAACCCCATGGACTGCAGCACACCAGGCCTCCCTGTCCATCATCAACTCCCAGAGTTTACTCAAAACTCATATCTATTGAGTCGGTGATGCCATCCAACCATCTCATTCTCTGTCGTCCCCTTCTCCCTCCTTCAATCCTTTCCCAGCATCAGGATCTTTTCAAATGAGTCAGCTCTTGGCATCAGGTAGCCAAAGTATTGGAGTTTCAGCTTCAACATCAGTCCTTCCAATGAATATTCAGGACTGATTTCCTTTAGGATGGACTGGTTGGAACTCTTTGCAGTCCAAGGGACTCTCAAGAGTCTTCTCCAACAACACAGTTCAAAAGCATTGATTTTTCGACAATCAACTTTCCTTATAGTCCAACTCCCATCCATACATGACTACTGGAAAAACCATAGCCTTGACTAGACCACCTTTGTTGGCAAAGTAACGTCTCTGCTTTTTAATATGCTGTCTAGGTTAGTCATAACTTTTCTTCCAAGGAGTAAGCATTTTTTTAATTTCATGGCTGCAGGCATCTGCAGTGATTTTGGGGCCCAAGAAAATAAAGTCTGTCACTGTTTCCCTATCTATTTGCCATGAAGTGATGGAACCGGATGCCATGATCTTAGTTTTCTGAACGTTGAGTTTTAAGCCAACTAAGAGGCTCCTTAGTTCTTCACTTTCTGTCATAATGGTGGTGTGATCTGCATATCTGAAGTTATTGATATTTCTCCCAGCAGTCTTGATTCCAGCTTGTGCTCTATCCAGCCCAGGGTTTCTCATGATGTACCCTGCATAGAAATTAAGCAGGGTGACAATATACAGCCTTGATGTACTCCTTTTCCTACTTGGAACCAGTCTGTTGTTCCATGTCCAGTTCTAACTGTTGCTTCCTGACCTGCATACAGATTTCTCAAGAGGCAGGTCAGGTCGTCTGGTATTCCCATCTCTTTCAGAATTATCCACAGTTTGTTGTGATCTGCATAGTCAATAAAGCAGAAATAGTTTTTCTGGAACTCTTGCTTTTTCGATGATCCAGCAGATGTTGGCAATTTGATCTCTGGTTCCTCTGCCTTTTCTAAACCAGCTTGAACATCTGGTATTTCACGGTTCACGTACTGTTGAAGCCTGGCTTGGAGAATTTTGAACATTACCTTACTAGTGTGTGAGATGAATGCAATTGTGCAGTAGTTTGAGCATTCTTTGGTATTGCCTTTCTTTGGGATTGGAATGAAAACTCACCTTTTCCAGTCCTGTGGCCACTTCTGAGTTTTCCAAATTTGCTGGCATATTGAGTGCAGCATTTTCACAGCATCATCTTTCAGGATTTGAAATAGCTCAACTGGAATTCCATCACCTCCACTAGCTTTGTTCATAGTTATGCTTCCGAAGGCCCACTTAACATTCCAGGATGTCTGGCTCTAGATGAGTGATCAGTCCATTGTGATTATTTGGGTCGTGAAGATCTTTTTTGTACAGTTCTTCTGTGTATTCTTGCCACCTCTGCTTAATATCTTCTGCTTCTGTTGGGTCCATACCATTTCTGGCCTTTATTGAGCCCATTTTTGCATGATATATTCCCTTGGTATCTAATTTTCTCGAAGAGATCTTTAGTCTTTCCCATTCTGTTGTTTTTCTCTATTTCTTTTCACTGATCACTGAGGAAGGCTTTCTTATCTCTTGTTGCTATTCTTTGGAACTCTGCATTCAAATGGGTATATCTTTCCTTTTCTCCTTTGCTTTCTGGCTTCTCTTCTTTTCACAGCTATTTGTAAGGCCTCCTCAGACAGCCATTTTGCTTTTTTGCATTTCTTTTCCTTGGGGATGGTCTTGATCCCTGTCTCCTGTACAATGTCATGAACCTCCATCCACAGTTCATCAGGCACTCTGTCCATCAGATCTAGTCCCTTAAATCTATTTCTCACTTCCACTGTATAATTATAAGGGATTTGATTTAGGTCATACCTGAATGGTCTAGCGGTTTTCCCTACTTTAAGTCTGAATTTGGCAATAAGGAGTTCATGATCTGAGCTACAGTCAGCTCCCAGTCTTGTTTTTGCTGACTGTATAGAGCTTCTCCATCTTTGGCTGCAAAGTTTATAATCAATCTGATTTCAGTGTTGACCATCTGTTAATGTCCATGTGTAATCTTCTCTTGTGTTGTTGAAAAAGGGTGTTTGCTATGACTAGTGCATTCTCTTGGCAAAACTATTAGCCTTTGCCCTGCTTCATTCTATACTCCAAGGCCAAATTTGCCTGTTACTCCAATTATCTCTTGACTTTCTACTTTTGCGTTCCACATTTTCAAGGAAGGATCGTCAATTAAAATGACTTACTGGCATTTTGCATAAAGTTAATGGAGGAAAGTCAGCCCAGGTGAGCAGGTTCACCACAACCCCCTGCAGAGGTGGGAAGGAGCACTATTCTTTTAAGAAGTAATGTTGCTAGCTCAGAAGAAAGTTAAAAGAAAAGCCCTCTACTTTGGAGCAGGCACTCCCATCTTTGAGGTGGTCCAGACTGACACGACTTAGCAGTTAATGTGTAATGCACACTGCTCATTAGGGCGGGAGAGAGAAAGCCAAGAGTGACACATAGAACTCTATGTTTAAACTTTCTCATCCTGGCTTATGACATTTTTTATCAGCCAGAGTTTTACCTGATTAATCTTGAGTCCTCAACTTCTGAATTGCAGAAGGTGACATGCAGGCACCTAGCATCGAGCAAAGGCATCCATTGCTGATCAAAATCAAGGGTTTTTTCACCTCAAGTCCCTCTGTGCTTTTCCTCTTTCACTTACTCCTTTTCAGTATATTCAACTAAAACAGATTAAGGTAGTAATTTTATGTGCTTGCCAAGGTATGCTTGGCAAGGTTGCTTTACTGTTCACACCCTCCGTTTCCTATCTGTCCAACTGAGCATAAGAACAAATAACAGTACCTTCATTAAGTTGTTGGGAGAATAAGTCAGTACATGTGATGTTGAGCTGCAGGCCACAGGCCTTGCCCAGGTTCAAGACTAAAAGCCCAGAGTCGGCGACAGGAGCGTACCCATCTGAAGCGAGGTCCTGGAGCAACATCCCCAGGTGTGTAGCAGGACACAGAGGCAGGCTCGCTCCCTTGGGGAAAGGGATACTACCAATTAGAGACGACTTGACCTCCTGTTGGCTCATTATTTACCAAGGAAACTAGCAGAGGGACTCGCCCTTAGATTAGACCATCCCTTAGATTAGCTAACGTTAGCTGGGGCCTGGACCGGGTACCCTCCCAGACCAGCCACCCTTATTCACATCCAACAAACCTGAAACAAAATACACCATGCTGGTTTCCCTCTTTATAAACGAAGTAATTGCTCACTGTAGAAAATTTGGAAAAATGGAAAAATCAAAAAGGATAGCCTGTAAGAGGCCAGATTAGTTCTAAGTGTTGAATAAAACTATTTAAAAAGGATAAAAAGTATCCATAACCATAAATCCTGAACTCCCTGTATACACAGGATGTGATCATTTTACTACTGAAAACATTTTCTACAACTTGTCTTAAAACTACGCCCGAAAAATTCAAATTCCAAAAGAGCGCTTAGATGCAGCCGACTGGCGCCGCGGCGTGACGTCAGTACCGGGAACAGCCCGCCCGACTCAATAGCCTGCGGGCGAGTTATTTCCGTACGCAGCTGCTACCTGCCCTTGTCATCTTTAAGCGCTTTCAACCGCGTCACACATACCGCGAGCTTCGCATTCCCGCGCTGCGCAAGCGCAGTCACCTCCGCGCGCCGGCGCCCGCGGGTCTGCGCGGCGCACAGGATTGACGCAGCCCTCACGCATGCACGCACCCACGCAGGAGCGTCGCCCTCTCTCCGGCGACGGCGCTGCGTCACGGACCTTCGGGCGGCGCGCTCCCGAGACGACGGCGCCCGCTGCGGCCTCGGCGCTGGCGTTCGTTACCCAGAGCCCAGTCGGCGGCACGATGAGGCGCAGCAAGGCCGACGTGGATCGACACATCGCTTCGGTGCAGGGCTCTGCGCCGTCACCCCGGGAGGTGAGCGGGCCGGGGCCACAGCCTCCGGGCGGGCCCACGGCGGCGGCGCCATGGCTCCGGCTGAGGCGCGGCCGGCCGGCGGCTGGCGGGCGTTGGCGCTTTCTGTTGCTCTTCCTCTTTCGTTTCCTGCTTTTCGTTCCCGTAGCTCGGGCGGCCTGGGCTCTACGCCGAAGCGCAGCCGCCCCACCGCTTCTGACCGCTTTGGAAGCTGCTTTCCGGGCATTTTGTTTTTCAACGGAGTCTCGGGGGTTCTGAATTTCCTTCCGGGCCTTGTTTCTGGGATAGATTCTATGGCCTTCCGACGATGCCTCGCGGGGTACTTTGCCATCTCTGGCGTAGATAGGGAGCTGGGTGCCCAGCGGATCCCGCGGACCTTGATGCCAGGGGGTGGGCGGAGGGGGCGCCGGACCCGGAGTCGCTGCTCAGGGCCGAGTCGCAGCTCCGCCAAGCACGCGCTGTGGGATTCGAGATAACTGCCACTTATTTCATTAATAGGTTGGGAGTTAGGGTATCGATAGGAGTTTTTAGGATGGGCCATGATAAACATTTAGGGCAGTGCTTGGCACGTGGTAAGCTCTCAGTAGATGTGGCTGTTACAGGGACAGTCATTCCAGGTGTTCTGGGCCGGAGCCTATGCGAATAAAGATGTATGAGGAAATTAAAAACAAAACCAGCGGACAATCAGGATTGTAACGGCATCGTAATAGTGTCTTGGTTACCACATACTGCTAAGTCACTTCAGTCGTGTCCGACTCTGTGCGACCCCATAGACGGCAGCCCACCAGGCTCCCCCGTCCCTGGGATTCTCCAGGCAAGAACACTGGAGTGAGTTGCCATTTCCTTCTCCAGTGCATGAAAGTGAAAAGTGAAAGTGAAGTCACTCAGTCGTGTCCGACTCTTGGTGACCTCATGGCCTGCAGCCCACCAGGCTACTCCGTCCATGGGATTTTCCAGGCAAGAGTACTGGAGTGGGGTGCCATTGCCTTCTCCATACCACATACTAGGCATATATTATTTTACTTTGTGCTCCCGACAAGCCTATGGCTATTGGGACCTGGGGAGATTAAAGATACTTTTCCGGGGACACATGGTAGCTCAGCAGGATTTTGTCATTGGGTGTGATTTCTTTCTTTTAGGAGTATGGAGTGGGTTACAGTCTGTGCCTCTGGAGGAGGGGAATAGGTGCCAACCTTCAGATTGTAACTTCCAGCTGCTGGCATAGTTGTGAATACAAATGTACCTACCAGAGTCAAAAACAGAAGCTCGTTAAACGTTCTCTGCCTCTGAAACTGATTTGGCCGTTTTTTTTTTTTCTTCTAAAGCAAGTTTAGCACTTTTCAGAAATTTGTAGTGGGCACCCTGACTCTCCAAAGCCTTAAAAACCACTGTCTAGACAGGAATTAGAATGTTCTTTGAACTAGGGAACTTTTCTGTCAGTAAAGAAGAGTGGGCACAAAACTTTAAGGATTGGTTATTATTGTCACCTCTTTTACATTTATAAAGAGTATTATAATCAGATGTTTTTCTTCAGACAAGGAGAAATCATTGACTTTTGAACCTGGGGACTTCAGTGGGATATTGATTAACAAGTGTAGTAGATAACTTTGGGTCCCAGATAGAGACCTAAAAGAGATGCTTTAATCATAATGGAAATGTTTAAAATGATAATTCAAGGAGTGAACATCCTTTATCTAGCTATAGTTGGACCGTGTATTCTGAGAGACAGCCCAAAGGTAGGTCCCTGAAATTTAGCAGCCTGATACTTGGATCTCAAGGACATAGACTGGGAAGAAAGGCTTCTGGTGGCAGGAGGAAAGGGTTAGGGGACAGCCACTGGGGAACCGATTCCACTTCCTGCAGGAGAAGCACTTCTGCTATGCTTGGAGTCACAGTTGTACAAGCTGAAGGATAGCTAACGAACATCAGGAGAAAACTTGGATAGTGTCCTGGACACACTGCAGGACAAGGTCCTAGGTGGGCCTCTAGAGAAGTAGAGAGTAAAAAGAATCCCCAGATTCAGCTGTTTAAGATCTGGTGCTAAAACAGCAAAGTTTTTATTTGTTTTGTTTCAGTTGCTTCGTGGGGCTTCCCTTGTAACTTAGTAAAGAGTCTGCCTGCAGTGTGGGAGACTGGGGTTTGATTCCTTTGTCCAGAGGATCACCTGGAGAAGGAAATGGCAACCCACTCCAGTATTCTTGCCTGGAGAATCCCATGGACAGAGGAGCCTGGCAGGCTACAGTCTCCGGGGTCACAAGTGTTGGACACGACTGAAAGATTAAGCACACACACTAAAATAGCAGGACACTGAGGGAGGCCTCAGGTGCAGAGTTGATAAAGGCTTGCTTCTCAGGAGGTCCTGGGGTGGATCTCCAGAAATCGGGGATGGGTGTTCAGAGTAGAAAGGTACCTTGCCCTCTGGATCCTGATTAACCTCAAGAAATGAACTGTGAAACAGTTAGACTTTTAAGTTAGACTTTGGTAAGAGTATATTAGGTCTTCCTGGCTTCCCAGGTAGGTCAGTGGTAAAGAATCCACCTGCCAGTGCAGGAGACTTGGGCTTGATCTCTGTGTTGGGAAGATCCCATGAAGAAGGAAATGACTACCCATTCCAGTATTTCCTGGGAAATCCCATGGACAGAGAATCCTGGTGGGCTGTAGCCCATGGGGTCCAAAGAGTCGGACATGACTTAGCAACTGAAAGAACAGAATAAACAAAAACTTTGGAACATGTGACAGTAATGCTGTAATCGTGGGTGTAAGTGAAATGACAAAACATGGTGCTTTGGACAGGTTGGGAGGGAGATGGTGGAGGGAGCAGAGACCGTAGCTGTGAAGAGTATAAAAAGATTAGGGTTTGTGTGCGGCTGCTAAGTCACTTCAGTCGTGTCCGACCCTGTGTGACCCCATAGACGGCAGCCCAACAGGCTCCCCCATCCCTCGGATTCTCCAGTCAAGAATACTGGAGTGGGCTGCCATTTCCTTCTCCAATGCATGAAAGTGGAAAGTGAAAGTGAAGTCACTCAGTTGTGTCGGACCTAGCGGCCCCATGGACTGCAGCCTACCAGGCCCTCCATCCATGAGATTTTCCAGGCAAGAGTACTAGAGTGGGGTGCCATTGCCTTCGGGCAGACACTGGTGATGTTGGAAACAGACCAGTTTTCTGGGTTATCCAAATTCTAAGTGCTGTTATGGGTCCATAGTCATATGTCTTCCCAGGCTTCCACTCATTTCTTCACTTCATCTTTTGTTTTGCCATTTTCTGCTCCTTTACACCTGCTTTTGATTTTGTTAGGACTTCGTGGGTGGTGCAGTTGGTAAAGAATCTGCCTGCCAACGCAGGAGATGCAAGTTCAATCCCTGAGTCGGGAAGATCCTCTGGAGGAGGAGATGGCAGCCCACTCCAGTATTATTGCCTGGAAAATTCTATGGACAGGAGCCTGGCGGGCTACAGTCCATGGGGTCTCAAAGAGTTGGACAAGACTGAGCACACATAAGCAACACCTGCTTTTGCTTTTATTGAAAATATTTTTTCCCCCTGATGACTTCTATTTAATTTTCTTAGTTTTATATCTAGTTTTATACCTTAGTTTCTTAGTTTTATATCTAGGTTTTTACTCCACACCCCCGATTTCTTGCTTCTCAGAGGCAGCTTGACAGCTCTTACAGTTATTTGTTCTATCTTAAACATCTGTATGTCATACTTCTGAGTAATATACATATTACAGTTGCCTGTTAAACAGCCTGGGTTTGAACAGCACAGATCCACTTACATGAAGGGTTTTTTTATGTTTTTTTCAGTGAATACATAGAGCAGTGCTATGGCTGAATATGAGGATGTGGAAGCTTGAATATGGAGGATCCCAGGTTCTGGAGGGAGAGTGTGTGTGTATAGGGGGACGACTGTTAAATATCCATCGATTTTCAACTGTGCAGAGGGTCAGTGCCCCTAACCCTTGCTTTATTGATCTACTTTTCTCCATTTTAAACCCTTTCTACTGACAAAAAATGTCTTTACATAATCTTTAGTTGGGTTGTCAAATGTAGGTTTGAAATAATTTTTTTCTTAATTTTGAGAGCATTGCTGCATATTTGCAGTGTACTGTTGGAGGTTATATGTGATTCTTGTTCTTGGTAGCCTATAGATTTTCTGAAAGTTTTCTTTCAGTTGACAAACTTATTTCCTTCACTTCTGGAACATCTTGTATTTCATTGAGCATTTTTTTCTTTCTCTCCTCTCTCCCTCTTTTTTTCCTGTTATGTTTCTGATGTTCTTACTGACTGAAAGTTGGTTCTGGTTTGGTCATCCACATTTTTCTCTCTTCTTTGTTTCTTCTGTTGTATTTTTTGATAGATTTCCTTTAACCTAACCTTCCAAGAGAACAGGGTTAAGAACTCACTGTTGGGTTCCTCGACTTTACTTGTCCTCTCTATAACCCTTGCCCTCACCCTTGTCAGATCAGTCGCTCAGTCGTATCTGACTCTTTGTGACCCCATGAATCGCAGCACGCCAGGCCTCCCTGTCCATCACCAACTCCCGGAGTTCACTGAGACTCACGTCTATCGAGTCAGTGATGCCATCCAGTCATCTCATCCTCTGTCGTCCCCTTCTCCTCCTGCCCCCAATCCCTCCCAGCATCATAGTCTTTTCCAATGAGTCAACTCTTCGCATGAGGTGGCCAAAGGACTGGAGTTTTCAGCTTTATCATCATTCCTTCCAAAGAAATCCCAGGGCTGATCTCCTTCAGAATGGACTGGTTGGATCTCCTTGCAGTCCAAGGGACTCTCAAGAGTCTTCTCCAACACCACACTTCAAAAGCATCAATTCTTCAGCGCTCAGCCTTCTTCACAGTCCAACTCTCACATCCATACATGACCACTGGAAAAACCATAGCCTTGAGTAGACGGACATTTGTTGACAAAGTAATGTCTCTGCTTTTGAATATGCTATCTAGGTTGGTCATAACTTTCCTTCCAAGGAGTAAGCGTCTTTTAATTTCATGGCTGCAGTCACCATCTGTAGTGATTTTGGAGCCCAGAAAAAGAAAGTCTGACACTGTTTCCACTGTTTGCCCATCTATTTCCCGTGAAGTGATGGAACCAGATGCCATGATCTTTATTTCTGAATGTTGAGTTTTAAGCCCACTTTTTCACTCTCCTCTTTCACTTTCATCAAGAGGCTTTTTAGTTCCTCTTCACTTTCTGCCATAAGGGTGGTGTCATCTGCGTATCTGAGGTTATTGATATTTCTCCCGGCAATCTTGATTCCAGCTTGTGTTTCTTCCAGTCCAGTGTTTCTCATGACGTACTCTGCATATAAGTTAAATAAACAGGGTGACAATATACAGCCTTGATGAACTCCTGTTCCTATTTGGAACCAGTCTGTTGTTCCATGTCCAGTTCTAACTGTTGCTTCCTGACCTGCATACAGGTTTCTCAAGAGGCAGATCAGGTGGTCTGGTATTCCCATCTCTTTCAGAATTTTCCACAGTTTATGGTGATCCACACAGTCAAAGGCTTTGGCAAGTCAATAAAGCAGAAATAGATGTTTTTCTGAAACTCTCTTGCTTTTTCCATGATCCAGCGGATGTTGGCAATTTGATCTCTGGTTCCTCTGCCTTTTCTAAAACCAACATCAGGAAGTTCACAGTTCACGTATTGCTGAAGCCTGGTTTGGAGAATTTTGAGCATTACTTTACTAGCGTGTGAAATGAGTGCAATTGTGCGGTAGTTTGAGCATTCTTTGACACTGCCTTTCTTTGGGATTGGAATGAAAACTGACCTTTTCCAGTCCTGTGGCCACTGCTGAGTTTTCCAAATTTGCTGGAATATTGAGTGCAGCACTTTCACAGCATCATCTTTCAGCATCACCATCTTCGGAATAGCTCAACTGGAATTCCATCACCTCCGCTAGCTTTGTTCGTAGTGATGCTTTCTAAGGCCCACTTGACTTCACATTCCAGGATGTCTGGCTCTAGGTCAGTGATCACACCAACGTGATTCTGTGTGTAGGTCGTTAATAATTGTTGTTTAATTATCTAAAGATAATCCTCTTTTAGTGCGATGTGCTGTGCTTAGTCACTCAGTCATGTCCGATTCTTTGCGACCCCATGGACTGCAGCTCGTCAGGCTCCTCTGTCCGTGGGGTTTCTCCAGGCAAGAATATTGGAGGGGGTTGCCATGCCTCCTCCAAAGAATTTTCCCAACCCAGGGATTGAACCCAGGTCTCCCGCACTGTAGGCAAATTCTTTACCGTCTGAGCCACCACCAAGTTATCCTATGTCACCCCTTCTCCTCCTGCCCTCAATCTTTCCCAGCATCAGGGTCTTTTCCAATGAGTTGGCTCTTCACACCCGGTGGCCAAAGTATTGGAGCTTCAGCTTCAGCATCAGTACTTCATTGAATATTCAGGGTTGATTTCCTTCAGGATTGACTTGTTTGAGCTCCTTGCTGTCCAAGGGACTCTGAAGAGTCTTCTCTAACGTGACAGCTCAAAAGCATAAATTTTTCGGC
Source organism: Bos mutus (assembly GCF_027580195.1). Taxonomy (NCBI): domain Eukaryota; kingdom Metazoa; phylum Chordata; class Mammalia; order Artiodactyla; family Bovidae; genus Bos; species Bos mutus. Next base: position 62,022,615 of record NC_091627.1, read on the forward strand.
CCTCAGCCTTCTTTATGGTCCAGTTTCCCTGATAGTTCAGTTGGTAAAGAATCCACCTGCAATTCAGGAGACCCTGGTTCAATTCCTGCGTGGGGAAGATCTGCTGGAGAAGGGATGGGCTACCCACTCTTAGTATTCTTGGGCTTCCCTTGTGGCTCAGCTGGTAAAGAATCTGCCTGCAATGAGGGAGACCTGGGTTCGATCCCTGGGTTGGGAAGATCCCCTGGAGAAGGGAAAGGCTGCCCACTTCAGTATTCTGGCCTGGAGAATTCCACGGACTGTATAGTCCATGGGGTTGTAAAGAGTCGGACATGACTGAGTGATTTTCACTTTCACTTTTCTCACATATGTACATGACTACTAGAAAAAAGCCATAGCTTTGACTCTACTGACCTTTGTCAGCAAAGTGATGGCCCTGCTTTCTAATATGCTGTCTAGGTGCCATAATTTTTCTTCCAAGGAGTAAGCTTCTTTTAATTTCATGGCTACCGTCACCGTCTGTAGTGATTTTGGAGCCCAAGAAGATAAAGTCTGTCACTCTTTGCATTTTTTCTCCCATCTATTTGCCATGAAGTGATTGGACCAGATGCCATGATCTTAGTTTTCTTAATGTTGAGCTTTGAGCCAACTTTTTCACTCTCCTCTTTCACTGTCATCAAGAGGCTCTTTAGTTCCTCTTCTATTTCTGCCATAAGGGTGGTGTCATCTGCATATCTGAGGTTGTTGATATTTCTCCCAGCAGTCTTGATCCCAGCTTGTAATTCATCCAACCCAGCATTTCACTTGATGTCCTCTGCATATAAGTTAAATAAGCAGGGTGACCGTGTATAACCTTGATTTACTTCTTTCTCAGTTTTGAACCAGTCAGCTGTTTGATGTCCGATTCTAACTGTTGTTTCTTGATCTGCATACAGGTTTCTCAGGAGGCAGGTAAGGTGGTCTGGTATAACCACTCTTTAAGAATTTTTCACATGTGTTGTGATCAACACAGTCAAAAATTTAAGCATAGTCAATGAAGCAGATGTTTTTCTGGAATTCTCTTACTTTTTCTGTGATCCATTGAACTTTGGCAGTTTGACCTCTGGTTCCTCTGCCTTTTCTAAATCCAGCTTATATATCTGGAAGTTCTCAGTTCACATACTGGTGGAGCCTAGCTTGAAGGATTTTGAGCACTACCTTGCTAGCATGTGTGATGAGGGCAATTGTGCGGTAGTTTGAGCATTCTTTGGCATTGCCTTTCTTTGGGATTGGAATGCAAACTGATCTTTTCCAGTCCTGTGGCCACTCCTGAGTTTTCCAAATTTGCTGGCATATTGAGTCCAGAACTTTCACAGCATCATCTTTTAGGATTTGAAATAGCTCATCTGTATTTCCGTCACCTGCAGTAGCTTTGTTCATCATAACAGTTCTTCAGGCCCCCTTGACTTCCCATTCCAGGATGTCTGACTCTAGGTTAGTGATCACACCATTGTGGTTATCTAGGTCATTAAGATCTTTTTTTTCTATCAGTTCAGTTCAGTTGCTTAGTCGTGTCCAACTCTTTGCAATCCCATAAACTGCAGCATACCAAGCTTCCCTGTCCATCACCAACTGCTGAAGTCTACCCAAACCCATGTCCATTGAGTCGGTGATGCCATCCAGCCATCTCATGCTATGTCGTCCCCTTCTCCTTCTGCCCTCAATCTTTCCCAGCATCAGGGAAAGATTTTTTTGTATAGTTCTGTGTATTCTTGCCAGCTCTTCTTAATACCGTGTGCTTCTGTTAGATCCATACTGTGTCTGTTCTTTATTGTGCTCTACTTTGCATGAAATGTTCCCTTGGTATCTCTAATTTTCTTGAAGAGATCTCTAGTCTTTCCCATTCTATTGTTTTCCTCTGTTTCTTTGCATTAATCACTGAGGAAGGCTTTCTTATCTCTCCTTGCTTTTCTTTGGAACTCTGCATTCAGATGGGTATATCTTTCCTTTTCTCTGCTTTTTGCTTCTATTCCTTTCTCAGCTATTTGTAAGGCCTCCTCAAAACAGCGATTTTGCCTTGTTGCATTCTTTTTCTTGGGGATGGTTTTGATCACTGACTTGTTCAGTGTTATGAACCTCCATCCATAGTTCTTCAGACACACTATCAGAACTAATCCCTTGAATCTGTCACTTTTTTTTTTTTACTCGGTTTGTTGCTTCTACTGTATAATCGTAAGGGATTTGATTTTGGTCCTACCTGAAAGGCCTTTCAGGATTTGGAATAGCTCAACTGGAATTCTGTCACCTCCACTAGCTTTGTTCGTAGTGATGCTTTCTAAGGCCCATTTGACTTCACATTCCAGGATATCTGGCTCTAGGTCAGTGATCACATCATCATGATTATCTGGGTCATGAAGATCTTTTTTGTATAGTTCTTCTGTGTATTCTTGCCATTTCTTCTTAATATCTTCTGCTTCTGTTAGGTCCATACCATTTCTGTCCTTTATCGAGCCCATCTTTGCATGAAATGTTCCTTTGGTATCTCTAATTTTCTTGAAGAGATCTCTAGTTTTTCCCCTTCTGTTGTTTTCCTCTATTTCTTTGCATTGATCGCTGAGGAAGGCTTTCTTATCTCTTCTTGCTATTCTTTGGAACTCTGCATTCAGATGTTTATATCTTTCCTTTTCTCCTTTGCTTTTCGCTTCTTTTCACAGCTATTTGTAAGGCCTCCCCAGACAGCCATTGTGCTTTTTTGCATTTCTTTTTCATGGGGATGGTCTCAATCCCTGTCTCTTGTACAATGTCACGAACCTCATTCCATAGCTCATCAGGCACTCAATCTATCTAGGCCCTTAAATCTATTTCTCACTTCCAGTGTATAATCATAAGGGATTTGATTTAGGTCATACCTGAATGGTCTAGTGGTTTTCCCTACTTTCTTCAATATCAGTCTGAATTTGGCATAAGGAATTCATGGTCTGAACCACAGTCAGCTCCTGGTCTTGTTTTTGCTGAGTGTATAGAGCTTCTCCATCTTCGGCTGCAAAGAATAGAATCAGTCTGATTTCGGTGTTGACCATCTGGTGATGTCCATGTGTAGAGTCTTCTCTTGTGTTGTTGGAAGAGGGTGTTTGTTATGACCAGTGCATTTTCTTGGCAAAACTCTATTAGTCTTTGCCCTGCTTCATTCCGTATTCCAAGGCCAAATTTGCCTGTTACTCCAGGTGTTTCTTGACTTCCTACTTTTGCATTCCAGTCCCCTATAATGAAAAGGACATCTTTTTTGGGTGTTAGATCTAAAAGGTCTTGTAGGTCTTCATAGAACCGTTCAACTTCAGCTTCTTTAGCATTACTGGTTGGGACATAGACTTGGATTACTGTGATATTGAATGATTTGCCTTGGAAACAAACAGAGATCATTCTGTTGTTTTTGAGATTGCATCCAAGTACTGCATTTCGGACTCTCTTGTTGACCATGATGGCTACTCCATTTCTTCTGAGTGATTCCTGCCCGCAGTAGTAGATATAACGGTCATCTGAGTTAAATTCACCCATTCCAGTCCATTTGAGTTTGCTGATTCCTAGAATGTCGACGTTCACTCTTGCCATCTCTTATTTGACCACTTCCAATTTGCCTTGATTCATGGACCTGACATTCCAGGTTCCTATGCAATACTGCTTTTTACAGCATCGGACCTTGCTTCTATCACCAGTCACATCCACAGCTGGGTATTCTTTTTGCTTTGGCTCCATCCCTTCATTCTTTCAGGAATTATTTTTCCACTGATCTCCAGTAGCATATTGGGCACCTACTGACCTGGGGAGTTTTTCTTTCGGTATCCTATCATTTTGCCTTTTCATACTGTTCATGGGCTTCTCAAGGCAAGAATACTGAAGTGGTTTGCCATTCCTCCTCCAGTCGACCACATTCTGTCAGATCTCTCCACCATGACCCGCCCATCTTGGGTTGCCCCACGGGCATGGCTTAGTTTCATTGAGTTAGAATAGAATAGATATTCTAACTATCTATTAGAATATCTAATCTGGTGATAGAATTCCAGTTGAGCTATTCCAAATCCTGAAAGATGATGCTGTGAAAGTGCTGCACTCAATATGCCAGCAAATTTGGAAAACTCAGCAGTGGCCACAGGACTGAAAAAGGTCAGTTTTCATTCCAATCCCAAAGAAAGGCAATGCCAAAGAATGCTCAAACTACCGCACAATTGCACTCATCTCACACGCTAGTAAAGTAATGCTTAAAATTCTCCAAGCCAGGCTTCAGCAATATGTGAACCGTGAACTTCCTGATGTTCAAGCTGGTTTTAGAAAAGGCAGAGGAACCAGAGATCAAATTGCCAACATCCGCTGGATCATGGAAAAAGCAAGAGAGTTTCAGAAAAACATCTATTTCTGCTTTATTGACTATGCCAAAGCCTTTGACTGTGTGGATCACCATAAACTGTGGAAAATTCTGAAAGAGATGGGAATACCAGACCACCTGATCTGCCTCTTGAGAAATTTGTATGCAGGTCAGGAAGCAACAGTTAGAACTGGACATGGAACAACAGACTGGTTCCAAATAGGAATAGGAGTTCATCAAGGCTGTATATTGTCACCCTGTTTATTTAACTTATATGCAGAGTACATCATGAGAAATGCTGGACTGGAAGAAACACAAGCTGGAATCAAGATTGCCGGGAGAAATATCAATAACCTCAGATATGCAGATGACACCACCCTTATGGCAGAAAGTGAAGAGGAACTCAAAAGCCTCTTGATGAAGGTGAAAGTGGAGAGTGAAAAAGTTGGCTTAAAGTTCAACATTCAGAAAACTAAGATCATGGCATCCGGTCCCATCACTTCATGGGAAACAGTGGAAGCAGTGTCAGACTTTATTTTTCTGGGCTCCAAAATCACTGCAGATGGTGACTGCAGCCATGAAATTAAAAGACGCTTACTCCTTGGAAGAAAACTTATGACCAACCTAGATAGCATATTCAAAAGCAGAGACATTACTTTGCCAACAAAGGTTCGTCTAGTCAAGGCTATGGTTTTTCCTGTGGTCGTGTATGGATGTAAGAGTTGGACTGTGAAGAAGGCTGAGCACCAAAGAATTGATGCTTTTGAACTATGAATTTAACTGTGGTGTTGGAGAAGACTCTTGAGAGTCCCTTGGACTGCAAGGAGATCCAACCAGTCCATTCTGAAGGAGATCAGCCCTGGGATTTCTTTGGAAGGAAAGATGCTAAAGCTGAAACTCCAGTACTTTGGCCACCTCATGCGAAGAGTTGACTCATTGGAAAAGACTGATGCTGGGAGGGATTGGGGGCAGGAGGAGAAGGGGACGACAGAGGATGAGATGGCTGGATTGCATCACTGACTCGATGGACATGAGTCTTAGTGAACTCCGGGAGTTGGTGATAGACAGGGAGGCCTGGTGTGCTGCGATTCATGGGGTAGCAAAGAGTTGGACACGACTGAGGGACTGATCTGATCTAATCTGAAAGGCCTAGTGGTTTTTCCTACTCCTTTCAATTTAAGTCTGAATTTTGCAATAACAAGCGTGTAATCTGAGCCACTGTCTGTATAGACCACAATTTTGTTTATCCCTTTATCTGTTGAAGGACAGATAGTTGAGTTGTTTCTGCCTTTTGGCTATTGTAGGTAATGCTGCTGTGGACATGGGTGTGCAGATGTCTATTTGAGATTTTGTTTTTAACTCTTGAATTTGTATCCATGAGTAGAATTGCTGGGTTGTAATCTGGGTTTAGCCTTAGATAAATTGCCAAGTGTTTTCCATAGTGGCTGCACCATTTTATATCTCCATCAGCGGTGTAAGAGGATTTCAATTTCTATACGTGTTTTTTTTTTTGTTTGTTTTTAATCATAGCTATCCAGGTGTGGGTTTTTTATTGTGGCTTTGATGTGCATTTTCCTGATTACTAATAATGTTGAGCATCTTCTCATGGCTTATTGGTCATTTGCATATCTTCTTTAGTGCAGTAGCTACCTAAGCCCTTTCCTTTAGGCTTTTGAATTGAATATTTGTCTGTTATTGAGTTGTAGAAATACTTTCTATATTTTGGATATAATTTCCAAATGTTTTTTCTAATTCTATAAGTTGTCCTTTCACTTTTTTTTGGATTGTCAGTTGATGCAAAATGTTTTTAATTTTAATGAATCTCATTTTACCTGTTGTTTTTGGTGTTATATCTAAGAGTACATTGCCAAATTTGAGCTAATGGAGGTTTAACCCTATGTTTTCTTCTGAGAGTTTTATGGATTTTAGTTCTTAATGTTGACCCATTTTCAGTTAGTTATACGTGTACATGGTGTGAGGAAGAGGGTGCAGTTTCATTCTTTTGCACGTGGAAAATCAATTGTATCATCACCGTCTATTGAAGAGACTGTTTTCTTTCCATTGAATAGACTTGGCATGCTTGTCAGAAATTAATTGTCCATAGCTTTATGGATTTGTTTCTGAACTCTCAGTTTTGTTTAGTTGGTCTGTATGTCTCTCCTTAGATCAGTGGCATGTTGTTTTGATTGCTGTAGTCTTATAGTAAGTTTTGCATTGGGGAAGTGGTATGTCTTTCAGCTTTGTTCTATTTCAAGAGTGTGTTTGGGGCCTCTTACAATACCATATGAATTTGAGGATTGACCCTTCTATTTCTTCAAAAAAGGCTGTTGGAATTCTCAAGAGATTGCGTTGAATCTGTAGATTCCTTTGAGTGGTATTCACCCATTGGTTATATTAGGTCATCCTATTCATGAACACACCTTTCCATTTATTTAGGTCTTTAATTCCTTTCAGCAGTGTTTTAAATTTATCAGCATACAGGTTTTTTGCCTCCTTGGGTAACTTTACTCCCAGGTATTTGATTCTTTCATAAGCTTTTGTGACTGGAATTGCTTTATCAGTTCACTCTTCTGCTTGTTCAGCACAGCTGACTGTTGTGTGCTAATCTTGTGTCCTGCAGTGTTGCTGGATTAGTTTTTTAGCTATAGTAGTTTTCTTGTGAATTTTGGGGGACTTTATATAGGATTGCATCATCTATGGATATTGGTAGTTTTGCTACTTCCTTTCAATTCAGTTTTTTTTGTTTTTGTAATTTCTTTTCTGTCTGAAGTTGTTCTGATTAAAACTTCCAACTCAGTGTTGAATAGAAGCGCTGAAAGCCATTCCTGATCTTAAGGGGAAAGCCTTTATTTAATCTTTCATCCTTGAGTGTAGTGTTGCTATTGGTGTTGTTTAGTCGCTAAGTCATGTCTATCTCTTTTGTGGCCCTATGGACTGTAGCCTGCCAGAAATCCCTCTGTCCATGGGATTTCCCTGGCAAGGATACTGTAGTGGGTTGCCATTTCTTTCTTCAGTGGATCTTCCCAACCCAGGTATTGAACTTGCATCTCCTGCTTGGCAGGCAGATTCTTTACCACTGGCACCACCTGGAAAGCCCTGAGCATGGTGTTAGCTGTGAGCTTTTCATTAATGACCTTTATCATGTTGAGGATATTCTTTGCTTTCTGAGAGAATCAGTTTTCTGAGAGAATCAGTTTTCTGAGAATTTTTATCATGAATAAATGTTGGATTTTGTCACATACTGTTTTTCTTTTGATGGCACTTGACATGGTCTTGCAGTTTATTTCCTTTGTTCTTTTAATGTGATGTATTAGTTAACTCATTGTCTTGTATGAAATCAACCTTGCATTCCTGAGACAAAAATCTCTGTTGATTATGGTATACAATAGTTTTAATGTGTTCTTGGTTCATTTTACTGAGGAAAATCTGTGGAAAATTAGAATTAAATTTTTTTTAGTAGACTTAGAACAGTTCTAGGTTCAGAGCAAAACTGTAATGAAGGTAGTTTTCCCACATTCGTCCTGCCTGCCCCAGTGTCAGCATTTCCCACAGAATAGAACACTTGTTACAGTTGATGAACTTACAATATTTTCATCTGAAGTCCACGGTTTACCTTAGGGTTCACTCTTGGTGGTGTACAGTCCTGGGTTTTGACAAATGTATAAGGACAGGTATTCATTGTTATTGTGTCATACATAGTAGCTTCGCTGCCCTAAAGATCCTCTGTGTTTTGCTCTTCATACCTTTTTCCCTGCAGGCCCAGGCTACCACTAATGTTTTTAGTGTCTACGTAGTTTTGCCTTTTCCAAAATGTAATATAGTTGGAATCCTAAAAATGTAGCCTTTTGAGATTGGTTTAAGTTTCCTTCGTGTCTCTTTATAGCTTCGTTGCCATCTGAAACACCACCTGTTGTGACTCTGTTGTCCTGCCTAGATGGGATTCTTAGAAGCATTCAGTCAGAACCTCACTGATGTTCTGTTTGACTAGGTTGCTCCTCAGGCAAACTCATGCCCCCATTGTCTGAACCATGGTTCCTCTTGTTCTGAGGAGGCTTGTTAAGGAAACAATCATTATCATTAGAGTAGAACCAACCTCTCTCATGAAGGTCTAAACCCAGTTTACATTGAGTGCAGATGTAAACGTAGTTATGTTACTGAGTAAATGATCCAATGGTAGTTCTCTACAAGGATCAAGACATGACATCAGCAAGACATGACCAAAGGTGAGTTCTTTCAATGTTTGACTGCCTAAAGCCAGTACGGTAACTTTTCTGATAACCTCGGCTTAAAACTAAAAAGATCAAAAGGATTGGGAGAACCCAGTTTTAGGATCTTTAATCCTAGTGAAAATCTAGGTAAAATGAGTTTTTCCTGTTTGCTTCACTGGAATTTGACTCTCTACTCAGCTTGGTTTGAGATATACTTGTGTGATGCTCCGATAGGTGTACTGGACCTAACCGCCCATGGTGTACAGGGGAGGTGAGAGGCCCTGGGGGCCCTCCACTCGCTCTGCTTTTCATATCTGTTCCTGTACCAGACATGAGCCACACACACCCTACTGGGTGCTCTTCCTCAGTTGATCCTCAGACTCACTTTCCCCTGGCTCTCCTTTGACTAGGTTAGTGAAAATCTTGGTCATGAATTCATACATGTCTCTGATTAGATGACGAAGCATTGGCTTAAGAGAATCATAGTTACTCTGCCATTTATTTAACTTCATTGAATTTTTTCACTCTGACATTGAATGTACTGGGCAGAAACCATATCATATCAGTACCTACTGTTGCCTTTGTTTAAATTAAACAGACTCCTCAGGACTACCCCAGTTGGAGAGTTGCATTCTGGTTTTAGACTGGTTTTAGACCATAGCATGCATGGAGCAGACAAGGTAAAGTTGGAGAGCTAGGCAGATACCGTGTCATGCTAGTCTTTGGTGAGAAATAGGGATATTTTCAAAGTGTAATGGAAGACAAAAAAGGATTTACAGTTGTAAATACACAGTGTCATTTGTGTTACGTTTTGACTAACTTTGAGAGGGAAACAGGAATAGCCATTTCAGTCATCCCACAGAGACGTGATAGCAGGCTTGGACTTTGACAGTAGCATTAGAGATGTAGAAAAACGTGGGTTGAGGTAACCCAGAAGGTAGAACTAACACATCTTGATCATTTGCACATAAGTTTAGAGCTCAGGAGAAGCAAAGACACATATCTGAGAGTCAGGGTAGTCCTCGGTGAGATGGATTATGTCCCAGATGAGACACCCTGAGAGGGAAGAGGAGTTGGAGAGGGAATGACCACCATGGTAGAAATGAAGTGAGGAGAACCTGTGTTCATTGAAGACATGAAAAGAGTGTTTCAGGAAGATGGGTGCCATTCAGGAGTGTCTTCTGTTCATAAAAGAAGAGAGTTCATAAAAAGGAGAAAATGGAAATACTCCATAGTAAACAGTGGAGCGGTGTTAAATTTTTGCAGTTCACCTGCCCCAGGTAACCACTTCTGCACATTAATCAGGTTTCTAGTCAAGTATCCCCCTTCCCAAGACTTTCCCTCACAAGCTTGTCTCTGTCCCATTGTATAAATTATGTGATGCCTTGTCTGTGCACCTCCACCCTCACCAGCTAAGGGAGAAGAAACTCCCAGCTAGATAGGCACTATTAGGGTGCCTGTGCTTTGTGGGACAAGTACTGATTGTAGCTTTGTCAAAATGAGGTGTTCTATAGAGAACTGATGAGGTGCTGTAAGAGCATTCTGTCCTGCCTCCATGGAGATTACTGTCTGCTTGTCACCCTTCCTGAAGTGCAAGCTTCCTGCTTGAAGACAGACTTTGTTTACTGCCGATTCCCCAGCACTCAGAATGGTGCCTGGAGACTAGTAGGCACAGCAACATCTAACATCCATACTTTTTAGAAATAAAATCAGTAAATGAAAGCATTGCTCTTTTTACATAATGCATTGATTTTTATTTTTCTGTGTCCTGTCATTTTCAAAATAAGGTGTTTGATGCTCTGTACTTTTATCATGTGTATATGACGTCATCTGGTGTGCTCCTGCATTCTGGACTTTGGAGCCTGTAGACATAAAAGAACCAGGGTGTGGACTTGGATTATTACCAGGAGAATTAATACCAGGAGAGGCAGATTTTATTTCTGCCTCTCTAACTCCTTGAGTGTAAGATAATGGTCTGTGCAGAGGTCAGTAACGGGACCCGGAAGCCCCAGTGCCTCAGTGGCTCTGCAGTACTTCGTTACTCTTCCCGCATAAAGGCGTGCGTATGGCAGGAGCAGTGAGGTCTCTCTCTGGTGTACTTCTTCTCCGCCAGGAAAGCGGGCTCTGTCTGTTTACTTATCTGTAAAGTGAGAGGAAACCACACAGTTCCTAGGGTTTCTTGTTGACATATAAATTCTTAATTTCTGATGTCATCTTGTCTTTCTTAAATTTGTTTGTTGTTTCATGAGAATTAGATGTAGTTTGATGATTTAAAATATGTATGCATTTCTACAGGCAGTTTTTACCTTTTAAGTGCGAGGTTGCTTGTGTGCTCAGTCTTGTCCAACTCTTTGTCACCCTAGGAACTGTAGCCCACCAGCTCTTCGGTCCATGGGATTTTTTTCAGTCAAGAATACTGAGTGGATGTTAACATTGTTACAACAGATTTTAGTTCTTGTGAAAAACATGCAAAATTTGAAATATGAAGAATAAAATAATTCTTAATTTTTTTTTTTAGAAGTCAATGAAAGGATTCTATTTTGCAAAGCTGTATTATGAAGCTAAAGAATATGATCTTGCTAAAAAGTAAGTACCAAACTGTCATCTGGCATTAAACTTTCTCTAGAGATTGTTCTGGGTTAGAATAAAAGGGAACCGTGCTTACATCTTGATTTCTTTCTGGTTAGCTATCTGCTACTTTCATCAGCTAGAAAATAGCAGTGAGTACAAGACTAAACCAATTCCTGGGTGGGAGAATAGCTTGTGTCAGAGATAACTTTAGTTGACTACTAGTGAGTGATCCTCCAAGGCCAAGAAGGTTGGTGATCTGATCTCCTGATTTTCAGTAACTTAAAGCTGGAAATTAAGAGGGAGGTAGGCTATTGAAGGCATTGATGGGAAGATGAAAATTTTGTTAAGAAAATGTTAGCACCTTTATTGACCTAACAGCTGTAGTTCCTTACTTTATAAAATGACACTTTTTCCTTCAATGTTGATCTTTGGTCTGATTCTTCCTGTGATAACGTGCACTGGGCCTAGAAGACGCTTGTTTATAATCAAGTCATCTGCATTTGGTGGTATACTGAGTGACTCCTGTGCAGTCCCCTTAGATGTTATTGTTTAAAAGATGAACAGATTATCTTAGTGGTTGTTCGGGAATTAGTGCTCTTTAGTATTTTGCATTATGATAACTTAAAGATTTACTGTAATCACTTTGTAATTTCTCTGCAAAACTTTTTAGTGCTTTACCAAAGTGTAATAGAAAAAAAGGTAGAACTTACATGTTCATTTCTTATGAGTGGGTAGCACTGAGGAAAACTTTTGGTGAATGTAGCGTTTAATGATAGAGTGAGTGTGTCCTTGACTTTGTGTGTGTGTGTATATAGATGTCGTCGACTGTTTATGTGTGTGTATAGGTGCTCTTTACTGTGTGTTTGTGTCTAGGTGCTTTCAACTCTGTGTGTGTGTATGTCTAGGTGCTGTCAACTGTGTGTGTAGGTGGTGCTATTGACTGTGTGTGTGTGTCTAGGTGCTATCAACTTTGTGTATGTGTAGGTGCTGTCGACTTTGTGCGTGTGTGTGTATAGGTGCTATCGACTTTGTGTCTAGGTGCTGTTGACTGTGTGTGTGTGTGTGTGTGTGTGTGTGTGTGTGTGTGTGTGTCTAGGTGCTGTCTGTTTCTTCCTGTGGATGCTTCTGAATTGTCTGCATACTCTGCTCTAAGTAAATAGTGATGTTCAGCAGAAAACAGTAGAAATTAGTTTAGTGGTTGCTTAGAGTAAGATATTCTCTCTGCATTTAAACACAGTTCTAAATGTGGTATTTTAAAGATTGTTTTTATATTATTATTTCTGAACAGATATATATCTACATATATTAATGTGCAAGAAAGGGATCCCAAAGCTCACAGATTTCTCGGTCTTCTTTACGAAGTGGAGGAAAACATAGAGAAAGCTGTTGAATGTTACAAGGTAAATAAACTGTGTAAGGTTAGAACATAACCACACTCATAATGTCCAGGTTAATTGAGGTAGTAAGTAATTCAGGTACGTTTTATGGATGTCTTGAAAACAAGCACTCATATCATCATACTATTAAGCAAAACAGCTTGAAACAGATTTTAAAATATTTGGCCCAAAGAGTGCTGTATTTTGTCATGGAGAGGTTAGCACTTGGAAAAGATTATTAATACTTGTAAATTTTAAGTTTACCATGGTGAGAAATGCATGGTTCCTTTTCTCCCCTCCTTCCTTTTCTTTTTTACATTTACCAAATAAAAAAATTTTTATTCATTTTCTAAAAACTTGCAGACAGTTTAATTTTTTTTAAATTTTATTTTATTTTTAAACTTTACAAATTGTGTTAGTTTTGCCAAATATCAAAATGAATCCGCCACAGGTATACATGTGTTCCCCATCCTGAACCCTCCTCCCTCCTCCCTCCCCATACCATCCCTCTGGGTCGTCCCAGTGCACCAGCCCCAAGCATCCATAACGTGTTGTCATTTAGAAATAGAGTTTGTAATGGAGTACTTGTTAAGTTTTTAAATTTTGTGTATGAGTGTACAGACTTTAGGAATCCTACTAATTTCTTAATTGTTTTTGGTATCAGCGTTCAGTGGAATTAAACCCAACACAGAAAGATCTTGTGTTGAAGATTGCAGAATTGCTCTGTAAAAATGATGTTACTGATGGAAGAGCTAAATACTGGGTTGAACGAGCAGCTAAACTTTTTCCAGGAAGTCCTGCAATTTATAAACTAAAGGTAAAAAACTAAAGAAAACAAAGCATATAATAAAAGCAGTCAGAGAAAACTTAAAGACACAGCTATTGCTGGTACTTGGAATTTCAATGACTTAAGTAGTAAGCTGTAAACTGGTATGTGTGGAGGTGAGGGGCATCCTAGGGGAATAGACCTCTAGTTGTGTGTAAGTCTGGGGGTGTGACAGAAGAGCTGTGACCATCAGCAGTAGCACCGCAGTGTGCATGAGCAGAGTAGTTGCCGCTGTGGAGGCGATGGCCATTCCACAGTATATGAGGCGTCGCGGTGTGTTGTTTCACCAGCACCCAGTTTGCTTTCCAAGTGGCATCTCATCTATCTTCGCAGTGATTACTGTATTAGGGATTTTACTGTTCCTTAGCTATTAGTAGATGGTGGAGCTGAGAATTATTATAAATTGAGCTCTATTATAAAACTTTCACTTAATTGGATGCAAATTACCCAGAATGTGACAGTTTCAAAGAACCATTATATAAATTTGGGAAGGACTGTGTTACAGGATAGTGAGGTTTTCAAGCAAAAGTTAAAAGTTTCTCTAGTGTGTTATAGATGACTACTAAAAGTGATAGAAATGTGTTGCTAATGTATTAACTGTCTCTGCATGTTATTCTTTACTGAGTGAAATATAGTTTACTAGGAGACTTTTTGGAGAAAGACTTTCCAAAATGTGCTAGACAAACAGAATTTTAACTGTAATTTTAATTGTCTGTTGGTTCCCCCTGCCGTGCAGCTTATTTGATCTTCGTTCCCCAACCAGGGATTGAAACCAGGGCCCCTGCAGGAAGAGCACTGAGTCCTAACCACTGGACTTTCGGGGAATTCTCATATATATTCTTTTTAAAAGGACCCCCATCCCTCATTTATAAATGTTTCCAGTAGAATTTTTTTAATGTTTTTTATTGAAATAGAGATTTTTCTCAGGAAGTTGGAGAGGTTGTACAGAAAGGTCCTGAGTGTGCTCCATCCAAACAGAAACACAGAATTTCCCCCAAAAGTAAATGGTTCAATGGTGGTTCCATCTTGGTGTGACTGTCGAACAGTCACTGCAGGGTTTGGAATGGGTGCAGTACACGTGTAGTTCTTGTTCCACCCGTCACGTGTAGACATGCGTATCTAGCACTGCATCACCATGGGGCTGTCTTTCATGCCTCCATTTCTGTGGTCACATCTATCTCTCCTTAGCTTCTGCCAACTGGTAATTTGTTCTCTGTCTTTATAATTTGTAACTAAAAAATGTCATATGATAGAAGCAGGCATCATGTGACCTTTTGCAGTTGGCTCTTCATTCTGCATGTGCCCTTGAGACCTTTCAAGTTGTGTGTGTCAGGATAGGTTCCTTTCTTTTTGCCGAGTAGTATGTACTCATACTGGTGTGTTCCACTGGTGAACCATTTACTTTGGGGGGAAATTCTGTGTTTCCAATTTTTAGCTATTACATATCAGGTATAAACAATTGTGTACAGATTTTTAAATAAAAAATGTCTTTAAAAGCCATGGAGATGAATACTAGTAACATTATTTTTTTTCTCTCCCTGTGATAAGCACCTGGGTTTTAAGTATTAATCAAAAATGTTGTTTCATAGTGCAGATTTCTTTGCTTTATTAGTATCTTTGTTTTATGCCTCAAACATAATTTTTCACTGGTCATGACTTTCTTCATTGGCTACAAGAGTCCATTCCGTCTGGTGACAGTGATGTTATGGACTATGTGTATAATGGGGAGAGGATTATTTTCTTGCAGTGTAACAAAAGTTTAATTGTTTGTGAAGCATCCTGATTTTCTTTAATGACTTTAAAAATACTGTTGTCTAAAACTAATAAATCTTACGTCAGATTTTTTTCCTGGAACTTTTGGACTAGAAATCCATGAAATTTATAACTATTAAGCAGAGTAATTCTGTTTCTCCTAGAAGTTGAGGCTTACTTAAATAGTTTTTTTGGCACTTCTTTAATGAACAAAAATATCATTGATAGAAAGGCTTTCTTTTGGGTTTGAGAGTAGTTTTTGAAAAACATCTGTAATGGGGCTGATCTTTTACCTAATTTTAAACATGTAATTGATGTCTAGGGGTTCTTTGCAGTTACAGACCAGGTGTAAGTTTATGGAACTGGTCCAGGAGGAGACTGATGAGGAGCGAGGTTCACTGGGCGGTGGGCGGGAGGAGAGTGCAGGAAGGGGAAGTGGAGCTTATAGGCCATGGCTTCCATTTTCTCCATGGAGGATGAGTGGAGATCCTAAAGAGAGGGTCAGAGGAAAGAGGAGTATGAAGTAAACTCTTCAGGGAGTGGAGAAAATGAGTCTTTAGAAGTAAACTAGGACTTTTTTCTAGGCATTGCCAGTCTGGTGGTTTGAGATTATGAAGGTGAATCAGTTGGCCTGGTTGTAATTCCCCATGCTCCCAGATGCCCTACACATGCTCATCTGTTAGTGCACAGGGGTGGAGACTGCAGGGAAGGGGGCTTCCAGGAGGGGCAGAGAGAGCTAGCTGAGGGCTCTATCTGTAAGTAGGGAGTGACTGGATGCGAGACTCTGGTGTTTTAGCTTGACAGGGAAGGAAAGTGTATGTGTGTGTTTTATGGAAAATTAAAAGGACCTTTTCATGCGGTAGAGGCAGGAGATGTGGCAGTGAGGCTGTGCTGGCCCCAGGGAGGTGAGAAAATGAGGGGGTGTTGTGGTCTGAGTGATTGGTTCAGAGTATAGATTTTGCCACATGGATGGCTGGGGCTGGTGTGGAGTGGTGAAGGTGAAGCTGTTAAACAGCAGGGTGGCCAGGCTGTCCTGTGTCTTGTGCTGCTGGTAGTGATGTATCTTAGGGATGAACGAAGGTTCATGATGTATCTTAGGGATGAACGATGGAGAAGGCAATGGCACCCCACTCTAGTACTCTTGCCTGGAAAATCCCGTGGATGGAGGAGCCTAGTAGGCTGCAGTCCATGGGGTCGCTAAGAGTCAGACACGACTGAGCAACTTCACTTTCACTTTTCACTTTCATGCATTGGAGAAGGAAATGGCAACCCACTCCAGTGTTCTTGCCTGGAGAATCCCATGGACGGGGGAGCCTGGTGGGCTGCCGTCTATGGGGTCGCACAGAGTCGGACACGACTAAAGTGACTTAGCAGCAGCAGGGATGAACGAAGTTCTGTTCCAGGTGCTGATAAGGAGTGGGAGGCATGGCCAGATAGCACATCCTTTAGTAAAATGTTATAAACAGGTTTGGGGGAGGAGGGGCATGATCAGGTGATGACACTGGGAGTGAGTCAGTCACCACCTCCTCCACCTGTACATAGTCTAGCGGATAAGTGATGGCAGCTGTCTTGGAATGGGACTCTCGTTCAGTAAGGGGGAAGGTGAAGACCAAGAAGATGGTGGCATAGTAGGAGCTCCACAGTAGGAGAAGTGGGAACGGGGACTGAGCAGCCTTAGGGAGATCCAGAGCACATGGAAGGTGAGGACACGTGGGTGCAAGGGTCCCTTCTGGTCGTGACAGGTATGCAGGGATGTTCTGAGCTGAGTCCAGGCCCTCCTGCAGCTGTGTAATCCCAGATGTTTCTCTCCATGTATTTTCTGGAGGTTGAGCTTCTGGAAATGACTGAGGGCACTAATGAGGTATGTAGGGTGGGAATTGACTAAAGCCAGACACAGTGGGATGGTGCTCATAGGAGCACCATGATGTTTTTAAAATTGCACAGATGTTTCTCTAATTAATGGTTCTTTATAAATAGGAACAGCTTTTAGATTGTAAAGGTGAAGATGGATGGAATAAACTTTTCGACTTGATTCAGTCAGAACTTTATGCAAGGCCTGATGATGTCCACGTGAACATCCGACTGGTGGAGCTGTATCGCTCCAACAGCAGGCTGAGAGATGCTGTGGCCCACTGCCACCAGGCAGAGAGGAACACAGCTCTGCGGTCAAGTTTAGAGTGGAATTCCTGTGTAGTACAGACCCTTAAGGTAGGTAAGGGCTGTTGGGTCTCACAATTACCGTATTTCCCTTTGTATTTAACCACTGCACTCCATGACCTAAGTCTCTTTCGTTTATGTGTAGCAGCTGTGAAATGAGCTGATTTTACCAGGATGATTTCAATTTATAATGAGTGGATTCAAGAGATAGATATGAGAAATATGTTTGTGTATTTTTTGGTGTTTTTGTAGGCTAATCTAAAACCAACATGGTTTTTCAGCCTGTGAATGGGCAAAGGGGTTTGTAGTCGTAAAACACTCAGTTTTGTAACACATGATACAGTTTCGTAACTTAGAGTTCTTTTTGCACAACAGGAATACCTGGAATCTTCACAGTGTTTGGAGTCTGATAAAAGTAACTGGCGAGCAACCAGTCAGGACTTACTTATAGCCTATGCTAACCTGATGCTTCTCACGCTGTCCATGAGAGATGCGCAGGAGAGCAGAGAATTGCTGGAGAGGTAGGCCGACCTAGAGAGAGCACTTCAGTGTAAATTACAGATGTCTGTTTGTGTTCATTCGTCTAAACAACTTAATGTCATTATTTTTTCTGTAATGTCCAGAGGTAATACTTAATAATATGCTGAACTACTTAGAAGGAATCTTCTTTTGGGGCAGTATTATATTATAATTGGTTTTGTGAAACTCTGATTCTTAGAGAACTCTATTACTGTTCTTGATTAAGTTACTCTTGTAATTAAACGTTTAGTTTTGGAATGCTTAGTAAAGAGTTGAGTCTGAAAATGCACATCCTCGTTGCTCTTCCATAATTCTGAGGACCAGTGTCTCCATTTGATTAAAATAAATTCCACTGAACAGACACGTCACTTGGATTTGTATGTCAATTTAGAGCTTGTGGGCTAAACCGGGCTCACCACCTGCCTGCTTGTGAGTGGGGCTCCCCTGACACAGCCGATCTCCTGCTGTGTCAGCTGTGTGCTCGCGCACTGCAGCGGTAGAGGCGAGCCCTGTGGCAGAGCTGCTGTGCCCACAGAGCCACATCAGCATGGGGTCCGTAATGAACAAGGTTGCTGCTCCTTGGTGTATACTCATATTCTGAAAAGTAATGGTTCCTCCCCCATCTCACATGGCAGGGAGTTCTTTACACTGGGGTGTAGGAGAGTAAGTCGTTTTCTTGAGGAAGTACTTGGTGTCTTCATACAGGTAGTATGAGGGAGTAGCCAAAAAGACTCAATCAAACTTTCTCATGATTTTAGAAAATATTTATGGTTGGGGGGAAGTAGGCATGGTTATATACTTAAAAACTTTTGGTCCCATGAGAAAGTGGTGAGGAAGATTTCTTAGTGCTATGATACTACTACTACACATACCCCTTGGAGGAGTCTTGACACCCTCTGCAAGTTCCAGAAATTCACAGGCTAGAAGAAATAATCTGTTACTCAGATTTCTTATTATAATCTACTTCAAAATCATTCTTCACATTTCTATTGTTTGCTTTTGATTTTCTTAGAAAATGAAGATTTTGAGGACCATTAGGATTAAAAAGTACTGATTAGTACGTAGATTACAAATAATAGTAAGAATTATAATTAACTGTAGTTAAATGTATAGTAAAAGCAGTTTTCATCTTGATAATGGCATGTGTCTTAGTTGTTTACTTATAATGTGAAATGGCATGTTTATTTTGAGAAATTTCAACTTTGAATTAAATAATGAAACCATATGATCAAGAAGATGTTTTGGAATAAGACATTCTGGAGGTTAAAAACGCTTGAAATATAGGAAGTATGTTGAATAACACGAAGCACTTGATTCGTAATTCATAAAACAGAATGGATTGTTGGGATTTAGATGTGGAAGGTGATGCTTGAAGTAAATTCCTTTCTCAGTTTTATTTAGGATTAAATAATGACATGGATTATTCACAGTGTAGTAGTTTAACACCTGTTTAATACTTTAATATTCCAGTTTTGATAGCGCTCTTCAGTCTGTGAAGTTTTGTGCAGGTGGAAACGAGGAGCTCTCAGCCACGTTCCTGGAAGTGAGAGGCCATTTCTACATGCACGCTGGGTCCCTGCTGCTGAAGATGGGCCAGCACAGTGACGTGCAGTGGCGCGCGCTCTCGGAGCTGGCTGCGCTCTGCTATCTCATAGCCTTCCAGGTAATCGCCCCCTGTCTGGCGTGCCGTTGACCTTTCAGTGAGACTTGATTGTACTTCACATGGGGTATGTCCTGGTATGTGGTGAAAATGGGAAGAAATATGTACAAAGTTAAAATGAAATACTTTGGGGGAAAGAATAACAAGATTTATTAATATACAGTACTAGTGAGGCGGGTGAGACAGGTACACTAATGCATTGCCGGTGGCAGTTGGCATTGCTTTGACTGTTTGGAAGATCGTTTTGAAGAATTTGATCTTTTACTGTACCATTTCTGGGAACCTGCAAGGAAATAGTCTCAAGTATGGATAAAACATGATTCAAAAAGATACACATAACTTGAATGAAAATCTAATCAGTAAGTCAATTTGGGGGCATGGTTACATAAGCTGTGATAGAAGACTATTTACCCTAACTTTTAATATGTTAATTGGAAACTTAATTTTTAATATATATACAACATTAACAGTTGTATACACTACTAAGTATACTAGTAAGTACTTATTAGTAGTACTTATTTATTACTTATTAGTATTTATTACTAATAAGTAATAAATACTAATAAGTATATACTACACAGCAGTATACTTATTCATCCTCAGAAACATGAAACAACTTTATGCATAGAAAGTGACATAAAGAGAATATGCCAGAATGTGAGCCTTTGTTTTTAGATGATGAGATGTTGGCTCTTGCCCTCCCCTCATCCATTTTTGCAGTTTTAATGTTTTCTTAGTGAGCTTGCATCATTTCTGATCTGA
Organism: Bos mutus; assembly: GCF_027580195.1. NCBI lineage: Eukaryota > Metazoa > Chordata > Mammalia > Artiodactyla > Bovidae > Bos > Bos mutus. Next base: position 62,042,764 of record NC_091627.1, read on the forward strand.
AAAGAAATGAGCAGTCTTCCACAAAGTGGATTATTCCTAGCTTGTAGAAATTGTTAGCTTTAGAGAATAATCGTTTGCTTGAGAGAAAGAAAAAGGGTTTCACTGTAAAATGACTGTTGGAGGCTATTGCTTTTTCTAGTTAACATACTTAGGCCTTTTAAAACCTGTTGAGGGGCAGTCCACAGTGCTGCTGTTAGCTCAGCAGAAGCATTTTGTTCATAAGGAATTTATTAGTGAAAAGTAGTGAAGTTAATGAAGTTTGCTAATCTGTATAAGCATTAAACTGTTATGATTAATATTTTTAAAGAATTATCAAGTAGCTAACAGCTCTCTTTAATGGACATTGTAATGCATTAAATTTTTTAAATGGATATTTTTATGTTGACACAGTCAATTGCTCTAAACATTGGCCTTTTAAAAATTGAAGTATTGTTGATGTACAATGTTGTGTAGGTTACAGGTATGTAGTACAATGATTCACGATTTTTAAAGATTATACTCTGTTCATAGTTATAAAATATTGGCTGCATTTCCTGTGTTGTATATTATACCCTTGTAGCTTATTTTGTACACAGTAGTTTGCACCTCTTCACTCTGATACCCTCCCCCTCCTCCCAACAGTAACCACTAGTCTCTGTTCTCTATATCTGTGAGTCTATTTCTTTTTTGTTGTATTTATTAGTTTGTTGTATTCAACTTTGACCTTTTTAAATAGTAAAAACTACATCTCCCTCCTGATTGATTCTGCAGGCTGTTTGAATGGTAGGGTTTTCAGCCCCTTGATCAGGGACTGCAGTAGTTCTAGTGAGTTCAGTTGGTCTCTGACTTATTATTGTCTGACTTAAAACAGTGGCTTGACAGTTGTGTGACAGTGATACCCATTCAGTAAAAACTCCACTTTGAGTTTTGAATTCCAATATTTCCATATCAGCACAGAAAACATAGGCTGAGTACAACACTGTTATTTATTCTGATGCTTGGATGTTATTTCATTCTATAGATGTACCATAGTTTGGGTTTCATTAAACTGATGCCCTAAAACCGAGATATTGTTATGCTACTTCAAAATAATTCTGCAGTGACTAGCTTGTGCCATTTCCCATGTGAAAATTTGGAGGTGGAATGAGTTTGAGTGATGGATGGCAGGATCAGTGTCTATCTGTGCATTTATAATATTTTGAGTTATTGCCAAATTTCCAGTCTCACAGAGGTTGTATCAAATTATACTGCCATTCCCAGTGTAAGAAAATTACTAGAGGTTTAACAGCACTGCACCTACCATCTGTGTAGTTACTTTCAGGATGATAAATGTTCATTGGCTGGGACTAAACATGTTCAGTGATGGACAGTTGCAGCTTTTCAAGGTAGCCTGTTTTATTTTTAGATAATTTGGTTCTTAGTGCTTCCTTACATGGAGTAAAAATATTTCTCAAGCCGCTACCCATTGGTGGTGTTTTTTTTCTTTTGGTGTTCCCTTCTTTTACAAGATAATTTTCTTAATACTCGATGGCAGCTGTCATCTTCTCACCATTCTGTTTACTTGTCGTTCTTCCACCTCTTCTTCATAGCACAGGACCTGGAGCCCTTTTCTTGTCTAGGTTGTTCCTGTTACACTGCTGGTCTCTCAGGTGGTCTGCGCTCTGGAAGGGTGTGGTATTTCCATGTGGGGGCTCCAGTGCCGGGTGGTGTAGAGCTGTCGTCCCAGGCTGCTCCCAGTCTATCTGTGCAAGGCAGAAAAGGTCTCCAACCAGATGTTCTTGTTTCCCCAGCTGTAACTCCAACATGTTCTTAATAGAAAGTAATTTCTCAGACATGCTCTTTGTAGGCATCTTTTCTAGATTATCTAAATTCCCCAGTTCCCGATGTTTTGCAGTTGGATTCCCAACTCTCTTTAACCGTTGGCTGTTTATTCATTATTGAAGAAAAGTACAGTGTAATAGAAAGGAACATTTTACTATTAGAAATGTATCACTAAATTAAGATTTTTGATTCTAAAATGATTAGATTCCAAGACCAAAGACTAAATTAATAAAAGGAGAAGCTGGACAAAGCCTACTGGAAATGATGGCCTATGATCGTCTGAGCCAATCAGGTACTGGTAACATTTAACTGATTTTATTTTAAAAAGAAAAAAGAACTTTTTCCTTTTTGAACACATCTTAGATAGTGTCTTCTCTCTGCCCAGGAGATAATTTGTTAGAATTTTTTCTCCTTGCCGTATTGAATTAGGGAGAGAGAGGAGAGAACAAATGATAAAAAATGGTAAATGATAAAAAATATTCTTTAAAAGGAACAAATATTGTTTGCTCCTGTGTGGAGAAACTCCTTAACCCATCCTTAATCTAGCTGCTAGAATCTCCATCCAGAACATTTTACAGCACTTCTTGACCTAAGAATAAGTTATTGGTTTTCTAGCCACTGGGGATAAAAGGTAAAAAAGTTAGGGATCTCTCTCTTCAGGAGCTGACAACTTAGAAACAAAGACAGAAGGTGTATATTCACATTCTGTTAGGTTGTTGGAATTTGTAGATTTATTCCCAATTCTTACTATTTGGGTTGGATCCTAAAGGTCTGTTACACTCTCTGGCTTTCCTAAGGCACAAACTTGAAAGTGTTCAGGTAGCCAGTGAGTCAAACAGTGAACTGAAGGCTCTGTAGGGAAATGTTTCTATAAGAGACAGTTTTGATGTAAAGTTGAAGGGCCTTCATTAAGAGTTAGGAAATGATCTTAAATCCAAGTAGCTATAAGCTGGGGTCAAGGCTCTTCTGCCCCACAGCTTACTTCTTTGTAGGAGACAAACTTTGAGTCCTTGAAGCGATCTTTTGTTTTTTTCTCAGATCTCCCTTCTACCTTTGCAGAGGGTCACAGTTTGTAAAATGAACTGTGTTGTACTGTCTTTGATCTGGGCCTGCTGAGCTTCTCTCTGCAAATTTTTAAAGAGATAATTGTCTGGTAGTAACGAAACCTGATTGGCCAACAGAATTACAGGAAAAAAGTTTGTTTTGTTTTGTTTCAAACAGCCTGATTGAAACCATAAACCTGAAAAGCCATAGTGCTTTCAAGGCACATCCATGTGTACTAGAACTAGAATGTGAACTAGAACCTCATCCAAGGAGTGTTTTTAAAATAGGTTCAAATCTGTGGAATCATAATCTCTGGGAGTGGAAGTCTAGAACTGAAACAGAAAAATTTTAATCTCTTTAAAGGATGATTCTGACCAGCCAGATTTAGAAATTTGGTGTATCAGGACAGAAAATTTGAGCTTGATCCTGTTCTCCTTTGGCCACTTGAATCCCACACTTTTCCAAAAGGAAATCCTTTTGGGATTTTTCACACACATTTTTTTCCTTTCCTTTTATTCTAGCACATAGACGCAGATGCTTTGACACCTATAGTTTATTCATTTTTCACATCAGCACCCTTTTGGGTCCAGCTGTGGTTTTGGGGCTGGAGGGTTCATTCTGAGAATGTCATGTTATTTCCCCTTAGGGTAAGTGAATGAAACTGTTGAGAGATGTAACTTTAATCTGTGTCTTTTAAATGATGGAAATAATTTGTTTTTCAGGGCATATGCTGCTAAACTTAAGTCATGACAAGCAAGACTTTTTAAAAGAGGTTGTAGAATCCTTTGCCAACAGGAGTGGGCAGTCAGCTTTGTACGACGCTCTGTTTTCTCGTCAATTACCTAAGGATAGCTCTTTCCTTGGTAATGATGATATTGGAAGCATTGATGTACAAGAACCGGATCCTGATGAATTGGCTAGATATGATGTTGGTAAGTGGTATCTTCCTAAGGAAACACTTTACATTTTAATCCTTTTACACCAGGAGATATATAATAGCAACAGGGGGATTATCCAGAAATAATGACTTAATATTATTCTGAATTACTTTTAGGGTTTATGGGGGGAGGGTAATATGAGGTATTGGTAGTGGTTATGGTAGCAGGTGCTTTTCTTCTGAATAGTTCTGTACAAGTGATTGGTGTCATGAATTCTCTCCTAAGTATCATTTTGATGCTAATACAATCTTTTTAATGAAATAGCTATAATGTACTTGCCAGTTTCCATCTGGAAGCTGTTTCCAGTTTTTTCACTTACATTAAAAATACTGATGACAATTTTTAGGTGTCTCCATTTCTTTTTCTATACAGATTCCTAAAAACATAATTACTGGGATAAAGTTTATGGACGTGTTTGTCTCGCAAATTGCTGTATTACCAGAAAGCTTGCTCTTCTTTTATGCTTTCGGAAGCCCATAAACTTTTTTAGTATTGAATTTCTTAATTTATTAATGTAGTGATAGCCCACTGTTTTCATATTTCTTTACCGAAAGGAAGATCTGTTGTTTCAAGATTTATTACCAGATGGCTATTCTTTATTTGACCTCTGTCAGTAGATTTTGTTTTATTGAGTTCTAGTGAGGCTCTTTTTTTTCCTTCAAAAGAACTTTTTCCATCAAAACTCTTTTTATTAAGAACACTAGACTTTGCTTATAGATTTTCCCTGTACTCTGATACTGAAAAGCAGTTATAACATTAAGTTACATTTAATATTACTATGAGTCAGTTTTTTATGTTGGCAAAACTGATGGCACACAAAAATTTCCAAAACCTCAAGCTGTTTTTTTTTTTTTTTTTTATTTCAGGTGCCATTAGGGCACATAATGGTAGTCTTCAACACCTCACCTGGCTTGGCTTACAGTGGGATTCATTGCCTACCTTACCTGCAATTCGAAAATGGCTGAAACAGCTTTTTCATCATTTACCCCAGGAAACCTCAAGACTTGAAACAAATGCACCTGAGTCAATATGTATTTTAGATCTTGAAGTAAGCATAGATTTTAATAACTTAAATACCATGAATACTGTTTTGGTTTTTTTTTTTCCCCTAAATTGATTTTTTTTTTTTTAAAAATAAAACAGGTATTTCTGCTTGGAGTAATATATACCAGCCACTTACAGTTAAAGGAAAAGTCTAATTCTCACTGCAGCTTCTATCAGCCTCTGTGCTTGCCACTGCCTGTGTGTAAACAGCTTTGCACAGAAAGACAGAAAGCATGGTGGGATGCAGTTTGTAATCTAATTCATAGAAAAGCAGTGTAAGTAGTTTAAAAAAAAAATTCCTTTAACTTAACTGCACAGGGACTTAATGCTCATGTAAAGTTTTAATTATCATGTGATGATTAACATACATGTAAGTGTTGAACTGCATGTTTATAAATCAATTTCATTAAATAAAACTTTTTTTAGACCTGGGACCTCAGCAAAATTGCGACTTCTAGTTCAGCGTGACATAAACACTCTACGAGGCCAGGAAAAAACTGGCCTTCAGCCTGCTCTGCTCGTGCACTGGGCAAAGTGCCTTCAGAAAACGGTGAGTTCACTGAAGTGGAGCAGTTTGTAAGAACATTACCTTAATTTTTTTACATGACATACTTGACCTTGAATGTTTTTTTGTTTAAAAACAGTAGTAGTGTGTTCATATTGTGTCAGGTGAAATGTATTTTTACAATCTTGCCACTGCATGTAAGTGCTTAAAACAGTGCCTAGCACAGTAAATGTTACCAGGTATTAGCTGTTAAGTTACCAGCCTGAAGATTTTTTTATCTGTTTGGTGGCACAAGGCTCTATAGGTAAGGGCATTATAGACCTTGCTTAATATTTGAGGTCTGTTCTGTGGCACCTATAGCAACTTCAGGAAAAAAGAATAGGCTGCCTGATTGGGTAGTGTCGTTGGAGTTGTGTCAAAGTTGGGTCTAGAATGAGTGCTGATGGTAAAGTGCTTAGTTATTCTAGAATTTGGAAAGGTGAGCATATGACTTTTGAGATTCTATTTTGCCTAGGATTTGAAATTTTAGCCAGTTGTTCAGAGCATCTGCAAGTGAGTTTTTTAATCTTCGTTTGTGTCTCTTTGTGTGCTTCTAACTTTGTATTTTAGGGCAGTGGTCTTAATTCTTTTTATGATCAACGAGAATACATAGGCAGAAGTGTTCATTACTGGAAAAAGGTTTTGCCATTGTTGAAGATGATCAAGAAGAAGAGCAGCATCCCTGAGCCTGCTGACCCTCTGTTCAGGCATTTCCATAGTGCAGACATTCAGGTAACGGAAAATCCCATCGTGAACTAGCTGGAGGTCTGGGCTTCTAGTTTTTAAATAAGGAAATGGAAGTAGAAACTGCTTATATTAATTGCCCAACTATTGAATGGTAGTCTTGTTTTCTAAGTCCACTGCCTGTCACAGATGCAACATGGCAGAGAAGAACATTGAGATGCTGATCTCATTAGATCGTGCAAAATCCTTGGGAAATATTCGGGTTTGATATTCTGGGTAGAGGCAGCTTGACTGAAAGTTACCCAATGTGTTTAGGCATGTGAAGTTGGGGAATACGAAGATGAAGCACGCATCACATTCGCTATATTGGATGTAGTTAATGGAAATATAGACGATGCCATGGCTGTTTTGAATCTATTAATAACGTCATTTCTTATTGGAATCTTGCACTGGTAAGTAGTGTGGTACTTTAAATTAAAGGGTTTTTCTTTTAAAACATAATTGCTTCATAAAGCACTCTTGTGTATAGCTTTTTCACAGAAAAGCAGAAGACATTGATAGTGATGTGCTTTCTTCTGAAGAACAAGAAGAATGCAAAAATTACCTGAGAAAGACCAGGGACTACCTGATAAAGATTTTAGATGACTGTGATTCAAATCTGTCGGTAGTTAAGAAAGTAAGTTGCAGATTGTATTTTCTTATTATTGATAATTAGGCGATAAGGAATTTTGCCTTGATTTTATATTTTGGTAATTTTTAAAATGCTTAGTGATACCATATTAATGCACAGAAGTGGGGTGTTTATTTAATTAGTATTACTTTGCCTTATTTTGTGTGTGTGTGTTTAAATGTGAACATTTACGTTTATAACATTACAAAAATGCTTGTTGGAGAATTAGAAAAGGCTGGCATTTATTTTTGTTACCTGGCGATGTATTCAGCAAATGTTGCCACTAAGACTAGTTCTGTGTGGACTTGGCAGTTAAACATATTAATGAAATCAGGTGGTTGCTCATGACTTCGGGATGTTTCTCCCCTTGTCACTGTCTCCTGTGACCACCTTTCCCCGGCTGTCAGCAGTTTGAGGCTGTTGTGATGGGATTAACCTCACTGACATTCAACCTTCCACCTGTTTTATTGATGAGTTTATGTTGCTGCTCTTGGATTAGGGTTATGTTTGGTGCATGCCAGCATCTATGTTTCTCCTCTCCTCTCATTCAAAATCAGTGACTGACTTTGCTCACATGGAAAAACTCCCCAGTTAACATTGCTCTGCCTTTGCTGCCACCATCAGGAGAGGTAGACACAGCATGGACTTGAGGGTTAGGAGACTTTAGATTACACAGCATTTTCTGTGTGTTGTTACATAAAGTACAATGTGCTTGTCACACAGAAGTATGAAAATGTAAGTTAGTAAGATAAAAAAATCTTTATTTGAGAGTTCTTCTGTTGGTGATTTTGCAAACTAAAGATGTTGATTGTTGCCTTTTATTTCTAGTTGCCTGTGCCCCTGGAATCTGTTAAAGAGATGCTTAATTTAGTCATGCAGGAGCTCGATGAGTTCAGTGAAGGAGCGCCTCTTCATAAAAATGGGTCTGTACGAAATGCAGATTCAGAAATAAAACACTCAACTTCATCTCCCACCAAATACTCTCCATCACCAAATAGAAGTTGTAAGGTAAGTGAAAAGAGAAGAGTCACTTTACTGCAGAATGTGTGTTCTAGATGTTTTAAATACTGTTTCATTGTTATTTTTTCAGTATTCTCCCAAAACACCACCTCAGTGGGCAGAAGATCAAAATTGCTTATTGAAAATGATCTGCCAACAAGTGGAGGCCATTAAGGTAAATGCCTTGATTTTTCTAAACTGTGCCAATCTTATTCCAAGATTCCTTCATTGACCACTTTCTCACTCATTTCTAACACTGTTCCAGATGTTCCTCTGCTGCGTGACTGTAGAGTCACACTGTGTTTTACATGCTTCCATCTTGACATTAGCTTATTTTTTGAAATTACTTATGTGTCTTTATCCTCCACAAGATGTGAATCTTTCAAAGATGGCAACTCATATCCAAACCATAACCCTGTTCCCAGTATAGAGGAGGTCCCCAATGATAGAGTGAACTAGCGAGCTCTAGTCTTCATACCTTGGTTTGTGAGATTATAGCTCAGACTGACTAGTGTGTATATCACATTTATAGTTAAGACTTCACAAGTGGTCTAAACTTTAAAAAGTCTCTTTATCTTTTTATTACTTCATATGAATTTGACCTAATTATGTAAAGACGCAGGTGTCTGTACATGATTGTGCTTTAACTTTACGAAAGTGACCTCAACTGTAGCACTCAAAGGAACTTTACTTCTTTGGAATTGGAAGTACAAGTAAGTTGTTTCATGCTCATTGACAAGAACTAAATCATTCATGCTTCTAAAATCATGGCAAGGAAAATCTTGAAACCTGTATTTTCTACACTTTTGAATTTACATAAAGATTTTGTGTGTTAATTTTGTATAATTGTGACCTTCATGATATTACATGCTAACCATGTAGATTTCTGGCACCTACATGGTGTTCTTGTGTGCCTTTGGGTCAGGTACTTGCTTAGCTTTCTGTCTCTTTGTCTTCTCATCCATAAAGTGAGACTTGTCAAAACTAGTTTTCACCACGTGTTCTAGTTGTTCAAGTTTTAACATTATGTTTTTATCTTTAATTGGATGTTTAAATCTATGGTCCAGATGCTGGTGGTGACCAGTTAAATTTTCCAGCTGATTCCATTCATTTCTTATTTTTAGATATATACCATCTGGACTAGATACAGTATAGATGGATGAGTGGGGAAAATTTTATTTAGTTTGAAATTTTAAGATGTATTTTTGATCTTAATAGTTAAGGGTCTTTTTTTTCCCAGGAAGTTTTTATTCCTGAAATACTTTTTTTTTTTTTTTCTCCACACCACCTGGCTTGCGGACATCTTGGTTGCCATCCCCTTCCCACCCACCCACCCAGGGATTAGACCCAGGGCTGCAGCAGTGAAAGCACTGAGCCTAAACCACTAGACTGCCAAGGAATTTCATCTGAAACACTTGTAGAAGAAGAGGGTAGCCATGCTGGATCTGTCTCTGACCTCACTTATTATAACTTGTTCCTGAAAAGTACTTGCCTTGTAGGTTCTGGGGTTGGGGAGGTGTTGCCTTTTTCTTGTCTGATCCCTAACCACTGGCTGTCATCGGAAGGCTTAGTAGTTGGTGCTCGAGGGCTTACTTGCTCTGAGGCATGTGGAATCTTCCTGGAGCAAAAGGATATAACCCATGTCCCCTGCATTGGCAGGCAACTTCCTATCCATTGCACCATTAGGGAAGTCCTGAACAGAACTTTAGAAAGATGAAGTAAACGTAGAATGGAAAGGGAGATGAATCCGTTTTTTAGGTTAGAGCTGACTAGATTGAGTGGATTCGGTAATGATACTAAGGAGGGAAAAGAATGAGAGCAAAAAACAAGCTTTAAGAAATTAAGAATCATGTTTTACGTCAACACCTGGTGCTCAGATCTGACTGGAGAATGGACTCTCTGAAAAGGTATCATCAGATATTAAATTTGCTCTAGCACTGTTTACACCATGATATAATGCTTAAAATTGTTTTTCTTCTTCCAACAGAAAGAAATGCAGGAGTTGAAACTAAATAGCAGTAGCTCAGGGTCCCCTCATCGTTGGCCTCCAGAGAATTATGGACCAGACCCAGTGCCTGATAGTTATCAGGGGTCACAGAATTTTCACGGGGCCCCACTGACAGGTGAGTTGGCAACTGAATATTCCCAGGTGTTAGTGACGATACTGTAGTGCTGCCTCCTTCATTTAGGAAATTTGCGAAATCACCTTGTCTGTATGCCTTAATTTATTACATGTTTTTGTCTATCTATATGTTGCTTAAGCTATTTTTTGTTGTTACCAAGATTTTTATAACTCCAGAAACAAAACAAGCTTTATCTGATCCTGTTTATGTAAAGGCTTAAAGAACCCTTGACTGCACATCTCAGAGGAGCTGAGACTGAGCTGGAACTATGCCTTATATTGGAAAAATGTTAACTGATGGTTAATTCATTAAGAGCTGCCTAATTATGAAATTAAACTTTGGGGAATTATTTTTATGACATTCTGAGAGGTCTGACAGTCTTGGGAAATCTTTTGTATATGGAAGGAGAGAGTTTGAGCTAGGGCAGAGTGGATTTTTAGGTTGTACTCTTACTTAGCTCTCTGAGCCAGTTTGTCTGTTTGAAACATAGAAATAATACTTATATCACATGGTTATTGTATTTATGTGTGTGAGGGGTGTGTGTGCACATTAGGCATTTACTTAGAGTATGCAGTAAACATTCAGTGAACCACAGGGTACAGGCAGTTGCCCTCTGGGTTGTCTGTGTGCCAGGTGCGTTGTGTATGTGATTTCATTCAATTACAGTAACCCAAAGTGGGAGATACCATTATGAATTCCCATGTTTAGATGAAATGGGCTTGGAAGATTAGGTGACACCCATTATTACACACGTCATTATTGGTAGAGGCTTCAGACTCTGGTGCTCTGACTTCAGGCCACGTGCCCCCAGGCAGCCAGAGTGATGATGAAGACAGGTGTTTTTCACGTGAGATTCCTGAAATGGAGGTAATTAGATTAATTGGTCTTCAGTTCAGTCGCTCAATTGTGTCTGACTGTTTGCCACCCCATGAATTGCAGCACACCAGGCCTCCCTGTCCATCACCAATTCCCAGAGTTCGCTCAGACTCACATCCATCGAGTCAGTGATGCCATCCAGTCATCTCATCCTCTTCCTCCTGCCCCCAATCCCTCCCAGCATCAGAGTCTTTTCCAATGAGTCAACTCTTCGCATGAGGTGGCCAAAGGACTGGAGTTTCAGCTTTAGCATCATTCCTTCCAAAGAAATCCCAGGGCTGATCTCCTTCAAAATAGACTAGTTGGATCTCCTTGCAGTCCAAGGGACTCTCAAGAATCTTCTCCACTTAGTTCAAAAGAAAGATTGGGAATGGTGTGACCTAGTTTAGTACCTTAGTGATGGTCCCTAGGGTCCTCCTTAGAGCAGCTTGCTGTCTTCTCATGACAGTGTCCTTCAAGTGCAACAGGTGACAGAGAAGATCTTTGTGAAGTCAGACTCACTAATGCTATCAGTCATAGGTGTGGATGTGAGGAGCCTGCCAGATTTAAACATTGACTGCCTAAGGTGCCATACACCATGTGGAACCTGACTGGCGGCGACAGGCTCATATCTGGCTTCCTCTGAGGCTTTCTGGATGCTGTGTGGTTATCATTGGGCACCTTGTGGGTCACAAGTTCTGTTTCTTCTTTGTATGTGCATAACAGGTCTTCTGGTTGTTAAACACACATCTGAACATAACGTTCATGTTGTCTTATTTTATTCTTGCAAGTACCCTGTGGACTGTGTAGACGCAGCACACCCTCACTTGACAGGTGAGAGGAATGGAGACACCAGTGGGCTGCTTGACAGTCACAGTCAGCTCTGGCTCGAGCCAAGAGTCCCAGCTCCTGACCACCCTCCTGAACTCACAGATGGTTTTCTTAGTGAAGGCCCAGATGTGCCAGGGTGGCCCTTGTCTACTGACAGTAGATGACTAAAAACCATCAATAAGCTCAAATAAGGAAATGCTCAAAAGTACTGACGAGTGTAAAGAAAACTGGAAACTAATCATGTCACGGAGAGTTCTGCTACCAGTTTGGAGCATTTTTTTCTGGTCCTTTCTCTTTGTATTCATAAGGAATTTTTAATGAGATTTTCACCATATTAGCATTTTGTTCAGAGATGAGTAAGCATGTGTTTTAAATACTACTTTTAAGTTCTTAGCATTTTTCTACTCAGTATTCTTTGATGGTACCATTAATGAACACGAGGGCCCCATCACATGGAAGCTCTACAAGTTTTACTTCCTGGTTTTTATTTCCCGTTGTTGGTGTTGTAATTATTGCCATGAACACAGTCCTAGGATTTCAGGGTTTTATAAGATTTCTTGTGTTGGGGAATTGCTTTTCCTGAAAAACTGTGCCAATTTTACACTTTTACCTCCAGGATCTGGTAGTGCCTGTCTGTCCGCACTCTTGCCAGTTATTAACTATTACGAGTTTATTAAATCCTTTTTTTAAAAGCAAAAATAATATCAGCTTTTAAAATTTTTGTTTTTGTTAATACTAGGAATGTTCAGCACACTTAGATTTCATGAGTTACCTATTCATTTGGTGCTTTTTTTCTATAGGATTTTTTTGTGTAGGTTTATAAGACATCTGAACTGTTTCTTTCAGTCTCAGTGATAAAGTCACTAGTTAAACTTCACATGTTACAATTCTTGTCCCATATATATCCATCCACTTGTTCTGTGTTCTTTGCCTATTTTCTCCTGGGAATGTTTCAGAGGAGCCCCTGCAGGCAGCGCATTAGTTTCCTTGCTCAGCTGTGGGCTTCTCCAGTGGCGCTGCCTCTGTGTTACTGTGCAGGGAGCACAGTACCCTGTGGTACCCTGTGGACTGTGTAGACGCAGTTCACCCTCACTGGGCCTGGTTCACCCTCACTGGGCCTTTGCAGGACTTTCCAGAGTCAGCTGCTCAGCACCTCTTGTGTCTCAGTTTCCACTTCCTCCTTGTGTAAAGATATAAATGATTTTTAAGTTGTTTTGTTTTCTGGTAAAACTTTCATAGAACAGATCAGGCAAATGGCTGTTGGTTGTTTTTACCATCAATAGGAGTGTCTTCTAGTTGTTGGTTTTCTGGTAACACACATGCACACAAAGCAGGTGGGGCAAATAGTTTGGGCACCAGTTCAAGTGTTAGTCATGTTGTATCCTGTTTATTACACCAAGAAGCACATTTTGTGTTACTTTTGAGATCCTTTATGTGAATTTGCCAGGTGATTTTTGACCTGAATGTTGTTGCTAGCTTAAGTATAAAATGCAACCTTGTCATTCTGCAGATTTTCAAGCCTCACTTCAAAAATGTGGCCCTGAGGCCACCACATATGTTTTGGTTCCTTAAGTCCTTCCTGTGGCCAGTGTCTCCCCTATATTCCTGATGTGGCAGGATTGTGTCTTCACATCGAGCCCCTCTTTCTCAGGAAGGGGGCCCACCACTCCTCTTAGCTCCTGGTGCTCGCTGTGGGGGCTCTCTTGGTGCCAACCTGCTGCTGCCCTCACTGCTCCTGTGTTACACTTGGCAGTTGTTCTGGTTTGTCATTTGATAATCATCTTTTTGGTGTATTTTGATGTATAGTAAAGTTTTAAAAGTCTGTGTAGTTAAATCTTTGATTTCTGCTGCTTTTGTATTTATAGTTCTTGCCTAGATAGTACTACCCTGCAGCATAGACTTTTTTTAACAGTGTTTTCTTTCTTTTCTTTTTTTTTCTTTTTTTTTTAGTTGCAACTACTGGCCATTCAGTATGTTATAGTCAGTCACCAGCATATAATACTCAGTATCTACTCAGACCAGCAGCTAATGTTACTCCCACAAAGGTAACAAAGGAATAATTTATACATTTATAAATATCTCCTTTTTAATTGTCCAGGCTTCCTACAAATTAATTCAAGAAGTAATTCAACATTAAAACTTAAATGTCCCATGAGGTATAGCTATTTTAAATTTCTCTCTGGATAGAGAAGGTATGTTTCTTAGTTATCTAATTTTAATACAATATGTATGAACATCTAGAATATTTTTGAACAGGAGTGGTGGTGGTGGGAGCTTCATCATCTGGTTGTGACAGAGGCAGGACTGTGATGCACTCTTTGGAGCACCGTGGGTGGCACTCGCAGGCCTAGGCACTGTGACTAAGTGTCCATGAAGACCAGCCCAAGCAGAGCCGGGCAGAGACTGGGGTTTGGGTGCATCCAGGCCCTGGCTCTTAACTTCTCTGTGCCTTATGTATAGAATGATACTAGTGCCTTAGTTTGTAGGGTTTTGAGAATTGTTAAATGAGATCCTGTGTGTACAGAACTTGAAATTATGCCTAGGTGGCACATTAACAAATGTCAGCGCTCATCGTCATCATCATCATTATCAACATCATTGGACACCACGTTTAGGAGTCAGGAAGGTATAATTAGATGTGTAAGATGCTGTCTTTGGTTAAGGCAATTTTTGGGTCATGCCGAGAACTAGAGCTGTAAGTGTCCTTGTAGCAATGTCTTCTCTTAAGAACGCAGTGTATGCTCTAGTGGTATATTTATATGCATGTTTGAGGTTCATGAGATTTGGTTTGTATCGAGCTAAGCTATAGTTTTATAGACAGCCTACAAAAGCTTTCACTTTGTCTTTTTCCAGGGGCCGGTTTATGGCATGAACAGGCTTCCACCTCAGCAGCACGTCTACGGCTACCCCCAGCAGATGCACACACCACCCGTGCAGAGCTCATCAGCGTGCATGTTCTCTCAAGACATGTATGGCCCCCCATTGCGTTTTGAGTCTCCTGCGACAGGAATTCTATCACCCAGGGGCGATGATTACTTTAATTACAATGTTCAACAAACAAGCACAAATCCACCTTTGCCAGAACCAGGTTATTTTACAAAACCTCCACTTGCAGCACATGCTTCAAGATCTGCAGAACCTAAGGTTTTAGAATTTGGAAAAACCAGTTTTGTTCAGCCGGTGCCTGGTGAAGGAATGAGGCCATCTCTGGCAGCACCTGCACATACAACACAGCCGACTCCTTTCAAATTTAATTCAAATTTCAAGTCAAATGATGGTGACTTCACGTTTTCCTCACCACAGGTTGTGGCACAGCCCCCTGCTACAACTTACAACAATAATGAAAGCCTATTAGGTCTGCTGACTTCAGATAAACCTTTGCAGGGAGATGGGTACAGTGGACCAAAAGCTGCTCAAAACATGGGACCTCGAAATACGTTCAATTTTGGAAGCAAAAATGTGCCTGGAATTTCATTTACTGAGAACATGGGTACAAATCAGCCAAAGAATTCTGGTTTTCGACGTAGTGATGATATGTTTACTTTCTACAGCCCAGGGAAATCAGTGTTCGGAGTGCCTGCTACGGAGCCGGCCAGCAAGGGTCACGATGCTGACGGGGGAAGCGCACAGGGGGACGAGGAAGACGACGGCCCTCACTTTGAGCCCGTGGTGCCTCTTCCTGACAAGATCGAAGTGAGGACTGGCGAGGAGGATGAGGAGGAGTTCTTCTGCAATCGTGCAAAGTTGTATCGCTTCGATGCAGCGTCCCGAGAATGGAAGGAGCGTGGAATCGGCAATGTTAAGATCCTTAGGCACAAAACCTCCGGTAAAATCCGCCTGCTCATGAGACGTGAGCAGGTGCTAAAGATCTGTGCAAATCACTACATCAGCCCAGACATGGCCCTTGCCCCTAACGCCGGCTCAGACAGGTCCTTTGTGTGGTATGCTGTGGACTATGCCGACGAGTCGCCCAAACCAGAGCAGCTGGCCATTAGGTTCAAGACGCCTGAGGAGGCAGCCCTTTTCAAGTGCAAGTTTGAAGAGGCCCAGAGCCTGTTGAAAGCCTCAGGAGCAAATGTAGCCACAACCACCCATCAGGCCACGAAAACTGTGAAAGAACCCACAGGTCATGACAGTAAGGATATTGACAAATCTGATGGTGTAACTATGAATTTTGAATTTCAGGTTGCAAAGAAAGAAGGATCTTGGTGGTATTGTAACAGCTGCTCACTGAAGAACATGGCAACTGCCAAGAAGTGTGTATCCTGCCAGAATCTAAACCCAGGCAGTAAGGAGCTCCTCGGCCCACCGTTAGTTGAAACTCTCTCTACTCCTAAACCCGGCTCAGAACATACTCCTGGTAGATCTGCACTGGTGACTCTAAAGAATGAAGGTCACTGGAACTGTGGTGTTTGTTTAGTAAGAAATGAACCCACTGTGTCTCGATGCATTGCGTGTCAGAATAAAAAGCCTGCTAGCAAAAGTGAATCTCCACTTATTAAGCAACCTTCCTTTAAATTTGGCCAGGGAGATCTTCCTAAGGCTGCCAGCAGTGATTTCAAATCTGTTTTTTCAGTAAAGGAGGGACAGTGGGATTGCAGTGTTTGCTTGATAGGAAATGAAGGAAGTTCTGTGAAATGTGAGGCTTGTCAGACTCCACGGAAACAGAGTTCACCTGCCTTCGCTGCCCCAGCACCTGCCTCGTTAAAGTTTGGTACTTCAGAGACAAGCAAGACTCCAAAGAGTGGATTTGAAGGCGTTTTCACCAAGAAGGAAGGACAGTGGGATTGCTCGGTGCAAAATGAGGCCAGCATGGCCGAGTGTGTGGCCTGTCAGAACCCAGGTCAGAATCCGCCAGCTTCTGCTGCTCCGGCACCTGCTTCTTCAGAGACAGTCAAGGCTCCAAAGAGTGGACTTGAGGGGCTGTTCGCCAAGAAGGAGGGACAGTGGGATTGCGATGTCTGCTTGATACGAAATGAAGGAAGTTCTCCAAAATGTGTGGCTTGTGGTGCCTCTAACCCAACCCAGAACCCTGCTGCTGAAGTGCCTCTCAGTTTCCCTGTGGGCTCCACAGCTGAGGCAGGTAACTCCTGTGCAAGTCAGACAGGAACAGGATTTAAGAGTAACTTTTCAGAAAAAGCCTTTAAGTTCGGCAGTGCAGAACAGGGATTTAAATTTGGGCACGTGGATCAGGAAAATGCACCTTCATTTAAATTTCAGAGTTCTTCTAATACAGACTCTAAATCAGCAAAGGAAGGATTTAGTTTTTCTTCCCCTGCGTCTGCTGGTGGGTTTAAATTTGGCATTCAGGAGACAGAAAATCAGGAGAAGACTACTGAAAAGTCCTTTGGAGAGGACACTGGTGGTCAGGCTCAGGACACTGGTGGTCAGAAAGACGGGAGTACTGTGGTCTTTGGTCAGACTGGCAGCACTTTCACCTTTGCAGATCTTGCCAAGTCAAATTCAGGAGAAGGGTTTCAGTTTGGCAAAAAAGACCCCAATTTCAAGGGATTTTCAGGTGCTGGAGAGAAGTTATTCTCATCACAAAGTAGTAAACTAGTTGATAAAGTGGACGCTTGTGCTGACCTTGAGAAAGATGATGATGCCTATAAGACTGAGGACAGTGACGACATCCATTTTGAACCAGTCGTCCAGATGCCTGAGAAAGTGGAGCTGGTCACAGGAGAGGAAGATGAGAAAGTTCTTTACTCACAGCGGGTGAAATTATTTAGGTTTGATGCTGAGATAAGTCAGTGGAAAGAAAGGGGCTTGGGGAACTTAAAAATCCTCAAAAATGAAGTCAACGGCAAACTGAGGATGCTGATGCGGAGGGAACAGGTGCTAAAGGTGTGTGCCAACCACTGGATCACCACCACCATGCACCTGAAGCCCCTCTCCGGCTCGGACAGGGCTTGGATGTGGTTAGCCAGTGACTTTTCTGATGGCGATGCCAAACTCGAGCAGCTGGCAGCAAAATTCAAGACACCTGAACTGGCTGAAGAATTCAAGCAGAAATTTGAGGAATGCCAGCGACTTCTGTTAGACATTCCCCTGCAGACTCCCCATAAGCTTGTGGATACTGGCAGGGCTGCCAAGTTAATACAGAGAGCGGAAGAAATGAAGAGTGGGCTAAAAGATTTCAAAACATTTTTGACAAACGATCAGACAAAAGTCAGTGATGAAGAGAGTAAGGATTCCAGAGCAGGAGCTACCACTGCTGCAGATGTGAGTGGCGCACCAAACACTGAGACCACTGGGCCCACCCTGGAGTGGGACAACTATGACCTCAGGGAGGATGCCCTGGATGACAGCGTGAGCAGCAGCTCTGTGCACGCCTCCCCACTGGCCAGCAGCCCCGTAAGAAAAAACCTCTTCCGCTTTGGCGAGTCGACCACCGGCTTTAACTTCAGCTTCAAGTCTGCTCTGAGCCCGTCCAAGTCCCCTGGCAAGTTGAATCAGAGTGGGGCCTCAGTGGGCACGGACGAAGACTCCGATGTCACTCAGGAGGAGGAGAGAGACGGACAGCACTTTGAGCCTGTTGTCCCTTTGCCTGATCTAGTTGAGGTGTCCAGTGGGGAGGAAAATGAACAAGTTGTTTTTAGTCACAGAGCCAAACTCTACAGGTATGATAAAGATGCTGGTCAGTGGAAAGAAAGAGGCATCGGCGATATAAAGATTTTACAGAATTATGAAAACAAGCAAGTTCGTATAGTGATGAGAAGGGACCAGGTATTAAAACTTTGTGCCAACCACAGAATAACTCCAGACATGACTTTGCAAAATATGAAAGGGACCGAAAGAGTGTGGGTGTGGACTGCATGTGATTTTGCAGATGGAGAAAGAAAAATAGAACATTTAGCTGTTCGTTTTAAACTACAGGATGTTGCAGACTCGTTTAAGAAAATATTTGATGAAGCAAAAGTGGCCCAAGAAAAAGATTTTTTGATAACACCTCACGTCGCTCGTTCAGCCACTCCCAGGGAGTCACCTTGTGGGAAAATGGCTGTCGCTGTGCTGGAAGAAACCACCAGAGAACGAACTGATTTGTCTCAGGGTGATGATGCATCAGACACAACCTCAGAAGTTGGCGGGGTGTCTGGCACCCCTGAACCAACAACAAAAGCAGTGGTTTCACCCCCAAAGTTTGTATTTGGTTCTGAGTCTGTTAAAAGCATTTTTAGCAGTGAGAAGTCAAAACCATTTGCATTTGGCAACAGTTCAGCTACTGGATCTTTGTTTGGATTTAGTTTTAACACACCTCTGAAAAATAACAGTAGTGAAGCCAGTTCTGCAGCCCAGAGTGGATCTGAGAGAAAAGTGGAACCTGGTGGTCGCCAGGAGTCACAGAACTCTGATCTCAAATCAGCTTCTGATGGCAAAGTCAAAAACACCTCTCCTGCTTTTCTGAAGGAGCAGTTCTCAACCAGCCACACGTTTAAAACTCCAGAAAAGGGTAAGCACTTGGTCTTTAGATGAGGCAGACTTTGTCTTCCTCTTCCCCCTCTCTCCCTCCCCCTTTTCCTTCCCAAAATATGTTTGTGTGGGTTGTTTTCTTCCCTAAACCAATTTAGTGGTGAATGTTCAGCAGCAGCAGAGAGCGTGTGTACACGTTGTTGAGGAGATGTCAGCTTCAGGGAGACATGTCTGTCAGCAGAGCACAAGAACTCAGCTCAGCACTGGGTCCAGCTTAAGGCCACTAGCACTCAAATCGTGAGGGTTCACTCGAAGCTGGTGGTTTCAGTAAGTTTGTTCTGCAGTTACTATTCTTATGTTCTTGGACGGTACTGCATGCTCACATTTTAGGTAAGGCAATCTGGCCACTGAGCAATCTGGCAATGAGCAAAGAATGAAAGCCTTGGGATAGGATAGGTGGATGCGTGGGACAGCCACACTGGTGTAAATGGATGGAATCTGGCTTTTATATCTTAAAATTGCATTCATTTTAATTCTCAAAATGTTCAAAAATGAAATACTCTTTATTTTCTAGGATTTAATTTTAGCCTTTTTAAATCTAATCCAATGGCTTTTTGGACCAGCACCCCTTCCTCACAGCCTGAGAACAGAGGTACAGAGCTGGCACTGGCAGTATGCTAGGGTGTCCGCTTGTCAGCAGCTGCTGGTGCTCAGCAGTGTAACTGGCTGTGTGAGATCAAGTGCCTGATGCTGCAGCGTGCATGTGACAAGGCTATCATGACCCCATAATGCTGCTCTCTGTACTTGGATGTCATGTTTTCTCACATGTTATACTCTGTTGTTTCAAGGTGGATCTCTGTGGTCTTTACCGTGTCTGTTTTGTACATCATCGTTTTCTCCTGTGATTAGTGAAGGACCTGTGTATCACCTAACCATCACTGTCTGTCTGCGTCCAGACACAGTGGCAGCAGCATGTGGACCACAGGGAACCTAGGCTCCCTGGTTGACAAAGATCCTGTGTGTGGAAGTTGGCCCTATTGGAAGAGCTCCCCCATATCTCGCTATTCCCAGTTAGAGCAGGCCCTTGTGGAGTCATGCTAGAGTGGAGTTGGGTAGAGGACTCAGCAGTAGGCTCTGTGAGAGACCCTCAGGAGTAGGCTGTGGAGACCAAGACTCACCCCCAGAATCACAGCTGTGTCTCGAGTGCCAGACAGCTACAGTGATCAAGTGACCACCTGTGATTTTAGGAGCTCAGTTGTAAAGTACACAGGTTGTGCTCCTAACTGCAGCAGCTCTTATGTTTACGATTAAGGATGCAATCTTTGGAAAAGTTGTGTGGCCTTTGTGTGTGTGTTTGTGTGTGAATGGTACATATTGGTGCACAGACTCTGTGGATCCTAGGCGAAGAGCCCTGGTCTGGGAGCAAATGCACTGATGTACTGCTGCGGGACAAAGAGCCCGGTTCTCAGGTGCGAGAACGTCCTGGTTTCAGAGGACCTTAAGAGATGGGGACTTAGGCCCAAGGAGGCCGTCTCATTAACAGGAGTCTGTCTCACAGTGTCCTCTCGTGGGGCCTGGCCAGGAACTGATGCTGAGTTTTTGTAACAAAGGAGGGTGAGTGAAGGGCTCCTTCAGCATTGAGAAGAGCTGTTTTCTGGATCAGTATCATCCAGTAGAAATAAAGTATGACCTGTATATGTAATTTTAAAATTTATAGCATGTTTGAAAATAAAAGGAAACAGATGAAATAAGAGAAACAGATGAAGTTAAATTTAATAATCTATTCAGCCTAGCCCATTACATCCAGAGTACCATTTCAACTTCTGATCAGTATGAAAAATGAAATTATCCCCCTTTCTTTTTTCCACATGTTCAAAACCCTGTGTGTGTTTTCCCACTTGGAGTATATCTCACTTTGGACTGGTTGTACTTGCAGTGCTTCACAGCCATGCTCCATGACTTTGCTTGCTCTGTTAGAAGTCCTTTTTTATAGACCACAACCTATTGTGTGAAGAGTTCCTTTTCTCCCCATCTTTTGCCTTTTGGTGGTGGTGGTGGTGGTGGTGGTCATGGTTCTTCAGCGAACAGACATTGTCTTAGATTCTTACAGTATGATTTACCCAGAGGGTAACAGGTTTAATTTAATGTTATCATGCTTGGAAATACAGGAAAGTGGATGTAATTCTAATCACTCACCAGCCTTGGCAGTTGTTAGCTTTCTTTGTGGGGTCTCATTGGGATTGGCTTTGAGTTAGTTTTGTATTTATACTAATATTTGCTCATGATTTCTTTAGTTTTTTTCAGTTGTTTCAAATGCATGGATATTTTGCTAAACCATTTAGTATGCCAAGTATGGTTATGGCAGCACTAATTTATAGCCATCAGTAGTATTTTCTTCAGTGATTAGTTACTGAAAATAGGATTTCTTTCCTGGTTATTAAGGCGATTCTGTGTTCACTGAGGGTTCTGATAGAACATTTCCTCAGGCTTCTAACTCTCAGGGTTTTGAGCTGTGTCCACATCAGAGTGTGTGTGTTTTCATCAGCATGATGTTTTAACCTAAAAATGAAGTTCTAGGATTTTTATTTTAGTTACAATATTGGTATTAATTACCTACCACCTTGTCTTTATCAGTCTTTCTGATTTGTCTTGTAGTGGAAGAGAGGAAAAAACCTGAGGATCTTCCCTCTGATGATGATGTTCTCATTGTGTATGAGCTAACCCCGACCCCTGAGCAAAGAGCTCTTGCAAGCAGACTTCAGCTTCCCCCTACGTTTTTCTGCTATAAGAACAGGCCAGACTACATCAGCGAAGAGGAGGAGGACGGTGAGTCTCTTGTTGCTATAGAGCATTCTGTTCATGCTCATCATAGTGAACGGGGCTCATGAAGTTACTTTAAGCCTCCTGGAGCCCCCACCCCTGCTGTTTGTGCAGGTCCGTGTTGATTCTAAATGTGTGTGAACTGTCAGTGGGTGTCATGGTTAGAAGAGCTGCCTTCGTGTGTTCGCATTCCCTCCGTGTCTGCTGTGAACAGGGCAGGCGTTCTGAGGGGACTGAAAGCAGTTCTGATTTCCCTGGAGTCTCAGAGGGATGGGTGGCTGAGCCATGCGGCAGGAACGGGGTCTGAGTAGGCGAGCTCTGTGGGCCCCATCTGAGTTCTCAGGCAGGGGCTTATGGGCTCAAAATAATTTCGGTAGGACATTCAGGCAGTGATTTAGAGGACTGGGTTGTAGGAACTGGATAGAGGCATTCAGAGCCCCGCAATGCCAGAGCAGCTCAGACTAGGCGTTTGGGTGTAGAATCAGGAAACTGGTTGCTATTTGGATGTAGAGAGTAAGGGAGAGTGGATGGGAAGTTGCAGATGATTTTCCTAGATTCCTGGCTGGGAAATCTCCTGAAATTTACTGCAAATTCTTTTATTTAATAAAATAAATTATACTTTAAGATGAAGATTTCGACACAGCTGTCAAGAAACTCAATGGAAAACTGTATCTGGATGACTCAGAAACATGTAGACTGTCAGAAGAAAATGTAACAGGTATGTAACATTAAAGCAAGTAATTTAAAGTGTTTTTTAAAAATCTTCTGTTTAAAGGAATCTCCCAATCTGGTCACATTGGTGATTACCAATTTTGCCATGGTGATTTAAAATATTTAAAAGTAATGTGAAGGGAAAACATCATTCCTGGTGGTGCTAGTTCTCCATTAGCATCCAGGGTCTTATTGTTTGGGTCTTTAATCTGTAGGTGACATTGTGGGCCATTATTGTGGAGTTGGTTGGGCTTCATCTACTTTTATCTTACCTTTCCTTTGTTTGCATTGCCTGGATTTTCAGATAATGAGAAAGAATGTGTTATTGTTTGGGAAAAGAAGCCAACAGTTGAAGAGAAGGCAAAAGCAGACACACTCAAGCTTCCGCCTACGTTTTTTTGTGGCATCTGCAGTGACACTGATGAGGACAATGGAAATGCGGAAGACTTTCAGTCGGAGCTTCAGAAAGTGCAGGAGGCGCAAGTAAGACTGTCTCTGGCATTCCTTCTGGCTCAGTCGCCTTTGTTGATGGCAATAAACTAGAGTGTTCTTAGCACATGGTAACAGTAGGGTGCATCCGGCAAGTGGGTGGCGCCTCAGTCAGCTCTGGCTAGAGGATGAGAAACTGTTTTCTGGGCAGAGGACCAGAAGGCCCACGTGTCACTGCTGCATGTGTGCTGGGTTTGAGAAGTTGGGGTGGTAGCATGGACGATGCTCATGTCCCTGACATGGTCTACTGCCGTACCAAGAATGGAATTAAGTGCTTCACTTTTTGTGCCGGTTACGTGATTCTGGAGTGGGCAGAGTGGATAGGAAGTAGCATTTGAAACCTAGTTCCCATGGTCTGTATATTTTGCTTTTGGTAAGTTCATGATTTGACTACTTTCTTAGTTCAAGTGTAGTCATTTTAATAGTTGTCAGCGCCTTGGTGTATGAATTTGTGTTCCACAGAAACTAGAAAACTAGTCATTGTTTATAGTTGTTTACAGTATTGACATAATCAGAATGGTTCCTTGCTCCTCAAGAAATACTTTTTAAAAAATTGTTGGAAATATGGTAAAAATAAAGTAGGTCCTGGAGTTGGGAATGCAGTGTTTTCTTTAATGGATACATGAGAAGAGAATGAGATGGCCCAGCCTGCGGCCTGCTCTTTGGAAGACTTACTGCCCTTCACTGTCCGTTTGACCCTGAGGAGTAGCTGGCCTGCTTTCGCAGCTGTCAACCGAGGCTGTGCCAGCTCTTCCGTAGGTGTAAACTTGTTCATCAGTGCACAAGAGCTAATGTAGACACAGCCCTCCCTCATTTATAACCAAATAGGTTTATTTTTGGAAGTGCTATTTGAAGTTTCTGCATTCAGCTGTGCTGAATCCGAAGTGTATTTCCGTCACTCAGCCGTTTCCCTGTCTCAGTGGCAGTACACAGTGTGTGGTTTCTGTCAGTCACCTCTAATCGCTGCTGCTGGAGGCATTAGCGTGCAGTCATTCACTTGGCAGATACAGTCCAGTCATACTAAGTGAACAGTGCAGTTAAATATGGCTTCACTTTTCTGTGTGCAAAACTGAAAAAGAAACTTATTTTTTTTTTTGTATTTCAAGCCTTAAAAAGAGAACTGAGAAGTAATCTCAGCGCTGGTGCACATGCTGAGTTGTACAGTGTTTATTCTTTTCCTACTCGTAGTGTACACAGGATTTGGTGTCTTTTGTCAGTGTACTGTGCTGTTTATAGCAATTAAAATACCTTTTTAAGATATTTAAAAAGTAAGTGACTGTTGAGTTATCATTGTTATAAGTTAAAATCTTTTTGTAAAATATCCTGTAACATTTACAATGTTCTTTAAATAAAAATCCTAGGGGCTCCTTTTGCCACAGAAGTTAAATGTGGTAAGTCATTATCAGGGTGGGAAAAAAATTGTTTCAGTGAATTGTAATTTTGGAGGAGAGTGCCCTTTGATAGAGGTGAAACAGAACTAACAGCCATTAAACTAAAATGTTCTGTGGGTGGATGTAGATGATGTCCTTTTAGGACACATCTTTCCTGCTTTACACTGATTCATCCCCAACTACATGAACTCTTGACATACGCACTCCTGGCTTTAAGTGCTTGAGCATGCTGTGGTTAGGTGCTGACTGTGTGCTGGGACTGCCGAGGGTCAGGGTGCAGTGCTGAACGAGGGAGCAGCCTTTGGATTTGTCTACAGGAAATTCTTGTTCATGGCCTCTTAAGTGGAGGATGTGTTAGGAGCTGAATTATGACATTCCCCTCCCAAGTAATCTAGTCTGCATTTGGGGGGTGACATTTATTGTTGTTTAATTCACCCATTTTCATCATCCCCAAAAGAAGCCCTGTTAACCTCTAACAGTCATCACTCTTCCCATTTCTGCCTGTCTCTCCGAGGCCTGGATAACCACTGATGTACCATTTCTGTCTCTGATTTACCTGACATTTCATATAAACATCATAATATGTGGTCCTTTGTGTCTGGCTTCTTTTACTTAGTAAGTTTTTGTGATATATCCACATTGTAGCATTTATCTGTACTTGGTTCTTTTATGGCCAAATAACATTCCAGTGTATGAATTTACCACATTTTATTTATCCATTCATGTGTTTAATGCCCATTTGTGTTGTTTCTTCTTTTTGGCTATAATAAATAATACTACTGTGATAGCCTAAGTCATTTGACACAAACAGAGTGGACTATCGTTTCCTTGTGTTTCAGTCATTAGGAAATAATGACTTTTTTCATTTGTATTAACTTTTCAAGTTTATCATAAGTAAAATTCACTTTTTGTTGTATGTATGTTTTCTGTGAGTTCTTAAACATGGCTGAATTCTTGTAATCCCCACCGTAGGCAGCGTACAGAATAGTTCCAGACCCCAAAGAATTCCTTCCTACTGACTCTTTCCTACTGTCTCTGCCCTACTGTCTCTGCAGCCACTGATCTGCTTGTGTTTCTGCCTTTTCCAGACTGGAATGAATGGAATCATACAGTTTGTAAGCTCTGATACGAACTTTTCTCACTCAGCACAGTGCCTCTGAGATGTGGCCCAGTCACTGTGTGTAGTGATGGTGTATTCCTTTCTGTCACCAGCTGGTATTCCGGACATTGTACATTCACTGTCATTAATCCTTGAAGAATGTTGTTTTATTTTGCTCTTTCTAGTTTCTAGTTTAAGTCGAAGCTTAAATTAACTGATTTAAGACAGTTCATTTCTAATAAACATTTTAATTTTAAGTTCCTCCAAGAGCTGTTTAACTCTATCTTACAAGTCTTAATATGTGATATTTTCACCTTTCATTCAGTTCAAACTATTAATTTTCCTTGAGACGTTCTTTTTGACAAATGCATTGGATAGAAGTATATTTCTTCTGAATATTCCATTTTCCACATGTCATTGTTACTGATTTATAGTTTAATTCCATTGTCTATAAACGTATTTTGAATAATTTCAGTTCTTATTGAATTCGTGAAGACTGTCTCAGTGGGTGCTCATTGTACACTTGAGAAGAATGTAATTTTTTGTTGTTGTTTTGCATGGAAAATAGGTTTTTAAATAGATCAAATCAGTTGATGCTGTATTGTCCAAGTCCAGTGTATCCTTGCTAATTTTTCATCTACTTGTGATGTTGATGATTGACAGAGTGTTGCCCAGCATGTCTGCTGCTCCTGTCAGTTTTTGTTGCATGTACTTTGTTAGGGAGTGTTCCATCTGCTTCTGTTTTCTGGAACACACTGTAGAATTAGTGATATTTCTTTCTTAAATATTTGATAGAACTTAACCACTGAAACCACCAGGCCTGGTACTTTTTTTTTTTTTGGAAGGATATATTAATGCATTTTCTTTAATAAATATAGGCCAATTCATTTTATCTGTTCTGTCAGTTTACTTTTTTTGAGGAATTGGTTGGTCCATTTCATCTGCATTATCACATTTGTGGGCATAATAGTGTTGCTGAAGTTGAGACGGTCATTAAAATGTTTTAATGCCTGTTTACTATCCATGGATCAGTGTTGATGGACTCTGTTAATTTGTCCAAAGACTTCAGCATGTGTATTAAAAGTGTAATGCTTAATCTCCAGATATTTGGAGATTTTTTTCCCAGCTATATTTCTGTAGTGATTGTTAGTTTAATTCCATTATGGACTGAGCATATACTTTTTATGATTTCCATTCTCTTGAATTTGCTGAGGTTTGTTCTGTAGCCTAGAACGTGGTCTTTCTTAAGTGTTCCATATGCACTTGAGAAGAATGTATGCTGCTGCAGTTCAATGGAGCATTCTGTAATTTTTAAATTTCTGTTGTATTTTTCAATTCTAAATTCCCTTTGGATTTTCTTTTATGGTTTATATTTGTTTGCCTGACAACTCTCTTTTCATTTGTCTTAAGAGTATTTGTCTTTACCTCTTGGAACATTGTTAGAAGCTTTCAGAGTTTGTCTGATCTTTCAACACACAGATCATTTCATGACATTCCCCATCCCTGGCCAAAGAAAGCCAACTCTTCTTTGATGCTTTTCCATCTGTGCTGTTGGCAGCCCCAGTTTCTTGGACAGCTCTGTACCCCTGCGGGGAAGTGGGTTGATGTGTGGGGGCAGGAGAAAACCCACCAGGTTCTTACTACGAGACTGTCCCTCAGGGCTTGAGAGGCTTTTTTCTCCTAAGTTAAACACAGAAGTTTACTGTAAATATGTCTTCTTCAGAGGACATTTTACAGTCTTGATTAAAAGTGGATTTGGTAAGACCAGAATTTCTGATGTCACTTTGCCTGTCTCTCCAGTCTTTTTTATACCTGGGGACCACCTGCCATAACGAGGGGACAGTCAGAGAAAAAATTTCATCTCTTGATGCTGTCCAGCAGCTCCGGCTAGAAACCCTTTCACTCAGGTTCAGTGCTCTTTTGTTGGGACGACCCTGTAAGCAGTAGGAAGCAGGTCAGCGAGGGGGCCCAGTCATAACCTCCCTTTTTCTTCTTCTCTGCCTAGCCATCCTCCTGCTCAGCACCGTCCATTTCCGGAAGCCATCTTTGCCCTGGGGTGGAGTTTCAGAGGAGGTTGTGTGCTCTCGGTCCTTGCAGAGATGGCCCCCAAGGCAGGGGCTGGCCATGTTGGCTGGGGGTGGGCCGCTTGAACAACAGGCCCCAGGGCCCAGGGCCTGCATCCTTGGTGGCAGCACCCCAGCAGTATGTGCCAGGGCTCGTGGCTCAGCACCAGCAGGAGCAACTACGGGGGACAGTTGGCTCAGGCCAATGCCTTTTCAGGTTCCTGCTGTGGCTTGTGGACCCGGATAGGCTGGCCCCTGGAAGCTGAAGTATTCATGGTCTCATCACCAGACCTGGTGCTCCTCGCTGGTAGACTTCACATTGCTTCATGTCTCAAGATTCTTGGTCCTCCTGCTCTCATCCACTTCCCAGCGGCTTCTGCTTGCTTTGTCCTTTTCAATCTAGTTCAGTTGCAGGTGCTGGAGAGACTGGAGGTACGGTAACATGGTGGAGAGAAAAGTATGCTTACTCCATTTTGTCCAGAACTCCATATCATCTGTTTATTGTAAAATAGAGTATATGATCCTTTTTGTCACTTAGTATTTAATGACATAGTTATTTGTTACTTTCTCTTTGCAGAAATCCCAGGACGAGAACATAGCTAGCTCAGCTGATGGCATGTGTACAGATGACACTAAAGTGACTGTGCCATTTTTGTGTAAATCTGAAGAGCCAGAGTTTACTACCAAATCTGTTAGCTCACCATCAGTTTCTTCTGGAACTGTTGACAAACCTGTGGATTTATCTACTAGAAAGGAAAATGATGCAGATTCTACAAGCCAAGGTAAAATTTGATGTATGTTTATAGCAACCTTGTAGGTATGCATTTCTGCGTAAGGTACACCTGTGGTTCTGAGACGATACCTTCAAATGTACCTCCAGGAATTCCCTTTCTTAAACTGAGATGTACAAAGGGGCATGAGGTAATTCAGTTTTCTTAGTGAACACAGAATCTTTACATAACTATTTCCTGAAATCCTTGGAATGAATGTTTGTTTAGATAATACTAGACCATGTGAAGCAGAAGCTGTGTAGCTCTCTTAGTATAGATGTACATCTCATTTTTTAAATGATTTTGAGCATGCTGCTTCTGGTGTATTGTTCATTGAGAATAAATAGTACCTGTAAACTTGTAAGTTTTCTTCAGAGAAATAACTAGATTATAAATACTCCTTACCCCCACCCCACCACATCAGTAGTATAGCAGGTCCTACCCTTCCCAGCATACACACACACATACCCCTTCCCTTTGGGTCCTGGGTAAATCTTTGATGTTCAACATATGTTAAATGAAATACTAAATTTCTCTTTCCCTTTTGCCAGTGGAAAGCAAAACAGTTACGTTTGGATTTGGAAGTGGTCCAGGGCTGTCATTTGCAGACTTGGCTTCCAGTAATTCTGGGGATTTTGCTTTTGGATCCAAAGGTAAGATTAGGAGGCGAGGCTTCAGTGACTGTGTTACAGAAGTGGGCACCCCTGGAGGGTGAGTCCTTTGTTGCAGGGTTGTCGCTCACCAAGAATTTTCTCTTAATTCATTGTAACTTGTGCTAGTCTTGCCCATCCTGAAATGCAGAACCCTCCCTCCAGTTTTGGAGTAACTTTGGGATTGTTCTTCTAGTTATACTTTTGATTTGCTAATATTTCAAGATATGCATCTGTAAGTTTTAAGGAGATGACTTTGAAGTTTTCTATTCTTGCATTATCCTTGATTGTATTTTTCATATAAAGGTTGTGCTAATTTATATCTGGTGAGCTTTCCCATCTTTTCCAGTGGTTTCTAATTTTGGTCTGTTTTGGTATCATCTGTAGAAAATAATCCTTTTCCTTGTTTATGGCATACTATACTTTCCTATTCTTAAATATCTTTCATATAACAAATTATAGCACCACCGAAATTGAATTAATGCTTGATTTGCAGAATAAATTTTATTGAAGATAAATAATTACATTATTAATTCAAAATAGTGTTATTCCATCTCACATATTTTACTTGTTTCACAGTTCCGTCATTTATTGAAACATATAAAACTTTAAGAAATCACCTTCAGATGTTGTGTTACTTTGGAATTCATAGCCTCATTGATGTCACATTGCTTTATTTTTAATTTATTTAGTAGTTTGAAGTCACAGGATAATAGGTCAGCAAATACAGCAATAGAATGGGTACAATTATCCACCAATGAAAAGCCAAATAAAAGCTGATGTGTTAGGTTGCTTGATACTCCATCAGTGTTGTGCAGTAAAGTTGACATAGCACAGCTCCACATCTATGTGGGAGGCTTGCCCTGAGTTACCTGCTGATTCAGTGAGATTACCCACCAAGCTCTTTTTTTTTCCAAGCTTCACCTTTTAGTTTGTGTCCTTAGATCTAACAGGAATTTGTGCTTTGTCTTTTCAGAGAAGTAGCTTTTGGTTTTATCAGTTCTCCTTTTGTTTTTTTTATCTCCAGATTTGTCATTACTTTCCTTTAAATTACGATTAGTTTTCTTATGTATTGAATGTCTACTTTATTTAGTTTATATTGGGCTAATAATATAAGCACAGAATAGTATTTTGTAACTGTAAATCCCCTGGAATCCATTTCATATATTTTCATGGAGAGTTTTCACACTTGTAAATTTTTAATACTTTAGCCTTTGACTAAGGGCTTGTAGGATTTAAATTTTTTTTTTAATGAAGGTCAATTTCATCAGAATGATTTTTTGCTTCTGAAACATATTTCTGGCCTTGTGTGGACTTTTTTGATCTTAAACTTTTTGTTTTGGTTGGTTTTAAGCCCAGAGGAATCTTCTTTCTCCTCTTCTATTATGTGTTATTTCTGTGGTGGTTGCTTTTTCTTCATCTGTTCATTTTATTTTTGTCTCACTTTCTTTTCTTTTGTTCCTTTTTTCTCTGTTTCTCCTGAAAGTCATCTTCACACAGGTCAACCAGTCACTCTGTCTTTTGTGTAATATTTCATGCGGAAACTAAGAGAAAATAAGAAACAGCTGTTTATCTGCTGCTTCCCTGTGCCTGACATTTTATCATATTTCCTTGAGATTTTGTAATTTTTCCATTAAACCCAGAGTGGAAGCTTCCTAGGTATTGCTACCTAGAATACAGTTGTTGATATTGATTATTGATAGACTTATCTTTATACTTATACTGAATAAATTCTTTTTCCTGCTCCTTTAAAGCAGTGGTTTACAGTTCTCTGCTTCATATTAGAATTCCTGGGAGCTTTTTAAAGGGGTGGGTAGAAGGAACACTTGATAGTTAAGTTATGTTGGGCTCTGAGTGTGGGACCCAGGCACTGGTATTTCATAGGAGCTGTTGGTGTGATTTTAATATGCACCCAATGTTACGAACCATTGCTTTAGAGGAATTTTGAGATTTTCTGCCGTATATCTCAGGGTATTGGGGTAATTGAAAATTTTGTTCTGCTTGGGAGTTCCCTGAACAAGTTCTTTTCAAGCCCTACACCTATGAATCAACTAGGTTCTGTGCTTACTATTCTCAGGAAGCCCCCACACAATCTGAGATGGTGCTTTTGTTTGAGCATTCGTTTGCTATTTATTTGTATGACTTTTTTTTTCTCCTGTTTTTTTTCTCCCCGTTAAACCTGTCTTAGAAGAATTTACTGTTTCATTAGACACTCATTTTGTTCTTTCTTCAAGGTGCTGAGTTTTTAACTGATCCGTGACAATTTTTGCCTTCTCCTGAGTTTTTGTATCAGATGTAGGATTAGAAAGCAGTTGTTTGTCAGTCAGCAAAGCGATGAAGAGTTGAGAGGTTTCTTTCCTCTAAGATAAGATAGTGGGGAATGTATTAATATTAGCAGGCTGGGTTGTCACAGTTGAGATGTGGAAAACACAGCATTTAGTGTTCGCCTTCTCCAGGGTGTGAGGGAGGGAAAAGTCTTTGTTCCTCTGCATAGGAGTGGGGAGCCTTTTCACCCATTAAGCATGGTGTTGCTTGAGAGAGGGCGGGGTGGAGGTGGGGTCAGTGAGCTGCTCCTGGGGCCACCAGTGCCACCTGGGCAAGAAGTTGAAGCTCTCACCCCATCCATTTACCTTAGAAGAGAGCTGAGGTGAAGAAGTAACCAACTTGTACTCAGTCTGCTTTGAGAGTAGCAGATTTGGCCTCTTGGAGAACATTCTTAGGCTCTAAAGTTACTTTTTTCACGTAATAGAATGTTTTATGAAATAACTACCCTTGGAGCTGAGCTGGGTTTTCAGGTTTCAAAGGACGTACTTTGAATGAAGAACCTGCTTCATAACTGAAAGTTCAGTGTCACTAAGACCTAAGGCTTAGATAACCCTGTCTGTACACCCAGGCATAAATGTCACTACACTCCTTTGTGCGCACCACTTGAGCTTAACTTGCCAGGAGAATACAGTTTAAGCATTTTTGTTAGAAGTATGTCACATCATTGGAAATTAAATTCATTCATAAAGTACTGTAACAGGGATTAAAAGCTTATTAAAATAGATATCACTGTTTAAATATCCTAATTTATTCATCAGATAAAAATTTCCAGTGGGCAAATACTGGAGCAGCGGTATTTGGAGCACAGTCAACCAGTAAAGTTGGTGAAGATGAAGATGGTAGTGATGAAGAGGTAGTTCATAATGAAGATATCCATTTTGAACCAATAGTGTCACTACCAGAGGTAAATATTAAAGAGTAAAAACCTTATACTAACTTCACATTTTAAGTTTAAAACTTAACATGGGCTTGATTTGTAGGGCTGACCTTGTTTGCATTTCTTTCAGAACATTGGCCATTACAAACGGAAGCTCTTTATTACAAGTTCAATCTTAAAATGTAAATCATCCTTGTAAAAAAATTTACATACAAATGTTATTTGGTAAATTCTGTGTGAAATTGTTGGGAAGAACTTAATTTTTTCCTGTTTGTTTTCAGTAACATAATTGAAGGAGCAAAATATTAAAAACCCATCTAAGCTCATATTTGCCACAGTCCTTTCAATAAAAAGTGTATTGTACTTTTTCTAGACAAGAGTGTTATTTTAAGCAAATTACTTTCATCAGTTTGAACCTGAATCAGTAGATAGTATTTTTCTTGAAGAATGTGATTTTTTTTAAACCTCTTCTCTCCTGTAAAAGATTGTATTTGATTTCCAAAAAGAGGAAGGATGTTAATAAGTACAAAGAAGACATTTAATGACAAATCTTTCCTGCCTCATCTGAATCCGCTGTATTAGTAACCCTAGGATGTTAACTCTTTTCAAATTCTGCTCATGTCAGTGTGTGAAGGAATTTGGATCTTTGGAATTTGTTATGAGTATTTTATAAGCAGCAGCTTATAGGTAATTTCATCTCTTGTCACAGGTAGAAGTAAAATCTGGAGAAGAAGATGAAGAAATTTTATTTAAAGAGAGAGCCAAACTTTACAGGTGGGATCGAGAGGCCAGTCAGTGGAAGGAACGTGGCGTTGGAGACATTAAGATCCTCTGGCACACGGTGAAGAATTACTTTCGGATTCTGATGAGGAGAGACCAGGTGTTCAAAGTGTGTGCGAACCACGTCATCACCAAGACGATGGAACTGAAACCCTTGAATGTTTCCAACAATGCTTTAATTTGGACTGCCTCAGATTATGCTGGTGAGCTCTGCACTCAATGCTACTTTCCAGTTTTTTGACTTTTCTAAATTGACAACAAATATATAAAACAATTTTTTAAGTTATTTTAACACTAAGGTCACTGTGTTGTTCCTTGTTTAACAGATGGAGAAGCCAAAGTGGAACAGCTTGCAGTGAGATTTAAAACTAAAGAAATGGCTGATTGTTTCAAGAAAAAATTTGAAGAATGTCAACAGAATTTATTGAAACTCCAGAAAGGACAGGATTCACTGACAGCAGAGTTCTCAAAGGAGACAAATCCTGTGGTGTTTTTTGACATTTGTGCAGATGATGAGCCCCTGGGACGTATAACCATGGAATTATTTTCAAACATTGTTCCTAAAACTGCTGAGAACTTCAGAGCACTGTGCACTGGAGAGAAGGGCTTTGGTTTCAAGAGCTCCATATTCCACAGAGTGATTCCAGATTTTGTTTGCCAAGTAAGTCTTAAGTGTGCATCACACCAGTGTAGTAAATCTGAGTGTTTCTCCTTACCTGTAATTGTAGACTTTAGCTTTTCCACACCCCCAGCTTCTATCCCCACAAGAACTTGCAGCCTAAAAGGGTTCATATTTCTAATGCCTTGAACCTGATAGAAATTAAGGATGGGAAAAGATCTTTTCATTTTTGTTTCCTTTCACAAATTTCTTAGTTTTCAAACTACATTCTCAGAGAAGCTGGGTGTTTAGGACCTACCCTTCAGTGGTTAGTTCTGTATGTGTTTTAATGTTTTATTTGGGATTCCTGTTAATTGAAATCTTTTTTTCAGGGGGGAGATATCACAAAACATGATGGAACAGGAGGACGGTCCATTTATGGAGATAAATTTGAAGATGAAAATTTTGATGTGAAACATACAGGTCCTGGTTTACTATCAATGGCCAATCGAGGCCAGGACACCAATAATTCTCAGTTTTTCATAACACTGAAAAAAGCAGAATGTTTGGACTTTAAGCATGTAGTATTTGGGTTTGTTAAAGATGGTATGGATACTGTGAAAAAGATTGAGTCATTTGGTTCTCCTAAAGGGTCTGTTAGTCGAAGAATTATTATCACAGAATGTGGACAGATATAAAATCATTGTTTTCCATAGTAAATTTTACCTGTATAGAAGTTGAATTGAGGCCTAGCTGTTTTGACAACATGGTAATTAATTATGTTCAGCTTTTGAAAATGGACATTTCCAATGTACAAATGTAAAATTGCAGCTTATAGCTGTTGTCACTTTCTAATGTGTTATAATTGACCTTGCATGGTGTGAAATAAAAGTTTAAACACTGGTGTATTTTCAGGTGTACTTGTGTTTATGTACTCCTGACATATTTGTATTAAAATGGAATACTAATCTTGTTAAAAGCAATAGACCTTCTCAAACTATTGAAAGAATATGATATATGCAATTTAATTTTAGTTCCTTTTAAGATATTAGACTTCCTGCATGGATATACTTACTGTTTGAATAAAGGGACCATGACTTGGATAATTTTTATTTCAGATTTGGACTATATTTGGTAATTTAAACTATTGGTGTGTTCAGTTATGAACAGATTCACTTGTAAATGGGTAGAGCCACAGAGGGCAGAGACTTAACCAAAGTGCTCTTCTATAAATTCTTGCACCTCCTGTATAGTTAAATTATCTTTTAAGCAGAGTACCTTCTTTCCTTAAAATATGTAGCTTCCTGCGCCCTTTCAAAGGTATTAAATTAATTTTTACATTTTAAGTTGAGTAATTAGACTTTTTAAAAAACCTTTCTGTCATCTGTTTCTACTACCTCAAACTGCATTGGTTCTGATAGAACTTGAATTTTTCCTTGCAGTTATTGTGATAAAGTATGAGTATTTTAAACAGGTCTATACCATGTTCTTTGGTTAAAGATTTGCTTTATACTAGATTGTTGCAGTACCTTTTTCTGGTGAATTTTGTAGCAAAAATAAAGTGACAATTGTTAACAGCTATGATATTTAAAAAATTCATTACTTGTGCATCTTAATTTTTTGTTCATTCTGGAACCAAAGTAAGAATAATTAAATATCTGTAAACTCAGACTGCCACCTGATTTCCAGAGCTCCCAAGGAAAGGACTGTTTTCAAGTGGGGTATATACTGAACACCTACTTAGAAATGGCTAGTGGAAAAAGTTGGACAACAGGGGGTACATTCTCGTCAGCCTGCTCAGTGTAGGACCTCGGAGTCCCTAGTGCTCGTCGCAGCCCCCGCCGGCGGTGTGCTCAGACTGCGGAGCTGTCGTGCTGTTTGGGGTCTGGAAACAGGCTGTCCTGGGGCAGCACCTGCTTACCGCCCGAGGTGGGGTCCGAGTGCGGGGCGCAGTGGACACCCTGACGCCCGACTGTGTTGTGTGTATTGGAGGGGGGGGGGTGCGTGCACCCCGGTCCCGAGGGCTCCGCTTCTCCGTGGTTTCGGGGCGCGTCCCGGGTGACAGAAGGCGCCTGGGGCCTTGTGGGCTGCGGGAGACTCCGAGGCGCCCTGTGGATCCAGGTTAGGAAACGAACGCTATAGCCGAAACCAACTCCTCCAGCCAGGACAAGTCTGAGCTGCGTACGAGAGAGATACACCCGGATGGCGCCTCGACCCGACCCCAGCGGAACGCGCGCGACCCTCGAGAAGGAAAGGAAACGATGACCCCGCGCGCCAGCTCGCATCTCGCCCCCACGGGCCGCGAACTTGTACAGACGCCCACAAGCCGGGCCCAACGGCGTTGGCGCCGACGGCAAGCGGGAGCCGGGATGTACGCGCGTCGTAACACGCATCCGCAATGCCCGCCCCTCCACGAGTCCGAGGGCTGTTCCCCAAGAAACACGAGTCAGCGTCCCTGCCGGGGGCGGGGCATGTCGTGCGTCACGGCGCATGTTCTCCACACAGCCCCGCCCCGCCGCGCGCTGTTGCCAGGGAGACGACGTCGGTCGCGGCCATGGAGCCAAGAGTCGTGAAGCCGCCGGGGCAAGATCTCGTGGTGGAGCGCCTCAAAAGCCGCTACGGCCTGGCGGGCGGCTGCCTCAGCGAGGTGAGGCCCGGCCCTGCCAGGTTCGCGGGTAGCTGGATCTGCGGGTTGGAGAGTGGGCGCGAGGCGGGACCCCTGGCGGCAGCGTGCGGGGAGCGGGCTCCCGGCGGGCACGCGCGTCGGAGGATCTATGCGCGTCACCGCGGGAACGCGCGCAGGCGTTCCCAGCTAAGACTTGGGTGAGGATCGGAGCTGTGTCAGTCCGGGCGCTGGGCGGTGAGTCCGAGCCGGTTTCATGCCGCAAGGTGCTGGGGCCCGGTGCCCCAAGGTGCCCGGTGGGTCCGCGGGGGCCGCCCGTGTGCGAGGGCCCGGCGTGCGTGTCGGGCGGCGGGAGGGGACGCCACGCGGGGCAGGGGTTCCAGGAGTCGGAGGAGACAGGGGCCGGGGGACGGATTCGCCCCGGTCACCTCTCCATCCTCTCTTCCAGCCGGGGCGCCGGCGGCAGGACGTGGCGGAGCGGCGGCGGCGGCCTCCCCGCACCCCAGGTAGGGCGGCGGCTGGGTTGTTTGTTCCCCGCAGGCCGCAGGTGTAGGTAGTTTATCGTGTGAGTTCAATGCTTAGAGCGCATCAGAGGAAGAAGCACTGTGTTGAGCCCTCAGGGACTTGGCCTGCCCCCTTGGTCTTTCTGTTCCGACGCGGAACAGGGTCTTCGGTAGCGGGTCCCTGTAGCGATCGCGTGCGGGGTGGGGGCGGGGGAGGCGATGGATTACACGCTGTTTGACCATCGGCCTGGAGGCCAGTCTGTTGGAAGCCCGTGTCGCGGAGACGCAGACGGGAGACTTCTGCAGAGCCGAGAACTAGGTCGGTGCCGGACCTTACCGAGCCTCCTCGGCTGCCTTCCCTCCTGTTCACAGAGGATTTGGACATCTTCTGCTGTGGAGATAAAGTCGGTCCGTCGTTGAGATGTTTCTCTGACGAGAGAAGGCGGCGCCCCACGTCCCCCCGCGGTGTCCTCACGGTGAACTGGCAAGGTACCCCGAGTCCTGCTGGGGGTCCCCCCCACGCCCCTGGGTATCGCGAAACCAAGGGCGGGGGCCGAGGCTGCCTGGTGTGCGCCTTTCTGTGAGAGAAGGCATCGGCGGTGGGGAGCCCGCTGGGCGGTGGAGGAGACTGGGTGCTAGTTCCTGAGCATTTGATGGAACCACACGCCTAGCGTCCTGTTTGCAGACATAATGCAGGGATACTTACACTGCAGGATAGACGGCTCTTCATCCAGGACCCAAAAGAAGGCCTTGCTCCCTTATTTATTTTTTTTTAATAAGGAACTAAGATAAAAATGACTACAAGTTTGTTCAGCAGCAGTCAGTATGGTGCGTCTCCTGCTGTGGTAAGCACTGTGCTATACCTAGGTAGCAGAGAGAGATGGGAGAGGTCAGCCCTGGGATTGGGGCCTACAGAATAGTACACCATGTGCTGCTGGGCTGTGAGGGGTCAGCAGTTTTGTAGAGGAGTTTTTACTCTGGGTAAAACCAGTGGAAGGTAAGGTGAAATAATGTTCTAAGCTGAGTATTATTAATGCCAAAAATATGTGGCAGAAAGAAGTGCTAAGGTATCAAAAGCGAACAAGCATTTTGAAATGATGGTAAACTGTAAAGTTGTGGACATATACAAAGAGAAGCGTTGAGGTAATTGTAGAGAGGGAAAAAGCATTGTGCCTGAAATATCTATTGTTACTGTGATTGATATCTTGGAGCTTGCACTGTTTCATTTTCTGATTATTACTCCATGTGAAGCACTTAAAATGCTGTTCAGTACATAGAAGGGCACTCAGATGCACCAATGTTATCATCATCACCGTTGCTGTGGTCTCCTTTGGCACTCACAGAGTCATCTAGTTGATCTGGAGTCAAGGGGTGGACATGGACGTGAGGGGACTTCCCTGGTGGTCCAGTGGTTAAGAATCCACCTTGCAGTGCAGGGAATGTGGGTTGGATCTCTGGTTGGGGAACTGAGATCCCACATGCTGCGGAGCAGCTGATTTCATACGCCACAACTAAGATCCGACACAGCCAAATAAAATAAATATTTTTTTTAAAAAAAGATGTAAACATGGATAGTTTGATTATTGTTGTGTTTGTTGTTCAGTGGCCAAGTCATGTTCAACTCTTTGCGACCCCATGGACCGCGACACACCAGGCTTCTCTGTCCATCATCATCTCCCTGAGTTTGCTCAAACTTATGTCTGTTGAGTCAGTGATACCATCCAACCATCTCATCCTCTGTTGCCCCATTCTCCTCTTGCCCTCAGTTTTTCCCAGCATGAGGGTCTTTTCCAATGAATCAGCTTTTCACATCAGGTGGCCAGACTATTGGAGCTTCAGCATCAGTCCTTCAGTGAATATTCAGGATAATTTCCTTTAGAATTGACTGTTTGATCTCCCTGCTGTCCCAAGTTTGATTATAGAGAAAGGAAACTGCTGGCAGTTATAAGTCCATGGAAGTTATTTTCTTTTATTGAACTGATAGTTTTATCTTCTTTAAATGGTCTGGGTATGGTTTCAAGTTGAAGCTTTAGGACTGTGAAAGGTTTTAACTTTGGACAGTTTTCCCACCAGTTCCTTGTTGTGATCTAGTGTGGAATTACAGGGCTGCCCAGCACCTGTATCTATTGAGTGCTTGAAAAGGGGCTGGTCTGAACTAAGTTGTGCTGTAAGTAAAAAATAAACACTGCATTTTCAAGATAGATAAAAGAATGTAAAGTATCTTATTTTTAATATTGATTGTATGCTAAAATGATTGTCTTTTAGATATATTGGATTAAATATAATACACTTAAAATTTCATGTCTTTTTATGTTTTTAAAGTAGCTACTAGAATTTCTTTTTCTTTCTTTATGGCAGTGTTGCGAAGCTTCTGAGATCTTAGTTCTCAGACCAGGGATTAAATTTGGGCCCTGGGCGGTGAAAGCACAGAGTCCTAACCACTGAACTGCCAGAGAATTCCTGAAAATTTTAAGTTGTCTTTTGTGACTTGCAGCATATTCCCTTTAACAGCTGGCTCTGGAAATGCCAACATTCAGATGATCTTTTTGGAGGGAACATCTGGGATTCTAGTTCTGCTTCACCTTTTGCTAGTTATGTCACCTGTCAGTTACCCTGTCGGTTATTTAACTTAAGACTCAGTTTCCCCCCCTCAACACTCATTCTTGCAGTTGTTAATAGAATTAGAGACACAGAGCCTGTTCGATCCACTTCACAGCAATACGGGGTCAAGAGGAAGGGTGTACTTTGCAGTTGAGCATGTCTGAATGTGAGGAAAGTTCACACGTGTGAGTTTTCAGCATCATGACTGGTAGTTTACAGTTTTTCCTTTTGCATTTTAAAAAATGTTTGCTTGTTACGTTTTTTCAGTTGTTATGCTGCTAATATTTGAAGCAGTCTCCCCTTCTTTAAATGGCTGTATAAATCTTCCAGAATGCTGTGATTTATTTTTCTTTAAAGCCTAGATGATGAACTGGATTCTTTTCAAGATTTGAAAGAACCAGAAACAGAAGAAGAGTTCACCGGCAATGATTCTAGAGTTAGTACTTCCAAAATAAACAGGCAGTCCTTTAAAGAGACAGACAAAGGTAAGAGAAATGCTCATTTCAGAGATGAGAAATGCTCATCTCACTTAAACAGTCATTTAAACAGCAGCTCTGTCAAGTAGGGCACTAAAGCTTACCCCGTAGTCGTAACCCTAGTTCTCAAGGTGTGCATTTCTTTGTCCTGGGTCTTTGTAAGCCATGAACTGGTTGCTGTGCTTGTCATTAAGTTAAAGGAGAAGAGGAAAATAAACTTCATGATTTTCCAGTAGAATTTCCACATTGTCGAAGTTTATCAAAAATAACTTAATACTCCATGAATATTATAATTTTTTCAGTTCTTTTTCTTGTCAGTATTTCTTAGGAATTAGGATTGTGGTTGTTGTTTAGTTGCTAAGTCGTGTTTGACTCTTTTGTGATCTCACAGACTGTAGCCCTCCAGGCTTCTCTGTCCAAGAAATTTCCCAGGCAAGAATACTGAAGTGGGTTGCTATTTCCTCCTCCAGAGGATCTTCCCAACCCAGGGACTGAACCCATGTCTCCTGCATTGGGAGGCGGATACTTTACCACTGAGCCACCTGGGATGCCCTAAGATTGTGGTAGTAGGTGACTAACCCTTATACATTTTAGGAAAACAGGCCAGGTCACTTGAGGCCTGGCCTCCTTCACCCTGAGTCAGCAGTTGCTCTCTATGTACCTGGCTGCATGTGTGTGATGGATTTTCCCACTGGAAACAACTGAGAATACAAGATAACATGTACAAAATGTTAAGTGTGTTTAAAAGTTGACAGAACTAAGGACTGTTACGGCCCGGGGCTGGTGGGCTGGGAGCCTGGGGAGGCAGGCAGAGCATGGAGTGTTTCCCTTGAAGGGTGCTTGTGGAGCTGGGGAAGAGGAAACACTTTCTTTTTTAAAAATTCCTATTTTTATCTTGGCTCCCCTGGTCTGTCCAAGATGGGGAGTACCATGGAGACCCCCTCCTTAAAGCCGGGGGCGGCTCCTCAGCTGCCGGCCAGTGCAGGTGAAAGTCAGCTCATTGTGAGCAGAGCATGAGTGCCAACAGCCCAGTGCCAGGGAGGAGCAGTGCGGGGGGTGCTCACCTCCACTGCTAGGGTTGCAGGGGCAGGGGGTACTTTGGTAACTGATTTGGGATCACAGGTGGCACTAGTGGTAAAGAACCCACCTGCCAATGCAGGAGACTTAAGAGACGAGGGTTTGATGCCTGGGTTGGGAAGATCCCCTAGAGGAGGGCATGGCAACCCACTTCACTGTTCTTGCCTGAGAATCCCATGGACAGAGAAGCCTGGTGGGCTACAGTCCACGGGGTCACAAAGAGTTGGACACACAGTTGAATGTGCGCAGTAACGGCAGGAGCTCTCACCATGGCTGCCAGGAGCAAGGCTCCCCAGCCTCTGTGCAGACAGTGCAGCTTGGCGGTCACAAGGTATTGTCAAAGGCTAAGGCCATGGAGGGTCGTGAACCTGCTGCCACCATTAACACTGGAGCACATGATTTAATGGAGGAGATTATCGAGATTATGTAATTATATGATTAATTATAGACATCACATAAAGTTTTAAAACAAGCAAAACAGTTTTTTAAATGTCAAAGAAGCAGTGATGAACACTGGATTGGTGGTTAGTTTGGTGTAAGGGAGCAAAGAGCACGTGTCAGGGCTCCTGAGGTAACTCTCCATCTCTTTGTCAAGGCAGTTACCCACTCATTTTTTAAATAGTCTTAGATTTACAGAGAAGTTGCAAAAAGGCCACAGAGAATTTCTGGATGGCTTTCACCCACATTTTCTAAATGTAAACCGTTGGCTGTGTCCTCTTTTTCTTTTCTGCATATAGTACTTGAAACATTTTAACAATACAATGAGGATATTTAAAACTGTAAACTAAGTTTTTAATTTAAATTTTGTTCTCTTAGCCAATGCCTGGCCAGCTAACGTGGCCTCACGTTCAAAGAGCTGGGCTGACTATTGTAGTGATGGCAGCGAGTCCCCTTCCAAGCATATTGGCTCGCCTGCATCCAGGGCCCCACGGAAGCCAGGCCTGCTGCCCCGTCAGGTCAGCCAGATCTACGACGAGCTGCTCCAGATTCACCAGAAGCTGCAGGTGTGGGCTCAGCGCTGCCCGGATGGCAGCCAGGGAGGAGGGGACCAGAGGGAGGGACGGGTGAAGCCAGGGCTGGAGCGGGACTGAGGGTCAGTGATTCGGAAGCTGGTTCAGGGGGGACGGGGGTTGAGGCCAGACTGAAGTGCACTGAGGAGGGTGCAGCCAACCAGGACAATGTTTTAGAGAAGTTTGTCCAGGTGGGAAGTCAGGAGGTCAAGGCATTGGAAGCCCAACCTCCCTTTGTAAGGCCACAGCCTCGCCCTGTCCTCTGTTCTGCTCAGAGGCTGTGGGAGCTGATGGGCTCTGGGGGAGGCTCGCATGGCCGTGGGAATGTAGGGGATGTGAGACGATTTCTGGGCTCCACTGGAGCCTGCTCTGCTGATTGGAGGGGGAATGTTGGAGGGGCTCCTCTGCAGGTGTGAGCCGTTCTTCCCAGGGGCGATGGGGAGCTGGGAGGGATAGTGGGGGGTCTCCCCATGGTGCCCCCCCTTGTCTGCACCCTGGATTCTCTCAGGTCCTCGCGCTGGCGTCTGCTGACCGATCCTGGCATTGGTGGCCTGCAGGGTTCCTGCGTGCTGTGCTGTATGGTCGTTGCTCTGCGCTCCCCTGGCTCGTGCTCAGTGGAGTGAGCTTCCTGGAGCGCTAACTCTATCCTTGCCCACAGTGTGAGACTGCAGCCCAGCAGGAATTCGCTGAGGAGCTTCAGAAGCGAGAACGTTTTCTGGTCGAGAGGGAAGAGCTGCTCTTCAGACATGAAGGTGCCTTGAGTGAAGTGAAAGACGTCAGAGAAGAGGTCCTCATGAGGTTCCAG
Organism: Bos mutus; assembly: GCF_027580195.1. Lineage (NCBI taxonomy): Eukaryota > Metazoa > Chordata > Mammalia > Artiodactyla > Bovidae > Bos > Bos mutus. The sequence continues at coordinate 62,085,377 of NC_091627.1, forward strand.
ATCATGAAGGAGGTGAGCGTGGCACTGACTGCAGAGGCCGGTTGCAACACTCCTTTGGACGTCACTCATCTTCTGTAGACCTGGGATGATCCTAGCGTAGCCTCTGGAAGCCTGATAGTACTGTGCGCAGCTGAGTTCAGGCTGTGTCTTACCATATTCACTCAGTTCCCAGAGCCTTTGCTGTTGTTCTGGAGCCTGTGTGGTGCAGGCACCGCTGGGAGCCTGAGGCTGGGCTTCTCAGCCTTTGCTGTGATGCTCTGGGTCCCTAACATGCCTGTGGGGTGTTGGGCGGGGGTTGGGGTAGGCTTGTTGTCACCTGAGCTCCTGTCTCTGCCCCTTGCTTTCAGCAGCTCAGAGGTGAGCTGGATTTGAGCACATCCGTGGATCATGGGTCCCCTCTTCCTGTTTCCAGCCCTAGAAAGCAAAGCCATTTTTCTGCAATTAGCAGGGCTAGGGCCTGCCGTGGGGCAAGGCTGCTGGAGGAATGGGGAAACAGAGCCTCTTGAGGGCTGTTTGCCCAGGTTTTTCCTCCTTTCTGCAACTCCCTGCTTGTTTCCTTTTGACTTTCCTTAGTAGTTGCTTTCTGTGTTCTTTGTGTGGCTTTAGTTGTGATCAGTAAGAGAAGCGGAGCGCGGTGGGCTTATCCTTCTGGAAAAGGAACCCGTGTCAAATGGTCTTAATATCTTCTGGAGGTGGAAAATTTGTGCAGTTGAGAATGTTAATATTACTTTTAAAATAAGTGTTGTCTTTGTGGCCATGTCTGAGTTATTTAAGGAGTCGTTTAATCATAAAAATTTCACACAGCTGATTTTTTTTTTTTAATGAGCTTGGATTTTCCATGCACTCCATCTTCATTTCAGCCTTGGTTCTTTCTCTTTGGATTTGTCTGTTTGCTGCTCATAGGAGGTATAAAGCTAACTGCTTTATTTTAGTGGGACCTGGATGATTACTTGGAAGAAGGAAATCGGTTTCTTGATTTCCTGGGAAATTTACTTGTTTTAATACATTATGAATAAATCTGAGAGTAAAAAGTGAAAGAAACTATGTAAGTATTCGCAAATCTAAACATGCTCTTATTTGAATATAATTATAGGGGAAATTTATTTTAATATTTATGAAACTGGTTAAGAAAGTCAAATCGTTTGGGGCTCAGGAAATTTTATTATCTATGTAAGTTTTCTGAGATGCACAACAATTTTAGCTAATTTATGAGAACAGTTCTATGTGTGGAATATTTCTTCTCCAGAGGGCTAATTTAAACCTTAAATTTTAATTCACAAAGCTATGAATAATTAACTAGTCTCCTGAAAGGATCAGAACTCCTTTATCATTCCATGATGTCAGAAATTATTTCAGTGAGTTTCTGTTGGAGATTTTTCTGAGCAGGACCAGAAAATAGCCTTAATGCTACTTAATTTGTGTAATATGTTTTAATAGGTATTTAACATACATTTTTAGTTCTTTGTTATTAAGTTGGTTGATTATCCAGTTTTTATAAATTACTTGCAGTGTCAGCCATTATGCTTAAATATACTGATTAAAGTCCTTGTGATTCAAGGAGTTGTAATTTTTTTTAAAGGCTAGTTTTTATTTTTTATTTATTTCTTGTAATTTTATATATTTGTCTTTGGCTGCGCTCGGTCTTGGTTGCTGCGCCGTCTTTTCTCTACTTGTGATGAGCGGGGCTACTCTAGTTGCAGTGTGTGGGCGGCTTCTCATTGCAGTGACTTCTCGCTGTGGAGCACAGACTTAGAGCACAGGCTCAGTAGTTGTGGTGGAAGGGCTTTAGTTGCTCTGAGGCATGTAGGGTCTTCCCAGATCCGAGATTGAACCCTTGTCTCCTGCATTGGCAGACAGATTCTTTACTGAGTCACCAGGGAAGCCCCAGAGAGTTGTAATTTTTATGTAACTTATGTTCAGTAGCATTAGTGATATTGAATCTCTGTTTTTTCCCTCCTAGCAACATGATGCAGAAGTTGAGCACTTAACTGAAGTTCTTAGAGAGAGAAATAAGGAAAGCAAAAGGCTGAGGTCTTCCTTTGATGCATTGAAAGGATTGAATGATAGCTTAAAGAAACAGGTAAGACCTAGTTTATCTGTGTTAGATTATGAGACATTCTCAGAACTGTATAGATTAACCAGTTCAAGTCAGAATCTTAGAGCATATTCTGTGTAGAGAAAACCTTGATTATCATCTTTATTTGTTAGCTTTATTATAAAATACTTCTGAATATAGAATAGTTAAGCTAGCTCTTGGTTTCTCATCATCTGTTCTGACAACTAGCTGAGCTATTGGACAACTTGGAATTTTTCAAACTGTTAAGAGCAGTGACTAGATTAAAAACAAGCAAAAGAAAACGTGCTAACCTGGGGACTTCAGGTGCTGAGTTGTAGCTTTGTGCTATTCTTGACCTGGCTGTTAAACACCACTGTGTATTTTTGGAGTGTCTGTTGTGTGTGGATCCTGTGCTGGGAGCACAAGCTCATGCCCACCACGTCACACTGCACTGCACTATGTATGCGTGCAGAACTGTGGCGAGCTCACACCACCGCATCGTACTGCTGTGCACTCTGTTACATATGCAGAGCTGTGGCGAGCTCACACCCACTGTGTCACACTGCACTGTACCTTGTATGCAGAGCTGTGGGTCAGCTCAGTGCTCCATCATACTCAGGTTGCACCAGGTTCTTGCTAGTTGTTGTTTTTTTTTTTTTTTCTGCTCCCCTTTGCCAGTTTTGAAGTGCAGGGTTTTGTGAAGAGGGACAGGAGAGTGATGGTGTGTTTGTTGTGGGGAGGGAAGCATGGATGAGCACAAACGGGTGAACCTTGGCATTTTAGCAGCTGAGGTCCAGGGTGGGGAACTTATGGATTCCAGCAGGGGGCTGAATGTGGACTCTCAAGCGTTTGCACCTCGAACTCCTTAGCCAGCTGTGTGTTCTTCTCTGTCTGTCTGATTTCTGTAGTCCCCACTTGTTATAACCTATCTCCATGACGGTGATAACCAGGTCCCCCAGTTCTCACTGGATCTGATTCTTTGTCATTTCTGAACTGTCTGCCCTCCTGCAGTGAGAGTATGACCTTGACCCACTTTGTCTGGAGTTCTCTTATCCTTGGAGAGACTGTTCTCCCATTGCAGTCTTGTCTCACGCTCTTGAGAAGAGTTTCTGATTGCTAGCATGGGGTCATTGTTGCCTGTACCTGGCTCTCAGGTGACTATGATCCTGATGGGCATGTGTTTGGTGAGTGTGTAGTGACTGGGGTGGATGTGTGCATTGCTAAGGGGTAGAGCCTGTTGATATGCATAGTGAAAGGTTGAACACTTCACCTGAGAGGCACAGGGAACATAGTGAAGAAGTTAACATGGGAGTTTCCAAAGTACTTGGTGAGATAGAGAGGCAGAATGTGAAAGGATACTATCCACAAGTTGGTGAAGCCTGCCAGCCCACAGATTTTAAGAAATTCTGTTAACCTAAGGAGGATAAATGTTGAGGAACACCATACTGGTACGCTGTTTTAAGATGTGAAAACTTTAGGTAAAGATAAAATCAGAGACAAAGAAGGCACCTTACCTTCAAAGAAGGAACAGTACTCCTGGAGGAAATATCACAGACATGATTAACATAAAAGAGAAAGGCTCTCTTTCCTGTCATAGGATGCCAGGCAGAACTTTGAGTCTAAACCTGTCAGCACGACAAGAAAAATGCAGCCAGTCTCCAATGAGTGTATATGCAAAAATTTTAATATCAGCAAGTTGAATCTAGAGCTACCTAAAAAGTGTAATGTCATTCAGTGGATTTATCTGAGGAATACAGGGGTCATTTATCATTTGAAAATTAACACATCATCTGATAAAAAGAAAAGAATCATAATTCTTTGATTTAAAATTCAGCACCAACTCAAGACAATAACTAGGAATAGAAGAGAACTTAATTCTCATAGAGTATCTACAAAAAGAAACAATCCTGACAACACTCACACTTAACATAAGTTACTGAAATCTTTTCCCTCGGAGATCAGAACAAGGAAGGTGTTCACTGTTCCTGATTCCGGGGATCTTTGAACTAACGTCCTGGTCCACGTAGCAAGGAGAGGTCAGGATTGGGAAGGAAGAAATGAGAATTAGCCTCTGATGACGTGATTATGCACAGATATAGTCGGTGTCCAGACGAGCATACAGATAAGTTACTAGAATTAAACAAATTCAGGAGACTATTCGGATATGGGTTCAGTAAAAGTCAGGACGTATGTATGTGTATGTCTGATTCATGTTGATGTTTGGCAGAAGCCAGTACAATTCTGTAAAGCATTTATCCTTCAATTAAAAAGATAAATTTAAATTTTTTTAAAAGCAAGTGTATTTCTGCATATCAACAATAACCAGATACTCTTTATTGAAAGATGCTATGGGTAGTAGCATCAAGAAGCATTGGCTGTGAAGGAATAAACCTAAGAGATTATACATGCACAGAACACACAAAACGTGCAAAACATGATTTAAAAAGCAATTAAAGAGGATGGAAAGAAGTTGAAGGCTGTGTTGCATGTGGGGTGGGAAGACCCACATGGTGAAGAAGGCACTTTTCCTGAGTTACACAGACATGAACTCCAGTCCCAGTAATTCACTACATTGTTACGTGGTTTGTGCATCTTCACGTATGTATATTATAGTTCAGTAGAAAACTCAGAAAAAGGACGTTCCCTGTTAAAATGTCTTCATTTAAGATGTTAGGAGGCTTGAACGTTTTTCGTAGAATTAAGCAAACTTTCTAGACACTCTTCATGTTTTAGGGCCCAGTGGTGGTTTTGCTGTGATCTTTATTGGCAGGTGCTGCCTGCCTCTGTGTGTTGTGTTGCCTGGTGATAGACAAGATAAGATAGTATCCTGGGAAAACTTCAGTAGGAAATCAGCTTGAGGTTTCTATTGAAATGTCTTGTTATTTTCCTGCTTTAGTTGAATGAAGTGAGTGAAGAAAACAGGAAGCTGGAGGTTCAGGCCAAAAGAGTTCAAGCTCGCTTAGACAATTTACAGGTAAGGAACCTGCTCTGCTCTTGAGACACAAGTGAAATCTGAAATGGCTGTCTTGGTCTCACTTCTGATACCGTTTTTCTTTAATTCGTGGATATGTACTGTCGCAGAGGAAGTATGAGTTCATGACAATACAGAGACTGAAAGGCAATCCCCAGGCCACTCATGAAGCAAAAAGTTTAAAGCAGGAAAAAGTACCAGCTTCAAAACCTTGTAAGGTATGGTTGAACATTTCTCTGCTGCAAAGCCAGGACATTTTTCTTGTTCTTTCTTTTTTTTTTTCCAATTTATCAAACATTCTTTTTGTTATGGAAGTATTCACCGTAATAATTTCTTTTTAGAAAAGTATCATAATATTTCAGATATGCTTTTGTTTTAAAAACAGAGCAAAATATTCAGCTGCTAAGAATATCAGTGTACAGGGCTCTTTGTGGACATGTGTTTCCATCCCTCTTGGAAATAAAGCCAAGACTGGAATTTCTGGGTCATAAGGTACACATAGGTTTAACTTCTGGGACAGCCGCCAGTTTTCCAAAGAGGTCATGTTATTTGTACCGTTGCTGGCAGTCTGTTCTGTTGCGCCATAGCTTCATCCATATTTGATGTTTCCAGTCCTTTTTATTTTCGTCTTTCCAGTGGATAGTAGTGATATCTCACTGCAGACTTGCCTGGACCCCACATTCCACTCCTGAAAAGGCTGCCCCAGCCTGTAGCTGCCTCCCCACACCCAAACCCCCCGTCTGCCGCGCACGGGCTGTGTGCAGAGGGCTTAGTGGCTGGGAGAGGTCCTGTTTTACTCGCCCACCCGTTTCCTGCTACATAGCTTCCATGTTTTATTAAAGAGGATGCTAGTTGTGGAAAAAAATTTTAATTAAAATTAAAGTAGAAAAAGTGGAGATTCTTGGATACTCAAGATGATTGTAGTTTTCATCAAAAGTTCCTATTTGAAGAAAATTGAAAAAGTTAAAGATTACTCTTGTTCAGAATAATGTAACTTTGTTTTCCTTCATCTGTTTTTGTTTTTGTGGATTGCTGTCTGCTGAACTATGCCTTTTTTATTACTTTGCTCTTGTACTTCTCTGTCTAAAGTTAAATCTGGCATAGTTCCCTAAGGCAGACGTGTGATAAACATCGACTTAAAATGATTAAAAGTGGTTTGAAGGAACATGGAAGTCAGTTGAGTTGAATTTGTACTGGTTTTTTATGGCATTTGGTTCTTGTTTTCTTCCCATTTGTGTAGACTCTCAAAGAACAGGGTTTCCAGGAAAAAAATTTTCATGTCCATTTTATAGAATGGTACAATGTAAAGAAAAACAGCTTTTGGGGGAGGAAGATAAGTTCCACGGTGGAAATTATTTAGCTTTTAAAACCTTTAAATTTGTTAAAATCTTAGGTATGGGTGGTTCATGCCTTTGAATTAAGGCCAATTTTGCTTTTCTTCATTATCAAACTTGGATAAAGAATTTTAATGAAAATTCTCTCTCTTGGTAATAAGGTACAGTTCTTTCAATGTCCTTATTGTGGTGGGTCTCCCCCTTCTGTCAGCCAGCATTTAACATGTGTCTGATGTTAACTGGAGAGATTTGATTTGGAATTTCTTCCATTTGGAGAAGCTTTGCAATCCAATGCATGTTTTATGGAAGCTGTTTAAATAAATTATTCCATAATCACTTAACAAATGTAAAACTTGCCTTTGAAGTTATAGCAAGCTGTGAATTGAAATAAATGCTTGCTTTAATTTTTTGCTTAAAGGTATCACTTAATGGACAAGTTTATGAACTTTTAACTGTCTTCATGGACTGGATTTCAGATCATCACCTTAGCAAATTGAAAAATGAGGAATCTGGAATGGATGGTGAAAAACCACTACCCACATTTGCTTCTCAGAGAAGTGATATTCAGGAGAAGTGTGTGAAGGTTTGTTTTTAATTTGAAATAATTTGAGTCATAACTCAGTAGAGACGTGAAGAGTGAAAAAAGGAAGGCTGTGGTGTATTTTGCAGGAGAATAAATATTGAAAGTATTTTTGATAGAAAGTTGATCATACCAACAGTCTGTTGTAAAAAGACTCATTTTAGATTTAATCCACATGAATTCCTGTGTGTATTTTTATAACATGATGGGAATTTCCTTTTAAAGGAAGACCAGAAATTAAAAACCTACTCCAAAAAATGGCAAAATAATTATATTTTAGAGTTAGGCAGGTAATCAGTGATATGAACAATTCCTGATAATGCATCTTTTTAGGATTCACATCTCACTAAAATAATTTTATTTTGCCTTTTGTCATGAAAGAACAAATTATTTTCAAAAGGCTTCTCTTTATTAAAGACAAATGACCATTTTCTTAAATTACAAACATTAATTTGGATATTGCTATTCATATTTACAGTCAATATAAATTGTTACTAGAGGTTGACTGTTGTATTCTACAAGAAATACATTAAAAACTCTGAAGATTGGATATCTGAGGTTGTTTGTTTTACTTAAAGAATTATTACATACAGGAAGCAGTTTCATTTTGGGAAATTGTTTCCATCCTTACCTAAAAAGTTTCTTCTGAATGCCTTTTGTTCTGGGCAGGATAATGGCCCTAGAGATATTCATAACCTAAGCCCCTAGAGCCCATGGATGTTACATCACTTTGCCAAAGTGAATTAAAGTTACTTATCCACTCACCCCTAAGTGGAGATTGTTGTTCAGTCACTCAGTTGTGTCCACCTCTTTGCAGCCCCATGGACTGCAGCACACCAGGCTTCCCTGTTCATCACCATCTCCCAGCACTTGCTTAAACTCATGTCCATTGAGTTGGTGATGTCATCCAACCATCTCGTTTTCTGTTGTCCCCTTCTCCTGCTTTCCATCTTTCCTAGCATCATGGTCTTTTCTAATGAGTCGGCTTGTTGCATCAGGTGGCCAAGTGTTGGAGCTTTGGTTAAAGTGATGATTAACCCAGGGTGATCCGGGTGGGTTCAGTAACCACAGAGCACTTCAGACCAGACACAAGAGGCTACTGTAGAGTCAGTCAGAGGCTCACTCACCCTTACCAGCCGTGAAGGCAAGAGAAGGAGGCAGGAGGGTCATAACCAGGCTGGGGTGACCTTCTGCTAACAGCCAGCTGACCACGGAACTACACCTCCAGCCATAGCCCGAGGGAGCACCAGGTTCTTGTCGTCATCCTCAAATAAAGATTATTATTTATTAACTTGTTCTGGACGTACACCTTTGAAGTGAAACATTAATCATTCAGTTGTGTCAGACCCTTTGCGACCCTTTGGACTGCAGCCCACTAGGCTCCTCCATCTAAGGGATTTTCCAGGCAAAGAGTACTGGAGTGGGTTGCCATTTCCTCCTCCAGAGGATCTTCCCAACCCAGTAATCGATTCCTGGTCTCCTGTGTCTCCTGCATTGCAGGCAGATTCTTTACTACGTAAGCCATTGGGGAAGCCAGTACAAAAGTATGCAACTTTGCATACTTGGGACTTGGTGGGACTTGGTGATGGATCCCGTACTTTTGCGGGGTCTCAAGGTTGGCTCCCAGCTGTTGATTTTGCACTGGAATGCATGTTGGCAGCATTCACTCCAGGTAGGAAACCACAAGATCTGGGTTTGCACCTCTGCCCTCTGGCTAGATAGTTTTAGGCAGCTGAGCTGGAGACTAGCCTGCTTGTGTCTGGTGGGTGTTGCCATGGGGATGGAGCTCTGCAGAGATGCCTGAACTGGGTGTGGATGCTGGAGGCATGAATCCTAATTGGCTGGGTTGAGGAGCAGGTGACCAGGTGACTGAGAACCAGCCAGTAGGGGTCCCTGAAAGTGAGCAGAGAGGTGGGGGGAGCTGGGTCTCAGAAGTCAAAGAGGGTGTATCAGGGGTTGGGGTCGCGGAATAGAGGTGGGTGGTGCGTGGAGAGGGTGTCCCAGAGCTGCTGTCCGAGGTCTGGTGTGTCTTTATTATGTCTGTGGTCCAATTACATATGATTTTACATCCTTGCTTTTATTACTTTTACTTAATTTTTATCATTAATATTTTCTGTTCATCATCTTTAGTCCACTGAGTAGCTATTCACCTGACCTAGCTATTTCCCTTTGTTAGGCTGTTAAGTCACTTCCATTTTTTTCAAATCATTGTAACACTATTTTTGTATGTGAGCTTTTGGAAGGTTTTATTTTAGGTAATTTTCTTAGGCTGTTATAGCAGAAGTGGGATTATTTCCTCAAAGGCTTAGACTGTATCTTTGTGGTCTTAAACTTTCAACAAAATAACATACTGTTGAGTCAATGTTCTTTTTTTAAAATGTGTATTATTTTTACAAATTAACATTAAAATGTTTATGAAAGACATATAAAGAGGAAAGTGAGCATCTTTCCAGTTACTGAAATCTCACTGTTAATACTTTTTAAAAAACATCTTTTCTTATCTCTGTCAGTGTAAATTCAATAGACATATTTTATATAAAGAGGATCTTATCACACTTTTGAAACCTGCTTTTATCACCTCAGACTATGCCATGGCAATAAAGATGTCATTATCAGTTAATGGTTATACATGTACCAGAAGTTTATGCTGTAGTCCATGGGATCACAAAGAGTCAGACACAACTTAGCACCTGAACAACAACAAAAGATTCAGATGTGTGTTTATATAAGTTAATTTTAAAATTCTAGGTGTGGTATTGGTAGGTCAAGGAAATATATATGTAATGTCTCAAATGTGTGTTTTCTTATTGTATTGCATTTAATTTTAAAGTAGAGATTTTTTTTGTTAGAGAACTCTTTTCTTTTGGAAAAATAATTTTTGGAAAACTGTGATAATTTCAGATGTCTGAAAACTGTGTGTTTATATTTTCCATCATTTCATCTTTAGCTTTTGCCTCTGATGACAGAGCAGCTGCAGTGGTTGCCCTTTGTGAATGCCAGGCTTCACGAGCCTTTCGTGAAGTTTATCTACTGGTCTTTGAGGCAGCTCGATGCCGGGACTCAGGTAACTGAATCAGAGTCGATCTGCAGGGAAAGCTGTGTTCAGTGCTGCGTGGCTCCCGGTCTTGCTCTGTCTCAGGCTTCCCTGTGCATTCTCTTCACGTCGCAGGACTTTTCCTGCCTCCCTTGCTTCGTTCACCACTTGCTCTTCTTTCTCCTTCTCTGTCCTCTTTCTCAGTGCAGTGGGTCATTGTTTGTGAGCTTCAGAATTGTGTAATAAGGAGTTTCACTGTGTTAGGTTATTGTTGAAACTAACTGCTTCCACCCACCCCGTTATTTAATTTATGGTTTCTTATATTCTTGAAGGTAATAGAAATTGATTTTTTGTGCTTATGTCAATAAACACACTCTAGCTAAATGGGACTGTGATTGTTAGGATAAGCTAATCAAAGAGGGAGAGTTACTCCAGCGTCATGTAAATGAAGGGTGTGTGTTACCAGCTCACGTAGGGTTGTTTAATCCAAATGTGAAGCGCGTGTGTACCGTGTGCTGTGAATTATAGTAGGTTTGTAAAATTTTATTTCCCCAGTTAGTACTGATACATCCTGATACAGGTTTCATTCAGTTAAAAATGGGGAAGAAACAAAGCATTGCTGGGGTAGTTTCCTCTTGGCCCCATGGCCCTTAGGATGCGGGGGCTAAGCTGCTCCATGCGGGCCTGATGGTCATGTAGCCGGATGGCTGAGGTTTAGGGAAATACCTTTCCTGAGGAAACCCTAAATATTTTGCCATCATGGTAAACAAGTGAGTGCATGAGCACGTGTGTGGGGGAGCATGTGCACCCACACACATAATATCATCTGGATGTATTGGTCATGGGTTGTCTCATAAAGAAAGTTACATAAAATGATCAAGTCTGTTCAGAGTCACTGTGACTTTGCTGTTTGTGTGATGGGTTCTGAGAAAGGTTGGCTGAATTCTTGCTTTCAGCCGTCAAAGGCTAGACTCAGCGTTGAGTGGGACTTTGTCTTCCTTCCGGAATAGTCTCCTCATTCTTCCTGAGACAGTTCGTGCTGCCCTGCCTCCAGTGTGGACCTGGTCGCTCCGTGTGCTCTGGGGCGGGGCTGCCAGCTGCACAGCTTTCTGCTGTGAAGTTTGGTTCTCACCTGCGCATTGCTGAACATGTACTGATGGGTTTTTAATAATTTAGTTTTAACAGTTGTCAAAGTGCGGGTACATAAGTTAAGCTTTTTATTTTGAGGTGATTAGAGATTCTCTGTGGTCATAAGAAATAATAGACACATTGTGTCCATCTCCTGAAGGTGATGCCGTGCAGAACAGGTGCAGTGTCGCCGCCAGGGCCGCGATCAGGTGACCGTCCCGTCTCCCTCCAGAGCCTCACGTGGCTCTTCTCATATGTAGACGTCACGGTTTAGAGCAGCATTGAGCGGGGAGATTTCCCAGGTACCCTGCCCTACACCTGCACCGCCGGCGCCCCCCATCCCGCCCCACCCATCAGCATCCCTGCCAGACGGAATCTTCTTCACATCCACGTCCTGCGTGGATGTGCCATCATCCCCCAACATCTTGGTGGTGTGCGTTCTGTGGGTTTTGACAAATGTATTGGAGCCTGTAACCATTGTTACACTATCACACAGTATAGTTTGATATAAAATTTGATGCAAAAAATTAACATTTGATACCAAAAAAAAAATTTGCCCTAAAAATCCTCTATGCTGTGCCTGTTCTCCCCCACCTCACCTGGTCCATTTACTACCCAGGTGGTCCTGCCTTTTCCAGAATGTCGCAGAGCTGGGTGACACAGTGCGTGCCCTTTTAACATGGGCTTCTTCCACATAGTCATATGTATTAAGGCTCCTCCCTGCCTTTCCACGGCCTAATAACTCTTTAAAGCTGTGAATACTATTCCACTGTCTGGATGGACCACTGTTTATCCATCACCTACTGACAGACATGTTGGTTGCTTCCAAGATTTGGCAACTCTGAGTAGAGTTGCTGTCACATCCACAGGTGGGTTTTTGTGTGGATGTAAGTTTTTAGCTCCTTCAGGAGCTGAAATATCAGGGAATGTGGTTATTGGCTAAGAGGATGCTTTGTTATTTAAGAAGCTGAAGCCTGTCTTTCGAGTGGCTGCACTCTCTGGTCCCCCAGCAGTGCTAAGGGTACCTGCTGCCCCATGGGCTGACGAGCATTTGGCGGTGTCGGGGTTCAGGGCTTCGGCCCTTCCTGTAGTGTGGGGTGTTACCCACAGGGGTTTCACGCTGATGACGTGTGCGGTGCTGCTGCTTATGTCTGCTTGGCATCTGTGTGTCGTCTCGGCTGCAGTGTCCGGGTCATCTGTGCGTTTTTAATCGGGCTGTATTCTCTTACTGCTGAATCTCTAGGACCCTATCAGTATTTGGATAACAGTCTTTCAAGTGTGTCTTTTACACATGTTTTCTCCCCCGTCTCTGGCTTGTCCTCTTATTCTCTTGACAGTGCTTTCACAGAACAGGAGGTTTTGATTTTCATGAAGTGCAGCTTATCGGTTATTCTTGACAGACGGTGCGGTGGGTGTTGTGTCTGCAGGCGATCACACACCCGAGGTGTCGTCGTGTCTTCCTGGAGCCCTCACCCTCCATCACTGCGTGCTGCCCCTCCTTCCCTGGTAACTGCCTGCTCTGAAGCCTGTTTGAGGCTGAGAACTGCTCCGGCCTCTCAGTCTCTGTCAGCGTGGTGTGTGTTCTTTGTCCATGCCCTTTTCATCTGTGTATGTCTGCAAAGTGGGTGTCCTGTATTCTGCTTTTCAATCCTGTGTATTTTCAGCTCCATTGAATTTTTTTTAGTTGGCTTATTTTTAGTTCATATATTTGATTGTAGTATTTAAAATATCTATTTCCTGACCATGGATAAGTGTACCGAGAGAGTTCATATGTTTAACAGCACTCGACCATGACAGCCACACTGAGGAGGCTGGGTGAAGACATATTCAGAGGAGTGGTGACGAAGGGTGTTCAGGACGTGGCCTTAGAGCACTCAGTGGAGAGTCGACCGAGGACAGCTGCCTTCTTCAAGAGCACCAGCTTGCCCCTGAGATTCGTGTCCACTTTAATCGTCCTCAAAACAGTCACTCAAGGTAAGCCTTCAGATTGTCCACAGTGAAGCAGTTCTTACATAGTTACACAGTTTACTTTTTCAGAGTGGACTAGTGTGCTGTTTCGTGCTGGGGGCCCGACTGTAGTTGCTGAAGTTGAGAAGGTCATGGTGGGCTGGCTTCTTGCCCTCCAGGGCCTTTACTGATGCGCCTGGATCCTGTGTCCACGGCAGCCTTTGCCGCTACCCGCCTCACAGAACCCACACAGCACGGAGAGTGCGCCTTTACGGATCCACTGGGACAATGCTTGGTGGGCCGGAGCCCGGGAGCCAGTGAGGCCCAGCACTTATTTCTGTGAATAGAGTTTAGTTGAACACATGTATGTTAATCTGCCTCCCTGGCCTCTGACTGCTTTTCCTTGTAACAGCAGAGCTCAGTAGATAGCAACAGAGAGAGCTTGCCTACCAGACAGTGCCTCTGTCTTCATTCTCTTCTTCCTCGTGGTTATGGTCCCCAGAGTTGTATCAGAAGGGGTAGTGGCTGTCTGAGATGTGTGTGAGAAGCCCAGACCAGAGTTCACCATGTATCAACATACTTGGTCCCGTCATCAGAGACACAGTGATGTTCGTGGCTGGTAACGCAAATGGGAAAAAGAGAGAAGCAGGAAGGAGTCGGTGCCTCCTCCCCCACTCTGCGCAGTCCAGTATTGGACACGCCGTCCCCGGCAGTGGCCTTAAACACGTGGGGATGGACATGGAAGCAAATAGTGAAAACTGGTGACTTGGGGATGGTCCATGCAGGTCAGATGGACACTGGCAGAGAGAGGTGCTGGCTGCCATGTGCTGTGGGCTGAATGTTTGTCCCTCTCAGTTCACATGGGGACCCTATTTCCAGGGAGATGGTGTCAGGAGACTGGCCTTTGGGGGTGCTCGGGTCATGGGGGTGGCGCCCTGATGAACAAGACCCCACAGAGCTTGTAACTAGAGTGTTAACTCTTCTGATCATCAGTAATAAGGAACAATAATGAACGAAGAAAGAGATTTGTTCATGTAAGCAAAGCACATTCTGTGAAATGTGGACCTTGCTCTAACACAGTGTCAGTAAAACCTCATCCACTTAGAAGTAACAGGACGTAAGTACAGAGTTCGTAAGTAACCGTGAGGGCCCAGGTCAGGGAAGGGTTATCGCTGGAGTGTCAGGGCAGAAATCAAGGACTTCTGTTCTTCACGAGCATCTGCCTAGACATGATCCTGATGTGGATTTGACACTTTGTGTTAACTCTTCATGCACTACCTGCGCATTATCTGACCTCAGGTCCATCCTGCGGTCAGGATGGTCTGGCCCCCCGGCCATTCCTCCTGGCAGAGAGGTCACTGGCAACCCAAGAAGGTCGGTCTCCTGAGCTCTGGGAGTGGCTCCCATTTGGTCTTGATCTTGAGGCAGAAACCCCCATTTTTATAAAGTTACATTTTGAAACAGGTCGATGGGAGCAGCAGTAGCAAGAAACCTCGTCTCAGAAGCAGCTGTCGAGGTGGCGGTGGTGATGCTGCTCACAGGTGTCGGCAGGCAGTAGTCATGATCAGACTGCTGAATATTGACTGTTTTCCTTGATATAAACGAGTGGTGTTCACTGTAAATTCAGTGTTAAACAGGGAATTTCTGAGTGAAGTTTACCCTGTCGTACCGTCTCCTCCCATTTCAGTCCTGACAGCTGAGTGAGAGGCAGTGTCTGAATTCAGCCCATCTCATCTGGTCCTCCAGTTTCTCCTTTTCTCTCGTGTTTGTGGCCGCATCGGGGTCCCCTTACTGCCATGCCTGTGACCTGCTGGACTAATGATGCGGTCACTGTCTGGTGCCCTGTCTTCCAGCTGACTTCCTGGCCCAGGCATTCGACTCGCTGTGTCTGGACCTGCAGGCGGACGAGGGGAAGAGCCTGTTCCTGCAGCTGCAGGCGGTGCCGGTGGTGCTGAGCCACCTGAAGCTCTCCAGCCGGGGGCTGCTGCCCAGTGTGATGGACAGCCTGCTGCAGATGACCGTGGAATCCAGTGAGTATCATGTCCAATAACGGGAGGGAGGGGAGAGTCCAAGGAGTGTCGTGCCCAGTGAGGGCAGTGGTTTGAGCCTATTCTCAACATTGGACTGTGTTGTGTATGGCACAGCTGGATCACAGGGTCAGCAGTGCCGTTCAGAGTTATAGAGCCTCACCCTTTGTCCACATGTCCACCAGCTTTCCCAGGGGCCTCAGTGTGAAGACTCGCTCACTTTCCAGCCCCTTCTCTGTTCCTCATGTCTGTTGTGCGGCAGAGCATCCATGTCCTCCTGGTGGGTGGGAGGGAGCATCCCCACCTGCAGGGCACATGGGGACCCAGCCTCCTCTCCTCCCAGAGACCCCCGCAGCCTCCCTGTGTCTCTGATGCTCAAGTGCGTGAAGCAGTGTGGTCAGTGGGGTTTTCCTCTCGGCGATGGCCCTGGTGGGTGAGACAAGCTCTTACTCGCTGGTGGGGGCTCCTCCCCAGCCCAGCCAAGACCCTGATGGGCTTTGCCTGCCTTGTTCTTCAGACCCTAGGGAAACCCCTCAACTTATGGGAAGCTGCCATTTTGCTTCAGTGATTCTTCCCACTCTCGGTTTCTCATCTTCCGTGCACGGCACTTCTCATTATGCCTTGAGAACGTGGAACCACAGCCAGGAAGCTCACGCTCTGTGGGAGCCAGCAAGCAAGGGCAGGTCCCTGGTGGCCAGTTGTCCCTCCATCCTCCCTGGATGTGGTCTGTGTGCCTGTTTCCCCACAGCGGTCCTGCGAGGAGGCCCTGGGGAAAGCCAAGGCCTGGAAGGTCAGCTGGCTTGTCCTGGACCCACGGCTGGACCGAGGTGGAGTTCGGACTTGAACCCAGGGCTGTGGGTTGGGGAGGGGCTCTGCCACACACCCCCCCAC
Source organism: Bos mutus (assembly GCF_027580195.1). Lineage (NCBI taxonomy): Eukaryota > Metazoa > Chordata > Mammalia > Artiodactyla > Bovidae > Bos > Bos mutus. The sequence continues at coordinate 62,101,345 of NC_091627.1, forward strand.
CCTGGGCTGCTTCCTCCTGCCCCAGGGGGACAGCCTCCGCTGACTGTGTTTATTCGTGTTCATCTCTTGACTGTCGCTGTTAAACGATCAGACTGCCCGCTGGAGTCTAACTCCTCCCTGAGCGGTGATGGTGACATGGCAGCTCTTGATTGACTGATGTCAGGTCTCCAGCAGCATTGCAAAATTAGTAACTGAGACACAGAGACTTAAGGTTACTTTTTGAAGTAGGTGAATTCCCAACGAGTTTCACAGAATTTTTTTCAATAAGGAAAACAAAACTCCTATCAGGTGAAAATGTTTGTTTATCAGAGACAAAGCCATCTGAGTGTCTGACAGACGAAGTCACTGTGTAGCCAGGGGACAACGTGATACAATCTCAGAAGTATTGGGGCGCCCACAGCACCCATGTGGAAGACCATGTCCGATTCCTCATGCAGGGCCCAGCATCTCTGTCCCAGCCGCCCTCACCCTCTCTTGCTCTTCCCGTCCCGTGGGGTAAACAGCTGCTCCTGAGGCTGCTCTCTGGGAGCTGTGCTGGCAGAGAGATGGGACCCAGGAGACCGGAAGTGATGTAACTTTGAGGGTCGCTGACTGAGGTGTGTGTATTTGTTGGATGCGTTTTCCATTTTTAGCATAAACCCAATGCCTGATACTAGCCAACAAAGTTTGTTGAAGGGATAAATGAATCTTAGATCAAAACACAGCAAATACTTCTCCACTGTTGGTTTTGTTTTGTTCTTTTTAGGTTTGAGGTCGGAAACTCATTTCACCATATAATTTAGTTGCTCAGTCGTGTCTGACTCTTTGTGACCCTATGGATTGTATCCTGCCAGACTCCTCCATCCATGGGATTCTCCAGGCAAGAATACTGGAGTGGGTTGCCATTCCCTTCTCCAGGGGATCTTCTCAACCCAGAGATTGAACCCACATCTCCTGCATTGCAGGTAGATTCTTTTACTTCTGAGCCACTGGGGAAGCCCTCTTTTACCATATAACTGTTTAGGAAGAATTGTTGGAAAAGAAATCCTGATAGGACTGGTCTGCAGCTCTTGGGCCTTGGTGGCCCGTGTATGCAGTGCCGTGGTTTGGGCCTCGGGTCTGCCACTTTGCTGAACGGAAGGAGCTGCCAGTGGCTAAGCTAGGCCTGGTGGTGTCCACCTGGGGTCAGTGTAGAAATGGCCTGAGACTGGGAGGTGACTCCACAGTTGTTTCACGTCTGTTAAATCCCAGAGTAATTTAAAACATGGGGCATGTATTCTGTATGTTTGTTTTATTTCATCTTCTAGTGTTTGTAGCAGCATTGTAAAATGGTAAACTGAGACACACTGTAACTTGAAAAGTTTATTTGCGCAAACAGCATTCCCAGTGGGGCTTGGTGGGGCCTCAGGCAGAGGTTTTTGTGGACCAGACTCAGAAGTAGAGAAACTTTGTCTACACTGTAGCACTCGCCTTAGCTGGCTGCTAGGCTCACCATTCTGGACTCTCGTGTCTCAGATGCAAGTGGAGTTCCAGTTTGTCTAGTGGGCTGTGACTGGGGGACCTGAGCCACCCAATCTGGTGGCCACCTTGTTTCATGACTGTTGTCACATATTTGGGGGAAGGTGGTGGGTTCCCCGTGCCGTGTTGGAACTTTAAGAAGACCGGTCTTTGGCACAGACATGGTGAAGCAGTAGGAGCTCTGTGTATCTGTCCAGGGCCCCCTGTCCATCTGCCACAGGTCATCTCAGCCATCCCCACCCTACCTCCCCCCAAGCATGAGAAGTACCAGGAACCGTGTGGGCAGAGTTCTCTGAAAGCTGCTGGGCTACACTTCATGAGTTTGAACGGAGGTCTGTGCGTTGCTCTACCTGAGTGTGTGTGGTGAGCACAGTGTTATTTTTAGATTGAGGACTTCTGATTATATGTTTTGCACATGAATATAAATCAGACAATAACTGAGCAGTGTGCTTTTAGAAAGTTACTCTGTAGTTTCTTTTTTTCTTCCTGTCAGTGGTGAAAGCTGTCACTCACCTACCTGGGCTTAGCTGTGTAAGAGCATGAGTTTCACTTTCTTGAAGAACTTTCCTTTTCTTGTCAGACATAGTTTCAATAAAATAATTTAAGTTTGTATTTGTATTATGAGTTTATTCTCTTTTGTGCTCTAGAAACCATCTTGTGTTACCGTTTAACACCTGAATGGAACAATGTATTTGAGGATGTTTCTCAGACCTTGTTTTTCAAATAAAGTTTATTTTTATTATAAAAGTAATAGAAGTTGGGAAATTAGCCAAAGACCCAAAAGTCCTACTGTCCAAAAATATGTACGTTCACAAGCCTATTGTGAACTGTGCTTTTGCAAGTACTTCTTTTTTTAAACATACTGAAGATGTGTGGAAACCTTGCCTTGAATAGATTTTCTGACACCATTTTTCCAGCAGCATTTGTTCCCTTCACATCTCTCTGTCACATTTTTGTCATTCTCATGGTGTTTCAAACCTTTTCATTATTCCTGTGTTTGTTAACAGTGATCTGTGACCAGTGGTCTTGAGGTTGTCATGGTTTGGGGCAGGAGGGGTGTTGGGGGGCAGGCCGTGAACTTAATAATGTTGTGTGTGTTCTGCCTGTGTCACTGACTGCAGTTCCCCCATACCTTTCCTCAGGCCTCCCTGCTCCCTGACACACAATATTGAAATTAGGCTAATTAACATCCTCTTGCCTGGAAAATTCCATGGACTGAGGAGCCTGGTAGGCTGCGGTCCATGGGGTCGCTAAGAGTCACACGACTGAGCAACTTCACTTTCCCTTTTCACTTTCATGCATTGGAGAAGGAAATGGCAACCCACTCCAGTGTTCTTGCCTGGAGAATCCCAGGGGAGCCTGGTGAGCTGTCGTCTATGGGGTCGCACAGAGTCGGACACGACTGACACGACTTAGTAGCAGCAGCAGCAGCATACCCCTCCAGTGGCCTCAGAGAGTTCATGTGAGAGGAAGAGTACTCCTCTCTCACTTAAAATAGAAAGCTAGACATGATTGAAGTCAGTGAGAAAGGTGGGTCAAAAGCGAAGACAGGCCTACAGCTGAGGTTCTTCGACTAAGCTGTTAGTCAAGCTGTGAATGCAAAGGAAAAGTTCTTGAAGGAAATTTAAAGTGCTGCTTAGTGAACACACGAATGACAAGAGAGCGACACAGCCTTACTGTTGATGTGGAGAAAGTCTTAGTGTCTGGACAGAAGATCAGCCTAGCCACAGCACTCCCTGAAGACAACATCTAATCCAGGGCAGGGCTAGATTCACAGTGCTCCATGAAGCTGCAGGTGGTTGTCCAGAGATTTGGCTGAGAGAATTCATGAAGATGATTTAAAGAAATATGGCCGAAAACTTACCACATTTGAGGAAAGATGTGCTTTTACAAATCTAAGAATTTCACCAAATTCCGCAGCTCAGTGAAGTTCAGGATAAACCCAGAGAGACCCTGCCTTGGAGACACATGATATTAAAATGTCAGACTGTCAAAAACAGAGAATCTTGAAAGCAGCAAGAGAAAGTGTGGTCTGTGTACTGTGGAATATTATTCAGCCTTTAAAAAGGTGGAAGCTGACACCTGCTACACCACAGATGGGCTTCAAGGATGTTATGCTGAGTGTAATAAGAGACACAGAAGGGCAGATCCTCTGTGACTTCACACATGTGAGGGCCCCCGTGTTGTCATATGTAGAGACAGGAGGTAGGAATGGGGCACAGAAACTGGGGGTTAGTGACTCACGGGACAGTCAGCTGGGGAAGATGAGCAGCTCTGGGGTGCGTGGGGTGGTGTTTACACAACAGCATGTGTGTACTTAACACTAGCAAACACTGCACTTTTCCAAGTGGTTCCAGTGGTACGTGTTACCTTATGCATATTTAACCACGGTTTGAAAAGTAAATATAAATGAACACTTATTGCTCAAAAAGAATCAAGCAAGGAAAACTATAGAAAGCATACGTCTTTTCAATAAAATTTTATTAAAATCTTCAATCTTTTCTTTTATGAATCTTTCCCACTTTTGCTTTTATGCTAAGAAGTTCTTCCTTATTCAGTGGTTATCCAAGCTGTCATTAACATGTAAATGAAATTCTTAAATTTCGGATGCTTTAAAAAAATTACCACCCCAACAGAATTTCTTCTTATTATTAAACTAAAGCACTATTTAAACAGCCTCCTCTTATGGACTGTATTCTCGATTCTGCTTAGTGGAAGAATCTGACGTCTGAAGAATGGAACTCTGACGTCATTACCTTCAGTTTGCTTGTTCAACAAGAGCCAGTAGACATTTTAATTCTTCCAATGATGGTATTTTCCCCATAGTATAAGAGTGGAAAGAACGGAAACCCTACCCAGCAGTGGGTGACTGCGCCCCGCAGGGCCTGGCCCCCCGCCCCCTGCCCTGAGCCTCCTGTCTCGCAGGTGCCCTGCAGCCCTTCCTGGAGGCCTGCAGCTGCTCGCTCTTCTTCCGGACCTGTTCCGTGCTGCTCCGGGCCCCGAAGCTCGACCTCCATGTCCTAGAGAAGCTCAGTATCATCCTGCAGAAACTTTCCAAGATCAAGTAAGGATATTTGATTTCTCACCTTTCTCATCAGAAACCAGCTCACTGTGATCATTTGGATTTGGCTTCCTGCAGTGGCTCCACTGTGATTATTGAATCAGAGTTTCCAGCAAACGTGTGGTGTGTTAAATGCTGGTCTCAGGCCACACACTTAGTGACAGAGTGAACCCTGGGCCAGCTTCCTGCAGGCTGGCGTGCTGTGATCACAGGTGAAGACAGGGGCAGATGAAGGTGTGTCCTGCTGGTGCTTACTGTGGATGCACTGGGTCAGGGGTGAGAAGGAAGCAGGCAGAAAAGACCGTGACCTGTGCTGGCCACAAACGGTCTTGGACGCACTGCTGCACTGGTTTCATTTCATTGCCATAAGTGAGGGCTTTCTTTTTGTATTTCTTCTTTCCCTGATGCAAGCATTGATATTTAAATTATTTTTTTTTTAAAAAGGACATAGACTTTAAACTATATTTTCCCTGAATCTCATATACTCTAGTGTTTCTTTTGAGGGAAGTCTGAACATCTTCTGTGCGTTGTTTTTCATGCCGTGACCTCTTGGTTTGGTTCAGTAAACACAGTGCACCCTGAGGCTACTTGTGGGTGTGTGACTGCAGGTCAGCCCGTCCTGCCTGGTGTCGCACACGATGCCACAGCAGTAAATTACTTGTTGTCACGTTGTGACTTCATCCTTAGTTCAACAAGGTACTAGTTTAACTCTGGTGTCGTTCAGGCTTGTCAGTTCATGGTCTTCCTTTTCTCTCAGGCTGACTGGCTGTGACTGTCTTGATTTGTAATCAGTGAATTCTCCAGGAGGCCTGTGGTCCTTCACCCTCTGTGGTGCCCTGAGGCTGCAGGCGTGTTTCATTCCTCTGAGTTCCTGCTCCTGGAATTGGTGGAGGTGTAGTTCCCGTATGGCTGTGGCCTGGGCCAGAGCTTTGAAGTTTGTGTTCATTTCAGGCGTAGATAAAGAATTGGAACAAAGCTTGAATGAGGGGCTGGGAATCATTAATGCCCAAGCCAGCCTTAGAGTAAACCTGTAAATCCACAGAGATGGAGACCCTGGATGTGAGATGGATGGTTATAAAGGTTACCATAGAGGGAAATAGATCTGGACAAGGAAGTAAGAAATACGTTACCAGATACGAGTTTAACTTATTGAAAATGAGGTTGCTGACTGGTTGCTCTGCAGAGGACAGTGGCCAGGAGCTAAGTCAAGAGGTCAGCTAATGGTCTGCTCCATGAAGAAGCTGACATTCCTGAGACATGGTGGTCAGGTACTTGACTCTGGCTGGCTGAGGGCAAGCCTGCTCTGGTAGTGACTATGGTGCAGGCTCCAGGGTGATGAATTGTCCTCTTTTCTCCTTGAATACTTTTCCACGTTAGGCCTGTTTCACAAATCGTGTCTTGTCTTTCTCGGCATGTGAATCTCTAGTTACCTATTTCATTTCCTCATGTATGAAACAGGATGCTATTCACACGTAAGGCTTTCTCACTGTTCTTGATTGTGAGATGACGTTAAGGTGCTCCTTCTCTTGCAGGAGTAATAAGAAGCTCTTTGAACTCTTCACAATCCACCTGATGCTTCAGGAGATACAGAGGACGACGCACCCAGAGCACGCCTTTCTCTGCATCAACCTCAACTCCACTCTGTTCAATTTGGGTCTAACGAAGTGCAGCTCCCTGGCCACCAGCACAAACCCTTAGACTGGTCGTTACTGTTTACAGATACTGCATGCGTGCTGCTGCTTGTCAGATTGTAAAAATCAGCAAAGTAACTAAAAGTCCACCGAGTAAAGTTACATATGAGTAGCATCATTTATCATGAAAAATAGAAAAAAAAAATGTTTAAAAAATTTTTTTTAAGTTTTTAAAACTTTTAAAATGAAACCCATGGAGCTGCAGCAAATTTGGCCTTTCCCATTTGGCTCAGGTGGTACTCATGTACACAGTGGGATTTTCAAGGCAAATGACACTGGGGCCACTCTTTGTAAAAATGTTTTGGGAAATTCTTAAAATTATGTGATTATTTGGAATAAAATTGGTGTTTGTGTGGGAACACAGTTAGATCATCTTGTTCCGTTTTCTTAACATGTGAAGAGCCTCGCCTTCCATAAGCAGAAGCACGTGCATCTGAGCTGCCATGGGCCCAGCACCAGGGACCTCGATGCCGTCAGAGGGGAGGGTTGTGGCCGGGGTCCAGGTGAGCTGGTGCTCGGGCCGCAGGACAGAGGGTGGACGCACAGAGGAAATCAGCATAAATCTCAACATAAATCTCATCCTGGGATCTGGACACCTGGGCCTTTTCAAGAGAATATAAGCTGTGCTGTTTGTGAAGCAGAAATCCATACAGAGAGCAGGCTAAGGTGATGTGGAGGCTTTATAGGAACTTGAAAATGCAGAAGCAAAAATGAGCATCCTTCGTCAATGCTACAGGAGGTGGAGTCGCTACAGGAGGTAGAGTCGATGCTGGGGGCAGGCAGACAGCGTGGGGCTGGTGCTTCTGAAGGGGCCAAGTTCTGGGCCGCGGCCGAGTGGAGATGGAAGGCACCCGTCCCCACCGTGGGGACCATGAGGAGGGGGCTATGTGCATACACAGTGTTGATGGAGGGGGAAGGCAGACAGAAACCCCTGCCTGCAGGAGAGGAGACTTGCCGGAGGTTGATAGGGAGCCACCCCTCTGGCTCTGGGGGACAGGATCTCTGAGGATTTACGCCTGGCGGACATGCCTGTTGTCAGTGAAGACAGTGGAAAAACTTTTTCAGATTTGTAGGTGTTCAGAAGTTACACCACTTACCCACTGTTCTGAGAAGAGAAACTGCACAGATTATTCTAACCAATTTAGAACTGAGTTTACTGAGTCAGCATCGTACCAAAAGACTGCAGTGAACACTGAAACCACTTAAACATAGGTAGGTTTAAATCATTGTAGTTGGTGTATAAAATGGAGTGAAATGTTAAATTTCTTGGAAGGGTAGACAACAGGGAGAGCAGTGGTTGAGAGTGTGTGCATGAGACGTGACTAGCCAGCATCGGGAGCAGCAGCTGTGGGGCCTGGGGTCAAGGTGGGAAGGGCGAGGCAAGTGAGGGACCCTTCACTGAGTCTTCATCAGAGATGGAGTTGAACATTCAATTTCAGTGGTGACATTGACAAAAGAGGGCTTCCCTGATAGCTCAGTTGGTAAAGAATCCACCTGCAATGCAGGATACCCTGGTTCGATTCCTGGGTCGGGAAGATCCACTTGAGAAGGGTTAGGCTATCCACTCCGGTATTCCTGAGCTTCCCTTGTAGCTCAGCTGGTAAAGACTCTCCCTGCAATGCAGGAGACCTGGGTTCGATCCCTGGGTTGGGAAGATACCCAGGACGAGGGAAAGGCTACCCTCTCCAGAATTCTGGCCTGGAGAATTCCACGGACTGCATAGTCCACGGGGTTGCAGTCGGACACAACTGAGCAACTTTCACCTTGACAAGAATGAAGGAGGCTACAAGAATGCTTTTAGAAAATGTCAGAGTAATTGTTAAAAGCAGAAGAGACTGCTTTTAACTGAAAACTAAAATGCATTTATAGACATGGCAAAACAGAGAGCCGGGAACATAAAAAGAACAAAAATATTTAGGATAAAGTTTTTAAAATTATAAATTCTCTGTTGCTCTGTTCTGATAAATTTGAAAATTGGATGAAATGGACTATTTTCTAGAAAAATACAAACTCAGAATTGTCTCAAAAATCTTCAATAGAAAATCATTTAAGTCTTTTGTAAGTGTGAAAATTATTTTTTTAATGACATTAATTTCAGGTGTTTTGCAGGCGATTTGTTTAAACATTTCAAAGAGAAGTATTTAAAACTAAACTGGCCCAGAAGGTAGAAAAAAAATTCTAATTCATTTCACACAGCATGAGCCCAACACCAAAAATTGTCCAAAAAAGTATGTTTCAAAAACTTCAAAGAAATAGTAAGAAACCAACACCAACATTACAGGAACATTCAGTTCAGTTCAGTCGCTCAGTCGTGTCCGACTCCTTGTGACCCCATGAATCGCCCCACGTCAGGCCTCCCTGTCCATCACCAACTCCCGAAAGTTCACTCAGACTCACGTCCATCGAGTCAGTGATGCCATCCAGCCATCTCATCCTCTGTCATCCCCTTCTCCTGCCTCCAATCCCTCCCAATATCAGAGTCTTTTCCAATGAGTCAACTCTTCCCATGAGGTGGACAAAGTACTGGAGTTTCAGCTTTAGCATCTTTCCTTCCAAAGAAATCCCAGGGCTGATCTTCAGAATGGACTGGTTGGATGTCCTTGCAGTCCAAGGGATTCTCAAGAGTCTTCTCCAACACCACACTTCGAAAGCATCGATTCTTCAGCGCTCAGCCTTCTTCACAGTCCAACTCTCACAGCCATACATGACCACTGGAAAAACCATAGCCTTGACTAGACAGACCTTTGTTGGCAAAGTAATGTCTCTGCTTTTGAATATGCTGTCTAGGTTGGTCATAACTTTTCTTCCAAGGAGTAAGCGTCTTTTAATTTCATGGCTGCAGTCACCATCTGCAGTGATTTTGGAGCCCAGAAAAATAAAGTCTGACACTGTTTCCACTGTTTCCCCATCTATTTCCCATGAAGCGATGGGACCAGATGCCATGATCTTCATTTTCTGAATGTTGAGTTTTAAGCCAACTTTTTCACTCTCCTCTTTCACCTTCATCAAGAGGCTTTTTAGTTCCTCTTCACTTTCTGCCATAAGGGTGGTGTCATCTGCATATCTGAGGTTATTGATGTTTCTCCCGGCAATCTTGATTCCAGCTTGTGCTTCTTCCAGCCCAGCGTTTCTCATGATGTACTTTGCATAGAAGTTAAATAAGCAGGGTGACAATATACAACCTTGACGTACTCCTTTTCCTATTTGGAACCAGTCTGTTGTTCCATGTTCAGTTCTAACTGTTGCTTCCTGACCTGCATACAAATTTCTCAAGAGGCAGATCAGGTGGTCTGGTATTCCCATCTCTTTCAGAATTTTCCACAGTTTATGGTGATCCACACAGTCAAAGGCTTTGGCATAGTCAATAAAGCAGAAATAGATGTTTTTCTGGAACCCTCTTGCTTTTTCCATGATCCAGCGGATGTTGGCAATTTGGTCTCTGGTTCCTCTGCCTTTCTAAAACCAGCTTGAACATCTGGAAGTTCATGGTTCACGTATTGCTGAAGCCTAGCTTGGACAATTTTGAGCATTACTTTACTAGCGTGTGAGATGAGTGCAATTGTGCGGTAGTTTGAGCATTCTTTGGCATTGCCTTTCTTTGGGATTGGAATGAAAACTGACCTTTTCCAGTCCTGTGACCACTGCTGAGTTTTCCAAATTTGCTGGCATATTGAGTGCAGCACTTTCACAGCATCATCTTTCAGGATTTGGAATGGCTCAACTGGAATTCCATCACCTCCACTAGCTTTGTTCATAGTGATGCTTTCTAAGGCCCACTTGACTTCACATTTCAGGATATCTGGCTCTAGGTCAGTGATCACACCATCGTGATTATCTGGGTCGTGAAGATCTTTTTTGCACAGTTCTTCTGTGTATTCTTGCCACCTCTTTTTAATATCTTCTGCTTCTGTTAGGTCCATACCATTTCTGTCCTTTATCGAGCCCATCTTTGCATGAAATGTTCCCTTGGTATCTCTAATTTTCATGAAGAGATCGCTAGTCTTTCCTATTCTGTTCTTTTCCTCTATTTCTTTGCACTGATGGCTGAGGAAGGCTTTCTTATCTCTTGTTGCTATTCTTTGGAACTCTGCATTCAGATGTTTATATCTTTCCTTTTCTCCTTTGCTTTTCGCTTCTCTTTTCACAGCTGTTTGTAAGGCTTCCCCAGACAGCCATTTTGCTTTTTTGCATTTCTTTTCCATGGGGATGGTCTTGATCCCTGTCTCCTGTACAATGTCACGAACCTCAGTCCATAGTTCTTCAGGCACTCTATCTATGAGATCTAGTCCCTTAAATCTATTTCTCACTTCCGCTGTATAATCATAAGGGATTTGGTTTAGGTCATACCTGAATGGTCTAGTGGTTTTCCCTACTTTCTTCAATTTCAGTCTGAATTTGGCAATAAGGAGTTCATCATCTGAGCCACAGTCAGCTCCTGGTCTTGTTTTTGTTGACTGTATAGAGCTTCTCCATCTTTGGCTGCAAAGAATACAATCAATCTGATTTCGGTGTTGACCATCTGGTGCTGTCCATGTGTAAAGTCTTCTCTTGTGTTGTTGCAAGAGGGTGTTTGCAATGACCAGTGCATTTTCTTGGCAAAACTCTATTAGTCTTTGCCCTGCTTCATTCCGTATTCCAAGGCCAAATTTGCCTGTTACTCCAGGTGTTTCTTGACTTCCTACTTTTGCATTCCAGTCCTCTATAATAAAAGGACATCTTTTTTGGGTGTTAGTTCTAAAAGGTCTTGTAGGTCTTCATAGAACCGTTCAACTTCAGCTTCTTCAGCATTACTGGTTGGGGCATAGACTTGGATTACTGTGATATTGAATGATTTGCCTTGGAAATGAACAGAGACCATTCTGTCGTTTTTGAGATTGCATCCAAGTACTGCATTTCAGACTCTTTTGTTGACCATGATGGCTACTCCATTTCTTCTGAGGGATTCCTGCCCACAGTAGTAGATATAACGGTCATCTGAGTTAAATTCACCCATTCTAGTCCATTTGAGTTTGCTGATTCCTAGAATGTCGACGTTCACTCTTGCCATCTCTTGTTTGACCACTTCCAATTTGCCTTGATTCATGGACCTGACATTCCAGGTTCCTATGCAATATTGCTCTTTACAGCATCGGACCTTGCTTCTATCACCAGTCACATCCACAGCTGGGTATTCTTTTTGCTTTGGCTCCATCCCTTCATTCTTTCTGGAGTTATTTCTCCACTGATCTCCAGTAGCATATTGGGCACCTACTGACCTGGGGAGTTCCTCTTTCAGTATCCTATCATTTTGCCTTTTCATACTGTTCATGGGGTTCTCAAGGCAAGAATCCTGAAGTGGTTTGCCATTCCCTTCTCCACTGGACCACATTCTGTCCGACCTCTCCACCATGACCCGCCCGTGTTGGGTGGCCCCACAGGCATGGCTTAGTTTCATTGAGTTAGACAAGGATGTGGTCCTAGTGTGATCAGATTGACTAGTTTTCTGTGAGTATGGTTTCAGTGTGTCTGCCCTCTGATGCCCTCTTGCAACACCTACCATCTTACTTGGGTTTCTCTTACCTTGGGCGTGGGCTATCTCTTCACCGCTGCTCCAGCAAAGCGCCGCCGCTGCTCCTTACCTTGGACGAGAGGTATCTTCTCACCGCCACCCCTTCTGACCTTGAATGTGGAATAGCTCCTCTAGGCCCTCCTGTGCCGGCCACCGCTCCTTGGAGGTGGGGTTGGTCCTCCCGGCCGCCGCCCCTGACCTCGGAGGCGGGGTAGCTCCTCTTGCCCTTGCTAAATGCGCTGGTTGCAGCTGCCTGCGCTAAATGCGCAGGTCGCAGGAACATTACAGGAACCTTAATCCATCACCAGCTGGGGAAGCATGCATTCTAGAAATATCAGATTGGCTTTGTGGTAAAAAACACATATTTTATTGTATTTGCCAAGCAAAGATAGAAAACCATACACTCAATAAATGCCTAAAATATAATTCAACTTACATTCCTGATAAAGCTATAATATGTTTAAAGGGCTATGAAATCAGTGAGTACTATGAGACACCGGGTATGTGCCTATTGAAGTTGGGACTGTAACAGCCCAAGCACCCATCCTGTGACGCACGGCTGGTGTTTCAGGAAGCATAACTTTGGGGAGGGAGATGCAGGTGATGGGCCCACCTGGGGGCTGGGGTCTTCTTTTAGAAGCTCAGCAGGGTGCCCGGTTGCGAGATAATCACTCACATTCGGAGCTTCTACATAATCCCTCAATCACTAACTAGAAATTAATGTTTCACTTCAGTGTTAGTAATAAGTTAACAGTTTACATGGCAGACTTTTATGGAACAGGAATCAAATACCAAGGAAGGTTCAGAACCTGATGAGCGACCATCCAGGCTTGGCCAGGGGGACATGGAGGGCAATCTGATGAAACAGACCCTGAGTTCCCGGTGGGGCTCCACTGTGTCGGGGCCTCGTCTCCCCAAGTACTTCACATGCTTCAGCCAAGACTAATCCCAATCTGAATTCCCTTTAGAACATGGGGAAGTCATCCTAACTCATCTGGACTAATAAACAGGCAGGATTAGAGAAGGAAGCTTCTGCTGTTTGTCAGCACTGAGCCAAGTTCTTTTCTGTTCTTTGATCCTCATCAGACCCTCATGCTGGGTCTTGTCCTTGTTGAAAGAGACGGCCCAGCTGAAAGAGACACGGCCCAGCACCCGGCCACAGCTGCTCACACAGTGGCCCTCCAAGAGGGGAGGGCGAGCTTGCAATGCTGGGGGTCAACCCGGATCTGGTTGGGGCTCACATCTGCTCCTCCAGCCTCGCCACACTTGCTGGAATAAGGGGTAAGTAGAGAGCTTGATTCCAGTGGAGGGACTGACTCCATCCTGCAGGTTGCCAGGCAGCTAAGAATGTCGGGGACACATATACACCCCCAGCTGGTGGCCATGTACAAGACCCCCTGGAGCCAGAACTGACAGGTGGGTCACGAAGACCTGGGGCCCAAGGCCCTGAACTGGAGGGCAGAGAAGAGGGGCCGTCAGGGTGGTGGGTTAACCATGATCTTTGCAGAGTTGGGACCTCTGAAGGCAATACAGGTGATGAGACCCTGTGTGCAGGGTGCTTCCCAGGTGGCTCAGTGGCATAGAATCAACCGCCAGTGCGAGGACGCAGTTTGATCCCCAGCAAGGGAAGATCCCCTAGAGGAGGAAGGGCAACCTACTCCAGTATTCTTGCCTCCTCTATCCTCCCGTGGACAGAGGAGGCTCCTCTGTGGGGTCGCAAAGAGTCGGACATGACTTAGTGACTAAACAACAACAAGTCTTCAGAGGGCGTGTGGGACCCTGCCTCAGCGACACTGGACTATTGAAGAGAACAGCTGAGATACCAAAGTGGAATATAAGCCATGTTAGCTAGGTTCAAAGAAGCAAGATGGCTAGAGGTACTATGAAGAGACAAGAGACTAACAAAATGGACTGTGAAGTTTTCCAAAAAGTAGCTTACAGAAATGAAAATGTAACTGTTGAAATCAGACAATAGATAAGATTGAAAGGAGAACTGGTCATAGTAATTATGCAGGATGAAAACCTAGAAGACTCTCTTACGTGGAGGATGAAGCATGAAAGGATCTAACACAAGTGTAAACGTGCCCCAGCAGGAGAAAACACAGCAGAGAGATCCGAGAAAAGCGTGGCTGGGGATAAAACGAGAAGGATGGAAAACACAACTCTCCGTTCAAGAAGCCAAATGAACTAGCAGCAAGACAGGTGCAAAGAGATCGCTCCTTAGAAACATCAAACTGGAAGAAACGGAAGGACACCAAAGACCGGCAGACGCTTACATGCAGCCAAGAGAGAAGACAGGTCAGCTGAAAGGGCAGCTCAGGTGGGTGACTCCCCACAGCCATCTGCCCAGGCGTCCTTATCATCACCCTTCCCAGGACATTTCAGACAAACCAAACACTCAGCAACACCAAGCTCCACCTAAACCTCTAAAGGACGTACCTCAGGAGGAAGCAGAGTGGTTTCAGAAATTCTAAAAGGCGAGATGAAATGACAAAGAAAATGATAAATGAGTGAGACTCAACTCTGAAGCTCTGTATTCAATGTGCATGAGGGTGCGCGTCTAAGGGCTATTGGGGTATGGGGAACACAAGGTGACACAGAAAGAAAACAGAACTCCTGTTTCTATTTTTAATGTTCTGCTGCTGTTTAAAAGTATTTTTGTTCACATTTAAAATTCTACACACATGTAAGTGCACAGGGAGCGTGTGTTGGAACACACAGGTGTGCCCCCGCCATGGTCTCACCTTCAGTGACTCCACAACTGAGCTGAGGGTGGGTGACCCTCTGTGCCCCATTTCCCAGTCCCTCGTCTAAAGCAGTGAGCTTTCAGTCTGTCTGGGCTGCTCATTGCAGTCACCAGGGTGGGCTTTAAAGAGTCCTTTCCCTCCCCCGCCACCATCGAATCTGAATTAACTGCCCTGGGGTGCCCTGGAGGGTGTGGAAGTGCCTCTAGTCCTTCTAAGCTTGACTGCTTCCCCGCCAGGATGCTGGTGAGGCCGGTGTGTGTGGACAACCCGCCAGGATGCTGGTGAAGCTGAGATGTCTGGATGGCCCCGCCAGCCTCTTGGCTGTGGAAGCGGCAGGTGGGCTAGAAATTGCTGTGACCCTGAACACAGCCCTTCTGAGTCACAGTTTATTCATCTAGATGAGCCTGTGCTGACAGCTTCTGGGTTGCCGTGTTCAGGTTCAGGACACAGTGTGTGTGTGTGTCGTGATCACACAATAGGTTCTGTTTGAGTATGGGGGCAAGAGGCATGGTGACCCTGCACAGGACTCTTGAGGAGATTCCAGGTGGGAGGACCCTAGGCAGCAGAAAGGACGGCAGGCAGGTGGCCGCCCCAGGCATCTGCTGGCCATGCTCAGGCCCTACGGTCTCAGGACACCAGGGACCCTGCCAGGGTGAGCTATCTTCTTGCTGGTGGCACCAAGGCACAGGTCCTGTCTTGTAGGAATTCTCAAAAGCTCTGTTTGTCCCTCTGGTCTTTACCTGCTGTCACTGCCGCCCCGCCGTGGGCCCTCTGCTGTGTCATCACAAAACTCCCTCAGCCCCTTCGGTCCTCGTGCAGTGCCCTGCCCTTGTGGTATCCACGGGCGCCTCCTCTGTCCCCTTCTCAGGTCTCCTCCTCCTGTCCTGCTGTCTCTTTAGAGCTGGTCTTCCCTGAGTTAGGCCTTCCCTGATGGCTCAGACAGTAAAGAATTCAATCCCTGGGTTGTGAAGAACCCCTAGAGAAGGGAACTAGAGAATACTCCAGTATTCTTGCCTGGAGAATTCATGGACAGAGAAGCCTGGCAGGCTACAGTCCATGGGGTTGCAAAGAGTCAGACATGACTGAGCGACTTTCACTTCCCCAAGTTAGGGAACCGCCGGGTAGCCTGGCTGGACAGTGATCACTGGAGCGGCAGTGCCCGCCTGGGCTCCTGCTCCAACCCCTTGGCTCCCACTGATGAGGAGGCAGCCCTTGTTGGGGGGACAAAGCCAGATGGGACTCCCATAGCACATCACACACAGGTGACAGCCAGGAGCAGAGCCACAGACCTGCCTACCCACACCGCCCCCAACCCCCGCCCCCGCCCCCTCCCCCAGCCAATCCCTGGAAGCCAGGGGTCTTCTTGTTATTAGTTTATTGAAATTGTAAAACATAATAAGTTATATAAACAGACCTAGACACAAACATTGACAATGAAGATTCCACTGGCCAGGGCCCACAGCTCTGGCCGAGGTGATTTCTGAGTGTGTTTATTTCAGCAGGAACAGTGGCTGTGGCCATACAGGACAGCAGGGGGAGCCCAGCTTCGCTCGGTGAGAGTCCTTGTAGACTCAGTGATCTGAACCCATCATGTAGACTCAAGCCCTCCAGAGTGGTTCCTGCCTGGGTTTGGTTCCAGGTAAGCAGATGACGAAGGACTGAGTCACTGTCAGGACAAACTCCCTGCACATGGCGGGCTGAGCCCCCAAGACAGGCCTGGCACCGCCGGCCCTGTGGCCGCCCGCTCTACCTCCTCTGACGTCCGCAGCCTCAGAGAAGGTGGCTTCAGCAGCAGCAGCAGCACAGAGCCGGGATTGTGCCAAGGGGCCACGGGGACTGAGGGTAACCAGGCTGTGTGTGAGTGTGCCCTGAGGGGCACAGCAGGCCGACACCACAGACAACAATGGTGTTAAATGGCCACATGTTCTGCGTTCAGGGCCGGAGGTTGCGTGCCGCCCTCCGCATACACCTGGTTTCCTCCCCAGAAGCATTTGTCAGTCATGGGACTTGTCATTTCACAAAAGTATAAGCCAGAGACTGGTTTCAATTTAGGAACAACAGGGTCAGGTCTGTCCCTGGGGGCTGAGCAGAGAATTCACAGTTAAACACCCTCAACCTGCCTGATCACCCCTGGTTCCTGGTTCTGGCCACAGCAGATGTCCTCAGAGAATTTGCCAGAACAAGGCTGTTAAGCCCCTCTCTCAGTGTCTGCCGGACACTTAAAGTTACTGTGAGAACTCAGTTCTGTTTTCATTCCCGTTTCCCCTACAGCTCACAGTGCACTCACATCCATGGAAGGCCTGGCATGGTCTCCAGACCTCCTTCAGATCTGCTCACCCCAACTTTACTTTCTCTGACTTAGAATCACAGAATAACCTATTTGCAGAAGAGAAGCAAACTGAGCCCTGGGAGGGGAAGAAATCGGCCCCTGTTGGCACGAGCAGACCAGGTCCCCATGGCTACAGACCCCACGTTCCCTGAGGGGCTCAGAAGGCCCACGAGGCACATCCCTGTCCAAGACCCTCTGGAGCCTGAGGGTTCCATGGCTGTTTCCCTTTCCAAGCAGAGCCAACCCCTCATTTCTGTTTGAAGCAAACAACTTGTGTCCCTGAGCACTACTGCCCCAGAGGGTCCAGTCTGCTCGAGAAAGAAAGCAGAGGCAGTTCAGGGACCCCGGGTCCTGAGGCTGGACTTGTGCAGCACTGAGTGAAGCCAGGAGGCTGCCCTTGATTGGACATCCGTGGGAGGCAGGCATCCTGCAGGCAGAAGGGCCTCGGGGACAGTGAGCCCGGGGTCCCGCAGGCGGTGCAGACCCTCACTGAGCCTGGAGCGGGAGGACGTGGTGCCTCTGCAGCCTTTTCCCAACCTCAGAGCTGCGTTCCTCATGGGGCGCCCCCACGCCCCCCCCAGGGAAGCAGCTCCCCCAAGCTGTGCCCCCGTTCCCACACCCCCTTGGGCTGTGTGCGGTCTTCCAGAAAAATATGTCCCCTGGGGCGGTGAACTCCCCACAGGACAGATAGGCTTCACTGTGTCCTCCAGGCACCGCTGGTGCACGCCGGGCGGTGCCGACCGCATCCATGGAGGAGCAAGTGGGGCGGGCCAGATAGATGCACACAGACCCACTGCACCTGGTGAGGCCAATGTAACCTCATGTCCACACGGATCTTCTATCTGGTTAGACTGGGAGACAGGCCTGTGTCCTCCTGTTCCTCGGACCAGCGAGGTGCCCCTGGTGTGCAGAGGAGACAGCCTAGCCTTGGGGACTGCGGCCCTGCTCAGGATGCAGGGGGTGGCGGGGCAGCAGGTGGCGGGACCCCCACCCACTCCAGGATGTCCGCACACAGGGACTCTACAGCGTCCAGCCGCTCAATCTGCACCAGCTTGGTGAGAAGCTCGGGGATGCTGTAGCCGGCCGTACTGATGCGGTCAAACAGCTGCAGCCCGTCTGTCATGCCACCAATCTCGTCCCGCTTGAGCCCAAAGCTCTCGGCCAGGTGGCGCCACGTCTTCACCACCGCCTTCTCCGAGTTGTACGTGGCACTGAGCATCCGGCTGGTCTTCTCCAAGCAGTCGAAGGGCAGCTCCGTGGGGCTGAGGCCTGAGGGACAAAGAGCCACGTCAGACGTCAGCAGAAGTGTGACACCCTTGAACAGGATTTATAGAACCTTTTTTAAAATCGTAAAATATAACACAAATTGCAGAAATCCACAAAGAATGCATGCTTCAGGCGAACAACTCCTGGGACACTGCCAGCCACACTCGAAGCCTGTCCATTCCCCTGACCCCAGCAGCTCCATCGGACGCAGCCAACCTAGTCAGGTGACCCTCCCAGTATCAGGTCCCTTTAGGGGACCAAGGTCATTCTTAAAAGGTGCTCCAAGGACAGTCCTGCATGGGTCACCTGAGCCACATCAGTGCCCTAGCGGTCCTTGGACCCTGCTATATGTTAGACTCAACCAGGAAGTGTTCACTCCACGCTTTCCCCTCTTCCTCCTTCTAAGTACAGCTGAAAACCCACCAACCAGCACAGGTGGAATGCTCTCTTCGCAAGAAGAAAACAGACAGTATCTGCCTTCATACAGTGAAACGCCATAGGACAACCCTGGTGCCGCTCCCTCCAATGCCAGCAAAATGGGACAGGAGCCTAGGCGTCCACCCCGGGAGGCCAGGCAGGGACCCTGGCTTTCTCCTCATCCAGCAGCTGGTCACAGGCCTCCCTGCCACCACGGTGTTGGTAGAGACCACTCAGAGCAGTGGATGTCTACACATACCCCTGCACAGGTTGGGCTCAAAGATCCACAGCCACCTGGGGGTGACAGGGGCACCCCTCCTTGACTCAGGTATGTCAGAGGAAAGCAGCCGCACAGAGGGTTCAGATGAGACCCCGAGTCTCAGAGTGTCATGTGAAACTGTTCCAGTTTCAACAGAGAGTCACTCATCACGCCAAGAACCAGGAAGACCTCAAATGCATGAAAAAAGACCATCAGTAAATGCTGACAAGGATAACAGAGATGTTAGGTTATCTGGCGAGGATTGTAAAGAAGTCCAAACCCATGCTTACCACATAGTAAATAAGGATAACATAAAAAACAAGGATAACAGAGATGTTAGGTCATCTGGTGAGGATTGTAAAGAAGTTGTGATCAAAGTACTTCAACATGTAATTACAAACATACTTGAAACAAATGAAAAAAGAATAGAATACCTTAACAAAAGATAGAAAATGTAAAGGAGAACCAAATGGAAATGTTGGAACTGAAAAAGGTAACAATCAAGATTAAAGCTCAGTGGATGAGCTCCATGGCAGAATGAAGAGGGACAAGTTAGTGAGCTGGACGGCAGAACAGACATCACCCACCTGAACAGCAGAGAGAAAATAAACTGAAACACATGTCCCTCCACACCTCCGTTGGCCTGCCCCTAGTCCCCACCACCCAAGCTGATGAGCAACTTGGAAGGCGGTTCTTCTCAGCCTCTCCTGGGACACCCAGAGTGCTGGAGGGTCCCTGGGGAGTCAGGGCCCCACACCTCCCCTTACCTTCCACAACACCACACACACTGGCATACACATCCAGTATCTTCTTCCTTCGACTCTGAATCTGTGAAAAAAGTTAGTGAAAGTCGCTCAGTCATGTTCAACTCTTTGCAGCCTGCCAGGCTCTTCTGTCCATGGGATTCTCCAGGCCGGAATACTGGAGTGGGTCACCATACCTTCCCCTAGGGGATCTTCCCAACCCAGGAATTGAACCAGGGTCTCCTGCATTGCAGGCAGATTCTTTACCAACTGAGCTACCAGGGAATCCCAGAAAAAGCTAAGAGAGTATGAATTTTCACAAAGTGGGTGTCAGCAGCACAGGCCCACGTCTTCCATCTCCATGTCAGCGGGGCCCCTTCCTGATTCCGTGTCAGAAATGCTGAGCTACATTCTCGCCAGAACATCAGTCACATTCACAGAAGAAAGCCCTCCCCGGCTCGGCGCCCTCAGTGTCCACGGGGCTTCTCTGCTCCACTGGACATTCAGACTCACAGACAACCAGAGGCCACATCTGGCTTCACTGGCTTCAGTCTCTCCAGAAGGACAGACCCTCCAGCCCAGCTCACCAGGGGGTATGGGTGAGGTTTCCACAGCCACAGAGCTATGCAGCCCTCTCCCTGCAGGGCGGGCAGCTGGGGGCCTGGCAGGGGGGGCGGGTGCACAAGGCCCCTTGGAGCCACCCTCTTTGGACAACTCCACAGCCCCCACCCCCAGAGGTCAGTGAACTGGGCACCAGGGCATATTCCTGTCAAGATCCGACCACAGCAACTCCAACTGGGCACCTTCACCGTGAGCAGTGATGCCAGGAGCAGAGCTAACAGGCCCAGGTGGGGACAGTGACCCCCCCTGGTGCACCTTGGCCCCCATGTGGGGCACGCCCAGCCTCTGGGCAGCAGGCTTGTGTGTGTGTGTGCACGCGCATGTGCATGTATGTGCCCACATGTGCATCTTGTCTGGTTGGACCTATTCCAGTACATTTACAAGGGACTCTCCTGTCTTGTGCTGTTCCCAGCAATTTAACCTTTTTTCTCTTGGCTCACTATTTCTTCATTTCTTCTCTCAAGCTGTATGACGAGAGAACTAACTTCCCTGTCTTTAGTCTCAGATTCTGAACCTGTCTTCTGCTGGGGCCCAAGGGAGAAACCCCCAGAGCTGGCAAGGTGCATTCAGCAGAAGGCGGCGTTTGTGGGGGAGTTGGGTGTAGGCCTTACCCCGGCCGCCCGGGTGGCAGTGGCTGACTTGTCCCTGGCCAGGTGGACCAGCGACAGCAGGCACAGCTCCGGGGGGCCCTGCCCATCTGGGGCCGGCTCCTCGTCACTGTCCAGGCTCCGGTTCAGCAGCTGCTCCTTCTCTGATGAGGCGTCGTTCTCGCTGCAGAGACAGGACCATGGTAAAGGGCACCGTGCCAGCCGGCCTGGCCCGCTGCCCCAGGGGTGGTGACCGTGGGTGCAGAAACCTGTCCCTGCTTTCCCTAGCTTGTCTCTGCTTTCCCTAAAGGCTCGGGCACAGACTGCGAGGTGGAGAGACGCCACTCTGTGGGCCCAAGTCTGCACCGGGCAGAAGGGCTCCCGCAGCACCAGGTCTGGCAGATGCCCAGAGTGAGGGGGAGCCCCTTTGAGAAGGAGACGGGTTCGGGATACCCACAGGAGGTAGGCTCCAGTCACACCCTGTCCCTTGCCCAGGCCATGGCCCTAGTCATGCCCCCAAAATCATTCCACTCGGATGAAAAACAACCTATAGGCACTCTGCTTGCTTCCTGTGGTTTGGCTGAAGACTAATTCAAGAACAAAGGACCGTATGTGCTGGTGACTAGGTGACAGAGACCCAGCCCCACCCAGTGCCCACTGGAGGCCGAGACACGGAGCCAACAGCCAGCGGTTTCAGGTCCCAGGGCAGAGCAGGCAGGGGCGTGGGCACTGAGGACCCTGGGCCACTGCCCCCACCCTGTGTCCCCCACAGGCCCAGCTCCCCTTCCTGCTCGGACCCCAAAGACCCCCCCAGTTCAGCCAGGCTGCCTCCCTGACTCACCTCTTAGCCGATTTGGCTGGAGCCGCCGTCAGCTTCTCAAATTCGTCCTTCTCGGAGAAGATCACCACGTTGTCTGTGGGGGTGGGAGGGAGGGGGGGTCAGGGCCCGGCCTCCTTAGGGGTTGGGGGGCATGCTCCAGCCCCCCACCTCCTACTGTGGGCTCCAGGGGCTGCTGCCCACCTTTGGCTTCTTTCTTCTCCTCTTCCTCGCTCACGGGGGCTTCTGGGCTCTTCACGGGGGCGCTGGGGCAGCAGGCTGAGGGGACAGGGGGCATGAGGGGCCAGCTGGCATCAGGGGGAGGGGGCTGGTGAGGGGTGTGGGGGGCGGGGCAGTACCTGGGGCGGACGGCCTGGCCTTCAGGATGTAGAACATGATGATGAGGACGATGGCGACGGCCATGGTGAAGATGGTGGACATGGCAATGACCAAGGCGGTGGCCAGGTGTCCTTGGCCTGAGAGCTCTGCTGTGGTCGGGAGAGAAGGCCATGCCTCAGGGATCAGGCCCCCCTGCCCCGCCAGGTAAGCGGGGGCCCGGTAAGCAGGGGCCCTGCCACCAAACCCTCCAGCAGACCATTGGAATTCAAAACCCCGGCTTCGCCCGAGCACCGAGCCCTGTACACCTGCTCTGGCCGTCACATCGGGACCACCAGTCCAGCCCACGCTGGTCAGCAGCAGCAGACCCTGAGGGTGCTCTCTGGGTGTCTGACATTGGTTCTGTTTCTTTGGGTACCCAGCAAGTGGACTGGAGGAAGGGGGGCCCACGAGCTAAACTGTCCTGAAGACAGTTTAGTCCAAGACTTTTTCCCCGCAAAGCCAGGTAGAAGCATCACCTCCAAGGGTAGGCTCTCGGGCTGGTTCCAGCATCTCATGCGGCCTTGGGCTCTGTGTGATCAGGGCCCACCAGCTGAGACAGCATGGGGACCTCCCCTTTCTTCCCCTGCTCAGCGCCCTGCCCGCATCTCCCTAGGAAGGGAGACCTGTCCTGATTCTCTGAGGGAACGAAGCAGGATCCAGCCCCCCACCCAAATGGAAGGGACCCCATCCAGGTGTCTGGACCTCAAGGAAGTCTCCCCGCTTTAAGTGGGCAGTGGGCACGTGTCCCCCGCCACCCAGGTGGGGTGTGTCTGGAAGCAGATCTGAGTGGGCCTGGTGTCTTCCCCTCGTCTGTGGGGTGCCACCTCTGTCCTGAAGGAAGTGAGTCTAGAACCTCAGCAGAGGCCCTGCCCTGATGCTCCCCATGGATGAGGGCAAGGGTCCAGCTGGCAGGCTGTGCCCTGGGACTCTGAAGCTGCCTGAGCCCGAGACCTGGGCCCGAAGGTGCTTTCAAGCCGGGCGGAGTGGGAGCACTGCGAGGGAGGGCCCAGCACCCAGTTTTGCTCCAAGAGAAAGTGAGGCCAGGGCCCTGCAGCCCCACCCCTGAGGACTTAGGGGTGAGTAAAATGTGAGGTCAGCAGGTTTACTTAAAGCCATCAAGGCTCATCTGAGTCAGGCCCAAAGCCCAGGGGGCTGACGTCCCTCCGGCCCCTACCTCGTGTGCCCGGATCACCAACGTGGTCGCCGTGACCCCAACATCTGTGGAGGGACTGGTCCCCTCTCACAGAGAAATCACTAACTCCCAATGTGGTTGTCACGTGAGGGAAGTGAGGGAGGTGGGAGGTCCCGTCCTGCTAGTCGCCTGTCTCCCCTCACCCCCAACTCCCGCTGGGGCCGGCACCTATGCCCCCTTACCTTTGTGGGCGAGCTGCGGCGGGGATAGGGTGCTGCTGCCAGGCGTGTGGGGGAAGTTGGCAGAAACTCCCGAGGAGGCTCCCACACCTGCAGGGACAGCAGTGACCGATCGTGGGTCCCTCAAGAGACCCCCATTGCCCCAGCCTTGGAGACAGAGCGCAGGCTGCAGGGGGAGCCCTGGCTCCAGGGACCCAGAGTCCTCATGAGGAAGATCCTCATGAGGAAAGGGCTGGGCCGGCAGTACCTTCATCCCCTAGAGCCCCTGACCTTGCCAGCTCCTTGCTTCTTACACTGGACACATGGGGTCACACCTGCTCAGTCCAAGATTCAGACTTGGTCCCCACGAGCAGGTGAGGGGCAGGTGTGCACGTGAGTTTGGGGGGACACCAGAGCGGTTCCTTCCATTAATCAAACAGGAATGGAGTGTTAATACTTTTAATACACACTCACGATCAAACATTGGGAAAACATCAGAACATGAGAGAAGTGAAAGGTTCACCCACAGCCTTGAGGTCTAGAGTTGACATTTTGATGGATTTTTCTCCAGGATTTTCCTTTGAGAAGTTTCCAAAATAGTTGTGACCAAGTGGTGTTAGAACAGAAATGAAGTTTCCTTCCCTTTAACCGTGATTCATAAACTCAGCTCCATTGTAAGAGGTGTCTCCCAGCAAGGGTGACTTGGAATCTGGTTCTGTGGTCAGCGGAGCCACAGGCAGGCTGCCCTATCAAGTCGCCCGATGGTGGGCCTTTCTTAGGCAGGACTTGAGGTTTGGGGTTAGTAGGGAGGATCTCATTTTGTTTACCATCCATGGGGTTATGAAGAGTCGGGCGTGACTGAAGCAGCCTAGCACATGAGGTCTTGTTCTCATGTTTCCTCCTGTCTTGCTTTTCTCTCTGGGTCTGGGGACATTCGTGCCACAGGTTTGCCTGAGTGGGGACAGTGAGCCCCATGTCCAAGGCCGGCCCCCCTGCCTTGTGGGACCTGGACCTGGGCAGTGCCTGGGGCCTCTGGGGAGAGCAAATTTCTACATCACAGCTCCAGGGGTGGTGGCGGGGAGACTCCCGGCTGAATCTTCCACACCTCTGTCTATGTCCAGCAAGCAGACCGGGAACTGATCTTCTCGCCTTTTAAAGCCAGCAGGAAACTACAGATACCAGAGGGCGGAGGCCAGGAAGGATGGCAGGCTGGGGACTGCCGCCAAGTGACCATGCTTCTGTTAGAAAATGAACTGTGTCGGAGAGCACTGAGGGGGCGGGGCGGGGCCCTCCCAGCAGATGCTCCCCCACACCAGGATGGCCTTGCTGGGGGTGGGGGCACACAGTCCCCCCAGCCATGCTCCCCTACCAGAGTGGCCTTGCTCATCCTTGGAATGCTGCCAGCTGGTCTGATGTCCGGACCAGAGGCGTCTTGGCTGGAGATTTTGGCTTCTGTAGCCCAGCTCCTTCACCCTCTGAGCACCTGGCCTTTGCCCTTTGCCCTCCGTCACTGTCGGGGCTGCCCCCAGCTCTCCACACACAGCAGGGAGGCCCATTCCCCAGGCTGCCTGCCTGCGGAGGGCAGGCCTTTGGGTGAGTCTTAGCGCTCCTGACAAGAGGGCGGGGCTGAGGGCGTGGGGGCCATGGTGGGCCCTTCACACCCCCCGGAGCCTGGGGCGCTGAGCTGCCAGGGCCGCCCAGAGCCCATGTAGAGGCTGCAGTGAGGCGACAGCAGGTGGTGGGGCGGTGTGGGGAGGGACCCCAGGCGAGTCTCTCCTCCTCTCCTGGGCTCCCGCGCGTGTCCAGAGCCTTTCCCCCACCCCACCCCCCAGTTCACGACGCATCTCATAACTGAAATGAGATTTAAGCGGGACTGAATTGATTCTGCCTTCTCTCTCAGGGCAGCTTCAAGCACCAGCCAGTTTCCTCTCAAAAGCAGACTGTTCCCTGGGAACCAGGCCGACCTGTGTGTTTGAGGGACTTAAGGCAGCTGAAGCCGCATCTCAGGAAAACAAACGCCCATGGGCTCTGTGTGTGGGTGTCTCTCGTCTCTGTCTGTTCCTGTCCCTTTCGGCTGGGCTTGCCCATGGGGCGGTGACAGGCTTGGGGACACAGACGTGCCCGGGCCTGTGGTCTAGAGACAGCCAGAGCTGCCAGCGGCCAGGCTTATGAAACGCCTTTGCCCCCGACAGGCAGGGCTGGCACACAGTGACACATCCCTGTGCCCTCGGGTGCCTGCGCCCCATCAGGTGGCAGCTGGGCCTCTGCCCCGATTTGTGGTTTCCCAGGGGCCTCCAGCTGGCATTGCCTGCGCAGCTCTGAGCTCCTCACGGACCCAGGGGATCAGACACAAGGCCTGCCCTGAGCACATCTGACAGTGGAGGATGCTGTGTGGCTGGGGGCACCTCTGTGGGGGAGCCCTCAGGACAGCCCTGCTGGACCCTGCGCGGCCCCGTGAGGGCTCACTGGGCATGGGTCTTCAGTGTCGGGGGGTTTTGGTCCATCCAGCACATGTCTCCTGGGCTGGATGCTGAGGTGAGAATGTCCCTAGGTGTTGGGTGGTCGCCAGGTCTGTCCCCCGTCCACAAGGCTTCCTCTTGGAAGGAAGGAGCTCTTAAGGACCAAAGAGAGGCATATTGTAACAGGGGTGGGCAAGGCCAGAGAGCCCAGACAAGGTCTGTCTGCAAACAGAGCAAGTTCTACTCAGCAGCGATGAGTCAGGAGCTGGCTGGGGGTAGGGTGGGGTGGGGGGCAGTGAGTTGTCATCCACTGTCCTCTGGGGTCTTTGAGTACCAGGCACAGGGCTGGATGCAGGAGTCACTAGGGCCCCTGGTCTGTTAACCCTCGCAGGCTGTGGGCAATGGTTTGTATTAGAGTCCAGCCAGGGCTCCTCCATGTAGGTAACAGTTTGGATTTTTAAAGACACTTTATGGATTCTTACAGGGTGGCCCTGGTGCAGAGGCTGAGGCAATAGCAGAGCCGTCAGGGCCTGGCTGCTCACAGAGGATGCATCTCGGGCCCCGGGATCTGCTGCTATGCCCATGACAGGAGCGAGCAGTAGATGTGCACAACTGGCGGAGAAATTCAGTCTCATAAACAGCTGGTATTCAGCCGGCCGTGGGGGCCCAGGCGTCACCTCCTCATAGTACCACTAGGGGGCGTGAGGACGGACTGGCTGGTGCTCCTGGACTTGGCTCCAGGCCTCCTTCCTTGGAACGGCCCCTCCTTGACCCCGGCCCGAGAGGAAGGTGCCTGCTGCCCTGTCCATGCAGCCCACAGGCCGTCAGGCGATGAACTTGCCCTGAACCGGGCTCCTCGGGCACCTTCTTGCCCACAACGCTGGACGGGCAGGTGGATGAGAAAGCTGTGCCCAGTCAAGGATCTCCCCAGGAGTAGACGCTGTCACAAGGCCCCACCCTGCACTTCTCCAATGGTCACGGCACACCGGGAAGGGGGAGCAGCCCAGGGCTCCGGCCTCAGGACATCTTCTCGGGGCCTGGCCGCTCCGGCCCTGAGATGTGGGGTCCATGCCACACTCTCTCCTGTGATCTGTAGGGTCCACTGTCAGCAACCTGGGGTGTTGGGGGGCTGACTTCTCAGGGGGCCAGCCCAGGTGATCACGTCCAACCAGAGGCAGCATCCAGGTGGGAGGGGCTCGAGACCCCTGACACTGGGCCCAGGTGGGCAGCCCCGGGGCCCAGAGACCTGACTGACCCCTGGTTTTCCTAGAGTGGGCCTCCTGGCAGCTGGTCAGTTGGTCACAGTCAGCCTTTCAGGCCTGTCTGCTGACCCTTGAGCAGGAGCCCAGGATGGAAGGTGAGTGCAGAGGGAGGGGCAGAGCCCATCCTGGAGACCACAACCCAAGCAGGCTCCACTCCCCACATCGGCCTGTGAAGCTTCACTGAATGAATCGCCCCATTTCCCAGATGGATAAACAGAGGTCAGGTGACTTCCAAGGTCGCCAGTGGGACTCCAGGTTCCTGAACTCGGCCTCACTTCCTTGCTGACCTCCTTCAGGACCAGATCCTGTGAGCTCACTCCTGGGGGCCTGGCTGGGGCTGTTCTTTAGATAAGCCGTAAATTATGGGCTGAGCCGAGGACTCTCCACACAATGGGCCTCATGTTGAAGGACAGAAGGGGGCTCCTCCCAGGCTGAGAGCTCTCTGGCTGCGGGTGTCTAGCACGGTCTCGCCTGAATAAGGACACAGGCCCCGTGACCTTTTAGATGAAGGCCCATGGGAGGAGCTGCATGAACCCCACATTCCATCCTTAGTGGGTAGGGGTGTTCAATGTCTTCCAGGACAGGATTGCATGCCAGAGCTCCCTGGGACAGGATCGAAGCTGGCCACACCACGTCCTGTGGGCAGCCCCAGGCCTCTGTGTGTTCAGTTGCTTAGCCTGTCCGACTCTTTGTGATCCCATGGACGGCAGCCCGCCAGGCTCCTCTGTCCATGGGATTTCCCAGGTAAGAATACTGTAGTGGGTTGCCATACCCTCCTCCAGGGGATCTTCCTGACCCAGGGATCAAACCTGCATCTTTTGTGTCTCTTGCATTGGCAGGGGGGTTCTACACCACTGAGCCACCAGGGAAGCCTGGGCCTCCTCTAATTTATGAATTAATTAGCATGATCGATGGACGTGAGTTTGAATGAACTCCAGGAGTTGGTGATGGACAGGGAGGCCTGGCGTGCTGCAATGCATGGGGTCGCAAAGAGTAGGACACAACTGAGCGACTGAACTGAACTGAGCATCTTGCTGGGTGGGAATGTTCTGCTTTAAAGACCCACAAACTGTCCTTCTCAGGTTCATCTGTTTAAGGACTTTGGGAGGGAGGGAATGCCTTCCATGCAGGCATCAGTCCTGCCCCACAGCCCCCGCTGCCCATGGCCCTGCCATCCGGAGCATCTCTCCCAGAGGATCTCAAAGCAGGAAAGGCACCACTGTCTCCTCTCGCCCTCCTCTCTTCCTCCTGGTGCTTCAGGCCCTCCTAAGAGTCTTGTCTCCTCGACAAGATACTGTGAGAAGATGGGGAGGGCAGGGTCTCATGGAGAACCAGGAGGGCAGGGCCCCCGTGTGGACCTTGGAACTCCCGTGAGTGGGAGGGGGGCCCCAGTGCTGGACCGGACTCCCCCTTCCCTCCCAGTCGTCTTGTCTTCCATCTGTCCACCTGTCCCACCTCATCGATGTCTCCCGACCACAGACACAGGAGGCCATCTGCCACCTTCTCTGAAGCAGGGGGCCCCAGCCCTTCCTCCTAAATAGGCACCCACGAGCATCAAACCAGAGTTAGGGTAGGAAGAAGGCAGCCGGAGGTGAGGCCAAACCGAGGGCCTCAGTGTTTATGTCACGTGCCCTGTGGTCACTCTGCAGGCTTCCCTTCAACACATGTTGAAACATTGCGTGTGAGAACTTACCACTGCTGAGCGCTTTGCAGTTCTCAGCAAAACACCTTGGTGCTGTGGGTGTTTGCAAGGATCGTGAGAGATGGATGGTTCAGATTTTAGCGCCCCCAGAAAACTCAGGCTCACAGAGGTCCCTCAACTGGTATCAGCCCCCGTCTGATGTGTAGTTCTACCACCCAACCCTCCCCCGCTCCCAGGGACCTGTTGCCCACCCGCCGGCCCTCGGGAGCATCTCTGTGTCCCCGCTGTCCGGAGCCAGCTTATGGCTCCCAAGTCAGGAGAGGTGTCAGGGTTGCATCAGGACCTTGGACGGGGCAGACACTCACATTCCTTGGTGTTGGGGGGTGCCAGCAGGCAGGAGTAGCATACTAGGCCATAGATGTTCCTCGGTCTGTTTTCCAGCATGTAGTAGCTGTGCAGGCGGGGCAGGGGGGAGACAGAGCAGACAGGTGAGCGGCCCGTTCCACGGCTTATTCTCTAACCATCATAGCCAGGCACGGGGTGGGGGGCATGCCCCAAGAAGGAGGTGTGGCCCCCCCACAAGGGTATAGCCTGCAGCTGGGCAGAGTTATGGGCAGGGGTGTCTAGGAGCTCCCGGGACCTCCTGGAAGAGCTGGACACTTGCTGACTGGGATGGAGTGGGGCTGGCTGGAGGGCGTGGCTGCAGCAGAGACCTTGGCCCTGTCTAGGGTGGTCAGGGCAGAGGGCCTGAGATGCAGCCAGGTCACAACCAGAGTCACCTGCCTCCTCCTCAGGTGAGGGCACCTGGTGAGCTCACGATGGGGCTGTATCTCTCTACCAGAAGGTCAAGGCGTTCAAGTATGGCTGTCCACAAGACTTCACACCCAGAAAGCTCCCTCCTGCCATGTCAGCCTGCCAGCCGTGACCCTGCCACCCCTGGGGCCTTCCCAAAGGTCTGTGCCTGCTTCCACTGAGGTCCCCCAGCCCCCAGAGGACTCTGCCTCTCTGGGCCCGCATCCTATAAACACCCGAGGTGTTCACATCAGGAGATGTCGGTGAGTAAAGAGCTGCTGGCGGTGTTGTCCTTTCATACGACTCAAGATGAAAACTCTCTGCCCTCTGCTGGGTCTCTCTGTGGTTGTTTTCTAATCTCTTGTTTATCAGCTGTGTGCACCTGGCCCCGTGACAGGGGGGTGAGGCTGGGGGGACTGTAGCCTTGAGGGCTGGACCATCAGCAACCCTACTGTGCCCATCACCGCCTGCCCTTCCTCAAGAGCCTTTTATCCTCAGACCCTGTGCATCTTGTAAACAGGAATTAGCCAGTCTCAGAACACCCTCCAGAGGAGCCACACCAGGCAGGTTTACACATAGGCTCTCACATGCACGCTTTGCTGCTCTGGGAGCCACCTGCAGGAACACCTGCTCAGGGTGCCAGGCCAGCCCCCCACAGCTTCCAAGCGATGGTGGTCGCTCCTGACCCCTCCCCACAGCCTGTGCTGGGCACCTCAGGGAGGTGGGGGTGGGGTCCACGGGGCCAAGGCTCCCACACAGAAGCTCCCAGATGATGCTGCTCCCCACCCTGCAACTCCCCTCTATCTTTCTGGCTCAGAGGCCCCTCCTAGGGGAGGGGCCTCTGAGCAGTGCCCAGCTCCAGCGGTGTGAGGAGCTGAACAGCCCCAAGACCAGGTTTGCAAGGTTCCAGCATGTTCCTCCGGGAGCCCTCTGGGCGTCCTCTAACTGGGCCTGAATTCGACCCTTCACTGGTTTCTGGGGCCTGTGGTGCACAGAACCGCCCAGTTGTTGGGTTTCTCTTTTCAGGGCTCACTTGGCCTGTCCTGGGTGAATGGGGGTGTGAATGCCTGTTCAGCAGCTTCAGCAGCTTTCCCGATCCAATGCCGGGTGCTCACATAGAGCTCTGGGGCCCTGTCTTTCTGTAAAGCCTAGATTTCTCATGCTCTGGTCTATACTGTGACTTTCCCTAGTTCTTTCTTCCTTCTTCTCCTGTTCCTCAAAGGTTGATTAAGATGAGGAGCCCAAGACAAGACTAAGGTTCAGATGGGACCTCTAGAATCTTATTCCACATCCACAGGGACGTAGCTTCTTCCCAAAGACCTGCTTCCCTGGGGGGCTCCTAGGCTCCCTTTCCCCTCTCTTGAGCAGGCAGGTAGAAGCCACCATGAACCTCACCCCATCCTAGGGGTCCAGCAGGGAGTGGACGCTGTCAGTGAGAGCTTGTCATGGGGGAGGCAACACCCAGGGAGGCCTCCTAGAGCTCTGACCCCCGGCCTCCTCTATGGCCTTTCTCCACACGAAAGCATGTGGACAGCTCACTCTTAAGACGGGGTTTTTTTTTTTCACCCATTTGACAAATATGGGTCCTCTGTGTCAGAGCTTGTCAGACAGATACCTGGACACAGAAGTCTGCAGCTCAAGAAGTGTGTCTGAACCAAAGACCAGAACCTGGAGAGACTGGAGGTGGGGTCAGTCAACAGCAGAGATGGTGGTGGAATTGGAGGCTCCCTAGCAACATATCTGAACTGAGGTTATTTTCTGCAAGCTTAAGATAGCTCCTCATGTTAAAGGGTCTTTCACTTTCAGTTTGTTTCTCCCTTGGAGGGTCTTTCTGCATTTCCTTTTTCTTATAGACTAATGCCCAGTGCTCTCGTTTGGGTATATTCTTATTTTCTATCTCCTCTTAACTCAATACAGTGGTTCGGAGGGGGTGAATAACAGGTGACAAACTGGCTACAAGATTTGGTGCAGTGTTCAAAATGCTGCTGCTGCCATGACCACCACCATCATCACCTCCACCACCACCTCCATCATCACCATGACCACTGCCATCACCACCTCCATCATCACCATGACCACCTCCATCATCATCACCATGACCATCTCCATCATCACCTCCACCACCACCTCCATCATCACCATGACCACCTCCATCATCATCACCATGACCACCTCCATCATCACCTCCACCACCACGTCTATCATCACCATGACCACCTCCATCATCACCTCCACCACCACGTCTATCATCACCATGACCACCTCCATCATAATCATGACTACCTCCATAATCACCTCCACCACCACCTCCATCATCACCATGACCACTGCCATCACCACCTCCATCACCACCATGATCACCTCCCTCATCACCTCTACCACCACCTCCATCATCACCATGACCACTGCCATCACCATCTCCATCATCACCATGATCACCTCCATCATCACCTCCACCACCACCTCCATCATCGCCATGACCACCTCCATCATCACCTCCACCACCACCTCCATCATCACCATGACCACTGCCATCACCATCTCCATCATCACCATGATCACCTCCATCATCACCTCCACCACCACCTCCATCATCACCAAGACCACCTACCATCATCACCTCCACATCACCTCCATCATCACCATGAACACCGACATCACCACCTCCACCACCACCTCCATCATCACCATGACCACCTCCATCATTACCTCCACCACCACCTCCATCATAATCATGACCACCTCCATCATCACCTCCACCACCACCTCCATCATCACCATGACCACTGCCATCACCATCTCCATCATCACCATGATCACCTCCATCACCACCTCCACCACCACCTCCATCATCACCATGACCACCGCCATCACCACCTCCATCATCACCATGACCACTGCCATCATCACCTTCATCATCACCACTTCCATCACCTCTACCATTATCACCACCAGGAAGCCTACACCACTGCTCTTGGCAGCCCTTGGTAGCATAGGTTGTGCGGCCACCAGAGGGAGGCAGTTACCAGGTTACAGGGCTGTACTTTCCACCTCCCAAGGGGAATCTGCTGTCTTGAAGGAAGATTCTGTCTTTCAGGCTAATTGTACTTTGGTTTTTATGGGAAGACTTTGACACATAACAGAATTGTGGGGGAATTATAGGAACCACATGTCTCAAATATTTCTATTGCTGTTCAGTGGTCACTAAGTTATTTCTGACTCTTTGCAACTCCATGCGACGCCCTGGACTGCAGCATACCATGCTTCCCTGTCCATCATCATCTCCTTGAGTTTGCTAAAACTCATGTTCATTGAGTTGGTGATGCCACCCAACCATCTCATCCTCTATGTATTTGTTGTTGTTCAGTCACTAAGTCATGTCCAACTCTTTGAAAACCCAGGGACTGCAGCCCACCAGGCTTCTCTGGCCTTCACTATCTCCCTGAGTTTGCTCAAACTCATGTCCATTAAGTCAGTGATGCCATCCAACCATCTCATCCTCTGTCGCCCCCTTCTCCTCCTGCCTTTAATCTTTCCCAGCATCAGGGACTTTTCCAATGAGTCAGTTCTCCCCATTAGGTGGCCAAAGTATTGGAGCTTCAACATCAGTCCTTCCAGTGAATATTCAGGGTTGATCTCCTTGCAGCCCAAAGGACTCTCAAGAGTCTTTTCCAACACCACACTTCAAAAGCATTAGTTCTTCCCTGCTCAGCCTTCTTTATGGTCCACCTCTTATATACATACATGACTACTGGAAACACCATAGCTTTGATTACAAATATTTCTATTAGTAGCTTTTTACCCTCAGTTTTTTTCCAAAAACAGTTTTTTTCCAGTTATTTTTTTATAACCAAAAATATCTTGGTTTTTCTTTCCTCACTCAACATGTGTTGTCTCCTTTTAAGTATTCAACGCATCTGCTTCATTTGGGTGGTCAGAGATGCTATTATGATGAGGTCTACTTAGGGACACAGACACGGAGCCCAGGTGGGCTGCCCCGCGGGTGGAAGGTGGTGGGACTCCCACCAGGAGACCTGTCCCCCTCTTCCCCCCTCTCCCGGAGCTGGAGATGTGTGACCCTCCTCCCTGCAGGACCCATGCCCCAGAAGGGGATGTGGGTAGGGCGGCAGGGAGCTCACCCAGGCAAGCAGGGCCCACACTCAGCGTCGCGCTCTGTGTCCCCGGGGGTCAGCACCGTGGCGCGGAAGAAGCCCTCGCAGTCCTTGTGGCGCCGGCAGATCTGGTAGCCGCCCTTGGAGAATTTCTCCGCAGGACAGGGAACACAGCCGTAGTCCTCGTCCCTGGTGCCATAGCCGCAGGACTGGCCAGGGAAGGATGGGACACAGGTGGGTCAGCGGCTGCATTACCACGACGACCACCACGCGACCCTGAGGTTCCTATGCGCCAGGCGCACAGGCTGCTCCCAGGATCTCCTCTCTCGGGGCGTGGACTGTCCGACCCACAGCCCCCCCCCCCCGTCTGCTCTGAGCCAGGGGTCCCCGCTGCCCCCACCCGTCCGATGCTGCCCCTCCTGCTGGCTCCAGGATAAACTCATCCGGCCAGGCTGACGGCCCTGGGAGTGCACACTCGGCGCGAGGACCCCAAACACCGCAGCCACATTCAGGTTCCTGGCACTTAGCAGGTGCTCTGTGCAGAGCTCTTCCCAGAGGAGTGCCGTCCACCCCAGCCAGCCACGCGGGCTCCCTACACCTCGCGGGGCCGTGCTCCGGGGCGGGGCTTACCAGGTAGGGCTCCTCCCCTGGCGCGCACTGCGGACACTCACGGCACAGCCCGGTGGTCTGGTTGTAGAA
The DNA here is from genome assembly GCF_027580195.1 of Bos mutus. Classification (NCBI taxonomy): domain Eukaryota; kingdom Metazoa; phylum Chordata; class Mammalia; order Artiodactyla; family Bovidae; genus Bos; species Bos mutus. The sequence continues at coordinate 62,135,622 of NC_091627.1, forward strand.
CTCATTCTCGCCACAGCTGGCCTCCTCCGCACCGGCCCGGCATACCAGGGACGCCTGCCTCGAGGAAGGGGCTCCTTTGGCCTCCACTCGCCCTTGGAGACCCCCACTGTCTGTGGTCAGCACCAATTGACCTCAGGAGGTTGTGGTGGAGGAGCCCTGGGGGAGGGACCCCTTCAGCTAATGACCTGGCAATCCTCGCCTGACAGTCAGAGGCTCCATCCCAAACGCTTGGCACTGGGAGCTCCCCAGACTCCCCTCAAAGCCTGGGAGGCCCCTTCCCGCAGCCCCCAGTCACAGGTGCCTCAGCTCACCGGGAGCTCGGGCTTGACTTTCCCAGCTCCCGTGGCCTAGGGTGTGGAGCTTGGCACAGGTGCGCTGGGCTGGGCACCACCACAAAGGCTGGGTGAGGGGAACTCTGAGTACAGTGACTGCCTCTGGCTCGGGGCTGGTCAGGGCTTTAGCCCTGGAGAGCCCGGTGAAGGTGGGGGCGGTGGTGTGTGATCACTGCATGGCTGCTGCACAGACAGGCTGAGAGGGACATGGCTAGAGAAGGACATGGCCAAATGGGAGCTCCCACTAGGAATACCCTGGGGCACGGGCACCCCGGCCACTTACCAGCAGGACAGGCAGCCAGGCCATCCCTGCGCAGCTTCCCCTGTGGGCCATCCTGTCCCGAGGGGTCACCTGAAAGACACACTTCATCAGCAGGGGGCTGTTCCGAACCCCAGGTCCTGCCCGGCCTTATGTTCAGTCTGAGGGGCCTCCCGGAAGGTTTTAAGTTGATCCCAGGCCCGTTGCTCCCTGGTGGCCACAGTTGGGCCACTGCTGTCCCACCAGGACTCGGGGTTTGAATTCCTGACAAAAGCACACCCTGTTCTGATGCTGGGGTAGAGGAGAAGCTTCCAGAATCAGCCAGTGACTCAGACTCAAGGTCAGCTGGCCTAGCTAAGTCCCCAAGGTTGCCCCCACCCAAGTCCCCTTGGTGACCATCGTTGGTCACGGAAACCCACAATCCCCACCCGCACAGAGCAGATGGCTTGAGCCACAGCCCTGATGCTCTGGGCCTGCTCCCGTTCTGGGGACCTCATGTCTACAGTGCAGGGTCCCCACGGCCCCCGGAGAAAAGCGGCCACAAGTCGCTGTAGGGGAAAGCTGGGGGTGAGGGGAGGGTGGGGCAGCCGGACCTTCTCTCTAAACCCGCAGGACTATGCTCAGGAAGGTGTTTGGGAGAAGCACCCGGTGGGATGCTGGTCCCCGCGGGAGGGGTTTGAATCCACCAGCCTCTCAGCCTGGGGCCTCCCCTTGCTAATGGGCTCCACAAGGTGCAGGTGGGGCCGTGAGAGTTGGTGCTTGTTTGTTGTTCTGACGATCCCAGGCCCTCAGCCCAGCGGGTCCCGCTTTGTCTATAAAGTTCCTGACACACACAGCAGGTCTGTAGGGACAGCCACTGGCTTTTCAACAATGACTTTTTGCTGGGGGGGATGCAGGAGTGACCCCAGATTGAGGGAGGCTGTGGGGAGCTATCCCTTCCAGGAAGTAGGGGCGTACACCTGAACTCTGACCAGCAGGGAAGGCTGCAAGGTTTGGGGAGGATCCCCCACCACGGCCTGGGATGCCAGGGAAAGAGGCGGCATGGAGACAGGGCCCTGGGGCCCAAGATCTTTCCGGATGGCACCCCTGTTGGCCTGTCTCTCACCCCAGTAGCGTCAGGTGGCTTTGGGGAGGGGCTAGTTTTCCGGAATCTCTTGACACAAATCCTGCCTTCTTCACTCCCCCGCACACACAGTCCTGCATTCAGAACTGTGTTTACGGTTGAAAACCCCGAGTGGACGGGGCCAGATGAAAGCGCCAGCCACCCGGCGGTGAACTCCTGGGTGTTTTCCTTCTAGCTAGGAGCAAGCTGGGGCAGGCGGGGAGTGGGGAGGCGGGCCTGCGCCTGCCAAGGTGGGCAGGGAAGGTGTACACAAAGGCCGGAACTTAGGATCAGCCCGGGGCAGCCCCGGGGTCAGGAGAGTGGATTTCCTAAATTAACAGACCTGGAACCCTGCCAAGGACCAGGCTGGGTTTCTGCCTCAGTTGATTTCTAATTATAGCTGCGCCTGGGAGGGCTTCCCTATAAACCCAGAGGGCCGGTGTAGCTCAGGGCTGTCCAGACTCCTCAAGAGCAATGCGTGGACGAGAAACAAAATCGAGCCTGTGGTTTCGCTGCATTTCTGTCATCCACAGTGACTCCCCAGGAAGGAGGGCATGTGCGGGGCCAGGATTGCAGCCATGTGGCCTGAGTATCCCCGGGTGCTCTGGAGGGGCTGTGGGTACTCTGGTGACCGCCCTGAGCCCTGGCCTCTCCTCCTGGGTTTGGGAGGGCTTTCTCAGGAGCAGCACCTTCTTCCCAGGTCCAGGATCTGCTGAGGCAGGAGGTTTGCACTCCAGTTGTGGATGTGGAGGTCAACCAGGACCAAGGCTTGAGCCACACTTGGGCCCTGTGGGTGAAGCTGGGCCTCCTGGGAGCCTCCTGGGCCTCACGTGGAGGTCAAGGATGTGGGGGGCTGCTTGGGCGAGGGGGCGCTGGGTGTGAAGCAGTCAAGCTCTCCTCTTCAGAGCAGTGCTGGGCTCCAAGGGCTCAGCAGACCAGGAGCAGGGCCTGGAGTGAAGGTGTTCCTGGAGGCCAGAGATGGCACACTTCCTCTCACCCTGGTCCAGGGACTGAGTCGGGGTCGGGGGGTGGCCGCTCAGGAAGTGTCCTGGCTCTTCAGCCACCAGGGCTGGCTGCTGCTTGGGCTGTGAATCCTGTTGGCAGGACCCGCCTCCAGGGGCATCCCAGGGGTCCCGTCCCGCCTGGTGGAGGGCTTTCCGGAAACTCCAAGAGGTTTCTGGTTCACTGATGCTGCCAGGTGGGCAGTGCCAAGATGTGAGCATCACAGGCACCTGCCAGCCTCAGGGGTTGGACAACTGGGGACATGAGTGAGATCGTAGGACCCACTTTCCTGTGACCCCCATGACGAGACTGGGAGGAACTGGTGGTCAGAGAGAGGCCGAAGCTGGAGACTCTTGAGAGGGACCCCAGAGAGATGGAGGGTGAGGGGCTGAATGGGATGCAGGCAGGAGGGGACCACTGAGGGCATTCACACCGCATCTTGGTGAGGCCTGAGGACTCTGACAGGTAAGCAGCCTCCAGTAGGTGCCAGGTGGCAGGTGGTGTCCACATTGTCTTGTGACGTAGGAACCACATTTGTGGAAACACCTGTGTGTAATCGTCTTGAGGTCCAAGGCCTCCCTGTCTCTGCTGGAGGCTGTTCCCTCAGGGGCCTCCTGACTGCACCTCCAGACTTGCCTCTCAGGACAGACACAGGGCCCCAGCTTCTGCTTCTCATTCAGCCTGTGGGCCATGGATGCATCAGGTGGCCATTGGGTGCTCATCACAGGATGTGGGTGCAACACCAGCCATCATCTCTTCCGAGGCTAACAGAGGTCAGGGCTGATGGGCTCTCACATGCAAGCAGGAGTTTCAGGGGCAGGTAGGGGTTGATTGGACAACACAGGAGGCAGCGGGGGAGGCCCACTAAGTGAACAGGGGCTGGAGAAACCCACATGGAGGACCAAGAGGCCACAGAAGGTCCAGCCCATCAGGCCTCCCCAGGGGAAGTTGACAAAGAAGCTGGTTATTTGAGCTGAAAGATTAAAATAAGTGCCCTAGCTTCATTTGTCCATTTTCATTGAAATAATACTCAGAAAATAGATATTCTTGCACACATGGAATAAATGTAATGCCTGAAGTGTGCGTTAACTTTTGGCCCCTTGTGGCTTTGGTACCAAAGGACCCTTGCTAACACAGACAAGCATATCACACAGTCTCAATTCCTGCTGGGCATTAGCTCTTCAGAACCCAGGGAGTCAGGAAGAGCAACGAAACCGTATTCTAGACATTTCTGTTCACATTTCTCTCTTTCTATGTTGCTCAGCTTTTCCTGTTTGCTTTTATTTTCCTACATATAGACCAGTGACCACGGTAATTGTCCCCGAGGTGCTGTGCACAGCCATAGCCTCAGAAGGTCCCTAAATTCACACCAGCATTGCCATTATGATTGTCACCCCCGGTTTGGGCTTATTAGAAGCTCCTTGGTCATTCAGCAGGAGCCTGTGTTGTGTGTGCAGTGATGGAAGTGGGGCTGGACCTGGAGCAGGAAGTTCATGAGTTGAATGTGGCCAGAATTTATCCAGCCAGAAAGTGCAGCAGGAGGGCAGTTATGCTGTGCAAACCTCCTACTATAAGACCTGTGCTTACAGAGTTCTATTCATTTGTTTCACTTAATGCCTCACAGCTGAAAGGATCTTATAACAACTGATAAGCCTGGTGAAGCTTTTAAAAAAGTCTCTACTTTATTGCCTTATCACAATCAAGGGAAAGCATTTCCAGGGTAAAATCAGGAAGGTTGCTTTAACTAAAATACATTGCTTTAGACTACAAAAGGCAAGTTTTTCTAGGATGCTTGTGTGTGCGTGTGTGCTAAGTCGCGTCAGTCATGTCCGATTCTTTGTGATCCCATGGACTGTAGTCAACCAGGTTTCTTCATCCATGGGATTCTTCAGACAAGAGTACTGGAGTCGCCATTTCCTTCCTCAAGGGTGTTCATATAAACACGAAATTTTGTTGAAACATAATAGCAACTGCTCTCTAGCATTAAATATGCAGGTCGTCCATCCACATTCATCTGTCCATCCATCCATCCACCCATGCAGTGCTTATTGAAAATCTCCTCTAGACTAGGCTGAACCACAAATTGACACGATGCCTGACAGGTGTACATGTGTGCTCGGTCGCTCAGTCATGCCCAACTCTTTGCAGCCCCAAGGGCTGTAGCCCCCCAGGCTCCTCTGTCCATCGGATTCTCCAGGCAAGAATATTGGAGTGGGTTGCCATTTCCTCCTCCAGGAGATCTTCCTGACTCAAGGACTGAACCCACATCTCTTGTGTCTCCTGCATTTGGCAGATGGGTTCTTTACCTGGGAAGACCCTCCCTGCCAGATGATGCCCCACAATTTGGTTGACCGTGAGATAAACACTGAGATAGGGAATAAGCAACAAACAAAACAACAGCAAACTGTGGGAAATTCTTCAAGAGATGGGAGTACCAGACCACCTGACCTGCCTCCTGAGAAACCTGTATGCAGGTCAGGAAGCAACAGTTAGAACTGGATATGGAGCAACAGTCTGGTTCCAAACTGGGAAAGGAGTATGTCAAGGCTGTATATTGTCACCCTGCTTATTTAACTTATATGCAGAGTACATCACAGGAAATGCCAGACTGGATGAAGCACAAACTGGAATCAAGATTGCCTGGAGAAATACCAACAACCTCAGATATGCAAATGACACCCTTATGTCAGAAAGCAAAGAGGAACTAAAGAGCCTCTTGATGAAGGTGAAAGAGGAGAGAGAAAAAACTGGCTTAAAACTCAACATTGAAAAAACCAAAATCATGGCATCCGGATCCATCACTTCATGGAAACTAAATGGGAAAAAAATGGAAACAGTGGCAGACTTTATTTTCTTGGGCTCCAAAATCACTGTGGACAGTGACTGGAGCCATGAAATTAAAAGACACTTGTTTCTTGGAAGGAAAGCTATGGCAAACCTAGGCAGCGTATTCAAAAGCAGAGACATCACTTTGCTGACAAAGGTCCATATAGTCAAAGCTGTGGTTTTTCCAAGTCATGTACAGATGTGAGAGTTGGATCATAAAGAAGGCTAAGCAGCGAGGAACTGATGCTTTCGAACTGTGTGCTGGAGAAGACTTTTAAGAGTCCCTTAGACAGCAAGGAAATCAAACCAGTCAATCCTAAAGGAAATCAACCCTGAATATTCATTGGAAGGACTGAGGCTGAAGCTGAAGCTCCAATACTTCAGCCACCTAATGGGAAGAGCCAACTCATTGGAAAAGACCCTGATGCTGGGAAAGATTGAAGGCAGGAGGAGAAGGGGGTGACAGAAGATGAGATGGTTTGATGGACATGAGTTTGAGCAAGCTCTGGGAGATGGTGAAGGACAGGGAAGCCTGGTGTGCTGCAGTCCATGGGGTCGCAGAGAGTCAGACAGGACTTAGCAACTGAACAACAAAGGGAGTAAGTTGTGGGTGCTGTTGGGTATCGTGTGTGGGGAGATCAGAAAGGCCGCCCTAGACCCAGAGAAGGGAGGACACCCTGCAAAGGCAGAGAGCAAGGAGGAGGGACAGCAGCTCAGGGTCACTACTCTCACCTCCTGTCTTAGCAGTGGACTGTGAGCCATCTCCTGCACTGTGTTTCAGGAAGTGGAGTAGTGCTCTCGCTCTGTGCCCAGGGACCCCTGTGCAGGTCTCCCTCCCGCTCACTGTCCTCTGTCCTTTGCTCAGCGGTGTTGGGAAGATGACCCTCCCAGCCCACCCTTCCCCCACCCCCAACAAGCCGCCCCATGCCCGCCCCTGCCAGTCCAGCTTCTGCTGTGCCTGGACACCTGGAAGGTGGTCCTTGGCCACAGCAGTTCAGCTCAACAGCACAACCAAGTCAAGGATGCAGTAGACCATTTGTGGACACAGACCCTGGAATCCCAACCACACCAGCCAAATGAGAGACACTAATTTGATGTAAGAGATCCATTAAGTAGAGGAAATTGAAGGAAATAATCCATTGGCACCAGAATCATTAGCTTCTAAATCAGCACCAGCAGGAGGCAGCAAGAAGGAGCTGAGCCACTGCTGTTACTATTCACCCCGAGGGAACCTCAGCTGGCTCCCACTCCAGGATGTTATCCTGGTAAATTAGGCAGCTCCCACCTGGGTGGCAGAAGCCTCCGGGGTCTCCTGACAGTGGCCTGAAGGGGAGGGGGTGGCGAGGGTAGGGCCCAGACACCCACATGCCCAGCCCGCTGCCCTGGTGCCTCCCTTTGAGGCCTGGAGCCCAGACAACGAAGAGGGGTTCCTAGTGCAGGGAGGCGTAGAGGTGTGTACTCGGGCTCTCGACATCCCTGGGCTTCACCAGGTTAAGGGGAGGGAGTCAGGGCCCCCAGTCACCAAGTGTGGGCCCCGCGTGCACAGGAACAGTGGAGGCAGGGTTAGAAATGATCAGACTCTCGTGTGTGGTCAGAACAGTGGCTGATAGTTCTGGTTCACAGCACTGACTCTTATGTTCTTATTGTTGAGACTGCAGTTTAAAAAGCGAGCAGCTTTATTAGGTGCAATTAACTCACAGCAAATCCCACTCGTTTCCAGCGTGCAGGTGGCGAGTTGGATGGTCTGCTCCACACAGCCTCTACCCTAGCACATAGAACGTTCACCTGTGGGAGGCTTTCCCGCACCCCTTCCTTAACCTGCCCCTTCATCACAGCACCCCTTCATCATCTAGCCCCTTCCTCACTGTGTCCATGGCCTGTTGGTCACTGCAGATATGCGATTGTGGGTTCTGGCTCCCCAAGCAACCCTGCAGCCGTCCCCACACCGGCTGTGAGCCTGGAGAAGGGAAGGCTGGCAGGAGGGAAACGTCAGGGAAGCCTGAGGACACCTCCCAAGCTCCCTGGACAGACGGTGAGTGCAGAGAGCCCTGCTCTAGCATAAGCCCCTCCTCCACAGAGCCCTGAGCCGTCTGGGGCCCTCACCCAGCAGGGGGATGAACGCGTGTCCGGCCAGGAAGCAAGCCAGCAGGGAAACCAGGCGGGGTGGGCAGCCTGGTCCCAGCGGGTGAGGGCACTGTGGGAATGTCTCTCTTCTTGGAGATTGGAGGTTCTGGTGATGGGAAGCCGCAGCGCCGTAAGCCAGCAACTGGCGGAAACCACAAGGGCAAAGAGAAACCTCTGTGGGTTTCCTCGGGCACCTGTGTTTGGGGACTGGAGCCTTTGTGCAGGGTGAGGGGAGGGCCAAGTGGCCTGGACTCAGACTCACTCGTGCACTCGCTTCATTTCATCCCCCAGAGTCGGAATTTGGCACTTAAGGGACCCCACTTGACTCACTGAGCCAGTGGAGGCTCAGAGAGGGTGAGCAGCTTGCCTGAGGTCACACAGACAGAGGTGGCAGAGCCGCGGCCCACCAAACCAGGTCTGTTTCTCTTTCTGCCAAGGGTCCTGGGGGCACAGGGAGAGGGTAGGGTGGCTGGAGCAAGGTAGGTCCGAGGGCCAAGTCAGTTCAATGTAGACTTGGTTTCATCTAACTTCGAGTCCCATGAGATCCAGATAGCTGTCCCTGGGGCCGGATGAGGCTTAGGAGTTGGGGTGATGGAGTCGGCATCCCTTGGCCTCCCTTGGTGGGTCTTTGCCATGACCCTCCCCACCCCCAGCCCTTTGAAGATTTGGGAGTGTTTGGTCCCAGTGTATCCTAGTCCCTCTTGTTCAGACGAGGTGCCAGCTCCCCTGATGCCTGACACCTGGGATTCCCAAGACCCCTGAGGATGAAGGGGTGAGAAGACCCCCAGCAGGTGAGTGGTGTTTGTTTGTTTGCTGTGAACATCCTTGTCTCAGTCCAGCTGCTGTGAACACTTGGGTGCAGCCGGGCTGGGGGCAGAGGTGGATGGTGCCAGGGCGGGTGGGGGCAGTGCTGGAGGGGAGGTGCCCCCACATCCAGTCTAGCTGCCCCCACGTCGAGTCCCAGCATGAAGCCAGGAGCTTGTAAACTTGTTTCCTTCCTGTCAGACTCAGGGGCTTGTTCTGCCAGTTTGAGAGCAGTCATTTTTCATACTCTTCCCGTTGTTCAGGGATGGGCGCTGGATTAGGTGACCCGGCAGAGGTTCTCCTGGGTCAGCCAGGAGTCCCCTGAGGCTGTGGGGATGGAGGGAGGTCACAGCCCCATGGGCCAAGCCAGAGCCCCCTGTCCCTGTCTGGCTCATCCCTGTGGGGTTAAGCTACACGTCATGTGAAACAGAGTCGCTTGCAATTTCCCCATGTGCATGCACGTCCCAGCCTGTCCTTGCTCCGAGGCGAGGAGCTGGGTCAGTGTCCCAGTCTTGACGGTCCTTTTAGAGACTCTGGAGGTGGTGGCATCACCGACTGAGACAGGCAGCCGCTCGTGGGGATGTGAGGAGTCGCCCCAGGCCTGGGTGGACTGCCGCTGTGCGCCCTGATTCTGAGCAGAACAGCCTTGGCTTCCTTGGCTGATGCTGCAGGAGCCCGAGTCCTGCTGGGGTGTCTGTCCGGTCTGTCCATCTGTCTGGTGCTGCTGTCTTATCGCCACCCAGCACCTCCTTCCTCCGAGGCCACAGTCATGGTCCCAGCTCATCCAGGCTGAGTGGGACCGGTGGGCACTCTGTCCCCTGCAGGCAGCTGTACTCAGAGCAGCCCAGCTGAGACCTGTGGCCTGGCGCGAACGTCTTCCCCTCACGTCTGAGCTGGGGGCACGGGAGTCCCCACCTGTCTCTCCTCGGGGCCTTGCACGGGATGGATGTACGTGGGAGAGTTTTAAACTTGGAACCCGTATGGACTGAGGTTACCTGGCGACACACGGGCAGTTACTATCCAGCCACAGCTAGCAAACCTGCCTCTGCTCTGAAGAAGTGTGTTTGCTTTGATAAAACTTAAAGCAGTCTGTGACCACGAGAATCTCGGTTACAGGGCCCACACTACTGCCTCTTTATTGGCTTGTTTGGCTACACCACATGGCATGGGAGATCCTAGTTCCCCCGAGCAGGAATGGAATCCATCCCCCTCTGGTGGAGCTCAGAGTCTTACCCACAGGACCACCAGGGAAGCCCACACACTTCTGTCTCTACCCTAATGTGGCTATTACTTCCTCTGTGGGTGAGGTGGGGGTTCCTTCAAAGCAAACTGTCCCTGTGTGGGAAGGATTTGGGTCCCAGGTGTGGCTCCATCATTTACAAGCTATGGGACTCTGGGCAGATAATTTAATCATTTCTGCACTGTGGTTGGCTCATTAGTAAAACTACGATATGAATAGGACGTACTCAGAATGCAAGGATTAAAGTGCTTACAACAGTGCTTGGTGCACAATAAATGCTAATGAATGCAGGCTATTTTCAATTTGGGGAATTGTTTCCAATTATGAAAAAATTAGAAATAAAAGAAACATACAAAGAGGAAATAAAAATCATAAATCACTCATTTTGATGCATTCTCTTTGTGCTTTACTTGTACAGACATAGATATCTTTGACTTGAAGTTAGGATAGCAGCGTTTACATGCTGCTCATGGTTTATCTTCTTCCTTCTCTGTGGCCTTAATTAGTCTCAGATCACATTCTTTTTAATGGATCTGAACTATTTCACAGTACAATGTGCCATAATTAAATCAGCCAGTGCCCTAGTATCTGACCTTCAGGTCAGCTCCCAGTTGTCACTATTATGAGTACTGTGCAGTGATCATTGTTATGCCTGTTTGATGATGTCTTTGTAAACTCCAGAAAGTGAAGTTATGAGGGATGAAGGGCGGGAGAAGGTGTGTGAGGAACACCTGCACTGGCACTGCTCCTTTACACCCGGACGTGACTTCTGGTTTAGTTTCAGGTGAGAACGAAGCCTGGTTGTGAATACTGGGTGTTCCCGCTGCACTGAGATCACCCTGTCCTCAGCCAGTCCTCTGCCTACCGCCTGCCGGCCGTGCACCCAACGTTCAGATCTGAGGGCTCGGACCCCTGCCAGCCCTCCTGGGCAGCTGAGACACAGCCTGGGGCCGGTGGGGGCTGCATGCTCATACTCCCTCGTAGACCCATGAGGAGGGCACCTGCCTGACTCCTTCCTGTCGTGTATCACCAGAATTTGCTGAAAATCTTTGGTTTATGGGGTTTCCCAGGTGGTGCTAGTGGTGAAGAATCCACCTGCCAATGCAGGAGGCATAAGAGACTTGGTTCGATCCCTGGGTCGGGAAGATCCCCTGGAGGGCAGGGCAATCCACTCCAGTATTCTTGCCTGGAGAATCCCATGGACAGAGGAGGCTGGCAGGTTACTGTCCATGGTGTCACAGAGTTGGACACGACTGAAGCAGCTGATGCACTTTGTTTACGATTTTTCTTGGGTTTTCCTTCTCGTCTGGACTTCTGCAGTTGGGACCTGAAGAAATGGGTCAGCTCTGAACCATTTCAGAGTGACTCAGCCCAGGTCCCCACAGCCCACAGGCCCTGGTTCCTCCAGCTGTGCTGAGAGCCTGGCCTGTGGCAGGGTGCTGCTGGTGGGCTCCCAGCGGCTGCTGACCGCGGCTCCATGAGCCGGGTGGAAGCCATGTTCTTTGTTTATGGGCAGAGGGGTCCCTTTTAAGCTGTCTTCTGGGAGCCAGAGGTCTGAGTCCCCAGGCTGGCATGTCGGGGTCACGGCAGGGCCTTGGTGATACCTGGAGGTCATCTCATCTCCTAACAACAGGGCTATCCAACCAGGGCTCTAAATAGAGCCCCCCGTCCTGCCCCCACCATGGGCTCCATGACTCCACCAGGCCCCGAGGCCACTGCCTTCAGACTGAAGTTCCCCGACTCCAAGCCTTGGGGCCACAGCCCCACACACCTGGACGACTTGAGCTGAGTGAGGAGACACGCACCTGCCTCCAAGTGCATTTAAAGCCTAATTGTAGGGGCATTAAAAACCGTTTGACGCCCAGCCATGTCCCTCAGCAGACCCGCCAGGGAGGCTGGGGAGGAGGGACCTGCGCTTTCTGACGCGGGATGCTGGTTTTCCGCTCTCCTCTCTTGGGTGCAGCTGTGACTTGGCCACATCTGCATTGAGCTCAATATTATGTCTTTGTAACATTTTTGATCTTCATTAATTATAGCTCAGGAAAGCTGACAAAGGCAACCTGTCTCTTTAATGTAAACAAGATTAATTGCACGGTTCCTGCAGAAAGTGAACTACCAGCAGTTTAACAAAAAATATTTGTCTTTAGAGCAGCCTTTGGATAAAAAAAAAGAGAAAAAAAGATGAGAACTGTTGCAGGAAGTGCCGAAGCTGCCAAGTGAGCGTGCCCGCAAGCCTCACCCTCATTATGAGCCTAAAGCGCACACGCCCGCACTTTCATCCTCCTCCAGGCCCCGGACGAGGCCCTGCACACGGCCGTGGCTCTGCAGCCTGGAATGCGGCCTGGTTGTTTGAAGACGGGGTTTACACCCGACACCTTTCCTCAAGCACCTCGTCCAGACTCGCCTGCTCTCGCATCAGCCGCAGACCGACAGCCTGGGTGCTTCATCTTATAACGACCACATAATCCAAGATAAACACACACGGGATCGCTATCACTTTCATTAATAACCGTGAAATGTTCCTTCCTTCAGCAGGTATAAAACCCAAACCGGCAAATGCGCTCCGTGGGCTGAGGCTGAGGTTCATGGGGGCGGGGGTGCGCCCAGGGCAGGGGGCATGGGGGCAGCCAAAGGACACCTCTCGGCCTCTCTGTGGCTCTAGGACCCTGGCTGGGAGGTAGAGGGCTGAACCGGGCACATCCCTCTCATCTCATCACCCTCTAGCCAAGAGGCTCCTGGAGCCCACATCTGGGGCCCTCAGCTGCCTTCTGCTGGAAGCCCTGGGATAGAGCCCTGGATGAAGGTTGTGGACCCAGATGCTGCGAGCTTCAGGCCCATCAGAAAGACCAGTGGGGTGGGGGTGGGAGTGCAGACTCATGGCTGAGAGAAGGTGGAGGGCTGAGGGCAAGACGACGCTGATGAACTCCCCACCCCATCCCAGGGAGCGCCTCTGGCTGGACAGCGGACACCAAGCTCAGAAAGTTGGAGAGGCAGCAGAGGCTGCGCCCAGCCATGGAGTCCTGGCTGAGAACGTGCTGGACTCAGGCCTAATGGAGTGTGTGTTGGAGTGGGGGTATGGGGGGTATGCAGCCAGGCCAGCAAGGGCATCTGGAGGCCGTGTCTGGGCAGACAGGCCCTGGTCGGGCCCTGGTTACTGCGGTCCTGGCCCCCACGCAGCCAGCGGGTGAAGCAGCAGGCGCCCTGGGGCTGGGCTTGGGGTTGGCTCATGCTTTCCCAGGGAGGAGAGGCTGAGGGGGGAGCGGGACATTCCAAGTTTAGACGCCAGTCTGGAAAGGGGACACCAGACTGCCCATGGGCAGAGGTGAGGAGAGTCCAGGGAGGTGGCCCGGGTGAGAGTAGCTGGATGAGTGGTCACCGTGTGGCCATGGGGGGGCCTCCAGATTGTCACAACCAGAGTGTTGCATTGCTCAGTTTTCTGCTTTTCTGGGATAAAATGACTCAAGCTATGAGATTTCCAGGGACCCTGGTTCCAAGGAAGTCACTCGGTCGAGGGCCCTCTGGGAACTTGGACCTGGAAGTGCAGGAGTATCCAGGTGAGGCTGTCCCCACTGTGTTCTGTGTGGTCATGAAAGCCTGGCACAGAGGGCAAGGGAAATGGGGACCACTCAGGCAGAGAGGGGACATCCAGTGGCTGAGACTCAGGCTTTCCTACAGGGCTCACCCCAGGGTACAGGCCCTTAAAGCACCTGCTCACAACATCTCCGTGAGATCAGAGATGGAGCCATGGCCAACAGAGCTCCTCTGCTCCACGTGGGGCCCACATGCTCTATCTCGTTCCCAGGAAGGATGCTAGTCTGACCCGTGAACTGATTCCACACAGCATTCACGGAGGGACAGGCAGCCAAGGATGCTCTGCCCCAGGGAGCAGATGGGGGTTTCACTGGTGTGTGTGTGTTGGGGTGGGGGCAGGTCTCCTAATCCCTCAGAACTGAGCATGGGCCCACTGCTTCCATGAGAGGTCCTTGTGCTGGGGCCGGGCCGGGGGAGGGGCCCTGTGTCAAGGGCGTTGGGTCAGATCTAACATTCCAAGCTGATGTTTGGAAGAAGGACCACAGCTGTGTCCCGGGTTGGGGTTGGGGAGAAGGCAGGAGGAGGGGAGCAGCCTCGAGGTGGGCCTTCCTCCTCCCGCCCTCCTCAAGTCCAGCAGGTTGTAAAACCCCGGAGAGGTTTTCCTCCCTGCGCCGACTCTCCCCACAGAGCACAGAAGGGAAACCCACAGAGATAATAGGTGGAAAGGTGAATTTGCCAGGGTCACATGGGTCACGTCCGGACCACCCCCTGCCTCTGCGCGGGGCCTTGGTGCAGCTGCCAGCACTCTGCCCACCCCGGGGGAGCTGTACTCCCATCACATTTTACCTCTTAACCCAAGTTCTTGTGAAAATCTCATGAAACAGGTGCTGTTCTGCTGTGTGCACCTTATGGATAAACCAGAGGTAAAGGAGGTCAGGTCACCATCGACATTCACACAACCAGTAAGTGATGAAGGAGCTTAAATCAGAGCTCCCACCCAAGGCCCACACCCTCCCTGCGGCCACCACCCCGCCTCCCCACCTGGCATGACATCACCGCACACATGTCCAGGCTAACGTGCTACCAAGTCATCCAAGAGACAGGGCAGACACTGACTGCAAATCTGTTCCAAGACCCTCTGTCTTTACAGTCATGATGAAGACACCCCAACATAGTTCCAGGGCAAGGAAGGTTCCACCCGGGATGCCGAGCAGAGTGGACACCTTGTCCTTCCTCCTGCAGTGGTTTCTGCAGCAGCAACCCGTCAAGCAGAACCAAATGCTGCAGCTGCATTGGCCGGTCCCTCACAGGCCCACGTCCAGCCCGGAAGATCCCCAGGCCCTCAGAGCTCTAACTTAGGCCCCCAGGACTCACACACAGAGATGCTGCCGAGTTTGGGAAACTGCCCCAGGTGGCTTTAAGTTGTGTCTTTATTTGAAATTTGGGCAAATGGGAAGTGCTCAAATCAGCAGAGAGACCTTCAGGATCTCCAGGTTCATTCAAGGGGATGTTTGTAGGTGCTATGAGAAATATTCAGTGTGCTTTTAAAGGCCACTCACAATCTGCTCCTAAGCTGCCCAGGGTAGACATGCTTAACTTTTTAAAGATTTTCATTATAGGAATTACAAGGGACATTTAAAAAGCTAAGTGTTTTGATATACGTATACCCATGGCTGACTCATATTGATGTACGGCAGAAAGACAACATTGTAAAACACTTATCCTCCAATTAAAAATAAATAAAAATCTTCATGGTTTTGTTTTGAGATAATTGTAGATTCACCCACAGTTGTGAGAAATAACGGACAGACCCACACGCCCTCAGCCCAGCGGTCTCACTGGGCAAGTTTGTAGTCAAGTATCTCCCAGGGTCGGGGTACAGAGCAGCTATGAGAGAACTTTTCTATAGATTCTTCATAACACTCTGTGGATGGTGAGAATGAGTTGCCATTTCAGCAGGAGAATGAACCTGGGCTCTTGGGATGTTGTGACCAGTGCAGGGCGATTCCCAGGCCCAGGGTATCATGGGGGTGCCTGTTCCCAACCAGCCATCTGCAAACAGGGGGCCCTTCATTCAATTCTGCCTAAAAAGACATGGGCAAAAGGCAGATGGAAGGATGCCTACACCAGCTGGGCACAGCAGAGTCCAGCCCCACTCCAGCCCTGGCTGGTCCTGCACTTGCCTCCCCACTGCTTTCACGGCCACGGGCTGAGGTGGCTGAGCCTGGCCTTGTCCAGGAGAACAGCCACTCTCCACACAGCCACTGAGCACTTGAGCATGGCTGGTGCGATCGGGAAACTGAGCCTTTGATGTTGTTGTTCAGTCGCCAAGTTGTATCCAACTATTTGGAACCCCATGGACTGCAGCACGCCAGGCTTCCCTATCCCTCACCATCTCCTAGAGCCTTGGATGTTAATTAGCGTTAGTCACTGTAAATGAACAGACCGCTTTGGCTAGTGGCAACCCCACCAAGTGGATGGAAGCAGTCTCTCTGCCTCCCAGATGTTTTGATTAAGCATCTGGGCTTGTCCAGGTGGCCATCTACCTCCCCATCGGATGGGCCAGGAGCTTCAGTCCCCAGGAAGCCAAAGCTCCAAGTGGGCCACGACTTTTCTGTGGGCCCATCGGTGATGCTGTGCCCCAGCAGGACGCATGCCCGGGTCACATGACCAACTCACCACCGATTCACTCATCCTTCCCCTAAACGGAGTGTGAAACCCAAAGTATGGGAAATGGAAGTTCATATTCCAAACAGCAAGGCAGACACTTTTGGGGGAAAAAAATCCCATGGTAACCAGAGACTGAAATGAGGACAATTTTTTGACAAGTAAGAGACTCCTATTTAAAGAACCAAGTTTCTAGGAACAAAAGGAACAGCAAATAGCAAACGAAGTCTAGGAAGAAAAAAGCGACGAAACAAATCCAGACGAGAGCTCAGAAAACTCTGGACTTGATGCCGTTTGTCAGGTGAACCCACTGCTATGGGGGTGGGGGATGTCCCTGCCCGGGGTGGGGGCTTCTCTGGGGAGACCCAGTCCTCCATCAAAGCCCCAAACCGCAGGCAACTCCATGTATCAGGGAGCATCACAAAAACACAGTTAGCAGCATGTTTAGACTAAGCGATAACTCATTCATTCTAATTAAATCCTACAAAGTTCAGCTTAGTATTTAAAATGTATTTTTTCCCCACAGTCTGAGGCTTTTTGTCCTCAATTACACAGCCTGCTTGTTTTGCACTAACTTCCTAAAAGCTTGCTGCTTATTTCATATTCCCCTGGAGAGTTAAAATTTGTGTCTCATGGTGCTGGTGGGGGGGTTGGTTTCCCTGCGTCCCCAAGGTCATGGTTCTGTCCTTTAATAACCACAAATATCCCAGAGGGACTGCAACCAAGGAAGACCTGGGGGCCTCACCCTGCGGTCCGGCTCTGACCCCACGGTTGCAGAGGGACATGGGCTCCCTCTTACCTTGGGGTGTCTGTGTTCCCCTTCATCCTCCACTGGGCACCACGGCAGAGCGCAGCCTCTGCAGATCCCAGGGTTTATGGTAATGGGTTGATGCCAGAGGGAGTGGGAAGAGCAAGGCCGGAATT
This sequence comes from Bos mutus, assembly GCF_027580195.1. Taxonomy (NCBI): domain Eukaryota; kingdom Metazoa; phylum Chordata; class Mammalia; order Artiodactyla; family Bovidae; genus Bos; species Bos mutus. The sequence goes on from NC_091627.1 coordinate 62,152,433, forward strand.
TTATCACATCACACGTCAAATTCAGTATCAGCCTTTCGTGTCTCTCAGCCCAGCACCAGCCCCTCTCCCAACCTGCGCCTCTGTACCCGCTCACCCAGACCCCTAGGCAAAGGTTTGTTTCCTAAAAACTGGGAAAACCAGGTACTGGCAGCCTCAGACCAGTGCTAATTACATTGGGCTATAAAACTCAGGCTCAGGTCACCTATCTATGCATAATGCTGGGACCCACCACGTACACCAGAAGTGTCACCTGAGCCGCAGATGGTCGGGGTTCTGGCTATCAGCACACCAAGAGTTCCCATCAGGCTGACTTGCAGGAATCCTCTCCTTTTCCTCTGTTCTGCCCCCACTTCCACCTCATGCATGTTTAAAATTATTTATTTGTTTTTGGCTGTGCTGGGTCATCGTTGCTATGCAGACTTTCTCTGGTTGTGATAAACGGCTGTTATTCTTCGTTGAGGAGCACAGGCTCTAGGCACGTGGACTTCAGAAGTTGCAGCAAGCCATTGAAGGCTCATTAGTTGTGGCTCCTGGGCCCTACACCATAGGCTTAGTAGTTGTGGTGCCTGGGCTTAGTTGCTCTGAGGCAGTGTGGGATCTTCCTGGACCAGGGATTGAACCCGTGTCCCCTGCAGGAGCTTGCCTGGTGGTTCAGCTGGTAAAGAACATGCCAGCCAGTGCAAGAGGTGCAAGAGATGTGGGTTCAATTCCTGGGTAGGAAGATCTGCTGGAGAAGGGAATGGCAACCCACTCCAGTAATCTTGCCTGGAAGATCCCATGGACAGAGGAGCCTGGTGGGCTACAGTCCATGGGGTCACAAAGAGTCGGACACAACTGAGCGGGCACACACACACCCCTGGTTGGCAGGTGGATTCTTATCCACTGTGCCACCAAGAAAGTCCCCATCTCATGTATTAAATTTCAAGAACTCAAAGATGTATCTACATCAAAATGTCTTTGTCATCTCTGTTATTAATATTTTTTGTTGGATGATCTTTTCAATGAGCTTCCAGACCTCAGGACAAGCTCGTCCCCAGATGCGCCCCCTGGATGACTCTTTGGGGGTCCCAGGGAGTCCAATGTCTAGCGTCCCTCCGGGTCCCTGTGGAGCCAGAGCCTTGACCTCAGGACACCAGTTGTAGCGGAGCTCAGCACTACCATCTCTGGTCCATTCCCGCAGAAAGACTCATTTCTCCAAGAGGCGCTGGCCCGACATTTTATGGTGAGGTGTCAGCTTGGCAGGCTCTGTCCGTGGGCAGGTGCTTGGGGGTCCTTCCTACCCCTGCACTGGAGGGGGGCTGCAGAGCAGGATCCCAGGAGCCCACACAGCACAGCTCCCCACCCCCCGACCCCGGGGTCAGGCCACAGAGAGGTACCAGGCAGAACCCCTTCATCAGTGCTGAGCAGATACCAGCCAGTCCCGTAGGTCTGAGACCCAGTCCGTGCCATAGTCAGTTGTGGGTTCATATTTCACAGAGAAAACCAGGGGGTGGGGATTAAGAATATCAAAGGCAGACTTTGCTTTTGCTCAGCACTCAGTGCTGCCTGAGGCTGCGGCCCACAAGGTCCGCTGGCCGGCAGGGTGGGGATGGGGGGCGTTGCAGGGAGGGGCCTGCTGTTCTCTGGTCTTCAAAGTTAGTGTTTATGGGTTTCTTGCTTGTCTTTTCATCCTATTTTTTTACTATCAGAGAGGCTTATTACAGTCCTGAGCGACAAGTGACTTCCTGATTTTTCCGCCAAACAGGGTGGTTATAAAAGTTGAAAAGGATTAGGCGCTGAGGGTGCAGCGAAAGTGTCTGCAGACGAAGTCGTGCTTTTGATCCTGTAATTGCCTCAATTTTACTTCAAACCAACTTCCTCCCCCCGCTTCCTCAAAGCTTCCAAGGACACAGACACTGGGGAAAACTAGACTGTGGATTTCTGTTTTTTCGAAGGTTTCATGTGTGGATTTTCTAGGAGGAAACTTAAGAGCCCAAGGGATAAATTCTCTCCAAGGAAGCATGTGAGCTAGCACAGCGACTTCCCTGAGTCAAAGGATGGAGACACAGATGAGCGAGATGGAGTCCCATCAGAGAAGCCCGCCTGGCAAGTGGGGTGTGCATAGCAGGGCCACGGCGGCTCCCACGTGGGGCAGATGTACGGGAGGCTGGGGGCAGCCCTGAGCCCCATATGCGGAGCATCCCAGGTTTGGGTGGAGAGGCCCCAGCCTGGCTCTCTGGCCCTGGGCATTGTGCCGAGTGCCCAAGGGAACATCCCCTCTGGATCCCAGGAACCAGCATGGGGGCAGAGCTTCAGTTGGTGTCATGGAAACACAGGGGTCTCAAGGTCATAGCATCTAAGTATTGGTGGGTCGGGGACTTCACTCCATGCTGGGTGACCCTAAGGCCTGATATTCTGGGTGTTTATTGAAATACCAGCTTTTTAAAGAACACCAAACTCACGATGTGGGAGGGCCTGAAGTGCCAGAGCAACCCAGACTCCAGCTCTGGACACAGCAGTGGACTGAGAGGCTCCTGTTCAGTCTGGTGTTCAGGCCACACCACCTCCAAGTGGGCCCCTGGGCCTGCAGCTTCCTGCAGGTTAGGGCCTGAGCCTGTGCTCTGCTCAGCATATGTCTGTAGACCAGCCATCCCAGAATCACCCATTAGCAAGGTGAACACCCCCCGCCCTGATTCAGAATCTGCCTTTTGATCAAGTTCCCAGGTGACTCAGTGGAGAAGGCAATGGCACCCCACTCCAGTACTCCTGCCTGGAAAATCCCATGGACAGAGGAGCCTGGTAGGCTGCAGTCCATGAGGTCGCTAAGAGTTGGACACGACTGAGTGACTTCACTTTCACTTTTCACTTTCATGCATTGGAGAAGGAAATGGCAACCCACTCCAGTGTTCTTGCCTGGAGAATCCCAGGGACGGGTGGGCTGCCATCTCTGGGGTCGCACAGAGTCGGGCACGATTGAAGTGACTTAGCAGCAGCAGCAGCAGCCAGGTGACTCAGAGGCACAGGGACACCCGAGGTGGAATGGACTTGACCCGGGCACCAAGCTGTTTTCTGGGGCAGGTCCCCAGTGTTAGACTGAGAAAGCACCATGTGTGTGTACCAGACTCTACCTACTACACTGACATACATATACACACACACAAGGAAAGTAAAAACAGGAAGTGAAAGACAGAAAAGCAGTATTTATCTCCTAATTGTGCAGAAATCTTTCTGGTTGTTTAAACTCTGAAAGTGGCTTCCCGCATAGCTCAGTCGGTAAAGAATCTGCCTGCAGTGCAGGAGACCTGGGTTCAATTCCTGGGTCGGGAAGGTTCCTTGGAGAAGGAAATAGCAACCCACTCCAGTATTCTTGCCTGGAGAATTCCATGGACAGAGGAACCCGTCAGGCTACAGTCCCTGGAGTCGCAAGAGTCAGACACAACTTAGTGACCAAACCACCACCACCACAAACTCTGAAAACCAAGCTTGTAGCATCATGTGTTGCTTTCAACACATTAAAATAAGTTCAGGAAATGCACTTTAATTTGTTAATGGTTCCAGTAAAAGCAGGCTTATTGAACAATAGAAGTTTCATCTTGGGAATAGACTACAAGACTGAACAAATAGGAGTAACAGGTTTGTGAACTCTTTTCTTTCTCTGTGGGAATAACTACTGTTTAGTAAAGCAGATTGACTCATCTGTCTCCTCAGACCACAGGCCATGGGCTTGGTTCAGGAACAGGGCATCTGGCCCTGCAGGCCAAGAGTTGCCAAACCAGCGTCTGAACAAGGGGCTGGGTTTTCCCCCCTCTGCCATCTCGTAGCTGTGGCAGAACCAGAGTGAGAACTTGATTAAACTGAAAACAAGTGAATTGATAGCACCTGACTGATCTGCCAATGAGTAGTATCTGATGGCCCTCCAGGAGGGGGAGAAGGGTGACCAGGGACAAGGTGGCCGGGGAGGGTGAGTGGGGCTCAGCCTCCAGAGTCCTCAGGGTCTGAGCCCCAGCAGTGAGCAGGTGCTGCTCCATCTGCCCTGCAGGCAGCCGCTCCTTGACGTACCCAGGATGTGAGGGTGTGTTTGCAGAGGGCCTGTCAGAATCCCCGGCCACACACAGACCCCAAACACCAGGAACTGTCCTCCTTGGAGCTGCAAGCTTGGCTGCCCTTCATGCTCGTGGTCTGATAGCATCCTGCAGGGAAGGGCCTGGGCCCTCAGTCCACCCCACCTGCTCCCACGGAGGCCAGCGGGGAGCCAGGGTGCTAGTGTGCAAAGTGACCATTCAGCCACCCTTTTCCTGGGCTGCAGGGTGACAAGCAACCTCTGGTAATCCCCAGGTAATAAGGAGGTAGGGGGGGCTCACAGTGACATGCGTGGGTACACACCACTCCACACGTGTGTGCTGAGTCATGGGGCCCCCGAGCTGGGAGCTGTGACTCCTGTTTACAGAGGAAATCAAGGGGGTGAGGAGCCTGCCCAGAGTCCATATGGGGAGCAGGGGGACACTGGGGTCTCTTCTGACCCCCAGGCCCTCCCATCACTGCTTGTCGTCCAGGAGCCAGGGAGGCAGCTCAGCTCCAAGAGGTGGGGGTGGCGGGGTGCTCTGCCAATTTGGGGAGGTGGCTCAGGATGGAGGACAGAACTGAGTCTAAAGAAGTGGTTTTCACTAAAACTTCTTACTGTAGAACAGACTCAGACCTCTGGGAAAGCGGCAAACACTGGGCAGAGTTGGGGTGTGTCTCATAGCTCGAGTCCCTTCTGTTGAGACCTTCTGTTAGTAGATGTGTTTGTCTCAGCCAATGAGCCAGTGTTGGCGCCTCATGGTTATTACCAATGTCCACGCTTGATCACCTCTCCCTGCTTTTTCCTATGGTCTCCTAGCTGTTCCAGGACCCCTCCTGGGAGCTCATCTCATCACATCAGCCCTGGGTGAGCTGCATTCCCGGGAGCTCCAGTTCCTTTATCAGAGGCTGCGTCAGCGAGGGGCTGGAAGGGGCCGACATGCCCATAGCTGACCCAGGGAAGGATCTCGGCCGGGGGGCAGCTGTGTGGTGACGGGGGGAGTGGACGTTGTCTCTTGTGGGACTGTCCCCACATTTGCAGGTGGATGAGCTGAGGTGAATGGACACGGCCTGACGTCCGGCCCAGAGCTCTGGGTGGCCTTTCACATCTGAGTCCTTGAAGAACATGCCCTTTCTGATTATTCTTTTTATTAAAAAATTATTTATTTTTGGCCGTGCTGGGTCTTTGGTGCTATGCACAGGCTTTCTCCAGTTGGAGGCTACTCTCTAGTTGCGGTGTGTGGGCTTCTCATTGCGGTGGCTTCTCTTGTTGAAGAGCATGCACTCTAGAGCACAGGCTGAGTAGCTATGGGGCACAGGCTTAGCTGGCCCCCAGCATGTGGAATCTTCCCAGACCTATGTCCTCTGCATTGGCAGGCGGGTTCTTAGTGACTGGGCCACCAGGGAAGTCCTGACAATTCTTTAAATAGGTGTTACGGTGGGCCCCATGCTTTCTCATGGGGCCCTCTCACTAACACGAGATGTCTGAGCGGAGGGCAGCAGGGCCTTCGGTGTTTGTGCAAGGCCAGGAGGCCTCCCTAGGCTGAGAGGGAAGACCATCTTCTCTTGCTCAGCCTCACTCACACAAGCTAATCATGCTCTCAGCTCTCACTGGATGCAGGCCTCACACTGTACTGCAGGAGTGAATTCTGACCTAGATGGGGTTTAGGGCATCATGGACCCACACCCTCAAGGAGCCTGTTTCATCCAGGACCTCCAGCCACTGTCGTCCTGTCACCCCGGGCTGCAGAGCACCATCCTCCCCTCCTGGGGACAGGCGTCTCTGCAGGGCTGCCTGGGGGTCATGACCTCATGTCCAGGGGAGGCCTGCTAGGCTCTGTCTGCTCTGAGAAGAGCTGAGTATCTCCTAGAAACACATTACTGGTTTTCAGGGTACAGATGGATCCAGGCAGGGTTTAAGAAGTGTGTTTACAGCCTAAAACACACTCGTCCCAGGTCCAGACACCCCTTATACTTCTGCAGTTCCCAACAGTCACCATCTGACTAAGTGGCCAGGTCTCTTCTGTTGTTGTTGTTTAGTCACTCAGATATGTCTGACTCTTTATAACTCCACGGGCTATAGCCCACCAGGCTCTTCTGTCCATGGGATTCTCCAGGCAAGAATACTGGAGTGGTTGCCATGTCCTCCTCCAGGGGATCTTCCTGACCTAGGAATTGAACCCATATCTCCTACATTGGCAGGCAGGTTCTTCACCCCTGAGCCCCAAGGGAGGCCCAGCTCTCTCCTAAGTCTCATTAAATACAAGAAGGTCATTTTAAAAATCACCAAAAGATCAACTGGCTGGTTCTGGGGTCTTTGTAAGTCTGCACATTTGTGATATTTTCTTAAAGACTCAGTTTCACATTTTGTGCCCAGCAGGCCTCCAAGGGACCTTCATGTGTGGGGAATATGCAGATCCTCCCACAAAGGGTGGAGAGCTTTACAGAATGAGCATTGTTTGTTTTTAGCAGTGATTTTTATAAATCATTAACTTTGACTGGTAAATATTAAATTAGCTGGTTAGAATCTGAGACGCAGTGAAGCAGGGTCACAGGAAATGGATTTTGAAGCAGTAGGAAGGCCAAGCCAAAGTTCCGATGCTGGAGGGTTTCAGTGTGGCCTCTTGATGTAAAGCCAGAGAAAAGACAGAAAAAGCCGTCTGGAAGCAGGGGGCATCAGCGAATTTGTTAGCACAGCTGCAGACTGGGTTAAATTAAACCCAACAGGAGAATAATGCACACACAGAGCTGAAGGAAGCAGATAATGTAAACGCAAATGAACACAATTTGAAAGTTTTCCAAAAGGAAACCATTAACCCTCGGGGGGTTTTCAGCAGGGGCGGGGGTACGTGCTGAGCAGACGCTGAATCTCCAAGGGGGCTCAGGTGTCTGCTGCTTCCTGAAACCGAGAAGTGCCAGCTCCAAAATGATGCCCCATGATGAGGAAACAGGTTCACCCGAAGCTCCTGGACGCTGAGCCATCCAGGCTGTGAAGGCTACCCCTGCCCCTCTCTCGTGCGTTTGTTCATCTTCCTCCCTGAGAACTCAACTCAACTTCCAGGACAGACAGAACTCCCTGGCTGTTGGCTAAGGTGTTGTTCAGCCGGGACGCTGAGAGCCAGACTGGCCGCTAGCCTTTGGCCACCGTCTGCCCTCTTCGCTGGGACCACAGGAGGCCCCAGCTCCACCACCTCCCAGCCTGGTCCCTGCCTCATCCCAAGCTGTTTGGCTGTTGCATTTCCTGCATGTGCATCTTACACACGGCACCCCAGGAACAGAGCGTGTAAGGCAACACCCCCTCCCTGCCCAGGAATTCTGAGGCCAGAGCTGCCCTTTGTCCACAACACCAGGAGTGAGGAGGGCAGGGGGAGAAGGGTGGAGAGAGCCCTGAGTGGGTCAGGGTCAGGGGGAGACACGTCAGCACTGGGGGATGTCACTCAGTGGTCATCAGTGCCTGGCCTGATGGGGAGGAGCTGCTGCTCTCACCCTGAGGACCACTGGTGCCTCGTGCAGTTTTTTTCTTTTTTTTAATTTATTTTAAAAGATTTATTTATTTACTTTTGGCTGCTCTGGGTCTTCGTTGCTGCTCAGGCTTTTCTCTAGTTGTGGTGAGCGGGGCTACTCTTGGTTGTGGTGCTCGGGCTTCTCACTGCAATGGCTTCTCTTGGTCCAGAGCATAGGCTCTAGGGTGTGCAGGCTTCAGTAATCGCGGTGCACAGGCTTAGTTGCTCCTTGGCACGTGGGATCCTCCCCGACCAGGGATCGAACCCGTGTCTCCTGCACTGGAAGGCGGATTCTTTACCCCTGAGTCAGCAGGGAAGTCCTGGAGTTTATTTTGATTGTGTTTCCTGACAGCGGGCAGGCCATGCGATGGGATATCGCAGTCCTTGTGTGGGCCTGCTATCAGTGTCTGTCCCCTGCTGCCCCGTGTTCTCCATCTGAAGCCCAGCCTGGCTGGATCCTGGTTGTTCTTTAACCTGAGCTCATTCCATCTTCTCCCCAACGTGCTTCAGTGATTCCAGACAGATCGGGGTTCTCAGGACAGTCACATCCAAAACCTCCTCCCTGAGGGCCCAGGAGGAAGCCTCCCTCCGGTGGTGGCAAAGAACCCACCCCACGCCCTGCTGTGACCCCAATCTCCAGACAGACTCTCTGATCACATGACAGGGCTGGGCTCACACTCTGATGGGGACGTTTATGCAGTGTTGTGTGAGCGTGGCTTACATAGGAGTTTTGGGGTCGGAGCTGCCGTTTACATGGACTGTGGGTGGGGAGGGTGGGTAGCAGAGACCCAAGGGGTGAAGGAGGCACAGACGTCCTGGGCAAGAGCTCGTCGGCAGGAGAACAGTAGATGAAGACTCTGTGGGTCGAAGTGGGGCAGCAGGAGGCTGGAGTGTCACGGGGGTGTGGGGCAGACAGGCACCATGCTCCGTGGGGCTCGCCCACCCTGCCCCATCCTCCTCGGGGTACTTGCCCCAAGTCACATGCTCTCGGGCTCTGGTGCCCAGCCGGCAGGGGCAGCTGCCCCAGGATCTTGTGCTAAGCCCAACCAGGGCTTTAGAAATCTCTCCAATTTGCCCCACTCCCTAAACGGTTATGATACAAACTTAAATTTCCATCTGATCTGCAGCTGCTGCCCCCCTCCCTGATCTGCCCTCTGGAGGAGCCAGGGGAGGGGGGACACTGCCACTTAGCAGGATGAGCTCCTGGGCTTCACTCACCCCTGAGCCTCCGCCGGGCATCCAAGAAGGAGTGATGGTACCCGATTTCACAGAGCGAATAAGAGGGGAACCCTGGAAGGCAATCAGTGTCCAGTTAAGGTTGCTTCATATAAACATTTTTTGGGCACCTGCTGCATGCCAAATAGATAGGGAAACAACAGAAACAGTGACAGACTTTATTTTCTTGGGCTCCAAAATCACTGCAGATGATGACTACATCCGTGAAATTAAAAAACGCTTGCTTGCTCCTTGGAAGAAAAGCTATGACCAACCCAGACAGCATATTAAAAAGCAGAGACATTACTTTGCCGACAAAGGTCCGTCTAGTCAAAGCTATGGTTTTTCCAGAAGTCATGTATGGATGTGAGAGTTGGACTATAAAGAAAGCTGAGTGCCAAAGAATTGATGCTTTTGAACTGTGGTGTTGGAGAAGACTCTTGAGAGTCCCTTGGACTACAAGGAGATCAAACCCATTAATCCTAAAAGAAATCAGTCCTGAATATTCACTGGTGGGGCTGATGCTGAAGTTCCAATACTTTGGCCACCTGATGTGAAGTAATGACTCATTGGAAAAAACTCTGATGCTGGGAAAGGTTGAAGGCAGGAGGAGAAGGGGACGACAGAGGATGAGATGGTTTGATGGCATCACTGACTCGATGGACATGAGTTTGAGTAAGCTCCAGGAGTTGGTGATGGACAGGGAAGCCTGGCGTGCTGTTGTCCACAGGGTCGCAAAGAGTCGGACACGACTGAGTGACTGAACTGAACTCCACGCCAGGCACCAGCTCCAGACCAGAGGGAGCCCCCATGTTCAGAGAAGGCATGGCCACAGCACAGGGTGGGTGGCGGACCCCACTGTTCAGTCCCACAGGACTCTGTCCTCTTGTTTGTGTGACTGTCAGGCTGGTTTTCATTTTGTTTTAATGTGGGTACGTGTGTGTTCAGTTGTATCTGACTTTGCAACCCCATGGATTGTAACCTACCAGGCTTCTCTGTTCATGAGATTTCCCAGGCAAGAATACTGGAGTGGGCTACCATTTCCTTCTCCAGGGGATCGTCCTGACCCAGGGATGACGTGCATCTCTTGCATCTTCTGCATTGGCAGGCAGATTCTTTACCACTGTGCCACGTGGGAAGCTTTGTGTTAATAATTTTAATTTATTTATTTAGTTTTGGCTATGTTGGGTCTTCATTGCTGCATGGGCTTTTCTCTAGGTATGGTGAGCAGAGGCTACTCTTCCCTGTGATGCTCAGGCTTCTCATTGTGGTGGCTTCTCTTCTTGCAGAGCACAGGCTCTAGGCACACAGGCTTCAGTGGTTGTGGCATACGGGCCTAGCTGCTCAGTGGCATGTGGGTTCTTTCCAGATTAGGGATCAAACCCGTGTCTCCTGCATTGGCGGGCGGATTCTTCACTACTGAGCCACCTGGGAAGCCCCTGTGAGGCTGTTTGTGCTGGTTCATTCTTTTCATCCTATGAGCCATGAGAACAGAAGTCAGGCCTTCTTTTTCTTTTAGATCCTCTTCCAAAACCTTCAGCAAGATTCAGAGCATAAGAAAGCACCCACTGAGGCCCCAAGGAGCGTTCTTCAGGTAACAGGAAGGACGGCCCCAGTTGTACCGTCCAGGCTCCTGTTGAGAACCTGGGAGACGGGCGGAAGGATGCTCACTGCAGGAGGCCTGCACCTCCAGAGGCCCTGCTTTGATTAATTGATGCCGCAGGAGGTACACAGCCAGCTCCTTAGGGAACACGGACACGTGTTTGTCGGTGTCTCGATTCTGTTGATTCTGTAAACATAAGGAGAGGACGGCATTCTGCTGTTCTGACTTTTGCATTCGTCACAAAATAAATATTTGCCTTCAAAAGCAACAACTGGGAAAGCCATCAGGGTAATATTCTCAAGCGCCGCCCCCACGTCCCAGCCAGTCATGAAGTCAGAGCCGAGAGCCGCGTGTGGTCTGTTTGGATGATGATTTTTGTGTGGAAACTTGAGGCTGGAGACTGACAGGCAGCAGTCTGAGAGAAAGTGTGGTTTCTGGGTTTTTAACACCTGTGTGCTTGCTCAGTCATGTCTGACTCTTGCAACCACATGGACTATAGCCCACCAGGTTCCTCCATCTATGGGATTTCCCAGGCAAGAATACTGGAGTGGGTTACCATTTCCTATTCTAGGGGTTCTTCCGGACCCAGGGATTGAACCCACATCTCCTGCATTGGCAAGCGATTCTTTGCCAATTGCGCCACCTGGGAAGCCCCTATTAGAGTCCACTTAAAACTGAATATCCCCAGTCACAGGGACATTCTGCCTTGGTTTCCTCTGACTGTAAAATGAGGAGCAAAATGGCTTAAATGGTTGCTAACAGGGCATAAAGTCATTTGCTCAGACCTTGGGGTCATGGGGACAGGGCTGGGCCATCCGGAGCCACGGGGGTAGATCAGGTGTCTTCTGTGTGTTTGCACATCTTAAGGACGGATCTCTCTCTCCAAATTCCCCTAAAGAATGAGCTGAAATTTAAAGAGGTTCTGCTGAAATTAAAAGACATGGGTTGGATGATTTATCTCCCTAAAGGAGCCTGTCAGCTAAGAACCACACTGTGCGCTGAGACACCACCCTGCCCCGGCCACTGACCACTTGGGTGTGCCCTTCATGGAGATGCCGGCTTTCTGCAGAGGACTGAGTGTCTAAACAGCCCCGGAGTGTGCATTCTGAGAGATTTTCTTCATTTTATGGGCAGGAAGTCTTAGGAACAGCCACTCTGAGCCATTATTAAGAACTAAATCTGAAAGAAAATGGACCTCGAGAGTCATGATGTGCCTTTGAGAAAGTATACTTCAATATTTTTAAAGATTAGGGCATTTCTGGGACTGATGTGATGATTGTTAGATAAGAACACAGGCCTCATACAAACCATTAAAACCATAAACAACATATACAAGGTCAACAAAACCACCCCAAACAATAGACATTTGCATCCATCCCATCCCTCACCGTGGTCTCTGGTACCATCAGAGGGCTGGCTGGATGCCAAGTGGACGAGCCCACCACCCCCCACCCCTAGCTCATCCTCAGGATCTGTCTGTGAGCTCTCACTGCCGTGGGCACCCCAGAGACCCTTCCTCCAGGATGACTTCCTGCCCAATCCATTTCCGTGGTCCTGTTGCTTGGGAGAAAATTTATACCTGCCAGACGCCAGTGTTCACCTGCTGGATGGGCCAAGCAGCCAAGTTCTCCTAACTCCTCAAGGGCCAAGTACAATGGACAGAAGCAGCTCTGACTCGCCAGCTGGGCGCTAAACAGATCCCTGACTCAGTTCCCCAACAGCTCCTTGGATGGAGGAGGAGGCTTCCAAACTGATCCATCAGGGCACTGCTCTGTCCACCCAGCTGTGTCTCTCCCCCAGTGCTGGGAAATGTGTCCCCATCTCTCCAGGAGAGGCATGGGGAGTGGAGCCGTGAGGGGGCTCTGGGCTGACTGTGGGAGCATCCGGTCGGGCTGCGAAGGGTGGAAGGCCATATATCTGCCTCTACAGGAATGTTAAGTGTTTCCTTCCAGTTTGAAACTATTAAAAATGTAAGCATGTTTCAAGTTGAAATCTTTAAACATTTTCTCAGAAAGGGCCCCTTTGTCATTGTTAATTTCTAAGAGAGCCAATGTTGGGTTGAAAGCCCAACTGCTCCCACTCTGCCTGCCTCCAGCCCCACCAGCCCCACCAGGGTCCTCAGAAAGAGGCTACCTGCCGATTGACTCGTGGGGGTGGGTTTCACATATACTCTCTGGCCTTGCTGTGGGCACTGAGGGTCTCAGAATGACACTGTACCATTTAGTCTGCCTTCCCACTGCCCTCAGCGAAGCCCAAACTACTTGCCATGGCCTCCAGCCCTGCTCCCTCCATCCTTGGTCTCCTATCATCTCCCGTTTGCCCCTCTTCCGTCAGCTGTAGCCACACTACCTTCCTGCTGGGGTGGGGCGTCTCAGATGCACCCCCACCTGGCCACCCCTCAGACTGTACTGCTCAGGAGGAGCCCTCACTTTGACGTAGGCTCTTCTCTGCCCATCTGTGTGTTTGTTCCTGGTCCAAGGTTTACTGAAGTGTCATTTTTGTGTCTGGACTGTGTCTCTGCTCTCCTTGCTAGGGGGCCAGCAACCCAAAGCGGGGGCATTTCCACCACCACCCATGGAGCACTGCGTCTCCAGTCCCAGAGCAGTGCCTGCACCCTAGCAAGCGCTCAGAAAAGATTTGTCAGATGAATAAACAAACATTAAACATACTTGGAGACTGAACAACCACAACAATGAGACACACATTAAATCCGCCATGAAATCCTACCTTCTCTCTCCTGGGTGCAAAGTTTAAGAACTATGGAACTGGAAATACGTCATCATGGACATTTTAGTGGGAAAGATTTGGCCCAACAGCTGTCAAACCACGGCCTCTTGGTTTGTGTCTATAATCTGGATTCGCGTGTCTGTCCTCACGTCCTGAGAAAGTGCTTTATGCCAGGATTAAGGCGCTGTTGGCAGAATTTTCTCCCTATTGTTTTCAGGCGACTACTGTCTTATTTCAGTGTTTGGGCTCACCTTGCAATCGCTACATCCAGCCTCTGAAATGTGTCAGTGAGAGATCTAGAAAGAGCACAGCTGAGCAGGGCTTCCGAGCACAGTGATTGCAGCTCTGCCCATCGGGAGAGGGGCTTCCCAGCTGGGCACAACCTTGCCAAGTATAACGCATGGCCTGTGAGTGACTGGGGACTGGACTCAGGGGAGTGGGTCATGGCTGCCCTCTCACCTGAGCGCATCTCCCCATGGAAGGCTCGGCACCACCGTCCTGCTGGACCCGTCTGCTGGAGACAGAGTTCTCCGAGAACTGTGTACCCAGGACTCCAGACATTTCTGGGGCCCCTGGTATTTGCCTTTCCCACCCTGGATGATCGGGCACCAGGCTTGAAGGAGCACCATGTCTCCGAACCCAGAGGAGTGGCTCTGCCAATGGGATCTACCCCACAGTGGGATTAGAACTGCCAGCGACCTTTCTCTGACTCGAAATATCCCACCCACCACCCACCGTGGACACTGTCACTGAGCGCCCTCCACTCTCAAGGGGTACTGAAGCCGCATTGGGTGGTGGGATCCCTCACCCACTCTCAGGCCAGGCCCACCCTGCCCCAAGATCCAGGCTGTGCTTCTCCTGAGCTCCAACCTTGGTGGGATGACCCACCTAGGGCAACAACTCTGCTCCTGGGACAGACCCTGGAGAGGAGTTCAGTGCAGAGCAGTCTCACTGTTCCTGCTGACAGAGGCCAGCCCTGAACCTCAGGGCCACGTGAACACCTTTCTTTGTTGCTAGAATCATCAGACTGAATCGCCTGAAATCCCTGTGGTCACCTGTCTGCACTGCAGAGAGACAGCCGCACCTCATTTCCATCTTGCTTTCCCCTGTCACCAAATCCTTGTGGGGGCAGCTCCCCGAGATAATGCATAGTGCCAAGGATGACACGAGCCCTGAACTTGAGGTTGACCTTTCTTACCTGGGATGTTGGGGCTGACACAACCCTGAACCCGAGGGGTGTGCCTGGGGTGTCTGGCACCCTCTCAGCTCGTCCCCACAGAGGCAGCGGCAGTAGGTCTAGTTTCTGCTGACTTTCCACCTACAAGGTGCGCAGCACGAGCCTGAGCGCCCATGCTCCACCCCCGTCAGCCACGCTGGGGTCACACCGTCACCAGCCCCGTGGCCGGGCATCCCTTCCCCTCTAGGCCTTGATTCCCTTGTTTGAAAAGCAGAGAAGACAAGCGTGAAAGTGTGAAGTGTAGAAACACAGAGCAGAGGCTAAGTGCCCACATGTTCGTTATCCCTCGCTTTATTTCAGGCAATAAAATTTGAGACTGAATAAAATTCTAGCTGAGCGCACGGCGGACAACATCCTCACTGTGACACAGGGGCTCCGCCTTTGTTTCCCAACTGATCTAATGCACTAAGTGAGCTTAATGCAAGTTAATTAATGATGCTGTTGGCAGGCGGAGCTACCTGAGCAGAGCCTCGAACAGCATCAAAGCCAGGAGCCGGCAGGTGTCGGCCGGGACAACTGAGGAAAGCAAGCCCGGGAGGGAAGCTCGGGAGGCGTGCAGGCAGGACCCGGGGGCCAGAAGGGGACCGCCGACTGAGCCCTTCAACACTGGGCCAGCTTCCAACATGCCATCCTGTTTACAGCTTCTGTGTTTGAATTTCAGGTTTACCTGAGTCTTTGAAGCTGGGTTCCTGGGCATTTCCTTGAGAATGAACTTCATTTTTTTTGCAAACTGCAGAAGTTAGGAAGAAAACTTGGGTGACCTGTCTTCCATCTATGGTCCTTGGGGGCTTCAGGAACTTTGATGGGAGGAGGATGCCCCCAGTTAAAAGAGCCAGTGGGGTTTACATCCTGTGATGTAGCAGTCAGACCAGGTCTGTGCATGACGGAGCTGCATGAGGGGCTGGGGTTACACACTGACACCCAGGGAAGAGGGCGAGGCCCCCTTCAAGTCTGAACTTCACAAATACGAATCTTCCACAAAGCGAATACCTTGTTTACTTTCAGAAACTGGATGGTAATCAGAGAGTGAAGTTCAAACATTTCAGGGAAATTTTATTTACTTTCTCCTCCAAAGACATGTGCTTCCAGGACTGCCCTCCAAATGTGCTGTCATGGGACTGTCCTTCACCACCTGGCTCACCTGGGGGAGGCGATGGGGGCAGAGAGACCCCAGCTGAGCAAGCCCAGGCGGGGCCTATCCTCTCCCCGGTGACAAGGGACCTGGGGTGTCATCAGGATGAACGCCCATTCCCCAACTTTGCAGAGTAGCCCTCTCTATGGCAGATCCTGTCAAGATGTAACTTGGAAGGTATTAAGGCTTAGAGATCTCAGAGTTGGGCAGGAAATATTTCTGTTATCTGAATTGACTCTTTTTTCTCCTTTGGTTCATCATGGTTTTTCCCTCTTTAATATTTGAATCAGCTGCAGTTTCATCCTTAGTTGCAAAGTACCTCAGCACAACTTCAGAACCTCAGACAGGATGGGCTGAGCTTCCTCTCTCATCGCAATTACCCCCCGACTCCGTCAAACTCCCCCGATGGATGGAGGGACTTTCACTCCTCCTCACTCACCCCTGTGGCTTTACCATCCCTCTCGGACCTCTGTCCCGCTGCCCAACACCTCCAGCCTTCTGGGAGAAGCAGGTGCAGTTACGGCGAGAAGATGGGGAATCAGTGGCTCTGGGGCAGGAGCCCTAGTGGCCCCCGTGCCATCAGGGTATCGAGCGGAGACTCATTTGGAGTGACAGCCGGAGCCACCAGACAAGTGTCTCCACCCAGTCACTCTATGTCCCCCCACCCACCCCAAAACATGGGGGCCACAACTTTGGCCTTGATTCAGAACCACCCAGGAAGGTGGCTTCGGGGACCCTTGGGGACCCCTGCTGCTGCACACAGCTCACCGTCCCAGAGCAGCACACCTCCAGGCTCCAGGAAACCCCAGGCTCTCAGCACTGAGCCCCCAAACCTGCTGAGCACACAGACGCAGCTCCTTCGCCAGACACACAGCTAGTAGCAAAATGGGGTGTCTGGTGTTTCCCTGAAAACAAAGGAACACTCTCAGGTCTTAGAACCAGTAGCACAGACGCATGGTAACCGGGAAAGCTTGTTGAAACGCAACCCAAAAATGACACGCATTTCAAAAATGCACCTGGGCTGTCCCGGACGGTGACACCTCCGTCTCATCCATAGCCCAATCGCTCAGGAAAACAGGAGAGAAGGATAAGCCTTACCTGGACCCCACTGGGGGGTCTGTTTCCAATCCCAGCAGAAGATGGTCCTTGAAGAAAGCCAGGCTCCGTCCCGTTGCGGCCCCTGGGCTCACAGGTGGCTGCAGGCCGTGTCCAGGGAGCAGGTGCTGGCAGGGCAGGCGTCCACAGAGCTGCCTGGGCTCCGGTCGCTCACTGTCAGCCCACTTCCCTCTGCTCCCAGGACTCCGTGCTCTTCCCTGACTGCCTGTCCCCTCCTGGGGCCTCCCGTATGTGGACTTACCTGCGCCCTCTAGAGGCTTCTCCCTGCAGCAGCCACCAGAGTTGGGCGGGGGCGTGGAGGCGAGTGCGGGGGCGGGGGCGGGGGGGGGGTGGCGGGTGAACAACTCTGCTCCAGCCCCCTGCACCTGCTCTGACTTCCTGCCCAAAGACACCTTTGGAACTATAAAATCATTGATTCCCTTTTCTTAGGGGGCGGGGGTCTTGCTTCACTTCAAACAAGCAAAGCCTTTGGGCACAAGAACAGCAGGAAACTAAATTGGCATCAAAATCCTGTTCATCAAAGTGCTCACCCAAGGATCTGCACTGAGATGGCCACTGACTGGGCTACCGCCTCTACCCAGCTGTGAAGCCCCTTCACTGTTCCTGCCTGTTCCCCCCCACCCACACACATTTCCTGCAGGTGAGTCACCAGGACTGCACTTCTGTTCCCCCACACCATACACCCCCTATGACTGCAGACAACCATTGTTGTTCAGTCACTCAGTCGTGTTTGACTGTGACCCCATGGACTGCAGCACACCCACAGCACACCTGTCCTTCACCATCTTCCAGAGCTTGCTCAAACTCATGTCCATTGAGTCGATGATGCCATCCAACCATCTTGTCCTCTGTCGTCCCTTTTTCCTGCTGCCTTCAATCTTTCCCAGCATCAGGAGGGTTTTTTCCAATGAGTCAGTTCTTTGCATCAGGTGGCCAAAGTAATGGAGCTTCAGTTTCAGCATCAGTCCCTCCAATGATTATTCAGGACTGATTTCCTTTAGAATTGACTGGTTGGATCTCCTTGCTGTCCAAGGGACTCTCAAGAGTCTTCTGCAACACCACAGTTCAAAAGCATCAATTTTTCAGCTCTCAGTTTTCTTTACGGTCCAACTCTCACATCCCTACATGACTACAGGAAAAGCCATAGCTTCGACTAGATGGACCTTTGTTTGCAAGATAATGTCTCTGCTTTTTAATACAATGTCTAGGTTTGTCATAGCTTTTCTTCCAAGGAGCAAGCATCTTTTAATTTCATGACTGCAGTCACCACCTGTAGTGATTTTGGAGCCCAAGAAAATAAAGTCTGTCACTGTTTCCATTGTTTCCCCATCTATTTGCCATGAAGTGATGGGACTGGATGCTATGATCTTTGTTTTTTAAATGTTGGGTTTTAAGCCAACTTTTTCACTCTCTTTCACCTTCATCAAGAGGCTCTTTAGTTCCTCTTTGCTTTCTGCCGTAAGGGTGGAATCATCTGCATATCTGATGTTGTCAACTTTTCTTCTGGCAGATAACCATACATCCCATGTAACTCTAAAGAATCATATACTCCCTGTGACTACAGATAACCATAGACACCCCATATAACTCTAGATAACCATATACCGTCTTCAACTGCAGATAACCATACACCCCCTATGACTGCAGATAACCATAGATACCCCATATAATTCTAGATAACCATATATACCCCGAATGAGGCAGGCATCACCAGATTTTATCCACCGATGTGAGGTTCTGTATTTATTTAACAGAACTTGGTCAAACCCAACATGTGCAGCTAATAAAGAACTAAGTCTGGCTCCTCTTTTTCTCCCTGTTTGCCCAGGGTTTGTACTCTGGACACTGCTTCTCACAAAAGAACCCTCTCCAGGGAGGGGGCACAGACATGGTGTAGAGGAAGCTGCGGTCAGGGCTGGGTGGGGGCAAAGTGAGCATCCGACTATGCCCTTAGCTCCCCCTGCTTGCCTCCCTGTGACATCCACTCCTGCCCCCCAGTGATGTCAGCAGTAAACAGAAATATAATTGAAATTGATCCTCCCATGAATGACCTTGGGAGCCTGAGCAGCACAAAGGTTCAAATGCTAAGTCTTTTCCGTGACCTGCAATGTTGTCATTCAGTCTCATAGCACAGACCAGTGTGCTTTTCTAATAAAGGGAAACATATGAGTCTTATAAGACCTATTTGCAGCAGAAAAACTAAGAGAAGGGGGAAAACTGAATTTGGAAATACAAAATATTGACAGCTTCACTTAAACATCAACAAATTCATTTTCCAGTATACGAGTTCATATATCTCCCAGTATTCATGGCTTTGGGGAAATGGGACAGTGGCCCAAGAAATGGCCGCTGTGTTATCAGTGGGAGCTCTTGACATGTGGGGAGTGTGAGCCCGCAGTATGAACAGGTCACGTCGTCAATTCAGTGCATTATACGTAACAGAATTTATTAATGCAATCTTTAGCATATTTCTGAGAAAGTTTCAGAGTATATCTGAAGGCAGCAAAACCATCAGTTTATGAGGATAACGTGGTCTGGGTGGTGGTTAATTCCACAGCCCTTCCTCCTCACCTGTCCTCAGAAACTTGGCAACAGAGGTAAACCCGAATGGGTCCATTTTAACAGGGATTCCCCCCTGGCTGGCCGAGTTGGTGCCCAGTCTCTGTCTCAGTGCTCCTGTGAATGAGGTACCCTTGCGGCTCCCTGCGGCTACCGCTGCAGAACTGTCCCCAGAGCCAGCACGGGGTGAGGGGTGGCAGGGTTTCCAAAGAGGCTGCCTCATCTGATGGGGGCTTCCAGAGAGGCTGCCTCATCTGAGGGGAGCAGCTTCCAGAGAGGCTGCCTCATCTGGGAGGAGGCTTTCAAGAGAGGCTGCCTCATCTCTGGGGGCGCTTCCAGAGAGGCTGCCTCATCTGAGGACGCTCCCACAGGAGCTGGCTCAGGAGTGGGGGCTTCTACTGTCCTTGGTGATTGTACGTGGAGCCCCGACAACTGTTGCTGGAACGCCAGTCCACAGAGCTTCACGGGCAGCTCACAAATCTGAATTTTTTTTTAAATTTTATTTTTTTTTTAAACTTTACAATATTGTATTAGTTTTGCCAAATATCGAACAAAATAGAAAGCCCAGAGATAAATCCACGCACATATGGACACCTTATCTTTGACAAAGGAGGCAAGAATATACAATGGATTAAAGACAACCTCTTTAACAAGTGGTGCTGGGAAAACTGGTCAACCACTTGTAAAAGAATGAAACTAGAACACTTTCTAACACCATACACAAAAATAAACTCAAAATGGATTAAAGATCTCAACGTAAGACCAGAAACTATAAAACTCCTAGAGGAGAACATAGGCAAAACACTCTCCGACATACATCACAGCAGGATCCTCTATGACCTACCTCCCAGAATATTGGAAATAAAAGTAAAAATAAACAAATGGGACCTAATTAAACTTAAAAGCTTCTGCACAACAAAGGAAACTATTAGCAAGGTGAAAAGACAGCCTTCAGAATGGGAGAAAATAATAGCAAATGAAGCAACTGACAAACAACTAATCTCAAAAATATACAAGCAACTCCTACAGCTCAACTCCAGAAAAATAAATGACCCAATCAAAAAATGGGCCAAAGAACTAAATAGACATTTCTCCAAAGAAGACATACAGATGGCTAACAAGCACATGAAAAGATGCTCAACATCACTCATTATCAGAGAAATGCAAATCAAAACCACTATGAGGTACCATTTCACACCAGTCAGAATGGCTGCGATCCAAAAGTCTACAAGCAATAAATGCTGGAGAGGGTGTGGAGAAAAGGGAACTCTTTTACACTGTTGGTGGGAATGCAAACTAGTACAGCTACTATGGAGAACAGTGTGGAGATTCCTTAAAAAACTGGAAATAGAACTGCCTTATGATCCAGCAATCCCACTGCTGGGCATACACACTGAGGAAACCAGAAGGGAAAGAGACACGTGTACCCCAATGTTCATCGCAGCACTGTTTATAATAGCCAGGACATGGAAGCAACCTAGATGCCCATCAGCAGATGAATGGATAAGAAAGCGGTGGTACATATACACAATGGAGTATTACTCAGCCATTAAAAAGAATACATTTGAATCAGTTCTAATGAGATGGATGAAACTGGAACCTATTATACAGAGTGAAGTAAGCCAGAAAGAAAAACACCAATACAGTATACTAACGCATATATATGGAATTTAGAAAGATGGAAACAATAACCCTGTGTACGAGACAGCAAAAGAGACACCGATGTATAGATCAGTCTTACGGACTCTGTGGGAGAGGGAGAGGGTGGGGAGATTTGGGAAAATAGCATTGAAACACGTATAATATCATGTATGAAACGAGTCGCCAGTCCAGGTTCGATGCACGGTACTGGAGGCTTGGGGCTGGTGCACTGGGACGACCCAGAGGGAGGGGAGGGGAGGGAGGAGGGTGGAGGGTTCAGGATGGGGAACGCGGGTATACCTGTGGCAGATTCATTTCGATATTTGGCAAAACAAATCTGAATTTTTTAAAAACAGGAAATCGTCTCAGTTTTCAGTATTGACAACTAACACAACTGTGTGGCCCAAACAAACACAAACGAGGTCTCTGATCTGGGTCAGCCCCGGGGTAGCATCTGGTACCCTCACAACCAGACTCAGTCCTCCATTAGGTCAGCTTTGAACTTTAGATGCTAATAGCAACTAAGGGGTAAGGTTTCAAGCCATTCTGCTTTTCTGAAATGATTTTTGCAAATAAACCCACCGCAGCATCTGAGTGAATTGACCCCTCCCTCAGTTTGCTTATCGTCCCCCTAGAGTGAGACACACGGGGCTCGGCCTGAGCCTGGCCTAAGTGCTGAGTGACGCCAGCTACTGCTTCCTGAATTAGAGATCACCACCTCTTTCAAACCACCCAGTTCATTCCATACAGTCACTTCCGGCTGTAGCTAAGGCGGCTCGTGGATCCTGCAGCTATATGGCAGCTCAAACCCTAATGACAACCATTTTACAGAATCACCAGGATGACTTTGCTCCCCACCCTACTGAGCAGGGAGAGCCCAGAGTGAGCTAGACATCAAGCCACCCATGTTATTCCGAGACTAGGCACCAAGTGTGACTTGTACTCTTTTAGCACGAAAGCTTGTCATGTGGTGGTAACACACGAAGATTCCTGGGAAGGCTGATGGCAGAAAGCATTAGCTGTGATGTCTGTACTTCTCAGCTGTTACGCTTTACAAAGAGTGTGAAGTCCATGTGATTAAGACTTTTATGTCTTCTAGAAGGCAAAGATTGAATCATTTTGTTTTAAATCACACACTTTCCTGCTTTATTCTTAGAGAAATGTGGCAGGAGCATGGACAGAAATGCAGCCCCTTTTGCTCTGTGACTTTCCATCTGAGGTAGAGGTCAGGGGCTTGAGTTCAGGCTGTAAGAGATGGAGGGCTTCATCAGAGCCGGCTTCTCACCTGCTCACCGGATTCAGACCCACCCTGGTCCTGGCACCACCACCTCATCTGTGTCACAGCAGAGACCAACCTGCCCTTCAAGGCAGCCTGCAGAGCTGAGGCCAGCCTGTGCATTCCCTTCATCACAAGGGGCAACAGGAAGGGCTTCTGGGAGCGCGAAGACCCCACACAGAAGTCCAGCCACATGTCAGCAGGGACAGGAGCTTGAATCTAGCGTGTCTGTCCTGTGGGAGGTCTGACCTTTGTAGAATCATCAGAGTCAGGGCAGAGATGGCATGCCAGGTGGGGAGGCTACAACTGAGATGCAGACTGCATCCTATGAGGGGCACAAAGGCAGAAAGAAGAAATCCTAGGAAAGTTCTGGCCGAACAGTCCTCCCACTACCTTGGAAACTGGGGCGGTCCTGGAGAAGGAGCACAGGACTCGGGCCTTGATGGGAGATGATGACACGGATGTTGGTGTTTCCCATGCCCCCAGCACCTGCACTTTGCATGATTCGGAGCAAGCCTCCTCAGAGCAAGCCATCCAACCATCATGCCCACCACCCCGTGTACAGGTGAGAAAACTGAGGATTCACCTGATGGAGCAACTTGCCCACTTGGCTCTTAGGGTACAGAGCCAGGTAGCCTCCTGCTCCAGGTGATCTTCCAGTTCCAGGTGACCTTCTGCACCAGGTGACTTCCTACTCCACGTGACCTTCCAGTTCCAGGTGACTTTCTTCTCCAGATGACCTCCTTCTCCCAGTAACCTTCCTGTTCCAGGTGACCTTCCTGTTCCTGGTGACCTTCCAGCTCCAGATGATCTTCCTACTCCAGGTCAGCTTCCCGTTCCAGGTCACCTCCTGCTCCAGGTGACTTCCTGTTTCAGATGACGTTCCTGTTCCAGGTGACCTCTGCACTAGTCTGACTGCTGTTTCTTTCTTTAAACACCAACTTCATAAAGAGATAATTTTTCTGAAATGGTGAATCACGGAGTGAATGGGTAACGAGAGTATTTCACAGATTCTGCACCTACCCCCCAGCACCCCTGCCTCCTGCAGAAGCACTAGGAGTTGAGAATGAATGCTTCTGCTCCCTGCATCCTCTCAGAGACCCTGCCTCATGGCCCTGCCAATGTGGGATCCTGGGTCTCTGTGCTCCGTTGTTTGTGCATCTCCTGCTGCAGAGGAAGCTCGTGGGGGTAGCATGCACCCCTGAGCCCCGCATGGAGCACCCATGTGTGTGAGCTCACGGCAGAAGCCCAGCTTGTGCCTGTGGAGTGAATGAATGAATGGACGAGTGAGTGAATGAGGTGGACATGAAGATGAAGGAGACCACACTTTATTCACCTTGGTAACTGCACCTGCCAAATTTGGCCCCTTGCTATAACCTGTACTGAGCACTGGGGAGGGGTCCCTGGGTGCTCGGTCCCCCCACCCACATCTGACTGTGGTGCCAACACATGGCTGAGCAGCTGCTGGAGATCAGAGAAGAGAAACACTCCCCATACCTGGTAGAGTGCTTCACAGAGTGGATGACCTCTCATTCATCTGATACTACTCACACACTTAGGTAAAAGGATAGGCTGATAAATTTCAGTGGGGGACGTTTGTTACATGAGCCCTTAAAAATAATTATACTGATTTTTTTTCCTGTAAGAACAGTCTGCCAAAGATTTGAGCAACACAGAATAACCTAAAATGTTCATAATCTCACTACCCAAGGTCACTGGTTAACATCTTGATGCTGATTATGTCAACTTTGTGCTCAGTGTTGTTCCGTTCCATAACTGTGATCACACTGTACCTATAATTCTGTGTCTTGTCCTCTATGTCTGTACTTTGCATATCTCACTTTACATAATCCTCTAGAAATCCCTAATAGCTCAATTGGTAAAGAATCCACCTGCAATGCAGGAGACCCTGGTTTGATTCCTGGGTCGGGAAATCCCCTGGGGAAGGGATAAGGCTACCCACTAGCGTGTTCTTGGGCTTCCTCTGTGGCTCAGCTGGTAAAGAATCCACCTGCAATGAGGGGGATATGGGTTCAATCCCTGGGTTGGGAAGATCCCTTGGAGAAGGGAAAGGCTACCAACTCCAGTATTCTAGCCTGGAGAATTCCATGGGCTGTATTGTCCATGGGGTTGTAAAGAGTTGGACACGACAGAGCAACTTTCCTGTCACTAGAAACAGAGTTTTCACGGCTAGTTAATGTTTCATCACCTGGATGTGCTATGATGTATTTAACAGTTCTTCTAACTTTGGACATCGTCAGTGAACTCTTCCTCTCAAAAATGTTAGTGAATACGTTTAGACTCCCTGTTTTCTGGATCTCAGGCTTTCTGCTTTGTTGCTTTATCCTCTTGCTCTGTTGGGGACATTCTCAGGCTCCTGATGAACAGTAGGCAATCCTAGGCAGTGACTGTTCTACGTCTCGATTGTCTGAAAATGTCCCCATTTACCCTGCTAACTTGTGGCTTGAATGGGTGTAAAATTTTAGGTTGGAAACGGTGTCCTTTGAGCTGCTGGTGTTGAAGTTGAGAGGGTCACAGTCATCTGGCTCCTGGTCTCTGCAGTTCATCTTTCTTCTGCTTTTCTCTCTGGAAGTTTGTAGGGTCTGTGTATTCCCCAGACTCTGAAATGCCGTGATATTTTTTCACCACCATCTAGCTCTGCTTTCACCCATTGTGGGGGGCTCAGAGGGCCCCCATTCCTGCACCATGTCCCTACCTTTTCTCCTGACGGAACCCCTGTCATCCAGTTATTGAGCTCTGGACGAGTTTTCTAATTTTCGTTTTTTGGTGGATTGGTTGGGTTTTGCCCCTTTTTCCTTTCTCCTTTTGGGGGAGTTTCCTCCACTTTACTTCCAAACCCATCCGTCGGGTTTTTACCTTCTGCTGTCATTTCTTAATTTCCCAAAGATCTTTCTGTTCCCTAAAAGTGGTACGACTCAGCTGTTTCGTCTCAGACGCTGTGCCATCTCTCAGAAGGTGATGACACTGGTGACCTCAAGTGACCGCCTTCTGCTTGAGGTCTGTCAGGTTTTGTCTGTTTCACCACAGACGCTCTACCCAGATGTCGGGTTATCTCTGACGTCTGCCCGCATGTGAGGGGATTAAAAATCTCATCCGATGCTCTGAGATTCGTCAGCCTCAGACTCTGTTTTATGTCCAGATGGCAGGGCCTCCTAGGGCCCTCAGTCATCAGCATCTTAGGGTTTCCCTTCTGGCTGTCCCCCCCACCTCCTACGTTGCATTCCTGGCGTCCAGGTCAGGGGGGTGCCAAGGTTGCTGGGTACATTACGTTCTTATAGCCTGGTCTCCTCACGGGGCCTGACCCCCCAGCCCAGGAGCCTCCACAGACGGGCCTGGAGCCTTCTGTCCCCTCGGTCTACCCCGAGTGGTGCAAAGCAAGAGTGAGGGAGTCTCAGAGACTCTGCAGCCCCATGCAGGATGAGACAGTCACCCCAGGCACCTGCCACTTTCCCGGGCTGAGCAGGAGGGTCCATGCCCACAGCGCCTTCTCCTCCAGGGCTGCCTCACACTACTGCGGTTTCAGCTGTGCAGTCTCCGCTCCCACTCTCTCTCTCTCCAGAGATCATGCTGCGTTGAAAACCCTCTTGTGTCCATTTTCCTGAGGTTTTGGAGGGAGCAAAGGTGTGTATCAAGTCAGAGTCTCTAACAGGCGTGACTTTTCCTGGAATTCAAGGGCTCTCATTCCCGCCAAGTCACCAGCCGGACCCGTGAAGCTGTCACCTTGGCTCTGAGCTGATCCAGTAGTAACCAGGAGTCTGGCCACTTTTCTGCCCTAGTATCCACGGAGGCAACGCTGTCTTTCTCTTTAAAGAAATGTAAACTTCATTTAAAAGAGAGGAACATTGTGTGTCTGGGGGTTGTTCTGAACTGCCAGGGCCCTGCACACAACTAGGGTGAGGAGTGCTGCTCGCTGTGTCCACCCGAGAGGCCCAGAGGCCCGTTGTGCATGATTCCAGCCAGGGCCCCCTGGAGGACACGTTCTCAGAATCCCCCTGTCTTTGTGTGTGCGTGCTCAGTCGTGTCTGACTCTTTGTGACCTCATGGACTGTAGCCTGCCAGGCTCCTCTGTCCATGGGATTCTTTAGGCAAGAATACCAGAGTGGGTTGCCATTTCCTCCTCCAGCGGATCTTCCCAACCCAGGAACTGATCCTCTGCCTCTAAGGCCGTTCATTTCTGTCCCTTCCTTGGGGGAGTAACTCAGTCTGGACCCATGTCCTTGTGATACCAGCGGGGATTGACCTCTGCACAGATTACTCTTCTGAGTCATACAGCTCGTGGTTGAAAACTGAGGCCAAATTCACAGCAGATTTTTATAAAAATACATTTTTTACTGTCAGCACAAAAAGGCAGTTTTTCCCCATGTGATTTACTTTTTTAGGATAATTTTTTTCATCCAACAGCTGTCACTATGGTAGCCTGATTACTTTTTAACTTTACAACTGATTTCTCTTGAAAAGCAAGTGGTTTAGTGTTTTGTTTGCTTCCTTTTAGAAAACATTAATAGATAAAGGGGTAATTGCAAGAGCTTGAGGTAGTGTAATATCATTCTCAGTGTAATGATTTGCCTCTCTCAAGGAAGCGCTGTTCTTACAAGTAAATGGCTGGTTCCCTTCAGAGGCGCACCTGCCCACTTTGAGCAGTTTGCGAGAGGCATCAGTGCACTTGGGTTACAGATGATTTAACGATGTACAAACATCACTAGAAAAGCGGGGGAGTGTGTGCCCTCGGGCAGCCCTGTGACACACATGGTTGTCTATTCAAGCCTGTTTGTATTGCAAAGTGCAGGGTAATCTCTTTCCACTCATTCTTAATGGCTCTGTCTACTCCCATCCCGGATTGTTACTGGATAAAGTTTGAAGTTCAGAGCAAGTCAAGTTACTTTGTTCCCCAATTTTAAGCAACAGGGAAATATTCCAGTTCTGAGTTTTCTAGACAATAGGACAAGCCAGCTAGAATTCCAGGGTCTTGGAGACAGTATTGGATGTGCGTTGTTTATGGGCTGGTGAGCCGTTTAGTGCTACGTTTAATTTTTATGAAGTCATTGCAATCAACAGTCTCTCCAGCAGACAGGAAAGGTCTCCCATCAGTGAGAACACAGCCTTCTTTTCCATGTACTCCTCAAGTGGCCGTTGCTTTAGAATTTGGGTTAAGACATGAGGGTCTTGCTGGGAACTAGGAGAGGCCCTGAGTGTGTGAGCTTGACTACCCTGAGCTTGGTCCCTGTTGTGCCCAGTCGTGAGCCTTCACAGGATTCTGCGGGTGCAGTGGGTAATGTGCGCTGTGCAGTTGAGGGGGGTGGGCAGGAGGAGACCAGGGCTGGAGCAAGGCCCAGTGTCCAGAGGGGCCCTGGACTCAGAGGGGCCAGTCAGGAGAGGCTGCCCTCTGACCACACACGCCCCTCCTCTGCCATGCACTTCTCTCCCCCAGACCCTCTCACCCCTCCCTGCTTTCCTGTTCCCCTCAACAACCTGGGTTATTCTCTGTGGTCAGACCTGTGTCCTAGAGGGTAGGGAGAGCAGAGCAGTCTGGGCTCAAGGGCTCCCTGGAAAGAATGAAATTTTCACTGACAAGTTATCTCCCAGGCTTCTGGGACAAGGGAATGTATGATGTCACTCTGAGCTCTGCAAAGAGGGCATCCATGTGCCTCCCAGGTCCCTCCCCATATTGCTCATTCCACCCCAGAGACTCAGCATGGCCAGCATGGTCTGTTGAAGGCAGGGAGGGTCTGAGTCAAGACTGGGGACCTTCTGAGCCCTTTCCACTTCCTCTACTGGGTCCAGGCAACCTGATCTGGGCATCCTTACCTCTGGGGCTCCGAAGGGGTGACTGGCTTGGTCAGCTGAGTAGCCCGACTCCTGGACACAAGCTCAGAACTTTTGACCCCAGCCTGGAGCTTTGAGACAGACACTGAGGTTGCCTACCCAAACTTCACTCTTGTCTCCCAGAGGGTCCAGGGCCCTTGAGACATGTATGTGGCTCCTGGGGGCGGGGGTGGTGTGGGGGACTTGTGTGGGAGATAGAACAAATAAGTGGAATCATTTGGTTATCATGACTTCAGCTGTGATGGCTTATTCATTTAGGCCTCAGTTCAGTTCAGTCACTCAGTCATGTCCGACTCTTTGTGACCTCATGGACTGCAGCACACCAGGATTTTCTGTCCATCACCAACTCTTGGAGCTTACTCAAACTCATGTCCATCGAGTCAGTGATGCCATCAAACCATCTCATCCTGTCGTCCCCTTCTCCTCCCGCCTTCAATCTTTCCCAGCATTAGGGTCTTTTCCAATGAATCAGTTCTTTACATCAGGTGGCCAAAGTATTGGAGTTTCAGCTTCAGCATCAGTCCTTCCAATGAATATTCAGGACTGAGTTCCTTTAGGATAGAGTGGTTGGATCTCCTTGCAGTCCAAGGGACTCTCAAGAGTTTTCTGCAACACCACAGTTCAAAAGCATCAATTCTTTGGTGCTCATCTTTATTTATGGTCCAACTCTCACATCCATACATGACTACTGGAAAAACCATAGCTTTGACTAGATGGACCGTTGCTGGCAAAGTAATGTCTCTGCTTTTTAATACGCTGTCTAGGTTGATCATAGCTTTCCTTTCAAGGAGCAAGGGTCTTCTAATTTCATGGATGCAGTCATCATCTACAGTGATTTTGGAGCCCCCCCAAATAAAGTCTCTCACTGTTTTCATTATTTCTGCACTTATTTTCCATGAAGTGATGAGACGAGATGCCATGATCTTTGTTTTCTGAATGTTGAGTTTTAAGCCAACTTTTTCACTCTCTTCTTTCACGTTCATCAAGAGACTCTTTAGTTCTTTGCTTTCTGCCATAAGGGTGATGTCATCTACATCTGAGGTTATTGATATTTCTCCCTGCAATCTTGATTCCAGCTTGTGCTTCATTCAGCCCAGCATTTCACATGATATAGTCTGCATTTAAGTTAAATAAGCAGGGTGACAATATACAGCTTTGGCATACTCCTTTCCCAAGTTGGAACCAGTCTGTTGTTCCATGTCCAGTTCTGACTGTTGCTTCCTGATCTGCATACAGATTTCTCAGGAGGCAGGTCAGGTGGTCTGGTATTCCCATCTCTTTAAGAATTAGTCACAGTTTGCTGTGATCCGCACAGTCAACGGTTTTGGCATAATCAATAAGCAGATTTGGGGGGGGGACTTTCTTGTTCTTTTGATGATCCAACAGATATTGGCAATTTGATCTCTGGTTCCTCTGCCTTTTCTAAACCCAGCTGAACATCTGGAAGTTCACAGTTCATGTACTGTTTAAGCCTGGCTTGGAGAATTTTGAGCATGACTTTACTAGAGTTTGAGATGAGTGCAATTGTGCGGTTGTTTGAACATTCTTTGGCATTGCCCTTCTTTAGGATTGGAATGAAAACTGACCTTTTCCAGTCCTGTGGCCACTGCTGAGTTTTCCAAATTTGCTGGCATGTTGAGTGCAACATTTCCACAGCATCATCTTTTAGGATTTGAAATAGCTCAACTGGAATTCCATCACCTCTACTAGCTTTGTTCATAGTGATGCTTCCTAAGGCCCATTTGACTTCGCATTCCAGAATGTCTGGCTCTAGGTGAGTGATCACACCATTGTGCTTATCTGGGTTGTGAAGATCTTTTTTGTACAGTTCTTCTGTGTATTCTTGCCACTTCTTCTTAATATCTTCTGCTGCTGTTACGTTCATACCATTTCTGTCCTTTATTGTGCCCATCTGTGCTGGAAATGTTCCCTTGGTATCTCTAATTTTCTTGAAGAGATCTCTAGTCTCCCATTATATTGTTTTCCTCTATTTCTTTGCATTGATCACTGAGGAAGGCTTTCTTATCTCTCTTGTTATTCTTTGGAACTCTGCATTCAAATGGGTGTATCTTTCCTTTTCTCCTTTGCCTTTCACTTCTCTTCTTTTCACAGCTATTCGTAAGGCCTCCTCAGACAACCATTTTGCTTTTTTGCATTTCTTTTTCTTGGGATGGTCTTGATCACTGCCTCCTGTACAATGTCTCGAACCTCTGTCCATGGTTCTTCAGGCACTCTGCCTATCAGATCTAATACCTTGAATCTATTTGTCACTTCCACTGTATAATCATAATGGATTTGATTTAGGTCGTACCTGAATGGTCTAGTGGTTTTCCCTACTTCTTTCAATTTAAGTTTGAATTTTCAATAAGGAGTTCATAATCTGAGCCACAGTCAGCTCCCAGTCTTGTTTTTGCTGACTGTATAGAGCTTCTCCATCTTTGGCTGCAAAGAATATAATCAGTCTGATTTTGGTATTGACCATCTGGTGATGTCCATGTGTAGAGTCTTCTCTTGTGTTGTTGGAAGAGGGTGTTTGCCGTGACCAGTGCATCCTCTCGACAAAACTTTGTTAGCCTTTGCCCTGCTTCATTTTGTACTCCAAGGCCAATTTTGCCTGTTACTCCAGGTATCACTTGACTTCCTACTTTTGCATTCCAGTCCCCTATAATGAAAAGGACATCTTTTATCAGTGTTAGTTCTAAAAGATCTTGTATGTCTTCATAGAAATGTTCAGCTTCAACTTCAGCATTACGGGTTGGGGCACGGACTTGGATTACTGTGATAGTGAATGGTTTGCCTTGGAAATGAACAGAGATCTTTCTGTCGCTTTTGAGATTGCATCCAACTACTGCATTTCAAACTCATTTAGGCCTTACCTCACTCCACAAGGAAGGTGGAAGGCTCTGTGGTTGTTATTACTGTTGAGAGTCACCTGGACCCCTTTTTACTGAAACGTGGTTGTTGTATGATGTTGTATTAGTGTTATGGGCCCAAGGGCCTGGAGTACCAGCACTGAGTCCCACGAGGTCCTGCTTCCCCCTGCCACAGCCTGGGACACCCACAGGGCTGCAGGCTCGACCTTTTAGTCCAGCTCTGCCCCCTCTTGTTCTGTGAAGGTAGGTGAAAGGAGAGACTCTATCAGCTGGAGGGCAATGCGGGGCTGAGCGCGGCCCAGGTCAGAGTGAGGCTGGAGTAGCTTTGCCAAGGCAGCTCCTTTCCTTCTGTTGTAGCCACACGTTCCAGGAAACAAACTCACTCAGAAAGACAATGCAGATAGTGAAAAGCAGTTTATTACACCAGCGGGCCCAAGGCAGAGTCTGCTCTTAGCCAAGGACCCCGACCAGCATTTGTGAAAATCTTTTATACCCGATGTGTACGTGTCTGAACCCACCATTCCAAATTCCTTGAGACTTACATAAACAAAGGAAGGGTATCCCAATAATCCCATCATTCACGTGTTATGTGTTCCAACAGTTAAACAATTGGCCAATAATCAATAAGCCCAAGGTTACACTCCAACTGGTACAGAAAAATTTATGGCCAATAAATAAATCACCCAAAGGCAGGGGTGATTAATGTATGTTTTCTCTTAGGTGATGAGTAACCTGCATATGATCTTCAAGGTTCCCCTGTCCAGAGGGGGTCTTATCCTTCTGTTGTCGTTTCCATAGACACTAAACACAGAGTTCAGAGTCCATTGGAGAGGTGGCTGAGTATGATCAGCATGAACAGGCCTAAGATGGAGTCCAGGCCCTATGAATTCCTTCTTCACTGCCAACTGTTGAAGTGGGCTCTCTGGTGCTCGGGGAAAGGGCACATGGTCCTTCCAGTGGACAAGGCTGGCACTGTTCTGTGGGTTTGACTTTTGGCTCCAGAAGCAGAGGAGAGGGACCTGCAGGGACAGGAAGCATACCCCCACCTGAGACCCCCCACGTGCTTTAGACCCCGGAGTGGGCATTCCTAACTATTCCTTTCTCCACATGTCTCTCCTGTCCTCACCGGGGCTATGGCCCAGGAGCCCAAAGAGCGTGTCTGCCACCATCGCCGATAGCCTGTGTCTGGGGGTCAGTGGGTTGAGCTGATGGTTACATTGAGGCTGTGACCACCTAGTGGGAGGTGAGACAAACTGGGGGTGACCCCAGAACTCTCAAGGGTGGCCTGGTGGCTTGCTCCCAGCTGGCTGCCCCTATGAAGGTGACACTAGCCGTCTGGGGTCAAGGACCTGACTCTGTATCCAGTCTATGGTTCATCCCTCACATCTTCAGGGAGTCTCCCTCCATCCAGCATCCACTCAAGACCGGTTTATGTCTCAGACGTACTGCCCAGTGTCCTTCTCCAAGGAGAACAAGCCCCCCTAACTGCCCCTTGCCATCTCAGAGTGTCTTGTCTGTGTAAACCAGGTTTCCAATTGGGCCAGATTCAGGGGCTCTTGGAGGAGACCCCCAGCCTAAACCCCAGCCCCACAGCCAGGAGACCAGGCTCCATTCTCCACTCACCCCGTGTTTTAGAGCTTTCCCTAGAAATCCCATCTCCCTCTCTAACCAGATGGCGGTATGCTAGGTAAAATCCCTTAAAGTTCTCTTGTAAGTGGATTTCACATCAACGAAGCCGGTCTTGTAACGTCCTTGGGAGGGTTAAAGTTAGGAGGTGCAATAACCCGTCACTGTGCTAATGGACATCACAGCTCCCAACAGAGCCCGGTGCAGGCGGGTGAGCAGGAAGTGTTAGCTGAATGGGAAAATGAATGAGTGAGTGAATGAATAAAGAAACAGCCCCACCTGCCAGAAGGGAGGGCCCTGGAGAGGGGTCACCTGCACACTGGGCAGGAGCAGGACTGTCCCAAGGTCCCAGGTGCTAAAGTTCTTGGACCGTTTTTGTCGACACACCAAGTTGTTATCCATGTTCTGCCTCAACAGTTTTTGAAACCTTCCCAGACCTGACTCTCCTTTGTGGAGTGGATGACAGCGAGACATACACCTAACTGGCACAGCTCCTAACAGCCCACTGACAGGGCGTGGACAGCTCTGTGATCAGCCACCTCTGTGCTTCTTGTTGCCCTAGTTGCCGTGAGGGCCCGGAGCTCACGGGGTAAGGCCTTTCCAAGATTCTCACCCCTAGACTCTCCTGTGGTCACTCGGCTGCAGAGACCGGTCACCCTTGGCCTCCTAGCTGGCCGGCACGTCGGTCACTCCAGTGAACACGGAGGCGGACCCACAGCCCCAGGATGCCCTGTGCTTCTGGCGTTTTCTGCCAGAGGCTCAGCCCCGCCAGCTGGGCTGAATAGACCCAGAACGAACCGGTACCAAGTGGCTGTTCCAGTGCTGCTGGCCCTGCAATGGCCCCGGATGCCCGGTTTCGTGAATGAATGAGAGAGAGCCCCGTCTTGGCCAACAGCCAACAGAACCCTCTTCCCTCTGAGCATTTTCTTCCACAAACAAGCTTTTACTTTTAAAAATTTCTTTCACTTGAAAGCAGTGCCCGCCCCCGTTTCCTTGCCCCCCACATTTGTTCACTCGCTTTGACCTTCTGCCAAAACTCTGTTTCTTGAGGCTCAGCTGCCCACCTGCCTGGATCACAGTGTCAGTTGCGGGGCGTCCTCAGCGTTCAAACCCCCCAAGGTCACAGGGAACAGAGGCTGGACTGTCTCCTTTCTCTTTTTAGGGTTTTGTTGCAGGTTCCTTAGGGCTTCCGCTGGCGTAATTACCGCCGTTTCCTTCCCAGAGCTGCCCACCTCCCTCTGTTTTGCTAAAAACTCCGTCGATCTTCCGAGATTTCTTTCCTGGTTAAAGTTCTGGCCTGTCTGCCTGCACCTCAGTCTCGTGGATTCTGCTTCAGGGTGTTTTACAGAGCAAGCTTGCACAGTGATTGTTCTGCTCTCCACTTTTTTGTGGAGGGGAGGTGACACAGGACAACTGAGTGGAGCTCAGGGCCCCTCCCCAGGCCCGTGGGCTCGGCCGTGCCTGCCACCCGCCTGCGGCTCCTCTTGTGAAACTTACCTGTGGTGACTTAGTACACACGGCATACTTTCCTCTCCTCCCACACACCTTGCACCCCACTAATGAGGCCCCTTCCCAGGCCGTGAGAGACCCAGGCCTTGGGGCTGCCTCACCTGGGCCCCTCCCTCACCGGTGGCCCAGGCAGGTGCTTTATACCAAGTTCAGGTTGTGATC
Source organism: Bos mutus (assembly GCF_027580195.1). Taxonomy (NCBI): domain Eukaryota; kingdom Metazoa; phylum Chordata; class Mammalia; order Artiodactyla; family Bovidae; genus Bos; species Bos mutus. Next base: position 62,186,494 of record NC_091627.1, read on the forward strand.
ATCGAGCCCTTGATTAAAGCCAATGTTGATTAGGACTCAGATCAGGATGGAAAATCAACCCCCCTCCCCAAGTTGTGGGGGTCATAGCTGAGCTGCAGATTCTGTGGGCATAAAGGGAAGCCTGTCCCCCAATGGCTATGGCCACCAGGCTCTTGGTCCCCCGCATGTGACCAGGAACTCATTTTCCCTGGATGAGGAGGCGTGTTTGACCCACATCCAGGGGGTAAGAGATGGATAACCTCTGAGCACCCCTGATGCTGCCCTTGGGAAATACATTTCCTGCTGACCAGCTGTCAGGCCTGCCCTTGATCTAACCTTGAGGACGGTGCTGACTCCCACAGGTGGTCACTCATCGACCATGACCTTTCTTGAGAGGCAGCAGCTCCCCTGGATGGAGTGCTGTGGCCTCAGCTGGCTGTGGACGGACACGTCCATGTCAGTTTTAATCCATCCTCACTCGCTTCTGTGAGCTGGGAGCCTAGACTCTCCCTGCAGAACAGAGCCTTGGCGATGACCTGGACACCATGGTCCCCACCTCCAGTCTGGACCAGCCCTTGAAGGGTGAACCCGTGGCACTTTCTTCCTGTCCCCACTCAGTTTCCCCCCTTCTCTGGAGGGTGTAAACGCTGGGGACAAGGAGACAGAAGCTGGAACCTGGGATGCTGGGGGGCCAAACTGAGGGTCTGCAGGGGGAGGGGTGAGGCCAGAGAGCCAGTAGATGGGGGGTACCAGTGGAGCAAAGGTGAGTCCTCCTGCCCCCACATTCCTTCTCTGGCCACTCTCTATATATTGCATGGATCTGGACTCAGGCCAGATGCTCCCAGACATGTCCCCAGTAGCTTGGTCCAAGCTTCAGGGTCTGGGATGAACCGATGGCGTGGTAAGCAATTGTGGAGATGTCTGGGCTTGGGTGTGGCCTCTGCTCCACACAGAACTTCTTGTTAACAGTCAGTAAATGGTGATGGCTAATGATGACCTGGAAGCCCATCCAAGAGGAGAGGGCTTGAAAAGGGCACAGGGAAAATTGCAGAAAAGAGAAGGGGCACATTTAAGCAAGGGGAAAATAGGGCTGGAACACAGGTTAGTCCTGCCCTTTGGTGGAGGCTCTGCCATACTGCCAGCAGTGGAGAGCTGTCCTGGGTTTTTGAGGAGTCACTTTGCTGAAAAACTGCCCTAAATCACATTTTCCAGGGGTCAGCTTGGGTCAACACACATCCAAACTGACCAATAAGTTTAATGCAATTCCTGTTAAAATCCGAGCAAGGTGCTTTGTAGGTACACGTTTACCCCAAAATTTATGTAGAAAGACAGGACCTAGAACAGCTTAAAAAAAAAAAATCATGAAGCACAGAATAAAGTAGGAGAAGCCTCTGTGTCTTACTATCTAGCTCCAGGGACCAAGGGAGGGTGGCCTCAATGTTGCAGGTAGGGGGACCCCTTCCAAGGCCTGAGAGGGGACTCTTGTCTAGTACTCAGAGATACACAAGCTGACAAAGCAAGAGATTTTATTGGGAAAGGGCACCTGGGTGGAGAGCAGCAGGATGAGGGAAACCAGGAGGACTGTTCTGCCACGTGGCTCTCAGTCTCGGGTTTTATGATGATGGGATCAGTCTCTGGATTGTCTTTGGCCAATCCCTCTGACTCAGAGTCTTTTCTGGTGGCGCATACGTTGCTCAGCCAAGATGGATGCCAGCAAGGAGGATTCTGGGAAATGGTCGGACATGTGGTGTCTCCTTTTGACCTTTCCTGAAATCTTCCAGTTGGTGGCTTGTTAATTCCATGTTCCTTACCTGTCATAAAATAACTCACAAAAATGGTTACTATGGTTCCCAGCCAGGGTGGGTGTCAAGCAGTGTACCTACCCTGACATCAGCACAGGGACAGAGGCCAACCCCAGAAAAATAGACCATCACCAGGGTGCCCGGGCAGAAATAAACCTCAACCTAAAACAGCTTACCTCACATTGGAACTTGACTCCATGTGCTGGGTCTTGAACCCAGCCAAAACCTACAGTCTTCCAACTGGGATCACAGACCTGGCTTCAGGACCTAATGAAGCTCAGGTTCTAGATGTCTCATCACAGAGAGAATTCAGTGAGAGACAAAGTGATAGGTAAGAAGTGGATTTATTTAGAGGGAAACACCCTCCACAGTCAGAGTGTGGGCCATCGCAGAGGATGAATACAGCCAATGAATGTGTTATGGTTGGCTTTTATGGACTAGGTAATTTCATAGGCCATAAAACAATAGAATGGTCATAGTAAACACCCTCTTCCAACAACACAAGAGAAAACTCTACGCATGGGCATCACCAATTGGTCAACATCGAAATCAGACTGATTATATTCTTTGCAGCCAAAGATGGAGAAGCTCTATACAGTCAGCAAAAACAAGACTGGGAGCTGACTGTGGCTCAGATTATGAACTCCTTCTTATTGAAAATTCAAACTTAAATTGAAGAAAGTAGGGAAAACCTACTAGACCATTCAGGTATGACCTAAATCAAATCCATTATGATTATACAGTGGAAGTGACAAATAGATTCAAGGGATTAGATCTGATAGGCAGAGTGCCTGAAGAACTATGGACAGAAGTTTGTGACATTGTACAGGAGGCAGTGATCAAGACCATCCCAAGAAAAAGAAATGCAAAAAAGCAAAATGGTTACCTGATAAGGCCTTACAAATAGTTGAGAAAAGAAGAGAAGTGAAAGACAAAGGAGAAAAGGAAAGATACACCCATTTGAATGCAGAGTTCCAAAGATAGCAAGGAGAGATAAGAAAGCCTTCCTCGGCGATCAATGCAAAGAAATAGAGGAAAATTCTATTTTGGGGAGGACGGGGGAAGATTAGAGATCTCTTCAAGAAAATTAGAGATACCAAGGGAACATTTCAAACAAAGATGGGCACAATAAAGGACAGAAATGGTATGGACCTAACAGAAGCAGAAGAGATTAGGAAGAGGTGGCAAGAATACACAGAAGAACTATATGAAAAAGATCTTCATGACCCAGATAACCACAATGGTGTGATCACTCACCTAGAGCCAGACATCCTGGAATGCTAAGTCAAGTGGGCCATAGGAAGCATCACTATAAACAAAGCTAGTGGAGGTGATGGAATTCCAGCTGAGCTATTTCAAATCCTAAAAGATGATGCTGTGAAAGTGCTGCACTCAATATGCCAACAAATTTGGAAAACTCAGCAGTGGGCACAGTACTGGAAAAGGTCAGTTTTCATTCCAATCCAAAAGAAGGGCCATGCCAAAGAATGTTCAAACTACTACACAATTGTACTCATCTCAAACTCTAGTAAAGTCATGCTCAAAATTCTCCAAGCCAGGCTTCAACAGTATGTGAACTGTGAACTTGAACTTGAACATCCAGATATTCAGGCTGGATTTTAAAAAGGCAGAGCAACCAGAGATCAAATTGCCAACATCGTTGGATCATAGAAAAAGCAAGAGAATTCCAGAAAAACTTCTGCTTTATTGATTATGCCAAAGCCTTTGACTGTGTGGATCACAACAAACTGTGGAAAATTCTTCAAGACATGGGAATACCAGACCACCTGACCTGCCTCCTGAGAAATCTGTATGCAGGTCAAGAAGCAACAGTCAGAACCGGACATGGAACAACAGACTGGTTCCAAATTGGGAAAGGAGTATGCCAAAGCTGTATATTGTCACCCTGCCTATTTAACTTAAATACAGACTATATCATGTGAAATGCCGGGCTGGATGAAGCACAAGCTGGAATCAAGATTGCCAGGAGAAACATCAATAACCTCAGAGATGCAAATAACACCACCCTTATGGCAGAAAGTGAAGAACTAAAGAGCCTCTTGATGAAAGTGAAAGAGGAGAGTGAAAAAGTTGGCTTAAAACTCAACATTCAGAAAACAACAATCACAACATCTGGTCCCATCACTTCATGGCAAATAGATGGGGAAGCAATGGCAACAGTGACAGACTTTATTTTTAGGGGCTCCAAAATCATTGCAGATGGTGACTGCAGCCGTGAAATGCTCCTTGGAAGAAAATCTATGACCAACCTAGACAACATATTAAAAAGCAGAGTTGGCAAACAATTGCTTTGCTAACAAAGATCCATCTAGTCAAAGCTGTGGTTTTTCTAGTAGTAATGTATGGATGGTAGAGCTGGACCATAAAGAGAGCTGAGCGCCGAAGAATTGATGCTTTTGAACTGTGGTGTTGCAGAAGACTCTTGAGAGTCCCTTGGACTGCAAGGAGATCCAACCACTCCATCCTAAAGGAACTCAGTCCTGAATATTTATTGGAGGGACTGATACTGAAGCTGAAACTTCAATAGTTTGGCCACCTGATGTGAAGAAGTGACTTACTGGAAAAGACCCTGATGCTGGGCAATATGAAGGCGGGAGGAGAAGGGGACAACAGAGGATGAGATGGTTGGATGGCATCACTGACTCGATGGACATGAATATGAGCAAGGTCCCAGAGCTGGTTATGGACAGGGAACCGGCACGCTGCAGTCCACGGTGTCACAAAGAGTTGGACACAACTGAGAGACTGAACTGAATTGAATTTCATAGGCTAATGAAGGGGAGGATTATTCCAACTATTTTAGGGAAGGGGTAGAGATTTCCAGAATTGTGCTACCACCCACTTTTGGTCTTTTGACAGTGCCTTGGAACTACAATGGCGCCTCTGGGTGTGTCATTTAGCTTGCTAATTGAGGATCAAGGTCTATTAGAAGTTGATTTGTCTGCCTAGGTGAACCCACTTGATTCTAATCAGTTTGTGTTGTGTCCTCGGGCTATGTCATTCTTTCAAAAGTTGTGCCCTGCCCCTTTACTCAGACACAAAAATAGCTCAAGTGCATCACAGGCTTCGATGTAAAGGACAGATTTATGAATTGGACCTCATCGCTATAAAAACCTCGAGCTCCATGAAAGACTCTGTGAGGAGGATCAAGAGGCAGGCTCCAGACAGGGGGATGTTTACAAACCACACATCTGACAAAGGACTAGCATCTGGAATAAAGAACTCTTAAAACTTGAGTCAACAAACAATCCAGCTAGAGAATAAGCAGGAAACAGGAGGGGATATTGAAAGGAAGAGGATAAACAGATGGCAAATAAACACAGGAAAAGAGGTTCAACATCAGCCAACTGTTAGGGAAATGCAAATCAAAACCTCCGTGAGCTAGCACTGCACACCTATCAGAACAGCTAAAAAAAAATAGCAACACCAGGAAATGCTGAAGCCAGATTGCTTACACCTTGCTGGTGGGGTGGAAAATGATAGACACTCTGGAAAACAGTTTAGCACTTTCTTATAAAAGTAGGTATGCAGTTACCACAGGACCCAGCAATGGCACGCTTGGGCATTTATCCTAGAAAAGTGAAAATTTATATTCACATCAAAACCTATATATGAGCTTCATAGCAGCCTTACTTGTAACAGTCAGAAACTGCAAACAATAGATACCCTTCAAAGGGTGAGTGATTCAGGAAAACCTGGAGCATCTGTATCACAGAGTACTATTTTTCAGGACACAAATGAGTGAGCTATTGATACACAAGTGATATCGATACACAACTCCAGGGAACCATGCCGAGAGCAACAGCCAAGCCCAAATATTGTGTACTGTAAACTCTATATAGCATTTTTCACAGGATGAAATCTCAGATCCTATTTATATTGTTACCTGCTAACTTTTATAGTAATCACGTCCTTGCTTTTTTTCTTTACCATCTAACCAAACATTTCTAAACATTAGAGATTTTTTAAAACTTTATTCTGTTGGAATCATACATAGTGTATTACATCATGTTTGTCTATCACACTCAGCAACAATGTGTTTTATAAGACGTATCTAAGGTGTTCCTGGACCTACCGGTCTTTCATTTCATTTACTATGTAATATTCCACTGAATAGTGTACCACAGTTTATGTCTTTCTCTTTCTTCTCTTCATGGACAACTGGCTTGTTTGGCCACCGTAAGAAATGTTTTTGTGGGTGCATGTCAAGAGTTATTCTGGCTCTCAGTAACTCTCTTTAATTGGGCTTCCCTGGTGGCTTAGTTGGGGCTTCCCTGGTGGCTTAGAGGGTAAAATGTCTGCCTGTAATGCAGGAGACCCGGGTTCAATCCCTGGGTTGGGAAGATCCCCTGGAGAAGGAAATGGCAACCCACTCCAGTACTCTTGCCTAGAAAATCCCATGGATGGAGGAGCCTCGTAGGCTACAGTCCATGGGGTCACAAAGAGTCAGACACAACTGAGCAATGGCACAGGTAGCTTAGTGATAAAGAATCTGCCTGCAGGAGTCACAGATTCAGTCCCCGATCTGGGAAGATCCCTCTGAACCTGTGCTCTAGAGCCTGGGAGCCGTAACTACTGAAGCCCACACGCTGCAAGTACTAAACCCTGAGCACCTTAGAGCCCATGCTCTGAAATAAGAGAAGCCAGTGCAATGAGAAGCCTGAGCCTGACAACCAGGAGTAGCCCCGCTTGCCGCAACTAGAGAAAAGCCTGAGCAGAAACGAAGACCCAGAGCAGCCAAAAGTAAAAATAATTAATTTTTAGAAAGATCACCTTCAGGTTTCTAAAGCACTGTACTAACTCATATCCAGTAACAGCTTTAAAAGCTCCAATTTGTCCACATTTCAACAGTTGATGTGGTTTGTCTCTTTCATTTTAGCCATTCTGGTACACGTACAGTGGTATCTCGTTGCAGTTTTAATTTGCATTTTTCTGCTATTAAGGAGGTGAATGTGATGGTTAATTTTGTGTGTCAAATTAGCTCAGTTGTTTGGTCAACTGAGCCTAGATTTTGCTGTGAAGGTGTTTTTCAAATTTAATTAACATTTAAATCAGTGACTTTGAATAAAGCCGATTGCTCTTCATAATGTGGTGGGCCTCATCCAATGAGGAAAAAAGCTGAGGTTTCCAAAGAAGAGGGACTCTTGCCTCCAGACACCTTCAGACTCAAGACTGCAGGTCGAACTGCCCCCTGAGTTTGCCCCCTGCACTCCTGGGGCTGCCAACAACACATCAGCTCTCACCTGCCTTCTTCATTCTAACCATGGCTCTGGGGCAAAGGCAGCTCAGCAGGCCATGCTCGCTGACCTGGAATTCAGTATCTGCTGGACGTTAGCCTCACAAGTCTTGCTGGCGCCCTAAGAAGATTTAAAAATAGCTTATTCAGCTTTTAGAGATGTCCCAGGAGGGAAGATTGATCCAAGCTATCTAATCTACATAAATGTAAATCCTCATGACCATTTTCATAGTGACTCAGGTGGTAAAGAATCTGCCTGGAATGCAGGAGATGCAGGTTTGATCCCTGAGGTGGGAAGATCCCCTAAAGGAGGAAATGGCAACCCATTCCAGTATTCTTGCCTGGGAAATCCCATGGGCAGAGGAGCCTGGTGGGCTACAGTCCATGTGGTTGCCAAGAGTTGGACACAACTGAGTGACTAACACTTTCACTTTCAATGATCATTTTCATAGTCAGCAAATTTGTTTTACTTTTAGAATTCATGACTACGCTACTATTGAATAGTCACATTCTGCTGTGAATTTAATGAACTTTAAAAATGCATTTTATTTCATTGTGTGTAATAATTGCACACATATGTGAAAAATAGTTGTTTACATGTACACAAGTTCTTGAGACACACACAGAATCAGGAACTACTCACAATAATGGCCCTAAATTCTTTAGTCCACATGTTAATACATATTACTGAGTAAAGGAATTCGAGGAAAATGACTCTATTATATAGGTCAACCAACACTTATTAAGCACCTCTTCTTGGCCAGGTCCAGTGAGGGAACCATGGCCCATGTCCAGCTGTGGCTCATGTTCAACCACGTGGGCTCCTGGGCCACACTCATTAGTGGGGTTTTCTCCACACAGAGGAGGTGTCTTTGTGTAACCTGCATGAGGACTAAAAATGGCCCTAGCTAGGAGCTCCACAGATAAACAAGGTGGAGTTTGTCCTCGGAATCTGCAGACCTGAAGACCCACTTCCCACCCAGGGTCGGGTTGGAGCAGGAGCCTTCCTGAGTTAACAAATGACCAGGGATGGCTTACAATTAGTCATTTGTATGTAACTTTGGTTTTCTGAGTTACTCTATGAAATGTATTCACTTAAGAGGCTCTTTCTTTAAATTTTATTTACCTTGTTCATTTGTCTAACCGTTATTATTTTTTTAGAATAGTTAATTCCAGAGTAAACTTCACTACAGTTTACCTTTGAATTGCAGCAAAGTCTCGTGTTTGCATAAGAGCACACAAGTAGAGATGATGATTTCGTGACATGAATGGATTTCATAAGTGCCCAGGCACAGTTACCCAGATATCGCCTGGCCAGGTGCTGGAAGACAGGCATCAAAGGATGGAATGAGTGAGCCCTTGATCTGGTTGGAAGGTTCTCGGGAGACCTAACACCATGTTGCAGTAGCTGGATCTCTTCCCATTGTTACTGCTTCCCTGGGTTTACACTGCAACTATTCTGGGATAACTGAAAGGATGCAGGCAGTCCCAAGCTGCCCTACCATGGAGTGGAGGCAGGAAAGTGTTCGGGTCTCCACGCAGATTGTTGCCTCACCAGCGGGAGGAATCAGAAGGGGTCCTTCCCCAAGTCTAGCTCCAGTAAGGGCACTTCTGATGGAATTTTATATAATGGAAAAAATAGAATTATTTCACCCCTAAGTAAGTTAGTAAGGGGAGAGAAACCATGGGGTTATCTCTTATTATAGTTTAATTAGAATAGAGTTGAAAAAATAAAATTAATGTCGCCAATTTTAAAGCAGAAAACAGTACTTATGAAGCTGTCTTTCTCTGACTCATTCTGTTAAAATAAAATTTTTACAACATCACAGAACTGTAAGGTGGTAGAACCTAAACAAATCTAGGTTTCTTGTTCAGGTCTTCCTCCTTTGAAGTCCCGCTTTGAAGTGCCTGTGGGGAGACGGGTGGGGGCAGGAGGAAAGAAGGTACTTGACTCCTGTCTGTTCAGCTCAGGTTTGGACATTTTTCGTGCAACTCAGTCACCATGTGTGTCCGGGAAGCAAGCCTGTAATGTTTTGATGAAAAGCACCCCAGAGTATTTCTGTCGCATAAGAGGATGGTTTCTTTTGTACAAGCAAGTGACTCTACCAGAGTCTTCATATGGGAAGGACTCGTGTGTTAGGAAAGAGTGGGCGTGCAGGCAGCTCCATGTGAGTTTTACCCGATATGTCCTGCCCCGTGAGCTGTGAGGGCAGGAGAGGGGGGACCCCTGCAGGAATCTGTGATGTACACTGGGTCTAAGGGCAGGGACGGCTGAGGGGCTGGGGGCAAAGGGGCCTACTGACAAACACATGGAAAATCTGAGGGGTTTCCGGGGTCAAGAGGGCAGGGCAGGCCCGGGCGCAGGTGACGTTTGAAGTCTGCGATTAAGACAGAAAAGGCACCAGCTCTACACTTTGTATCCAACAGGAACAACATTTGAAAGCACTGAATCAGTTGATGCTCATTGTTCATCTTCACCATGAGGGCTAAGCCAGGAGCACGGCAACCCCAGGGAGGAAGGGCCTTCATGTCGCAGCTTGGGGCCTGGAAAGAGAGTTTCCCACAAGCAGAGGCAACCAGACTGGGGCTGGGACGTGAGGCCTAGATGTCAAGGTCAAGGTCAAGGTCAGGGTGGGGATGACGTGCCTCTCAGGGGATGGGGCCAAAGCAGAGAGATAGAAAGGCTGTCAAGAGCAGGGAGACTCCCAGAGGGGGGGATGACTCTCCTTCACGTGTGACCCCTCATGAGGTCAGCCTGGATGCCTGAAAGCAGGACCTGCGGGTGTGATTGTCCTTCTGTTCTGTTTCCTTGGCCTGAGGACACAGTTACTTCCAGCTCTGACCACACAGTCACTTCCAGTGAGTCCATTATCTGGAACTAGGAATCTAAGCGTCCTCCTCTCGCCAACCCTCCCACATCAGCAGGCCTGGGGTCCAGGCAGGAGGAGCACAGTTACAGGAAGTGAAGGGCAGGCGTCTTCTGGCCTCAGTCTGCCAGTCTGTGCAGTCATTCATGCCAGAAACCCATGGAGGTTTTGGTTTTGGTGGTTAGATCATGGATGATTTTTGTTTGTTTTTACTTTTTTTAATTTGTTTTGAATTAGGTGAAAATTTTACAAGCATATACAGCTTTTTACTTTCCAAGACAAAAGAAAGCAAAGGGATAGGTTATTTCCACTTGAACTTACAGGAGAAGACAAACATCACCCCCTCCACCCATGGCCCCAGAGCCTGTCTTGACCACAGGCTGTTCTGAGCTGGGGTCTGGGGGTAGCAGCCAGAGTCCAGAAGGTTGATGGGGGGTAGGGAAAAGGAGGCATGCAGCCCCTCGCACCTTCCTGCCTGCGTTGCACCTGCCAAGACCCCACCTGGACCGAGTCAGGCACTAGAGCAGGCAGGGGCCCGCTGGGTGCCCCCTCCTTGGCTCTCCCTGGTCCCACCCACCCAGAGAAGTCCTGCCCCATGATCCCCACAGCCATGCTGGTGCCTGATGGCCTGAGGAGCCACTCAAGGTCAGGATTCAGGCCCTCCGTGACCTCTGACCCCTCCACAGCTCTCCTCGGGGCGAGAGGGGCCTTTTCCTACTGTTGTTGGGGTTCCTGACAACCCCAGAGGGGAAGGGAATACTTGGCCCACCAGATGCTCTGCTCTGCCCCTAGTCACTGCATGGGTCCTGCCTCAGTCACCCCCAGGACTGCTTGGTGTCCCGATTACAGCAGCCACTGAACCAACAGCTCCTTGGTCCAAATCAGGGCCCCTCCCCAACCCCGCAGTCTCGCTGGCCACACACTGTCCATTCTACCCAGCTGGAACCAGGTCCTGGGTGGTGGGAGGGTTCATTGTCACCGTCCCAGTTAGCTGATTCTACCAGCTGAAGTGAAATAGGATTTCCTAGGTCTCGGAGTGTATCTGCATAACTCAGACAAAAAGTAATTTGATAAAACATGTTCTGGATAACCGACTTTTTCCAAGTATTCAGGCTGTTTATTTTATCTGTAAATATAATCTTTGTGGCGGAATGTTTTTTCTCTCTGTTGCTAGATATGATTAATTTATTTACTCTCCAGGGTTTTATCATACCTTTGGCATTAGAATTAGGCACGGACTGTCTCCCAAAAGAGGTGACTTGTGGCATCGTGCAGACATTACATTTAACCATCCTAGGCAATCGTGTGATGCTGTCCTGGAGCCTGGGTTCAGAGCAGCTGTGACCGCACAGAGTCAGGTCTTCGTCTGCGTAACTGGTGGTCAAGCTGCAGCTGGGGCCCTTCTGAGCTGCACACTGACCCACTGGCACCAGGACCACACGTGCTGCCCTCAGGGTCAGGGAACCGAGGGCATTTACCGGCAGCCCCCGGTGTCTGCCCTTTAGAGATCATTCACATTCCTTTTGCACACTTCTTTTAATTATTGTAGAAAGTGAGCCACGCTTTTGAGGACAAGAATCTGCTGCAGCCCCTGCTCCCTTAGTCTGCGTGTGTCTGTGAAACTCCCCGCAGCTGCCTCCCTTCAGCACCCACAACCTGGTCTTCTCCGGTGGGTTCCCCTCCGGGTGGATGGAGAGCAGATCAGGAGCGAGGTCCACCTCACACACAATGCCTTCCTGTGTCCGGACGGTGAGAACAGTGAAGTGGGCTAACGGACCTGAACAACTCCCCCGTTTTCTTTAGAAGAGATTGAATTACCAGGTCGGTGTCACGGTTCTCCTTTTTGGACCATCCACTGTTTCCTGTCTGTCTCCTTTTTAAAGAATCGTCATGTTTAGCATGTGAAATGTGCCCTTTGTGAATAAGATGGAGAAGAAAGAAAAACGTTTTTCCTGAAGGACCCACAAGGCAAGAATTTCAAACAAAGGTGTTTTTAAGTGAAGGTTTCCTAGGAGACTGTGAGCTCATTACGGGATGGGTGGAACCAGGGAGCTAGAGCAGCTCAGGGAGGCCAAGGGCAGAGTCCAGCCAACCTCGGCATCCTGTCTTTCCCTCGGCACCCCCACCACCATCCTCCAGGTTTGCTGAACATGCCTCTGAGAGGGGCACTTGGGTGTATTTTTAGGGTGTTTTCTCCAGAGCAGGGAGCTTATCTGACATTGTCTGACAGCGAGCTTTTCTCTGCTTGTGCTCTTTGGAGCCGCCCTCCCCGCCCCTTGGAGAAGCCCCCATCTTGGGCTAATGTGCAGAGGGACACACGGGATCTGAGAGCAGAGAGGCGACCAAGGCCCTCTTCCTTTGATTTAAGAAGCTCCATGTGATCCGATTAAACTGGTTTTCATATTTATTTCCATCAGTGTCAGGGGACTCTCATTATGCAGGCTCTCAAGGGGCCCCTCGATTCTGAGAAATTGCCTCTCTTCTCTGTCGAGTGTTTATGGGACACGGAAATTTATGGGGGTTTTAAATAAAATCCACGGATCACACTGGCCAGGAAAACCTCCTCAGAACTTCAGCTTTTTCCTTGTTAGAGCTATTCTTCATTTGCTCAGGACTAACAGCAAAATCAAGTGTGTGTGTGTTTGTGTGTGCGTGCGTGTGCCTGTGCACGTGGGCCTGGGTGTCTGTGCAGCTACACACCCCTGTGGCTCCCTGGCCCTTGAAAATGGCTGGTCGAAGCTGAGATATGCTGTAGCCATTAATCACCCACTGGATTTCAAAGACTAAGCATGAAAAAAATTGTAAAATATCTCAGTGGTTTACAATTGCTTACATGTTGCAATAATATTTTGGATACACTGGGTTAAGTAAAATGTAGTATTAAATCATATAATTAAATCATTAAACATAGTATTAAAATCACTTTCCCCTTTTCTCTCTGCTGCATCTCTGGCTCATGTTCTGTTACCTTTAGACAGCACTGCTGTGGGCAGTGCACCCAAGGCCTGAAACCAGGACTGTGAGGGGCTGTGTATCCTATGCTCCCTCTGCAGGCAGTTAATGCTTGACAGTAATGGTCACTTTGGATCTGGTGAGTCTTGTGGACTCAATGTTGTGTGTTAGCAAGATATTTTTACATGTTTTTTTTTTTTTTTTAAAGACAACAGAAATGTTTGTTATGAAGAATTGCTGCACGTTTAGGGCAGGTTCCGGGCACAGAGGAGGGATGACCAGGAACGATCCATGGTACAGCAGGGAAGGGTCCTCTGAGCCCTCCCCACCCTGGGTTTCTGCCGTGTGTCTGGTGTCCCATGCCTTCCCGGCTTCCCCTGCAGGAGGCTGGGCCCCGACTGCAAAGAGAGCCTCCAGCTGTGTGGTTCGGTAGGGTGCCTCACACAGAAGTCTCCAGCAGGTTGCCTGTGACCACCTCTGCTCCCCAGCTCGGTCTACCCCCACTCCACTGTCTGAGCCTGGGGGCTGTGTGCGGGCGGGGCCCCCTCTGCTCCTGACCCAGAGGATGTGGAGGAAGCCACTCCGCTCCTTGTCTGCATCTCTCATCCGCCCTGAGCTGCTGTTCCACCAGCAGCCTTGCGCCCCATCCTGGCTGTTTCCCCAGAAACCCCAGGCTCTGCTTTCTGCTCTAGGTTTAAACCTCTCCCTCCCCCATCAAGGTCCTGAACAAACCCTACATCAGACTGCGTACCCCACCCCTGTTCTCTCCCCAAGGGGGATTTCTCCACTTCCTCACGCCGGCTCAGACCCACTCTGGTCTCCGCAGCCCACAGGAAAGTATGCGGAATGTTTGCTTTAGAATATTGTCTGAACATTTCTTGGCTCAAATCAATATTTGGTACATCAGCCTTAGAAATAATAACCCAAGCGGGAGAAAGATAAGTTATAGGAAAGAATGTGCTTTTCAAATACAAGGAGAAGGCAGCTGGTTGGGTCACCAGGGTCCCTCTGCTTTCATTACAATTGCTCAAGAAACTTCATGTTTGTGATATTTTACATTCTTTTGGGAGGGGAGGTGGTGCAGGGGCAACTGAAGTTTCTGGATTGCTTCTGGAGGGCACAAGAAGGTGGAGACAAACTCCAGGGGGAACTGGCCGAGGCTGGCTCCTGGTTATCGCCCATCATAGCAGGGTCCATAGGACCCCGATGCTGGTCACCGGGTTGGGTCAGCATCCAGTCTAAACCACTTTCAGAGCCATTAGGCACCCCCTCCATCTTTTTAAAAGGTCTGCAGTGCTTGTCAAACAATAAGTGCTTAACAAATGGTAACTGACTGTGTAAATAATTGAAGGAAGGGATGTGTTTATTCACCTCTGTTGGTTCAGCTTTGAAGTTTAATCGCTAACGGTAATCACAATATTGAATCATAATCACTAACATGGGTTTTCTGATGCTCCAGGAATCCTCCCAGTTTCCTGAGAAACGTCAGACAGTCCTTCAACCTTAAGTTTTACCAGCCTCCTCCGTCCATGGGATTTTCCAGGCAAGAAGACTGGAGTGGGTTGCCATTTCCTTCTCCAGGGGATCTTCCCAACCCAGGGACTGAACCCAGGTTTCCCGCATGGCAGGCAGATGCTTTACCGTCTGAGCCACCAGGGAAGCCCTAATAAAAATAAACAGAGATAGCATAATTAATAGAAAGAGGGGGCTGTCTTAGTGCTTTGAGCATGGCTTTGACATATTAAAATATTTATACTTTGGGTAAGTCACCATTTTTATTTCTTGGAGTAAATTTTGAGCATAGTCTGATTTTCTAAAGCAGCAAATTCGTAGTTCTGAGTTTTCTCTGGGGCAAAAATGGCAAAACACAAAATTCCCCAAATGTATTTGAAAGGCATGCCCACACGCTCACCCAGCTTCCTTGTGGTTCGTGCCCTGGGCTGAGCCCCTCCCAGGTGACTTCCGGCTGCACTGACAGGAGGTGGGTCTGGCTGTCACCTGGTCACAGGGCCCGGCTCTCTGGGGAGCCGCCCTGAGCTGTCAGCAGTGGCCCTCCAGCCTCTGGTCTGGCTGGACTGCTCTCCAAGTGAGCAGAGGGCCCCTTGGTGCATATGGTACCTCATTTCATGCTCATCTCAAGCCCCAGAAAACGGAGGGAAACAAGCTCAGCTGGGTTTTCTCAGCCAGAACATGCTGGTGTCTGGGACCCCGCTCCCTCCTCACTGAGGCCCTGATGCCACAGGCACCCACTCCTGGCCCCCATCCCCGAGGGTGCTCTGGCCTGGGTCCCTGGACGTTCTGCCAGAGAAGAACCCCATACAATACAGTCCCCACTCAAGGGCATGTCCACTCAGATGGCTGTGTGGAAACAAAAACAGCCCCTGAGAGCTGCTGTCTGTTTAGAGCCACGTATGAGCTTCCAGAGTGCTGGTGGAAATGTCCGGCAGAGCCCGTCTGTGGGAGGCCAGGTCTGCGAGCCTGCCATGCGAGGAAGCCATGAGGACTCGGCCTGGGCTCTGCTGGGGCCGGCCCCGCACTTCTTGTCCTGGGCACACAGCGTGGTTGTGCTCTCTGACCAGCCAACACACAAAGAGAAGACGGCAGTTCTCCCAGTCTAGGCTCCGGGGAGGGTTGGGCTGCCGGGCAGGCGGGCCTTACAGATCTTCCCGGCCTCAGGCAGCCCTTGGCTCAGAACCTCCATCCTCAGCCTTCCACCTCGCCCGCCACCCTCTGCAAACTCCATGGGCCAGAACCATCCCCACCCTCAAGTAGAAGACCCTCCCAGCCCCCAAAGCCCATTGTTTTCTCCTCTTGCTTTACGTTCTCCACCTGACATTTCAGATGCTTGCTCTCTCCTGTCAAGTGCATGAGGATTTATGTATTCCAGTTACTGCTGGACCCCAGTGTCCAGCTCGGTGCCTGACATACAACATATGCTAAATCCTTTCAGTCATGATTACGTAAGTAAGTATTGCTGGGAGAATCCAGTTGGAAAGCCGGGGCATGTGCTCAGAGCTATTATTGACTCCTGGATTGCACAAACCTGCCATTTTGCTTTGGGGCATCTGAGAGTCCCTGCCCGTGAGGTCAGCCCAGCACCCCACATTTTCTCTGAGTTCTAGGCCCCAACTGGCAGGGGTCTCAGACTCCTTTATTCTCTGGCCCATTGTCATGCATGTGGGCTGTCCCCAGTGGGCCCCTCAGCTACCGCGTCTAGGTTCCTGGCAGGACGACCAGGGCAGGCCCCTCTTCCTTTAGCCCCAGGACTCCCCAAGGTGCTTGCTGAGTCTAGGGTCCTGCTGAGACCACCAGGGCAGGCCCCCTTCCCTAACCCCCAGCCCCCGAGGTCTTTGCTTCCTTTCCTGCCTCTGCTCTTAATTGAGCTGATCTGTTATCAAACTTCAAAAGGCACAAGGCGCCATCCCTTCCTCCTGGGGGGCCTGGGCCTGACTCAGATTTCCCCAGTCTCTGCTTTGCGTCTTTGCTTAATTGAAGTATGATTTGCATAAAGTAAAAACATACAGATCTGAAACTTTGAGCTGGATGAGTTTGGACACATCCCTACACCTGTGTAGCCTCCACTCGGGTCAAGACCCCCCTACCCCCCGCGCCTCCTGTTCATATCAGCAGAGCCCAGTTAGGCTCATTCTAGAATGTCACACCCATGGGGTCTACTGGAGGTGTTCTGAGTTTCAATAGTCCCTTTTATCGCTGAGCAGTGCTCTGTTGTATGTGGGTGCCCCGATTTGTTCATTCACATTGGGGTGATTTCTAGTTTTTGCTGATTATGAATACAGCTGCGATAAACTTTATTATAATTTGAGAGGACAGAGGTCTTCATTTCTGTTGGGTAAATGGGAGAAAAATGGCTGGTTCAGAAATCAAATGACAATGCTGAGCCGTGTTCCCAGGGACTGTGTCATTTCCTGCTTCCCCTGGGAACACGTGACTCCCGGTGTGTCCATCTTCCTGACAGCAGCCACGTCAGTGAGTGTGAAGCCGAATCTCCTGGCGGTTTTAATTTCTGTTTCCATGATGATCCATGGGGCTTCCTAGGTGGCACTAGTGGTAAAGAACCTGCCTGCCAGTGCAGGAAACCTGAAAGATGTGGGTTTGATCACCAGGTCAGGGAGATCCGTTGGAGGAGGGTATGGCAACCCACTCTAGTATTCTTGACTGGGAGACCCCATGGACAGAGGAGCCTGGGGAGCTACAGTCTATGGGATCGCAAAGAGTCAGACACAACTGAGCACTCACACACCATGACCGACTGGACTGAGCATCTTCTCATGTGTGTGGTTTCTTTTGTGAAGTATCTGTTCAAGTCTTTTGCCCATTTATAAGCAGTGGATTGCTTATTGTACTATTTTATTTTTCAGAGGGTGAAATTTGTGTTTTGTTGGGGGTACAACTGACGTGTAACATTGTATCAGGTTTGGGCACCCACAGGATGAGTCAGTGTTTGTAAACACTGGAAGGCTCACTAGTATCCAGTCACCATCCAGATTCTCATCTTCTTATCACTGAGGTGTGGCCAGTTCCCCGGCAGATCCCTGTGTTGCTGACACTTTTCTCTGGTTGTGTCTTTTCCTAAGTGTCCCCTGTCTGCCTCTGTAGCCTTGTCTGCCATACTACACGGCTCCAGGGTTACGTGCGGTGTTCATTTGATCCTTGCTCATTGCCAGGCTGTGGGAGGAGGATCTCTGACCATGCAGCATCCCCACCCTGGCTCTCCAGGAAGCACAGTCATAGCTCTAAGCTCCCAACTTGGGGAACAAAACAGGGTGCTGGGTAAAGGAGCATCTCCTGAGGATCAGGAGATGTGGTAGCCTTCTGTTGTCCCAGCAGCCCAGCCGTCAAGACTGACCCGGGTCCCTCACCTCATCTAATGAGAACCTGATTTTTGAGTACACGCTGTCATAACTGATAAATTCAAAGTAACTTTTAAATCCCAGAATTCATAGTGACTCAGATGACTATGAATGTTCTGCAAAGGAAACAACTCCCATTGTGTCTGGGGGATAGAACTGGAGTTAGTGTTAGTGGTTAATTCACAGTCTCAACTTGTGGGTGTCAAATGCACCCCTCCTGATCCCACAGGTTAAAGTTCGGGGAGTGGTCACGTCCCAGGGACCCTGTTTCCTGAGCCCGCCCCTCCGTCATCAGGGCCCAGGACACCCAGCCCGCTGTCCCCTCACAGAAGGAAGGGCCACGGGGGTCTGGCGCTGGGCCTCCTCCTGCCGCCTTGGAGGACAGGGCAGAGTTCCGCACACAGGCCCTTGGGACCAAGTGATGAGGAAAAGATGGGCTTTAGCTCCTCCTCCCTGGCGCTGACTGACCCCCTCCTCGAGGTGCGAAGCCACCTCCAGGCCCTTTCAACCAGGTGCTGGAGGTGGCGCTCCCCCAGGGTCTCTGGCACCCTCTGCACACGGGTCAGGCATGGTCTTGGCACACCAGTGAACCTGCCCCAGTGTCTGCACCACGTGATCACCACCCAGGGCGACACAAAGGCCCCACAACCCCGCTCAGCTGGAGGCTCTGAACCATTAGGGTTGGGACCGCCATGGCTGGAGAAGGCAGACCCCAGCCATGAGCAGCCCTCAGGCCGTTACCCACACCGCCCTGTCTGGGTGACTAGCTCAGGCCATCCCGGGAGCGGAAGCCTCTGATGGGGCCAGAGGGCTGCGGGGGAGGGTGCTGGCAGCCTCTCGAGTTTGTGGGCCTCAGGGCGACCACCTGTGCAGACGGAGCCCCCCCAGCTCACCACCCACGCTGTCCTGCCTCTCCTCCTCTGCAGCCGCTTCCACCTGCTGGGCTGTGCTGCCCCCACCCCTATGCCAACCGGAGAGCCGCCACCTGCCCTGGGGCTGCCACCTCCCCGATCCGCCCCCAACACTATGCATGTGAGACCTGGAGGTTTTCCAGCTGTACTTGTACATCTCCAGGGGCCAGGGGGGGTGGGAAGCGAGCCACCCACTCCCTGGCTTTTGATCCTGCCTCCAATTACAGGTCGAGCCTCCCAGTGCTTCCTGGCCCCCTCAGCGCCTGCCCTGAACCTGGGTCTTCCTTTCCCTTCCCAGGTGCCCAGGTCTTGTGACACCAGAACGCGGGACCCCCCCCCACACACACCCCAGTCACAGTTGCCCCTCAGGAACACCTCCTTGTGTGCAGGGAGCACTCCCGGGTGATCTTGCCCAACAAGGAGGCAGAAAGTTGGCTGGGGAACAAACGCGCAAATGTTCCTGCCGGCACCTGAGTACACACAGGGGCACGTGTGCCCCACACATGCACTGTAAACCCCTGGCTTGCTGTCTTAAAAGAAGAGGATTTTCTTTCTTATGACAAATCACATCTAGGTAGTGACTTGACTTAGGCAGGCTGGCTGAAAGGAGTAACTGCTATAACTGAAAAGCTAGTTTAGTGTCTTTAACAAATAGAATTTTTTTTCCTCACCAAATACTAAGCTGAGGCTTTGTTTCAGGCATTCAGCAGTAACTGTTAATAGCGATTTTGTTGGTCTCATACTCATGCCCATTGCTATATGGCTACAGATTGGCTGCCCCGACTCCAGCTATCACATCCATTCAAGGTGGGTAGGTTTGGTTTCTAACTGTACCCACTGGGCTCCTAAGAAAAGAGAAACATATGTTCTAAGTGACAAGCATTGTCTCATTTAATCCTATGGTAATTCTATATGTGGGTACTAATGTTATTACCATTTTAAGTCATGAAGAAACTGAAATTTAGAGAGACTATGGGCTGGTAAGTGGCAGAGTTGGAAATGAGTTCCAGCAAACGCAGGGAGATAGTGAAGGACATGGAAGCCTGGCATGCTGCAGTCCTTGGTGTCGCAAAGAGTCGGACACAACTTAGTGACTGAACGGCAGCAACAAACGGCAGAGTGTGGACCAGAGCCCACTTATCTCAGTACAGCCTTTTCCTTCCACACACGGTCGAGTTACGTTTGCTCCTGTGGAAATACAGAGCAAGTATTTCAGAAGCTCTTTAAAAACTAAAATCACCTTGTGGCTGGAGGAAGGAGTGGGAAGCAGGTGAATGAGTGTGGGGCATGACCCGAACCCTGGGTGGAGGGATGGGGCCTCTACCCATGTCTTGACTGGATAGCCCTGTGTCTCCAGCTGGAAGGCATCCTGCACCCTACACCTTCCCCCAGTGATCTCTTGTTTCTGGGAAACAGTCTGTCTACTCAGCCTCATCATCCCAATCTATCCAGCCACAGCTGGAGATGGGAGCTCTTTACAGCAGCAGATGAAGGGACAGCTGGGGCTGGGGGGTCAGTGCTTGGTTAGTTCTCTAAACATTTGTTCAGTCTCTCAGTCATGTCCGACTCTTTGCCACCCCATGGACTACAGCGCCAGGCTTCCCTGTTCTTCACCATCTCCCAGAGCTTGCTCAAACTTAAGTCCATTGATTCGTTGATGCCATCCAACCATCTTGTCCTCTGTTGCCCCCTTCTCCTGCTGCCTTCAATCTTTCACAGCATCAGGGTCTTTTCCAGTGAGTCAGCTCTTCACATCAGGTGGCCAAAGTAATGGAGCTTCAGCTTCAGCATTGGTCCCTCCAATGAATATTCAGGACTGATTTCCTTTAATATTGACTGACTTGATCTTGCAGTCCAAGGGACTCTCAAGAGTCTTCTGCAACACCACAGTTAAAAGCATCAATTCTTTGGTGCTCAACTTTCTCTATGGTCCAACTCTCACATCCATACATGACTACTGGGAAAACCATAG
This sequence comes from Bos mutus, assembly GCF_027580195.1. Taxonomy (NCBI): domain Eukaryota; kingdom Metazoa; phylum Chordata; class Mammalia; order Artiodactyla; family Bovidae; genus Bos; species Bos mutus. The sequence continues at coordinate 62,207,105 of NC_091627.1, forward strand.
TTTTGACTACACGGACCTTTGTCGGCAAAGTAATGTCTCTACTTTTTAATACTGTGTCTAGGTTTGTCATAGCTTTTCTCCCAAAGAGTAAGCGTCTTTTAATTTCATGGCTACAGTCACCATCTGCAGTGATTTTGGAGCCCAAGAAAATAAAGTCTATCACTGTTTGCCCATCTATTTCCCATTAAGTGATGGGACCGGATGTCATGATCTTAGAGGCAGAAATCATGGAAATCTATGACCTCTGGAGTGAGTCCGTTTCCAGCAAAATTCTGGCGTGGACTTTTAAACAGGTTTAAATTGAGCCAAAATCAACTGGCTTTCTCAGCATAGCCATCTGGGGTGTAAAACTTCTGTGGGGGTGCATTTGATGGGTGGATGTACCCAGAGAACCAGGGTTGCTCCCATGGAAGCTCTGTATCGATCCAGTTCTGCTGAACACTTTTAAATCATTAATTTCAGGGAAAACGTAGACAGGATGCTCAGAAATTACCAAGAACACAAACCTGGGAGGGCTAGCTTATGAGCAGGATACAAAGTAAAATTTCAAAAGACTTGAAAGACAGGCGCCTTGGGGCTTAAATAAATTAAAAAGGAATCTGATAGGATTCATGTACTGTCTATGACTTAGGTTCAAAGACTGAGCAGATATGTGCAGGCCCAGGGCTCCTGGTCCCTCGTGAGGTGGAAGGCAGAGGGCAGGGTCAGCCACAGACCACGGAGCAAAGGCGGTTCCCAAAGTCTGACACAGGCGCAGATAGGAGGCATCCCCAGAGGAGTCTGTCCTCTGTCTGTGAGCTGTGGCTAGTCTCCAGTGTTCCAGCTCCTGGTCTGATGGGGTTCTGTATTTACTCTTGCTAGTCACCCTTTCTGGATTGCATATCCACTGGCTTTCTGTAGACCTTTGACTATTTCCAGAGCCCCAACTAAGTCAACCCTGAGTTTTTGCTCCTGTTTTCATGCTTCTGGAATGGATGCTGTGAGCTTTCATCCCCAACCCCTGGTCCACCCATACTGGCCATGTCACTGCAGCCCCAGGTGTCAGGACCAGCTGCAAGTGACCGAGCTGGTGAAGGCCAGACACCTGTGGTCCTTGGCCTGGAAAGGAGTAGGGGCTGCTGGGGGTCAAGTGGCTATTTTAAAATCATGAGGTTCTGACACTGCATGGTTACAAAGAGAAGCACAAGGAGTTGGTGGGAAGTGGTGGAGACCCAGGGCCTCGAGCAGAAGGGAAGTGCTACATGCCCTCAGTTGGGGGGAGAGGGGGCGGTAAGGAGGGCAAGGTTGGGTTCTGCCCTCGAGGGAGCTGCTGTCTGACACTGTGGTTTTTCCTGCCCCCAGCTGCTCTGGGAAAGGCCTGGGTCCTGGGTGTCCCACCCCTGCTCCACTGACCCCGCTCTCTGCCCCGCCTTCCCCCTCGTGATGCTGTGATGGGAGCCTGGCCTGGGAACTGTGGCCAGGACTCCAAGATGAATGAGGAGGTGACTCTGGGATGAGCCTTAAAGGAAGGAGGGTCAGTGGGTGACAAGGGGAGCCCTGCCCCTCTGTCTGGAACCCAGTGTCACCCTTAGGACCTTGGCCACGTCTGGGGATGCTGGGTCATTGTAACTGGCTGCAGGTCGGGGGCAAGAGTGCCCAGGAGGATCCCCAGGTGTTAGCTGCAGAGGCAGGTGTACACGTGGAGAAAGAGTGTGGTCACTGTTGTGTCTCCAGCACCCAGAACAGGAGTCGGTACAAGAGATGCTCTGTGAATGTTGAATAAGTAGGTTCTGGTACATAGACAGCACTTGGTAAATATTCGCAAGTTATTTCTGATGGATTCATGGAATTTCCAAGCCTAAAGCTTTCTGAATGGCCTCTGCCTGTCTCCTGGGTGGTGTGGCCAAGTGGGCAGGTGCTGGACTGGTCTGGACTCGGCTTAGCTACAGGAGCTGTGTGTCTCTGGGCCAGTCCCTTCGCCTCTCTGGGATTTTATTCCCTCAGCCACTAGGTGAAATCAAATTTGCTTTTCTCTTTAATCTGTCAGATTATGGGATGAGCAGATATGATCCTGTGTCAAAATGCTGTCAGCAACAAATACCTTTAAATTACTGCCTTTACGAGATGCCTTCTGCAAGGCGGAAATCTCACTAATGTCACCACAGTGGACACCCACAGCGGTCAGGGGCCTGTTCCCTATAACTCAGAGGGCCCCCTTTAGACAGGCATTTTGAAAGGAGAAGCAGAAGGCCCTTAAGACACATCGCAGGTGTCTCACTCATCAGTGTTTGCATTTAAAATTCAGGCAATATGCTCAGGATAGTGCTAATGAATTTTCTATCTTGAGTAGTTTTTCTCAGACAGACACAAAATAAATTAATCAAAGAAAAACCCAATGGAACAGATGAAAAACACGCAAGGTGGCGACTGTGAGTCCAGGGCCTGGACCTCTAGCTGGCCCCATGGCTGCCTTGAGCTGAGGCCCCTGGTGTTTCATCTGGACATGTGTCACACGGAGGGATCATGTTTCTTCTGAACAAAACATCAAAGGACACGGCCAAGGTGCCAGCACACAGTGATCTGCAAACACGTGCCCAAGGGAGTAGGGGCCCCCTCCCTCAGGGACTGGACCCGTGGAGTGTGGTGCTTACTGGCCGTGAACCTGGCCAATGACAGCTGTGTGAGACTGTGGTAAGACCTGTGACATCAAAACAGGGCAGTGTGCTCATGCCAGAGCCAGGGTCTCAGCCCCACCCTCTGCTCAGTGGGGATTAAACCTGAAACAGCCTTGGAAACGTGGTGAATGTAAATATTACCCGCCTGGCAACACCATTCACATCTTCACTTCTGCTTCTGGGAGTCATGTTCTTTCCTCGAGGCACTAGTTCATTCATTTGTCCAACAGTTATTTATTAGATTCTCACTACTGCTGGGCACAGTCTGACACAACTGAAGCAACTTAGCATGCAAGCTGCTGGACGGTACTCTGAGTCCCCACAATCTTGTGGAAAACCAGACAAGTAACAAGTAAGTGGTGTAACTTCAGAGGGTCATAGTGTTAATATTTTTAAATGTCCATACTGTCTAAAGCAACGTACAGATTCAAGGCCGTCTCTATAAAAATTCCAATGATGTATTTCACTGAAATAGAAAAACAATCCTAAAAGATCAGGAAAGAACTCAAATAGCCAAATGAATCTTGAGAAAGAAGAACAAATCTGGAGGCATCACGCACCATGATTTCAAACTATACTACAAAGCTATCGTAATCAAAAACAGTTCGGTGCTGGCATAAAAATAGACAGATAGATGAATGGAACAGAATGGTGAGCCTGGAAATAAACCCACACATATATGGTCACTTAATCTATGATAAGGAAGGCAAGAATATACAATGGAGAAAGAACAGTCTTGTCAATAAATGGTGTTAGAAATTTGCTACTTGCAAAGAGGTGAAACTGGACATTGTCTGACCTCACAACAAAATTAGCTCAAAATTGATCAAAGTCTTGAACATAAGCCATGAAGCCATAAGACACCTAGAAGGAAACACAGGCAGTAAGGTCCTTGACATCAGTCTTGCTGATGACTTTTTAAATTTAACATCAAAAGAACAGGCAGCAACAAACATAAACAAGTGGGAATACACCCAACTAAAAATCTGCACAGCAAAGGAAACTACCACCAAAATGAAGAGGCAACCTACCTAACTGAAGAAAAAAATACAAATAAACAGGCAGAGTGTCGAGATAGACATTTTTCCAAAGAAGACGTGCAGCCAACAGGCACACGAAAGGAGGTTCAATGTCACAGGGCCTGATCACCAGGGAAATGCAAGTCCAAACCACAGTGAGCTATGACCTCCCAGCCGTCAGGACAGCCATCACCAACAAGACAAGAAATAACAAACGCTGTCGAGGATGCAGAGAAAAGGGAGCCCCCTGCACTTGGCAGGGATGCGACTTAGTGCAGCCACTATGAAAAAATGTATGGAGGTCCCTCCAAAAATTAAAAACAGGACTCCCGTATGATCCAGCATTTCTACTTCTAGGCATTTATCTGAAGAAAACAAAAATACTAACTCGAAAAGATACATGCATCCCCCTCCCCCGCAATGTTCACTGTAGCACTACTTATAATAGTGAGGACATGGAGGCAACCTAAGTGCCCATCAAGGGATAATGAATAAAGAAAATATGGTAGCTGTACATAAAATGCAGGGTTATTCAGCCACGAAAAGGAGGAAGTTCTGCTGTTTGTGACAACTTGGATGGCTCTAAGGATGTTATGCTAAGAGAAATGTCAGGGCCCTTGTGCAGTAGACAGTTGAATCTCACAGCAAAGGTACTGCACACTTATGATCTTGAGAAACATTGAGTTTCACCATTTTTGCACTGGTCTTATGCTCTGGGCAGCTTTAACCCATTGCATAATGGCCGCAAAGCAGAGCTCTGTAGCCCTTCAAAGGTCAAGTTCCTGGTACAGCTGCTTGTCACCTTGCTCCACACGTGAGCTCTGATGGTGGCTTCTTCTGTCACCTCTCAAAGACCGCCCCCCCACCTTGTTCTTCTTCAAAGGAAAAATCTACAGTGAAAGGAATACAAAGAGAAAATGAACCAGCCAGGTGCCAGCATGTCCTTACTTCTCAGGAATTCTACCTTCAAGTTCATGTCAACCAAATTCATACATTAAAAAGATCCAAAAAGTCTCTATTTTGGTGAGAAGGGGAAATTTGGAGACTACAGAATTAAGATTTTCACGTGAAAAAGGCACCTGCCACTCATGCATTTTCTGAAAGCTTCCATGAATCTCTCGGGAAATCAACAGGCTCATGTTCCCGCTGTGGGTGAGGACGCCATCGGTGTGAATGGCCAGATGGAGCCGAACTCCACATCCCTCACCTTCCTGAAGTTTCTACAAACTGGCCCGAGACCACATTGAGGTTGGCCACGGCCCTGCTGTCCCTGTCGGCTTCTAAGAGGCTGCGGCTTCTCATCTCTGTCTCCCGCAGGGGTGAGGGGTGAGGGCTGAGGAGGGTGACCTAGATGTTGTCAGAATCTTGCCAGGGATGTTTAAGATCAGAATGAGCTGAGGCCTGTGAAACCATGAAGATGAACAAAAGAGGGCTTTCCTAAGACTTGAGGACAGGACAAGGGCCCACGGCTTGTCCTCAGAGGGGGACCATTTGGCACAGAAGGACCCTTCTTATGGATTTTGTCAGCTTCTCTATATAGAAGCGAGGTCTCTAAGTGACGAAGAAAGAAGGGACTCTGGTATGAGGAAGCCAGGGCCCAGGGCAGCAGAGACGGCAGCTGCGAGCTGGGTACATCTAGGGCTATGGCAATTCCAGCCCAGTATCATGACGCCTGAACCAGAGCCGGCCCTCCTTGTGCCCACCTGGGGGCTCGTTAAACAGCCAGTCAGGTGAAGCCCTCGAAATAAGAGAATCTGCAAAACAGAGGCAAAGAGAATGCCCTGAATTTTAACCAGGGGAAGAGGTGAGTTTAGGGAATTTCCCCACGTTTCCTGCCAGACAGGAGCTCAGTCTTGCCCTCAGAACCACGATAGTATCTTCCTCACTGAGAGCATCCCTCAGGGGCACCTGGCCACAAGGAATTGACTGCGCATGCGTTGGAGGCGGGGGCAGGGAGGCGGCTGCTCCACCCTGAGCTCTGCCAATGACCGTGGTCGACATCACTTTGATGAAGATGTAAAAGGGCGCACACTGGGCAGTTCATCCGTAGTATTTATGCGGTTGCTAAGCACGACACAACGTTCACAAGATGAAAAGGAAGACATGGAAGCAGATAAGGCGTCCAGCCAAAGCAGGCACCCCAGGAACCACCGCCTCCCCCACCCCCCCGCCGCCCCTCCTCCCAGAGAGGGCCCAGAGAGGCCTGAGGAGAGGCTATGGTGTGGAGCTCCGATTCTGAGGATCAGATTTAATTCAGGACCTTGATGGCTTCTTGAAATGGCATTTGTGTCTAACTGCAGGTCACCAAGGTAAGTGCAGGTGAGCAATGGCTCCCAGGCAGGCAGACAGGAAATCCAGGAGTGAATGGGTTTCCTGCAACCTGTTATGGTTTATGTTGCAGATTTAATTAAATTGCTTCCTTCAAATGCCGCCCACTGCTGATTAATAAAAGTATGTTTTCTATTTACACGAATGTGGATTCTTACCTTCCCATTATACTTTACAGGCAAACAAAGACTTCATAAATGTGGGTGCAAATTATATTTCAGTTCAGTTCAGTTCAGTTCAGTCACTCAGTCGTGTCCCACTCTTTGCGACAATCACAGAGCTCCGGGCTTGCCTGTCCATCACCAACTCCCAGAGTTCACTCACACTCACGTCCATTGAGTCGGTGATGCCATCCAGCCATCTCATCCTCTGTCGTCCCCTTTTCTTCCTGCCCCTGATCCCTCCGAACATCAGAGTCTTTTCCAATGAGTCAACTCTTCGCAAATTATATTTAACTCATATCAATAGATTAGAGATTCGTTTCGGCTAATCCTGATGCAATTAGGTGAACTTAAAAGGATATTGAATCAATTTTCTTTTCCTGAAGACAGTAGTCTTAGAATGAATTAAAAATTTTTCTGTGGTCCTTCTGTTCTCATCATCATAAAAAGAACTTTTGATCTTTAATTCTGCTGCCACATACTCGGAGAATTGAGCAAAGAGTTCCATAGCCCCCCTTTCCTTGGCTCTGTGCTGCAAGTTCTTTACAAAAGGCTCTGAACGTAGTGCCTCTCTGCTCCTGAGGATCCCAGGATGGTCCTTGCACTGTCACCCTTTTCTGTCTCGTTTGCGACAGCCGGCCAGACGGTAGGGTAGGAAGGCAGGACTCTGATGCACAGGGCATTTCTGTACAACAGGCAGAAGGTGGATGATGAATGAAGGCCTATGGATGGTTGTCCTCGTAGAGTGCCTGGAAGCAGGGTTCACCGCTTCCTTCAGGAAGTAGCACCGGCTCTGTGTGGGTGGGTGGTGGACCAGCACGCTGGGAGATACAACAGGGCCTGACTGACCCTGAACGCCTGACATGGGCAGCTGGCATTTGTCGGAGTTCTGGGTGTCCATGTCCCAGTCCTGCGGCCCCGAGAGATGCTTGGGTGCTTGAGGGCTTCTTCCCACGCTGTGTTTAGACCCCGACCCACAGAATAATTCCTGGGACTAAGACTAACTCTGCCAACCCGGCATCAGCAGTGTGTAGAATGTGTGTTGCTAGAATCACAGGCTTGGTGCTGTGGGCACCTGCAGGATAACTGGCTGATAGTGGCCAGTACAGGGTTCCCTCCACCTGTGATCTGCTGGTCAGCATGGGCTGGCGGTCACTGGAAGGCTGGGCGTGGAATGGTCTTGGGAGGCAGCTATCCACGCCTTCCCGTATCAGGTGAGATTAGGAACAGTTCATGCAGGAGGATGGGAGCAGAGGTGTGTGTGTGCTAAGTTGTTGAGTCACGTGTGACTCTGTGCGATCCCATGAGCTGTAGCCTACCAGGCTCCTCTGTCCATGGGATTGTCCCAGCAAGAATACTGGATTGGGTTGCTATGCCCTTCTCTGGGGGAATCGTCCCGATCCAGGGATCAAACCTGTGCCTCTTATGTCTCCTGCATTGGCAGGTTCTTCACCACCAGCATCACCTGGAAAGCCTGGAGCAGAGGTGATGTGTGTCATTAAGGCCCAGTCCTCCAGCTGCAGGGGGCTCTGAACCCCAAGCAAGCCGGGCAGCACCATGCAGGGTGTGGGTCCCACACCATCACCCCTACCACCTGGGATGCTGCCCTCCACATGAGTCAGAAGCAGACCTGCACTGCGTCCACCCACAGAAAACGTGGTGTTTGTTTACTGCAGAAACCATCAGTACCCTAATAAAAGTGTACACGGTGACTCTGTTACTGCTTGAATATTTTCATGCTGAGCTGAGAGACTTCCTGCCTTGCGGGCAGTCCACCCTGTTTCTGAGTTAATAGACCACCAATCCCCATCATGATAGAAATCCTGCCTCCCTCTACCTGCCACATGGTGGCCCATTTTCTACATGTAGATCTGTACTTTCAGAGGTTTATGGGTTGTTTTTTTTTAATTTTTAAAAATTATTTTGATTTATCGATTCATTATTTATTCTTGGCTGTGCTGGGTCTTTGTTGCTGTGCAGGCTTTACTCTAGTTGTGGAGAGTGGGGGCTGCTCTCTAGTTGCTGTGCACGGGCTTCTCACTGCAGTGGCTTCTCTTGTGCTGGAGCACGAGCCAGAGCACAGGCTCAGTAGTTGTGGCCCATGGGCTCAGCTGCTCCTTGGCATGTGGGATCTTCCTGGATCAGGGATCAAACCTGAATCTCCTGCATTGGCAGGCAGATTCTTTACCACTGAGCCACCAGGGAAGTCCTCAAAGGTTTATGTTTTATTGATAACTGGAATACAACTTTATTGTGGGAATTTAACGGCTGGAAATGCTATGACACACCCATTCCACCACTGAATATTTGAATATCAGGATGCAACCATAGCAGGCTCTGACTGACCCAGAGGGAAAGCTCACTGGCTCTGTTCACACTTTCTCCAGCAGCTCAGGGCCCGCCTCTGGAAGGAGGCTGCAAACCCACTGAGCTGGGAGATGCTGTTCTCCCAGGAAAATCGACATTTCCATCATAAGCTCTGACACCTCAATCCTGCCCCTCATCTGGAGGGGGCCTGCATGTCTGCAGCTCTTCACACCAAAGAGCTCCTGGGCCCACTGCTGGGTGAGCAGGGGCAGAGAGGGGCCTGTGTGACTTCTGAGGGGCTACACTGCCCGTGCCCCACTCACTCCAAGGGACTGGTCACCATGGACCACACTGTAGGCCAGGCACGTGGGCCTCGTGGCTGAGCCAGGGAGAGAAGTTGCCCCATTTAGCCCAAGGGACAGATATGTGAGCAAGATAAATGGTGTCCTGGTTTCAAGCCTCTAAGTTCGGGCTGTTTTCCACATGGCACAGACACTGGACCACACGCTGTGATGCCCCAGGACAGCCTACATAGATGGTGAGAGTCCATCCCAGGCCTACCAGGAGGCCTCTTAGCAGAAAACAAATCAAAGTCTGGGTTTCAAGTGTTCCTAGTCCGCGGTCAGCGTCCACACTCATTCCTTGCTGCCTGGGGAAGAGGATGCAGGCACCCCGCATGAGAAGCTGGAGGGACTTCACAGTATCACTGAAGACGGCAGTGTGCACGGAGGCCCGAGGCCTGGCCCCTGGGCTGCAGGAGTGGGTGTGGGGCTGGAGGGGGACATCCTGACGTGGCATCAGTGAGTCTGTCTGAGTCCCCGTTGCTTCTGGGGAACTTCTTGGGGAAGCCTCGTCCCAAGCACACATAAGGCTGTGACCCCATTTTCTCAGAAGGGTCCCCAGTCCCTCCTCCCTCCATGAGTGAGCGGTGTGTCCTGTCCGCAGAGGCACATACAGGCCTTCAACATGCTTTTTACCCAGAAGGTCCACGTGTTTCACCACAGCTCAGATTAGAAAGAGTGCTCGGCAGACCCACACAATCCTAATCTTTCCTCGGAAGGAGGAGAGCATTATCTTACTGAGAAAAGGCTCGATTTTTCTTCTTTGTGAGATTGATTCTTCTACATTAGCACTATGTCTTTCATGAGCATTTCACATTTTTCTAGAAAACACATCAGTATCATTTATAATTGACAGCCTCCCCTGGGGTGATCTAAGACGTACTTCTGCCAAGACATGGATTCAGATATTAAATATTAGTCAATGTCAATTATGCTGTGATTATTCAGGAAGATTTTCTTTATATTCAATTTTCATTCATTTCACCTGTGACTGTAATTTAAACATGGGAGTTTCTTTATCAGGTTAAATGTGTCCCTGTGCTTTAGCTGATGGCACACAGCTTCAAGTATCTTCTGAGATCTGGGGCCAGACTGAAATAAAGTGTTATGTCTCCAGATTGCAGGAGAATCTATTATAATTCTTTTGAAGGCTGTGAACAAAACACAGGCAATGGCAGGATTATTTTTAATCCCCGAAAGCACTTGCAATATTTCTGTCCCAGTGCTATGGAAACTGCTGGCAGGGAGAAGCCCCGCCCGCAAGCCGTGGTCCTTCCTGCAGAGCGGAGGCAATTCTGACTTGTTTATTTAACTGAATGGCCTGCTCCGTCAGTTTGAGCAAATTCACATTCAGATAATCACTCAAGGCCCTACTGGATCGAATTGAGGGAAGCCCAGAGTCTGTTTGGCCTTCTCTCTGTGTCACCCACGAATCCCCAACCCGAGGGGCAGGCTCCCTTTCCACGGCAGTCACCTGGCAGGACCCAGCCTGCCTGGGTTCTGGCGTCACCCTCTCTTACACCTGGCACAGTGGGGAAGACCCTGAGATATTCTAAGGCCAGTCCCTGCCCACAGCCACCTTCAGGCAGCGAGGTTCCCGGGGGCACCTCCTGGAATCATCCAGATACTCGGGCCGTGGTCCCCAGATGTTAGGCCGGCCATGGAGGGGCAGTCTTCTAGCCTCAGCCACGTGCTCACTGGGTCAGCTATCCATGAGCACCAAGACCTGAGCCTCAGACCAATCCTACCGCTTCTTGCAGGGTGACCTCTCTGTCCACCAGCCTTCAGTCTGAAAGTATCCTGACGAGGGGTTGAGAGGACTGGAAACCAACTCAGCCTTTCGTTCGATGTTCCCAGAGATTTGGGGGAAGCGGCTCCTGTCGGGTTAGAGTCGCCCCAGCAGTGACAGCTCCCTCTCACCGGCCTGTAGCTCAGGTGTCTCTTCCCCGCAGAGACGCCCCAGCCTCCCTCCATGGCCCTCGGGGTGGCTCCTCTGCTTTAAGCAACTCACATTCTGTCCAGCCAGGTGTCCAGGTGTCCCAGGGTAAGGAAGCAAATGTGGGCTTCTGCAAAGCAAGGATGCATCCTGACCTTGGACTAATGATATTTACATCGAAACTATGTGGAACCACTGCCTCAGACATAAATGCCAGCACATGTCCTGTGAGCCCAAGACGGATGCTCTGTCATCCCCTCTGCATCATTTGAGAAGCACTCCTCACACCTGTAAGCATTTTGCCACCTGCAGATGCACCATGTCGCAGTGACTGAGAGTCCCCCTTGCCACAGGCTCCCTGGCCTCATCCTCATCTTCTGAGCAGAAGGCAGGAAGGTTCTTCCCTTCCAGATCCAAGGAAGGAACGCAGCTTCCTCTTCTCACCCGCAGTCTCATCCATCACCTCCAGGAAAATCTCTCCCAGACCTGCACGCCAGGCTCCGATTTCCCTCCAGAGTTCTGTTCACATCACTGTGCCTCCGGGGCTGCCAGTACTTCAGACTCGTGCCCAAAATAAGACCTGCTGTCTGGCCTCTTATCTCAGCCCCTGTGCTCTGCTGAGGGTCTTGATGGAGCCTACTGCCCCTTCCCTCGTTCCTCCCTGTCCAGCAGAGGTGTTTCTTTCCTCTGGTGTGCACAGCACCTGCTTGCTTGTGGGGAGGGTGCGAGCTTCAGGACGTGCAGAAGCATGGATTCAGGAAAGGGAAACAGAGCCTCTGTGCTGCATGGGGGAGAGGATAAGGTCAAGGGAGGAGCAGGTATCCAGGGAAATGGAAGGGAAGGGGCTGAGGGTTACAGGCTGCCTACCCTTCACCTGGCATTCAGCACTTGCTTTGGTTTCAGTTTCCCCAGAAGCAGGTCCTCAGGGCAGGTCTGGGGGCATGTGGCTTATTTGGGAGGGGAGCCCAGGAAGCTATAGCAGAAGGATACAAACAGAGTAGTCAGCCAATAAAGAGTTCCCTGGCCAGTAAAGCTCCATGCCTCTGGGCACTCAGGCACCATACAGTGTCATCTCTCCCAGGACCAAGGGAACTGTCCTGCTATCCAAGATCATGCCTGGCATTTACAGCCTCTGCCTCTGCCCAGCGCAGAGAGCCCGGTTCTGGGCTTGCACCGGGTGTTGTGGGGAGAGTGACCTCGGGACCTGGCAGCCCCCACCACACCTGCACTGTGTTTCTGGGGGCCCCATCAAGCAGTAAGGCAGGTGGTCTTGCCTCAGTAGCAATGGACAGCCGTGAAGAACCCGGGCAACCTGCATGGAATGTGAGCTGGCTGTGGAGGAGGGGGCACCAGGAACAGTGTGACTGTGTGGCTCCCCAGGCTTCCTGGGGTCAGCCTGGCTCACATCTGCATCCCCTGCCCTGCTCACCAGCAGGGGCCCAGCCTCCTCAGGCCCCTCTGCTCTCTCCCTGCCCCTCCATGGCCCTGTCTCAGGGCTCCCAGGCGCTGCTTCTCCCCACTGCCCATGGCACCGGGTGCCCATGGCTCTGCTATCCCTCGCCATCCACTGCATGGGGCTCCTGGCTGCCCACAACCTGATAAACCTCAGTGCTTGCCTTATTCATGAGCTTGAGAAGCTGGCTACATATGAAACTGACTCTGAATTTCCACCCTTTGGATGCAGGTTCTGACTCTTCCACTGAGCAGCTGTGTGACCTTCGGTGACTCACTTGTCCTCTCTGTGCCCAGGTTTCCTCCCCTGCAAAGTAGAGGCCTCCTGTTAACTCACCTTGTGGGGAGTGTGGAGGCTGTTGCTGTATTTCCAACTGCTTCCGGCTCATCCTTCTTGCAGGCCACAGTCCTCCACCCTGGAGCCCCTGTTGAGGCTTTTTTATTTTTACAGTGTGATGAAATATACCAGCTCACCCATTTTAGGTGTTCAATGGCATTAAGTACATGTCTGCTGTCATCATGCTATCTCTCCTGAGTCAGATTCCTCCTTGTCCCAAGAGACTACATTCAGGGCTGCCCTCCAAGCCTTCCCAAGACCCATGCATCCTCAGGCTGGCTGGTCACCAAGCCTGACATCTCCTGCTCCACCATCAGCCTGTGCTGTACTTGCATACCCATTGTACCCTGTTCTCCTGCCAATCAGGTGTCTTCTCTGCTCCTCACATTGTACCTTTGACCTTGCAGATGCCCTGCCCCGGGGTCCTCTCGCCTCCTTCATGAGGCTGAAGGCCTCCTCCTTGAAGCCCTCTAGGCTGCCCTTCATAGCGACATTTCAGTGCTGACAGGAAGTTCTGAGGATGTGCTGTGAACTTTCTCTTGCTGACTCTCTGGGGCCGGGGCTGTGCCCTACATGATGAATGCATGCTCAGGTACATGGACTGAGCGTCCATGTACCTGAGCTCAGTCAGACTGAGCGTATGACTCAGGATTGGCTGCCCAGTTGGTGCTGGTGGTAAAGAACCTACTTCACACTGTAGGATACATAAGAGACGCTGATCCAATCCTTGGGTCTAGAGGATCTCCAGGAGAAGGGAATGGCAACCAGTATTCTTGCCTGGAGAATCCCATGGACAGAGGAGCCTAGTGGTCTACATACAGTCCATGGGGTCACAAAGCGTCAGAGGTGACTGAAGCGACTTGGCATGCATGGATATGCATACGATTCTGGACACCCCAAACTAAGATGCTAAGATGTGCATTCAAATCACCACAAGACAATGACTTGGAGACCATTTTCCCATTAATTTCACAAATGTTTATTGAACAACTACTATGTGCCTGGGGTTTCCCTAGGCACTGGGGATTCCAGTGTAAAAATACGTGGCTTGTAGGGAGCTTGTATCACAGTGGACTGAGATCTTTTCTATGCATTCGGTTCTGGAGACACGAAGATTTAAAAAATCCAGCTGCAATGATTTCATAAGCATAAGCTTCATTTTCCTTGCATGCAAAAATGAGGTTAAAATAGTTATCTCATAGGGCCGTTTAGAGGATTAAATAAAAAGATGAACATTTTTGGCATTGAGGCCTCAACAGATATTATTTTTTCCCTGAAAAGTCTAAAAAGCCACACATAGCTTCACAAACCTCAAGACAGCCTGACCAGCAGTCAGGCCCTCGCGCCTTTCTTCGGTAGCCCAGTCTTGGGCTGTGCAGGTCCGCGGGCCAGCCCTGGACCAGGCTATGTCGGCCTCGGCGGGGCCCAGAGCGGCCACGAGGGGGCAGCGCTCGGCAGGGAATCTGCGCCACCGGCCGCGGCCCCGCGGCCCCCGGGCCTCCGTGCGCTCTTGCGTCGCTCTGACGCGCCCGAAGGCGGGCGCCGGGAAGGAGACCGCGACTCCCCTCATCTGCGCCTCCGGAGGAGGGATCGAGCGCGTTCCCAAGGCGGCCCGCGAAAGACTGGGGTCCGGCGGGCAGCGGCGCAGTCTCGGACCCGCGTCGCCGGGAGGACCCCAGCGTCCTCCCCCCTCCGCCTCGCCCGGCGCCCCGCGCGCCCACCCTGCTCTGGGGCTGTCACTTCCGCGCGCCGCCGGGCAGGGGACCGGCCGTCGTCGAGGAGGATGCCCGGGTGCTGGCTGCGTCCCCAGGCTGCTGGCCGGCGCTGCCCAAGGAGGCGGTCGGGATAGCGCCGCCCAAACTTTCCTTCGCTGCAGCGTCAGGCGGAAACATCCCGCTCAGAGGCTCACGGAGAGCTCAGGAGGCTCTGTCGCCAGAGGGGACAGGCCCGGGCCTGCGCTGCGGAGCGCCCTGGAGTTCCTGGGGGCGCTGAAGGCGCCTTAAGAACAGGACTGGTGTCCGGCCTGCGCCCAGGCGGGGCAGGTCCAGGGCGCGGCTGCCCCTTCCCGGCGCCCCGCAGTGACCGTGACCTCCGCGCGCTCCCCGCGCACGTGCTCGCGGCCGAGGACGAGGAGGGGTCTGGCTGCACCCGCTGGGCAGAGGCTCGCGGGGAGGCCCAGGGCTCACCGGGGCGGTGCGGGGGAGCGCGCACGCCGCGCCCCCGCCTCCCCCGGGATCGGACTGGCGGCTGAAAGCTCAGAGCCGCCGGGTGTCTTGCCCGCCCGGCGGCGCCGCTGGAACCCGTGCCGGCCGGACTCGCAGAGAAGAGACAGGTGTAGTCCGCATCTGCGGGCGCTGCGCTCCGAAGCACTGGGTGGGCTCGGCGGTCCGGAGGGGGCTTGCGGGACTCGGAGCTCCGGTCCCGGCCGCGCAGGCCGATTGGCACCCCTTGGCGCTGCCACCCTCAGGGAAGGAAGTCGCGGTGTAGCCCGGTCCCCAAGCGGTCGTCCAGACGCGACCCTGGCGCCCACTGCCTTCGGCGGCGCCCGCAACGGCCCCGGGACCTAGAGGTGCGCGCGGTCGCCGCCGGCGCCGCCCCCATGCTGCTCGGAGCGCCCAGGCTGTGCGCATCCCGGGCGGCCGCCGCGGCGCAGAGAGAAGACGACGGCGACAGGCTGGGCGGGGACATGGACGAGTCGTCGCTGCTGGACCTGCTGGAGTGCTCCGTGTGCCTGGAACGCCTGGACACGACGGCCAAGGTGCTGCCCTGCCAGCACACCTTCTGCCGCCGTTGTCTGGAGAGCATCGTGAGCTCGCGTCGCGAGCTGCGCTGCCCCGAGTGCCGCATCCTGGTGGGCTGCGGCGTGGACGAGCTGCCGGCCAACATCCTGCTGGTGCGCCTGCTGGACGGCATCCGCCAGCGGCCCCGCGCCGGCGCCAGCCCCGGCAGCAGTCCGCCCGCGCGTCCTGGCCCGGGCCCCAGCCCCGCTTTGGGGGCGGCCTCGGCGCTCGCGAGTGGCGGGGCAGCTCTCCTGGCTCCCCAGTCCTCCTCCCCGCGGCGACCGGCGCCACGTCCAGCCTGCGCGAGCTGGCGACCAGCAGGAGCGCGCCCCCGGCAAAGGTGGGTGTGCGCTTCTCCGAGTTGTGAGTGTGTTGTGGGCAGGGGGCAGTGCGGAGGGGCAGGGGACCAGAGGTGTTCTGCGATGGCCTTCACCTTGTGCTTCTTTCTCGACTGGCTTCCCTCCATCGACTCCGTAGGTGTAACCCTCCGAGTCCCACTTGCCGACTCTGGGGCATCACTGTGCTCCCATCCCGCCCCCTTCCAACTTCTCCTTGTGACTTGACGTCCATCCTCTCCCTCTGGAATCCCTGTGCCCACCTGCACTTGTTATGTGGCCTGTGCGTTTGTGTCAGTGCCCCTCACCACCACCACCACTTGGTGTGGCCAGGACTCCCTGCCCCTGTCCCCATCCAGTCCCTTGCTGCACTGGACCTGTTTCTCCACCTGTAACTTTGCTGGGCCTTTGGTCTCTCTGAACATAGTCTTCTCCTCCTGGACCCCAGACTAACCCTCTGTACACCCTTGCCCACCTGGACTGAAGTTAGTGCCTGCTGATTTCCCGGGTCCTGGCTGCTGGGAGGTGGGGGTGGGGGGGCGCTCCTGTCTGGTGTCTGGCAAGAGGGAGTCTGGCAGAGGCCAGTGCACACCTGGGTTACGAGAACACACACTGTAAACCTGTTTAGCAGGAGGGAAGAAGTCAACCTGGAGCCCAGGAATGTCTGCTTCAGCCCTAGGTGGACCGGGCCTGTCTGGCAGCCCTGGTCCTGTCCTGGGATCTCAGGCCTGCCGTGTCCCCACTGGGTTGTTATTTGAGGGTTTTTCTCCTTTTGCCTTTGGTGCAGCTCTGTTGTATAGCGTGGACTGCTTCTGTTTCAAAGACCGTATCTGGAGGGTTCCGGCGGTTTTGTTTCAAGAGCTACTCAGAGTATGTCATTTCACACCTCGGCCACCTTGGGCTCTGTGGCTGGGGGAAGCCAGCCCGTGGGATGCTGGTTTAAGTGAGAGATGAGAAAGTACTTGTGTTTCATGTTTTGTTTAAATGTGGAAAAGCTTAAAAGGATTGTTGATCTGTTGCAAATATTCACTTTAGAAAGCACAGCCATACCCCTCTGCTTTTGACCTTTTAAAGGTCTGGTGGTGCAGAAGCCATTTAATGAATCCTTCTTATATCTGAAGTACTGCAGTAAGGGAAGGTCTCCACCAAATTGCTAAGCACTGCAGTGTCTCTGAGGTCAGGAACTTAAGCCCTTGGGTAGTTAAGCTTTGGAGTTAAAAGTCAGACTTTGCCAAACTGGGTTTTTCCTATTAATCAGGGGGAATGACCATTCTCAAGTCAAGAATAGTCAAGGAATATTTATAAACGGGATCACTGCTGAAGGGGAATTGATGATATTAATTGCACGCCTGCTCAGTTGTTTCAGTCGTGTCTGACTCTTTGCGACCCCAGGGACTGTAGCCCACCAGGCTCCTCTGTCCATGGGATTCTCCAGGCAAGAATACTGGAGTGGGTTGCCATACCCTCCTTAAGGGGATCTTCCCGACCCAGGGATGGAACCGGCATCTCCTGTGTCTCCTGCATTGCAGGCAGATTCTTTACTGCTGAGCCACCAGGGAAGCCCGATTGTGTTAATTAATTTGGTTTTTAATTGTGATTAAATCCAGTTATAAGTGTTCTTGTTACAGATTTTTAGACTTTTCTTTCCCGCCTTGCTGTTATTGTCTAAGGTATTATAACTGAAGGCCCTTTTTTTACAAAACAAGTGGGTTACCTCTTCTGGCTCAGAGAATGAAATGATTTTTGAATGATGCTTCTAGTGAGGACGTTTTGTGAATGGAGTCTGATCAGGAGGGTGGGAGGCCTTGAGGCAGCTCCTGGAATCCATGGCATTTGCAGCATTTAAAGACATTTGTGAAGGGGCTGAACTTATAATTTTTAGTGATGACACTTAGTTCCAGAGAATTAATTTTTTGTTGCCTGGAGTTGGGGATGATTAACTGACTTTCTGTCTGGATACGTGCAGCAGATTCCGTCCAGGTCTGTCTGAACCCAGCAGACTCTGGAACACATTTCCCTTTTTCATTTTCCTGTTTTACCTAAGTGGGAGCTCAGTCCTTTTTTTTCAAGGCCCCCTCACCTAAGACACACTAAGCTTGTGTCTTAGGAAGGGTCCGAATTAAATCTGATATTACATTTGATCATTTTCAGAGAGGAAAGAAAGAATAGCGTCTGTGTGGACTGTAGTATCATCTAGGCTTTTAGCCACTGGTTTTCAATAATCGCTGGATGTCTTGGATAGAGGACTGTTAGCAGCCCCTGTGAGTGTGGCAGGCAAAACCTTAAGCTGAGCATCACTTCCAAGTAGGCTCTGGTACTTGACTGTCCACTGGAATAAATCTGGATCCGGGTGTTGCCGTGTGCTGTTTCATAGATGGGCACTTGCCATCAGTGGGTACTATGTATGCCTTAGTAGTAGGTGACTAAATATAAGACAGTCCCATTTCCCAGCGAGAAGCTCCTCCAACCTTCCTTTGGGTCAGTGGGGAAGTGTGGATGTTTTATTAGGTGGGTGGATTAGCAGGTATCTGCTTAGATGTCTGTTAATTTAGTGACAGGTAGATACTGGAATCAGAGAAGGCAATGGCACCCCACTCCAGTACTCTTGCCTGGAAAATCCCATGGATGGAGGAGCCTGGTGGGCTGAAGTCCATGGGGTCTCGAAGAGTCGGACACGACTGAGCAACTTCACTTTCACTTTTCACTTTCATGCATTGGAGGAGGAAATGGCAACCCACTCCAGAATTCTTGCCTGGAGAATCCCAGGGGCGGGGGAGCCTGGTGGGCTGCCGTCTATGGGGTAGCACAGAGTCGGACATGAGTGAAGTGACTTAGCAGCAGCAGATACTGGAATGGACTTAACTCCATTCAGTTCTGGGAACACTTTCCAAACCCTCACTTGCATCTTTCACTGGAGGTACTGGGACCCTCCAGCCTGGTGGGCGGGGCTCTGCATTCACCTGTGCTGCCTGGGACAAGGTGTTAGAAATGAGTTAAACCTGCTGCCCTGGAGCTCTTACACCATGGTTTCGGTGCCCACTGCCCAAGGCTGGCAGATGCCACCATCCTGTATGGCTATCAGAGTCGCCTTAGCCCGTGGGATGCGCTGCCACTGCAATTGCTGAGTTTCTCAGCCTAAGCTTTTTTTTTTTTTCTGTTTTACAGTTTTGCAAGGTGACCCCTCAAACACCCTAACTGCATTGATGGAGGTTTTTAGGGCCACTGGTCTTTCTGAGAGGGTTTTGTGGTTCCCAGTTGAGTAATTCAGAGAATACTTTTTAATGTGAATGAGTAGGGCATAGATATCAGACAACTGCAGTCTTTTTCTGAGTGATTTTCTGAGAAAATCCTTGCTTGTATCTGGCATACACCTGCACTGTGCAGGCGCCATCCTGGGTGACCAGGTAGGCGTGTCCCCGATGGAGCTGACATTAGGGCCCGGAGCCATTCTACCCTCAGGAGGTTCCTGGGGGGCGCCAGGCAGGTTTTGGCCAGAACTTTGTGGTGGTTAAAGGAAGGACATTATCACAGTTAAAGACCTATGGAGGGTTTGGCTAAGGCTCTTGCTGATGGAAAACATAGTGCTAGAGTCTGACTAGTTTGCCCGAAGGTACTTAAAACCTTGTGTATCTCTTGGCCAGCAGTATCTCCGAGAGATGGGGTCCGGGTAATGGGAGCGACCCAGTAATGGGAGCAGCGAAATGAACCATACCAATGATGTCTATTTGCTATTATATCTTACAAACACACACATACAATAATTCACCATATTTTGGATGCAGACTCAGAGTGTTCTCTGGGTTCTAACTTGCCTTTCTAGTTTGAGCCACAGTCACAATTTATGGTTTCCTATTTGTTTCTTTCAAATGGACTGAGGACTAAGAGACTCAAAATAATCTGAGTGGAGCACCTTCCAGATTTTAAATAATTCCCCCTGAATGTGTTCTGTTTTTGTTCCGGCCAAGTGCCAATTTTAAAGCCATCTCTCTTTGATAAGTCTTTCCTAAGTCATCACCTTGGTTTTCCAAGAAGTGACTTTTTATGCACTTAGATTTCTTTGGTTTACGTACTATTTAATTAGAGTTGTATCTATAAGTAAGTATATAAGCACGCTTGCATAAACATGCTTGAGAATCCAGACAGCGGACTCCTGGTGAGCACCAGCCTCCCCAGCAGGAGTGTTTACCTGGACAGTGGCCAGTCAGGTGCAGCTCTCTCTGGGGTGGACACCTTGGCTGTCCTGTGGAGGGTTAGGGCTAGGACATGACTGTGTCCTAAGGGTGGGAGGCTGTGGCTTTTTCTAGGGTGTCACAGGGGCTCCAGAGAAGGGACTTGGAGGTTATGAAAGCCAGGCTGCTCCCAGGATGGCAGGCAGTGGTGACCGCGGTCACTGTGTCTCCAGGGCAGATGCCAGCCTTTGTGATGGAAGAGTCGTGCCAAGTCCTTTGGGACATGTTTTTAGAAGGGCCTTGGGTGCAGAACCAGCTCTTCTGGGACACGTGGCCATTATTGAGTGCCTGCTGTGTGTGGGTAGGCTGGGCGGTGTAAGTGTGTCTCCTTGCTTTCCAACCGCAGCTCAGCGAGGCTGTTTCTTAGCAGATGGAAACTGACCTTGGAGGTGAACTCTGGATATACCGGCCTACTGGCTTCCTGATTAGCCACCTCTCACTATCATAGACCTAATCAGTTAGAGACTCTGGTCCCAAACCAGGCAGTTGGGTCCTGAGGTCACTCTGCCCACAGCTGCAGGTGTTTTGGGCCCTATAGGCGGGCCTGTGCAGAGTGAGGTGCTGGTGGGGGTCCCGGTGGGAGAGTGTCATGTTGGCTGTGGCTCTGGGGACAGGTTGCTGGCAGCTGTAAGTGTGGAGGCCCGGGCATCTGGGGTCTGTCCAGGGCTCCATTCTGTCCTCAGGGATGTATCTTCGTTCACCCTGTTCTGTCACTGTCCTGGGATGACACCAGGGGTCTCAAAGCAGATGCAGGGGCATCGTGACACTGTGAGAGGCCAGGTGTTCACTGCTCAGGTCAGGGAGCAGACCCAACTCGGCCACCCCCACCACACACCCCCGCACCCCATCCCTGAGGACTGGAGCCCAGCTCCTCGGGGTTTGGGACCCAGGCCCACCTCCCCCTGGGCCGCGCCCCACCGCCCCACCTCAGGTATTGGCAGGTTTCAGGGCTCCTGAGGGCCATGTGAGGAGGGTGGGTGGGGACTTGATAGACAACCAGGACTGGCACTGAGGATGGGTGTGTTCATTCCTGGGCAGATGGCTTGACTCTCCTGGGCCTTCTCATTAGTGGTGGGGAGAGCTTGTCTGCATTAGTGGGTGAAGGAGGTGATGCAGGTGGAGACCAACACAACCCAGGGGCTGTCGGCTGGGTACCATCAGCCACACACATCTTGAAACCTCAAATCACCACCAAGGTGTGCTCCTTGGGTCCACCTGACTGCTAGTGGAGTCAGAATATGGTGTCCTAAGTTGTGTGTGTGTGTGTGTGTGTGTGTGTGTGTGTGTGTGTCTCTCATACATGTTGTACCTCTAGGTTCAAAGTCGGTTCAAATCTAGTTCTCGTGACTGAATCTCTGAATGTTGAGGAGCGCCTAAGGGCTTGAATCTGTTTCACCTTTAAATTGCCTCCAACTTTTATCTGTTATTGAGGTAGTGTTCTTGATCCTTACAAGCTTCATTGAACTGAAAAAAAGCCCAAAAGATCATCTGTTTTAGGGAAGGCAGCTTAATAACCCTGCTGGGTGCTGAGTTGCTGCTTGGGCCTCTGCTGAGAGGGAAGGGGCACAGCTTCCTCCTCTGCAGGATGGGGGTAGTAGGATGGGGGGAGAGGAGTCGGGGGTCTCGTCTATACCTCCCACCTGTGCAGGAAGTGGTGGTGGGGGCTCATCTACACCTCCTGCCTCTACAGAACAGGCTTACCCCCGTTGTTCCCTCATCCAGCCCGTAAGAGCCCATGGGCTCGCTGGAGCAGGATGAGATTGAGTCTCAACTATAGAGTTGTTTCAAGTGTGCATTTCACTTCAGTCTGTATTTAACCTTTATTTTTGCAGTTAATATACTCTTTTTCAAGGTACATTTTTGGAATAAAACATCAGCAGGATTCAGTTGGGGAAATGCTCTAACTTTATGGTGCTTGAAGAGACCAAGGTCACTTTGTATCTGATTTGCCTTCCTTGGAAGATCTTCCAATCTGATGTACTTGATGCACATGTCATGATGTACTTGATGCATGTGTGACGTCAGTCCTGTTGGAATTCTAATTCACCTTGAAATGCGAGAGTGTCAGAGAGGTGGTGGCTGTGGTGAATGGTTTAAAAACTGTGGTGTGGCTCCCTTCTCCCTCCACACAAAACTGGACTAAAAAGAGCAGGTGAAGCAGCAGCATGATTCAGAGTCTCTTCGTAGGCTGCTGCTCCTTCGAGCCGGACTTCAGCTCCGATGGGAGGACTGGAGTCCAGCAAGCCCAGGGAGCTGCTGCATGGACAGCATGCTGCAGGCAGTCCACTTGCGCCAGCCAGCCCTGGACAAGCTACAGTACTTGGGCAGCAAAGAAATGCTCTTTGTATATTGTTATTTTTCATTTGCTGCTTGGTCAACACATCTGAGTCACGTTAAGTGAAAATCTTGCTGCACTAAATGGAATTCTAAACATAGCCCCATAAAGGGGCCAGAGAAAGATGCAGTGTCAATTATTCAAGAGGGTCGAACGTACGAGGTCTCATACTGTCACAGTTCCCAGTGCTTTCAAAAGTGATTTACTTCTTAATTGTCCACTGAGTGACCTTTCCAGTTATATCTTTCTGCTTCTAGGTCTTAGGGCACTTGGTTTAGTAACTTGAGTTTCTCTTACAAGTATGACAGGTAAATCATCAGTTGTTTAGGTAAATCGTCTGGAATTAGAGCCTGACCTGTTCATTCTCACTCAGTGACAAATATATTTCAATATATGTAAATGGATTTATGTATATACATACACATAAAAGACGCTTACTTCTTGGAAGAAAAGCTATTACAAACCTAGACAATGTACTAAAAAGCAGAGACATCATTTTGCCAACAAAGTTCTGTATAGTCAAAGCTATGATTTTTCCACTTGTCATGTACGGATGTGAGTGTTGGACCATGAAGAAGCTGTGCATCGAAGAATTAATGCTTTTGAAATGTGGTACTGGAAAAGACTCTTGAGAGTCCCTTGGACTGCAAGGAGATCCAACCAGTCCATCCTAAGGACTGATGCTGAAGCTGAAATTCCAATACTTTAGCCACCTGATGTGAAGAGCTGACTCATTAGAAAAGACCCTGATCCTGGGAAAGATTTAAGGCAGGAGAAGAGGGCAACAGAGGATGAGATGGTTGGATGGCATCAGTGACTCAGTGGACATGAGTTTGAGCAAACTCAGAGAGATAGTGAAGGCCAGAGAAGCATGGTGGGCTGCAGTCCATGGGGTTGCAAAGAGTTGGACATGACTTAGTGACTGAACAACAACAAATACACATATACTAATATATAGGAAGTATAAATATATGTGTATCATTTTTATATGTTACACATTTACCATTATTAATTTGGTTGGCATTTCATCCCTTTGAATGAAAGTTTGGGGACTAGCTGACTTCTGGTGACCTTTAGTTTCCTCACAGTGAGTCGTGTGCTATGAAAGCCCATCCAGATGGACTGAACTGTCCAGTGGTGACAGGAAAGACCTGTCTGTGCCCACGCTGTGTCCAGTTCTGGCAGGCCCCTCTGGCTCTGCTACCAGCTGCCACAGGGCTTGGGCAGCGCTGGCCTTCTGGGTGCTGTCCGGGCAGAGCACATGGATGAAGGACCTGGATGTGTGGCTGCCCGAGAGCTGCCAGCTGTCACTGGGCTTCATGGGACCAGTAGAAAACTGGCATCGTGCGGTCGTGTCTTCTGGGCCAGTTAGTGAGAGGCTGGGGCTTGAGGTGTGTGCAGGTGTCGGCAGGTGCAGGCGGGCACTTGTGAAGCACGGAGGGAGGCTTGAGTAATTGGCTCTGGGGACTGTGGTTGCTGATGGGGCCGTTTTGATGAGTAATAGACCCCATTAGATCCAGCAAGGTGCTCGATGATGTATAATTAAAGACGGCATTAGTCAGGCAGAAACCACAGCGTTTAAAAGTGTGCAAGGAATGGTGTCTCAGGCTAAAGCTTGCATCTGGGATGGGGGAGGCAGGATGCGAACCAGTCTGAAGCTGCTGCCTCTGGACAGTTGGGTGGCTGTTCACAGGACAGCTGGTGTCCTCCTGAGTCTCAGATATTTGTAGTGACAGCGGCCATGGTAGTTTAGAAGTTTATTTTAGGTGAATTTACAGCTTGTGGAACAGTTCTGATTGGTTACCACAAAACAGAAGTCCTATTTCTGTTCTCCGTGGAGCAGGCTGAGCCCAGGTGAGCGCTGGTCTGAGACCCGTCTGCACATTCCAGCTTCGGCTCCCAGTCCCTTCCTTATTCATGCAGTGGAGGGTGGGGGTGTGTGGGGTGGGGGCTTGGGTCTCTGCGGGTGGGGGGAGTGGGCCCAGCAGCTGGGCTGAGCGCTGCCCTGGCCGTCACCCACCTGACCGTTCAGACCTCTCTGTCCAATGCTGAGAGAACCGTGTGCCCCGCTGGGCCTTGGCTCCTGGACTCCTTTTAATCAGAGTCAAGCGTCTGGCAGACAACCTCAGTTGTTAATTATGCTGCTGTTAATATTCATGTTGACAGTCATCTGCTCTTCAGCCCAGGGGTTCCCGCAGCGCTTCACAGGCCAGGAGGCGGGCCCCCTCCTGCAGCGACAGACACAAACGGGAGCCCAGGTCACTGCTCCAAATGTCTGCTCTGTGCCTCCCACCAGTGTCCCCAGGGGAGGAGGGCTGCAAGGCTCCTCCAGGCAGCCATGTGGCTCTGTAGCCTCACAGAGGCCAGGGTCTGGTCTCTGACGCCCTGGAGCTCAGAGTGTGGGTGTTTCAAGAGACCAAGTGGGGTGCCAGCTGAAAAATGTCAGATGCAATGGAGATATTTTGTGATGTGTGTGTTTTATACTCTAGATGGATTAATTTAGGTAAAAAAAAAAAAGTTACTGAGTTCTCTTTGCATTCCATAGATGATGTCTTTATTCTGTGGAAGAAAGTGTCCTTGAAAGGATTGCAGCCATGGTCCCTTATGAACCTGGTGCTCCTGGACTTGGGCCACACATTGAAGTCCTGTAAATGCTGCAGCGTGGCCCCAGCCCTGAGGTCTTGATGCATTCGATCTGGGTGCAGCCCGGCGTTGGCTTGTCAAAGTCCCCAGGTGGTGCAGACGCTGGCCTGAACCACAGGGGCTGGGGAGGTTGGAGGAGTCGGGAGGACATTTCTGGAAGCCCTACCTCCCAGACGGCTGGCCAGGTGGAGAAGGAGTGTGGGCTTGGAGGCCTGGGACCCCGAGGTGCAGGGAGCAGACTTGGTCCTGGAGGGAGGTGATCGGGGCCAGTGAGGGTCATTGGCCAGCTGGACAGGGTCCTGGAGGGAGGTGATCGGGGCCAGTGAGGGTCATTGACCAGCTGGACAGGAGGCTCCAGGGGAGCTGGAGACAGAGGGTCATCCTCGGCCCTTTTATTTAGGAGCCTGACGCTGCTCTGCTCATTAATTCACTTAATAAATAATTCTTTGGGAGAAAGCTTCATACAAAAGCAATAAATTCGGCTCATTAATCCACCAGTGCTTGTGACGACTCAGCAATCTGGGCACTGTGGTTGCCCCCCTCTATGCAGACCCAGAGGAGTGTAGGAACTTGGGCTTTTCTGGGGCCATGCTGAGGTGGAGGGCTGAGGCTATGAGCCCCTCTCCACAGGGCTTGAAGGCGAAGTGTGAGCTGGGTTCCGATTCTTTCCCGTTGTTTTCACCTCACCAGGATGCCCAACTGGGGAGATGCCAGGATACTTCCTGCGGTCTTTACCACGTCATGAAAGAGGCAGGTGGGTGGGAGAATTTCCTGGTGGAACCGAAGGGGCAGATGTGGAGGGAGGGAGTCTTCCTTTCCCACCTGAGGGGTAGGTGAGAGTGGCCTGCTGTCACTCAGGGCCGGAGCCAGGGGCAGCCACTCACCTCAGAGGCCAGGGTGACATGATGACCCGCCCTGTGCTGGGGAGGTGGGGCTGTGGGGTCTTCCTGCATTGGAAGGCCTCTGCATTCACACGGTGAAACCAACATTATGGAAATGCAGTTAGTGAACCTGGGTCCCCAGAAGTGTCCTTCTGTTCAGTGTTCTCACATGGCAGCCTCTGCCGTCCATCTGAGGCTGCCTGCCCCCTGGACTGAGTGTTAAAATTGGGCCAGATGTGCTTGCTCGGGGCTCCACACTGGTGGCCATGGAAACGGACTAGATACAGAATCTTCTCCTGGACATCTGTGCCTCCACGGCTCAAACACATGCACAAAAAGCTACCGGATTTACACATGTTCAGATAAAGCCTTCGGATGGCACAAATTCTAGATTGTATCCTCCAGGCAGTGCTGTCTGCAGGTCTAGGATGGAGACCACCTGTGAAACATACAATTTTCTATAGCCACATTACAGAAGTCAAAAAGCAACAGATGAAATTGGCTTAATAATGTATCTTATTTAACCACTCGACCCAAATGTGTACCTGAGCGCCGCTCAGCACAATACATTCTCAGGGTGCTTTGCCTCCCTGGTCCATGCCTGGTGCCAAGCCCGCTGTGTCTGTCACCGGCCAGCACGCCTCAGCGATGGTTCAAGGGCCACACATGGCTGCAGAGCCCCCTGGGGGCACCAGGCTGCTGGCAGGGCTCCAGACACTGTGACAGAGGGCTGTCGTCTCCTGCTTCTACATTTCCAGTGACCTGTGCCCACATGATTTGGAGGGTCTGTGGGCCATGCCAGGAGCCCCTCTAAAGTGTCAAGGTGACAGGATCTTCCAATGACACAGGCTCTGGGGATTTGGTGTGGTGACAGCGGGGGCAGCAGGAATGTGCCCCGAGGACCCCTCTGGACCCCAAGTGTGGTGGTTTCCTGCCTGGTCGATCACTTGGGTCCCTTCCTCACCAGCTTCATCATCAGCGGGCTCTTCTCTGGGTCCTGACAGGCATGGTGTTCTATCCCCTGGACAGAGTGAAGTCCAGCTCTTGTAGAAGGAGGGCCAGCGTCCCCCACATAAATGGTTATGTAACTGTCACCTGCCCGGCTGTCGGTTTCCTGAGGTGACAGGTGCACCGTCGGGGAGGGGTGTTTCCCTTCTCAGTCACCTGCAGTTTGTTCAGGGTGATGGTGGTGGGGGGCACTCTAGCTCCTTTCAGCGACACCAGGCAGGGCAGGGTTGTTTGGGTCTGACTTGCCCTTGGGGCGGTGTCCAGGGCAAAGCCCAGTTAATGGACTGTTTGAAAGTTCACGACCTGAAACTCAGATTTTTGCCTTTTCTGGTTTGCACTGTGTATTATCAGATTTCTATATCAGGCTGTGAGGACTTAGTTCAATTCAGTTCAGTTGCTCAGTCATGTCCGACTCTTTGCGACCCCATGAATCGCAGCACGCCATGCCTCCCTGTCCATCACCAACTCCCAGAGTTTACCCAAACTCATGTCCATTGAGTTGGTGAGGCCATCCAACCATCTCATCCTCTGCCGTCCCCTTCTCCTCCTGCCCTCAATATTTCTCAGCATCAGGGTCTTTTCCAGTGAGTCAGCTCTTCGCGTCAGGTAGCTAAAGTATTGGAGTTTCAGCTTCAACATCAGTCCTTCCAATGAACTTCCAGGACTGATCTCCTTTAGGATGGACTGGTTGGATCTCCTTGCAGTCCAAGGGACTCTCAAGAGTCTTCTCCAACACCACAGTTCAAAAGCATCAATTCTTTGGTGCTCAGCTTTCTTTATAGTCCAACTTTCACATCCATATGTGACTACTGGAAAAACCATAGCCTTGACTAGATGGACCTGTGTTGACAAAGTAATGTCTCTGCTTTTGAATATGCTATCTAGGTTGGTCATAACTTTCCTTCCAAGGAGTAAGCGTCTTTTAATTTCATGGCTGCAGTCACCATCTGCAGTGATTTTTGAGCCCCCAAAAATAAGGTCAGCCACTGTTTCCAGTGTTTCCCCATCTATTTGCCATGAAGTGACGTGCCCAGATGCCATAATCTTAGTTTTCTGAATGTTGAGTTTTAAGCCAACTTTTCACTCTCCTCTTTCACTTTCATCAAGAGGCTCTTTAGTTCTTCATTTTCTGCCATAAGTGTGGTGTTATCTGCATATCTGAGGTTATTGATATTTCTCCCAGCAATCTTGATTCCAGCTTGTGCTTCTTCCAGCCCAGTGTTTCTCATGATGTACTCTGCATATTAAGTTAAATAAGCAGGGTGACAATATACATCCTTGACGTACTCTTTTTCCATGATTTAATGAAGAGTTAGCATTTCATTGGAAATTCAGTTCCTGGGTTCTGGCTGGAGTGGGCTTGGGCAGGGACTGGGTGTCCCGTGGTGGCCTTCGTAGTTGGTCAGCAGCCCCACACCCTGTTGACTAAGGTGAACGATTGTAGCATTTGAAGTTGTGTCTCTACTTTGATGACACATCTTTTGCTACTTAGGATTTATTTCAAGCAGAGTGTTGGGT
Organism: Bos mutus; assembly: GCF_027580195.1. Lineage (NCBI taxonomy): Eukaryota > Metazoa > Chordata > Mammalia > Artiodactyla > Bovidae > Bos > Bos mutus. The sequence continues at coordinate 62,235,369 of NC_091627.1, forward strand.
CTGTGATTTAATTCTGAGTTATAACATTGAGCTTCAGTATAGCTTCCATGTAACAGTGCACATATAATACACACTGTGTAAGAGTACACATGTAATGGCACCCGTGGAAGAGCACACGTATAAGTGCATATGTAATGGTGTACATGTAAGAGTACAAATGTAACACACATGTAAGAGTACACGTGTAACACATGTGTAAGGGCGCACATGTAACAGGACGTGTGTGTGGGCGTACATGTAACAGTGCACATGTAATGGTGCACGTGTAAAGACACACATGGAAGAGTGCATGTGTAAGAGTTCATGTGTAATGGCTCACCTGTAAGAGCACACCTGTAACGGTACACGTGTAGAGCATACATGTAACAGCACACGTGTAAGAGTACACATGTAATGGTGCATGGGTAAGGGCACAGATATAATGGCACACATGTAACAGTGCATGGGTAAGAGTGGACGTTTAATGGCACGTGTGTAAAAATGCACATGTAATGGTACATGTGTAATGGAGCATGAGCAAGGGTGCCTGTGTAAGAGTGCATGTGTAATGCTGCACATGTGATGACACACGTGTAAGGGTGCACATGTAAGGGTGCACATGTAACAGTGCATAGGCCCAGGTGTGTAACTGATGCAACATAGACACGCCCTCACCCCAGACTGCGAGACTATCTTAATTCCCAGTGTCTCTGTTCACTGTGTTCACTGCACCAAGAATGTTGGGTTGATTTAGCTTTTCTTGGTGACTGGGGGTCACTCATGGCAGTTCCTGAGCTGTCCCCTGAGTCAGGGATGCCCTGGGGGCCCCTGGGGGCTCCTGTGCTTCTGTATGAAATGCCCCAGGTTGGCAAAAGCAGGGCCTCCCCTCTTTGCTGTCACTTTAGTGATTGCTGGCTTCGAGTTGTCCTCTCTGCTCCTACAGCTAATTTGCAGTCACCTTTTGCAGATGGAGCCCACTGAGGGTGTTGCTGGGCTTGGTAACACTCTGGAGCTGTGGGTGGAAGGTCCAACAAGTCTCACCATGACCAAGGGCGAGTATGTGTTTCCAACTTGTTGGTGGCTCCCAAGCCAGGTGCTGACACTGCCGTGCTCCATCCAACGTGAGGATCTCATAGGGGAGTAGGTGACCCGAAGTGCTTGTTTGGGGACTTTCGGGTGATTCTGGGCAGCGTCCCTGAGTGTGAACACAAAGTTGTAATTTTTACGTTTTTAGAAAAGTGATGTGAGGGGTTGTGTAACTTTCCATGACGATGGGAAGTTACCAACCAGTTGCTCCTGATTTGGTAGTATCCACTGTGAGTTCTTTTCAGTTTAAATACTCTCTTGTTTGAAGATTTCCAAGTAAAGGTAACAAAGGCCAATTTCTCCCTGAAATAGCACAGGGATTATACATTCCATCAGCTTGCTCCCTGTGGAAAGGGTCTGCAGCTCTGACCTGGAGGGTTCCGGCATGTCTGTGGTGAATGTAGGGTTTCCTGTGATGTGCCTGGCATGTTCTCATCCACTGGGATGAAAGCCCAGGGGCTGTGATAGTGACTGAGGATCTTCACAGAAGTCACTCTGACCTACTTCATGCTCTGGGTCCCTATCCTGTGCCACCCACAGACCCCTTTTCCTGGGAGTCCCAGGTCTGGGCTGACTCCCAAGCTGGGCTTGGGCAGCTGGTGACCGTGGGAGTTTGGGTTGTTCAGGCTCTGAGCCCCACTCTTGCCCTGTCATTCAAGGCAGCTTCTCCTCCCAGCAGTTGCTGCTCCCACAGGTGTGTGGGTCCAGAGGCAGTGCCGTGCACCTGATGCGAAGGTGGGCAGGGAGGCTGCCGCTGCAGCCACTGGGGGTGATGAGACTAAGTCTGCTGAGGTTGTGTGGGTAAGTCCAGGCCACCTGGTGGGCTTTGCATGTGAGAGTTGAGGGTGGATCCTTTTGAAAACATGTAGATCCCCCAGTGAGGAGGGGCGTCTATCTCTCTGGCCGTGGACCTGCCAGTCCAGGAGCAAGGGCCTGTCTTGACCCCCAGGGCCGCCTGGTGAGAGGCCATCAGCGTAGTCAGCCTTCCTCTTGGGTGGGAGTCTCTGCCTTCCTAGGAGAAACCATGTGGTGTCAGGACACAGCGTGAATGGTATTTGCACACAAATGACTGTGCCCTGATGGGCTCCCCTCCTCCAGCTTCCTCACCTCCCGGAAGGGTCCACAGGGTCTGGGCGGTTCTTCTTCAGTCACTGAGGGCAGCTTCTCAACGCCTCTGGGCCAGCGAGTCCTGGGAAGGGCTAGCTTTTTGCATGGAGCAGCCCTGCCAGATCTAATGACCTGAGCTTGACTTCACTGGGGTGAGAGTCCACCGTGGGATGATTCTATATCCATTGGAGAGTTAAGCATGGCTGGGATGTATGTGTTTGACCAGGAGGAGGGGAGCAGCTTTTGCTAAGTTCAGAGCGCCTCCCCATGAATTCCAGGATTTCAGGACGGCTCCCCTGCCCTTGCTGTGAAGGTGTAAGTGATAGTGGTGTGATGGCAGTGATGGGGGTGATGGGGGTGATGGCAGTGATGGGGCTGATGGGGGTGATGGAGGTGATGGGGCTGATGGGGGTGACTGGAGGTGAGCTGATGGGGGTGATGGAGGTGATGGGGCTGATGGGGGTGACTGGAGGTGATGGAGCTGACAAAGGTGATGGAGGTAACAGTGGTGATGGAAGTGATGGAGGTGATAATGGTCATGAAGGTGATGGAGCTGATGATGGTGAGGGAGGTGATGGTGGTGGTGGCAGTGGGGTCCCTGCAGTGGAGGAGCTTTGGAGGCCTGTGATCCCCTGGGTGCCAACTTGTTCAGAGGTCCACTTGCTGTTCTGCTTCTCTGGGCAGAGCAGATCCTGGCATAAATCACCTTGTGCTCGAACATGGTGGGGGCATCACTGTTTCCTGGACTTTTAATTTTCCTGGGGTCCTTAACTTAGGGATGCTAATACATGAATTGAGGTGAAAGAAACATCAGCTCCTGTTTCCCTAATGACACAGAACTTAGCCTTCATCTTCTACTGCCCGAAGCCCTTACAGTTCTGATGGCATTTTGGCCAAAAGACATCATTAAAAGTATAGTTCTTATGCCTTTAAAAGCTTCCTTAGTGTGGAGGAGGTATGGTGTGTGGTCCCGTGGCCATGGGGAAGTAGGGTCCCTGAAGAGCCCTGGGACCCTAGGTGTCTCACATCTGCTGTCCCTCTCTTCCTGCCTTTCCTGTGGCCACTGGGCCATATTTTCTGAGAGTTGGTCCATCCTGCAGCAGGACGTTCATTCAGCAGTTATCTGGGGCAGAGATGGGGAGCCCCAGGGTCTCAGGGTCAGTCCCTAGGCAGATTTCCAAGCTGGAGACAAACGATCTTTTCCTCAGTTCAGGGGAAGCGATGGGCTCAGGGTTCAGTGACTCCCAGGTAAACAGGACGACTTGCCAAGTCTAGGAGCCTGGGGAGGGGGGCGTGGCTGGACCTGGGTGGGGCTGCAGCAGAGTGGGTCCTAGCAAGGCGAGGCGGGGCTGAGGGGGTTAGTTTACAGACACCCTGCTTGCTTTTTGACTTTTCTTTTCCTGAATAATTCGCAGAATTTAAGCAGCTCACCAGGTTTTTGTTGGTTGCCAGCGTCTGTCTGGTTGACTGTCCTTTTGTCTCCTCGCCATATCTGTGTCTTGTCTGCAGTCTGCTTAGAGTTCAGGGGTTTTGTCGTCTTCAAGCAGAATGGTGAGCTCTGCTGTCAGTTCCTCTTGTGGGCTGAGGCAATGAGCTCTCCCATGCCCTGAGCCCTGCTCCTTCTCTCTGTCCTTCTCAGAAGGACGCTGGGGGCCTGGGCACACAGCTGCGTCAGGACCCTCCTGCCTGAGGGGGGACAGTAAGTTCATCTGGACATAGAGCAGCTGTGCCGGTCCCTCCTCATCGTCTGTTGTCCGGGAGACGCTTGCTCTGGGAGTTTGGTCCCGTGATGCAGCCTGGAGGCCCCACCCCTCGGTGCCCTCCAAGCCCCTGCTCTGTGTCCCAGACGGTCCTTCGGGGCCTGTGGGGTCCTAACTCACTCCAGACTGGGAGAAGGGCTGCATCTCTTTCACAGACGGAAGACCTGTTCATGTTTCATGTGGATTTGTTTGTGAAAATCTCACTTCGTGTTCCATTAAGTACACAAATGTGCAGAGAACTGAACCATAGCTACCTCCTTTGTGGTAAAACTCTATCATTTTCTGAGTGACTTTGAGCTGACTTGTCCATTTCCCAGTCAAAGCCACTTCCATTGAAATGACCCCAAGGCAGGGGGCTTGGAGAGCATTTCTTCCTCTTGGAACCCTCTGCACAGGATGGTTGATGAGGAGCTGGCCATTTGTACCTCCAGTAGGTCCTCGGGGGGGCGGGTCTTCAGTCACAGATGACTGAATCATGTTTGAGCAAACAAAGTGAGCTCTTAGCCCCCCTTAACAACAGCTCAGAGAGCAGCAAATCTGAAATCTTAGGTCTTTGCTTTGGCGTAAAAGTGAGCTGTGTGCTTCCCTCATGGTCCAGTGGTTAAAAATCCACCTGGCAATGGGGGGACACGTGTTCAATCCCTGGTTTGGGAAGATCCCACAACTACTGAGCTTGCTTGCCTGGAGCCTATGCTCTGCAACAAGAGAAGCCACCTCAGGGAGAAGCCTGTGAACCACAACGAAGAGTAGCCCCTGCTCACCCCAGCTGGAGAAAAGCCGTAACAAAGACCCAGCTCAGCCAAAATAAATAAAATACATCTTCAAAAAAAAAAAAAGTAAGCTCTGAGCAGAACCTTTATTTTTAAGGATAAAGAATCAGTAAAAGGAAAAGTTACTTTCCCTAGGGGATTTTTCTAGGTGGGTGAACTTAAAATTAAATGAGTAGTTTTTAACACTGTGACCTTAATAGAAAATAATTCATTTTTCACCAACTTTAAGCTGTCATTCCAACAGATTAGTTTTTAACATGCATTTTAGTTTTGCATTTTAATTATTTATGGGATAAGTGCTGATTTATTTTTCCTGAGAGTCCTTTGAACATTTTATGGTGATACTTCACTTATCAGGATCACTCACATTGAAGCACATCAAAGAGCCAAGCAAGCAGGTGTCCACCTGACCCTCTGTTTATATCCATGAGACTTTCTTGGTGTCCCTCTGGGGCTTGTCTCCTCTTGGTTAACATACTGGGAGAATTCACTGAGTCAACCTGCATTCGTGCCTGCTCTTTTCTTGGCACAGTGCTAGGTGCTGAGAATTCAAAGGATAATAACCAACATATAGCCTGCTGCTGCTGCTGCTGCTGCTAAGTTGCTTCAGTCGTGTCCGACTCTGTGCGACCCCATAGACAGCAGCCCACCAGGCTCCCCCATCCCTGGGATTCTCCAGGCAAGAACACTGGAGTGGGTTAATATTTCCTCCTCCAATGCATGAAAGTGAAAAGTGAAAGTGAAGTCGCTTAGTCGTGTCCGACTCTTAGCGACCCCGTGGACTGCAGCCTATCAGGCTCCTCTGTCCATGGGATTTTCCAGGCAAGAGTACTGGAGTGGGGTGCCATTGCCTTCTCCGAACATACAGCCTAGTGAGGGAAAAACAGTCTGTACCATAATCATTTTGTGAAGTGTTAGTCGCTCAGTCGTGTTGGACTCTGTGACCCCATGGACTTTAGTTCATCAGGCTCTTCTGTCCGTGGGATTCTCCAGGCAAGAATACTGGAGTGGTTAGAGCCATTCCTTTCTCCAGGGAATCTTTTGGACCCAGAGATCAAACCCAGGTCTCCTGTATTGCAGGCAGATTCTTTACCATCTGAGCTACCAGGGAAGCCTGTTATTTTGTAAAGCTTGAGTTAAATGGTAATTGTAGACATTCAAAACATGTAAAAGTGCAGAGAAGGAAGTCAGTCAGTTGAAAGATCATTTCAGAGAGGGCTGGATGGAGGGCTTTGAAAGATGATGGATGAGTAGCGATGAGAGAGATTGTCCAGTTGGAAGGACGCTGCCTGTCCTGGAGACCAACAGTTGTCATGATTTCTGGGTAAATGTATAAGGGCCACGGAGGCAAGAAAGAGGGCAGTTATGTGGGCAGAAGCCAGGCTCAGCCCTGAACCTGAGTTCACAAGAGCCGGGGCATCGCTGGATGCTTTCAGCAGAGATGACGCTGTTTAGGGGAGAGGGACTGCTGTGTGTAGAGGTGGGGACATAGTCCTCAGGTGAGGCCGGTCAAAGACCACACATGGAGGAGGCTCTGGATTCTAGATGAGCTGTGACTGCCCTCTGAGGCCGTGGAGGGAGGATGAGAAGATGACCGAGGAGCAGACCAAAGGGCTGAGGAGGAGCCCTGCCCCGGGGCTAGGCAGTCAGGCTTCTCCCAGCTTTTCACCCACTAGCCCTGTGACCCGAGGGCGGTTACTTTTCACTGTTCCCAAATCTGAAGCAATGCACTGTGTCACCTGGGTGTGGGGCCCGGCTGGCCAGTGAGACACACCCAACCCCCTTTCTTATCATCTGTTAGAACAGGAGTGGTGGCCCCTTGGCAGGGCTGTTCGACAGGCAGGTTAAGTGCCACCTGGGGCTGGTGCACAGAAAGGGACGAGTGGCTTTCTTTCACTTCTATAAAGATGTTCGTGGTGGGACCCATGGGTGTCACCAACCAGGCAGGAACAATGGACATGAAGTGGTTTGGGGCAGGGGTTTCTTACCTTGAGACTGTGGCTCCCAAGAGGGTCTGAGGATGGACTTTGGAGCCCTGTGACCCTGGGGACCGTAAGTGCTTTCTCATGGAGATTCTGTTTTCCTGGGGACTGTGGCTGTCAGATTCTCATGGCAGTAGGGGTAGGGGCATGACCCCACCAGGCTGGAGCCGTGATCTGGAGCAAACAGGGGTCCTGAGGTGTGTAAGGTGGACCCGGTGCCAGGCGGCCTGGGTGTCCCAACCACGCTGAGATCCTGATCTTTAAAGGAGCCTGAAAACTCTCAAAGTGACTCAGGCTAGGAATGCTCAGAGGAAAATCACAGGAGTTGTTCCACTTGATCCTCCGGTAGATTTTGATGTAAGGAGTATCAAAGCCTATTAGACAAGGCAGTTCTTCTGATTTATTTTGGCTGACTGCCTGATGGCATGTGGGTCACCATGTAGTAAGCTTGTTTGTTTAATCCGTCCTTCTCCTTTGAGATAAGATTTCTGTCCTAAATTGGAAGTTTCTAGGGAGCAGGAGCCTCATTTGATTGGTCTTTCTATCTCCCAAAGCATCTAAGTTGCTCGGGAAGCCAGCAGACCTAACAACCCAAGTCTTTTCTCCTAGTTGTTCAAGCACGTTTCAATGTTAAGATATAAGCAAAACAAACAAGCACATGTTCTAAAACCAAAACACTTTCCCTTCCTACGTCTAAACCCCATCTGTCCTGTTACACTAACCACAGTTGAAAATATTTGAAAAAGTTACAGAAAGTTTCAAACAGCAAAACTTGAATTTGCCGCCTCAGCAACTATTTGCATAGCATTTATGCTGTCTGAGGTATTCTCAGTCACCTGGAGGTGACCTCTAGTCTGCCGAGGATGAGAGTAGGCTGCGTGCACCATTTTGTACAGAGGACTTGAGCTGCTGGAGTTAGATATCCTCAGGGTGCTGGAACCAGTCCCATGGGCACCCAGGTGGTGCAGAGAAGAAGCCAATTCTGACTCGATGTTGAAAACTGTTTCTTTGACTCACTTTTCATTCCTCTTGTTATTATAATCATACCAATGGCTTCCTTAAAAGGACTCTGCCCCTCTGACAGCTGAAGACAAGCATCCTGGGTCCCTGACTTCCCAGAGTCCTGGTCCCTGAGCTGGCATTAAACTAAAGTCCTTTTGTTCAGAACCCTGTCCACCTGTAGATCGCAGGAAGGAAGAAATGAACACATCCCCTGCTGGAGGCTTGCCATTCTAGATGTTTGCAAGATTAATTGGCTTTTTACTTTGCTTCCTTACCTTCCCCACCTCCATCTCTGATTTACAAAAGAACCTGCCATCCAGACCCCATAAGATGGTTATTTAGAAGAGGCGCTAGCCTGCCATCTTCTCAGTCAGCTGGCTTTCCAATAAAGTTGTTTTCCTTGCCTCAACGCCTCGTCTCTGGGATCCATTGGCCTGTCGTGCCGTGAGCAGAGCAAGCTTAGACTTGGTAACACAGGGACAACCGTATCACGTTGACTTTTGGGCCCTAAGTCTTTGACCTCAAATGTGCTGTTTGAAAATCGATCCCTGGTAGTTGAATGAAGCAGACAGTGGCTTGGCCCGCTCTCCCTCCTGGAATTCACTTCATTAAAAATCTTGTGTCACTCACTTAAATCTAATTAACATATTTAATTGGCATGTTGTGTAGTTCTGGAAGCTGCTTATTAGATTTCATAGGTGTCTCTGGCAGCACAAAATGTTAAATGAGCAAAATAATTGTGTTACAGTGAAATGAATATAAATTAATAAATGAGCTAAATGATGACTTCATGGAAAGTCCTGAGAACTTTGGGTTTAGGGTTATCTTCTCAGCATAAGATATGAAAATTGACTTTTTATGTGTATATGGAGGTTTTGGAGGAAAGAAATGTGCTTTTTATTTTAGATGGTGAAAATCTTGGGTGTATGCATGTGGTTTTAACCAGAATGAACATCTGTAAGGAGAGTGGGCTGGTGTCCTTTGAGACTGGACGAGCCTGGAGTTGGCTGGGGTAGTGGCAGGAGAGCCGGGCTGTGAGACGTCTCTGAGCAGGGAGGTGACGTCCCACCGCAGCTCTGGGGAGAGTGAGGGTCTACTGCCCTCTCTGATTCTGGACATGGTGCGGGGGAGCAAGAGGATGATATGAGAAGAGTGGTCCAGAGACTCGGAGCTCCTGGGGCAGCAGGTGAAGACGAGCATCCTGGGTCCCTGACCTCCCCAAGTCCTGGTCCCCGAGCTGGCATCCCAGGGCTCTTAGCCTCCAGCCCAGAGCCCTTCTGGCTGAGCCACCCTGCCTGCCACCCTCGAAGTGTTCCTTGTGGGAAGAAAATCGAGGGGCCAGAAAACCCCAGGGCTGTTAAACAGAGGCTGGCTTGTCCTGGTTCTTTAAAGGCTCTTGTGGTTGCAACAAACAAACCCACTCAGACCCATCAGGTGGTGGGCATTTGTTGAAGGTTCCCCCGCCTGGGGACCCAGCTGAACATGGGGTGCAGGAGGCAGGAGCCCAGCAAGAGGCCGACCCAGGGGGTGGCTGCCCTGCGGTTGTGTGCCCACCTACCAGCTTCTCTCTCCAGACATTCTCCTGCTGACCTCAGCCCAGGTTTGTCTACACCCTCCTCCCCCAACTCAGTCTCTGCTCCTCCCGCTCAGGCCGCCTCTCCTGCCTGAGCAGCTGGTGTCCTGAACCCAGATCCCAAAACAGACCGTCATAATGGCTGGGAAAGCTCTGATTCTGAAAATGCTCCCCCCGGCCCCCAACATGTCCCTACCTGGAGGATGTGGTCCTTACAGAAGCTCTGCCAGGTTAGGAATAGTTTTTCCATGTTTTAGACATGGAGGTAAGGCCCAGAAAGGGCAGGTTACTGGTTCAAGGTCACGCAACTCATAGGACACAGGCTGTCAGTGTCTCGTCTCTGAGGCCTCGTCCTGGGGGTTGAGCTCTCGAGTAACCCCGCCCCCTGTCACTGGCTGGGGATGGGCTCCTTAGCACGTCAGCCCCTCCTTTCTCACCTGTAACCAGATACACAGCAGTTGTGGATGGGTTAATGCTTGGTTGTGTTAACCCGTGCGTGCTGGCTGCCTGATCTCTGGTGGATGCGATGTTGTGTCCCACCCAGGGCACTGCTGGCTGAGCATGGTATCTGGGCAGGTTCACGTCCCCCTCCAGGTGGTCACTCGCTTGGGAGTCCTGGGGGACTTATGGTCAAATCATCCTTAGCAGGTTCTCTCTCCCATCTCCTAAAGAGCAGGTCCAGACCCTGTTCATCAGAGTGACCCCTGATTAGGGTGGACACGGGGAGTGTGGCCAGTTCAGGTACAGGGGTGGGGGTGGGGTGCTGGTGTCCTGCTGTCTTGCTGTCCCTGCTGCTGCCCAGGCTCCACTCGGGATCACTCAGCCTTCCTACGAGAGTGTGTCCCCCCAGGCCCCCTGCTCAGGGGTTCCTTCTCCTCCGCCTGAGGCAGCCCTCTCTCCAGTCCTCCATCTGAGGTGGGCGGAGCCACTGGCCAGAGTTTGGGGGGCAGGGGCCGTGCCACCTTTAAGAACATGTTTGCCCACTGGGGCAGCTGAGCTCCAGTGGGACACCCAGCAAAGGTCCTGGGAGACGGGGCCTCATCAGCCATGAAAAGTATCCATGTTTCCCTTTATTTCCGGGCGCCCTGACGGCATCACACCCAGGTCCTGGCTTCAGGGCCCATCTGCTGTCCTCTTAGTGTGGCTCTGAGTCACTTGCAGGGTGATCACAGGTCACCGGGTAGGTCCTGTCCCCTAGTAGACCCTGCGTTGCATCTGGAATGTTCTCCCAAGACTGCTGTGGGTCTGAAGGGCTATTGCTGTTCTGTGTATCGACCAGAATCACGTGGCAGGGATGTGTCGTCAGGTAAATGGTACTTCTGAATCGATGTGGATAAAATCCCCTGTAAGACAAGTTCAATGTGTGTGCATTTATTTAAACAATAAAAAATTGGATTGTTAGAGCTTCAGCAGAGAGTGAAGGCAGCCGCATTTGTTCTTTGGGAACTTGTTTTAAATCCTTGTCTGAAGAGGCAGTTGATCTAACAGAGAGAGGAGGACGTCTGTCTTCCTGGAGAGACAGAGCAGTGCTGAGACCTGCTGATGCCCCAGGCCAGCAGGTCTCTGGGTGTTAGTGGGGGGTCCCCACCATGGACAGGACACCCCAGTTCACCTCGGCTCTAGCCCATGGCTTTAGGGGGAGAAGATGTGCTGGGGACAGGAGGTGGGAGCTTCCTGCGTTTCAGACACGAGGCTTGTCCAGGGGTGACACATGAGCCTAGCTGATACAGGAGTTCATCTTTGGTTGAACTTCTGATCTTCTGTGTCTCAGCAGGAGATAGGGTGGTGTCCCTGGCATTACAGGGTCCCAGTGTGGACACAGATGCCCCCTGGTGTGGACGCGGATGGCCGCCCTTGGGTTCCTGAGGACATCAAGGCTGGACAGCAGGTGACACGTGGTGTCCAGGGACTCAGCCGCCCTTGGCTTCCTGAAGGGGGAAGTTCACTCTTGTCCTGGCTGCCTGGGGGGCACTTCCTCACAGGGTGCTTCCTTCTGCTTCAGATTTTCTCCAGCACTGGTGGGGCTGCTGTCTGCTGGCTTCTGAGACTTTCTGAGAGGCCCTGTTGCAAAAGCAAAACATTACAATCTGGTTATTTATTGACGTCCGTGAACACAATGAAAAACGGTGCTGGCATTCCAGGCTGCTCCTCCAAGTGCCACTGAGAGGGAGAAAGTGTTTGCTTTTCTGGGGCATTTATAGCAGCTGGCATTTATTCTAGCACTTTTTGTATTTAATAAAAGAATCCAAAAATACGTTTGAAGTGCTCGTTTCAGTCTGAAGACTAGAGGCTTCTTCTGAGGGGAGGAGGCAGCCCCCCAGCAGTACATCCAGCTTTCCAGGGCCTTGGGAGAAATGTCGGGGTCACCCCGAGCTCCAGCCCAAGCCCGGGCTCCCAGGAGCCTGTGACTTCACTGAGGGTTGAGTTTCTTCTAGGTGAAAAACAGTCTGTGCCCCACAGTGACAGCGAGGCCTTGGGTGTCCTGAGGGTACCTGGTGTGGGGCCCAGTTTGGGGGGGACTCTGGCTGCACCCCTACATCGACCACCAGGGTCATGTGCCTTGTGGCCTGATGGGTGGGGGTTACCTGCTGGACACCCCCTCCCTCTGACTTTCTGTGTTGCCCTCCTGGGGAAAAATGACCATCACAACCACACTTTCTCTACAGTTTTATTCAGCGAAATAAAAAAGGCTATTATTTACATCAGTGTTCTACATTTTTCATACTCTCCCACCAAATGATTTTCTAGTGAATCACAAATATAGATCCTGGAAATGGATCAATTTGATGTCTTATTATTAACCAAAGTTGACATTAAAAGCCCAGAGAATAGCTTTTATGTTTGCATCACTCCTGGCTACTTGTCCAGAGCATCCAGCAGTTCTGACCGTCTCTTACAAGCCCCAGGGTGGCCCCACCCCACAGCACATGTCCAGGTGTGCCGGCTGCTGGTGGAACAGACTGCTGTATCAGGCACACTTGTGGTTGGTGGAAGGCAGGGGTCACGCCTTGCAGGCAGACTCAAGGGGTCAGGAACAGCCAGGGTTGTGGGTCTTTAACTGTCTGTCCACAAGGAGGGGGAGCTCTCAGGACTTTCTGACACTCTCATTGCTTTAAACCCTCCTGTAATTGGGTGATTTTGCCTACATGAGCTTTAACAAAAGCTACGATCTAGCTCTCTCCCTTGATTGCAATCAAATTGGCGTCTTATTTTTATAGGTTGTTGCTGACAGGTTGTAAACTTCCAAAATGTTGATTCTTCTCCTCTGGAATTTCAGGACACTGAGTGAGCAGATGGTTAATGAGACGACAAGTTCCCCGCCTCTCATTGTACCTAATTATGTGGCCCTTGGGGCACACTTTTCTTATTGTTGCATTTCCACAGCCATGTGCATTTCAAGTCACCTGCAAACTGTTTAAAACCATTGACTGTGCCTGGTGTTCCTTCCTTTTCCAGTCAAACGGCCTGACACTCCTGGGATAGGAACACCAGTAGGTGCAACACACAAGGCTGAGGCTCAAATTAATCATTTTTAGGGGAATAATCAATTCAGGAAATATTTTATGAGACACGTGTGGTATGCAAAACACCGTGCTGTACACAATGAGAAAATGCAAGGTACTGTTTTCCCAGCTAGAAGCAAATATTTTTGCAGAGGAGATAACTCCAATTAATTTAAATAATTGCTTTAATACGGAGTCAGCAAATCTTTTCTGAGAAATATTTCAAGCTTTGCCGACACCAGTAATCTACCTGTCTTGTGGTAGCAGGCTGGTGGCCGAGGACAATATGCAGATGCAATTGGAGAGAGACAGGGAAGATTGCAGGTTGAGAGTCAAGGGGGGCCATGTAAGGCTGGTGGTGGGGGAGGCAGGGACAATGCCCCTGAAGAGGAGGTGGGCTTAGACACACAAGCCGGAGGAGGTTCCTGGCTGACACAGAGGGGAGGTGGTTGGAGACAGAGAGGGCATTTGCTAACCCGTTGAGAGTCCACGAGGATTCAAAGGCCCTGGGGACTCTGCTCAGGGCTGGGTTTTCTTGACTGCTGAGTCCTGTTTCGAGGAAAGTGGGATCATCAGCGAATCTGTGGGTTTGAGAGGGGCCCGCCTGCACCAGTGAGCTGTTTCTGGTCACCCTCAGCAGCCTGGCTTGGGGAGACCCTGTCCCATGGTGCTCTCTGGGTCTCCTCTGGCAGGGGGGCACTCTCCTCGTGTCATATGGCTGGACACGCAGGCCTTGCCCATGTTTTTACAGGCAGAAATGGTAATTGAGGACAATGCAGTCCAGATGGTGGAGGTGGTGTGGCAGGTGTAATGAGCCCCCTCATGGCCAGCTGTGTGGATGTCAGAGTGCTGGGGCCTCCGCTGCAGGGTCACCAGGCAAGGGGTGAACGCAGTAGCCAGGCTGGGGCTACCACAAATCATCTGGGTTATTCAGGCCAGACTTGTGGGCACCTTCGTTTCTTTGTTTTTGGCAGAAGATCCCTCTGCTTAACGGGGACACTTAAATGTGGTGTTTTTCTGGTCCATGAGTAGGCCCAGCTCTTCTGACCTGGCCACCATTTTGGAGGAAGTGGTGACCTGGTCTGCCTTGCTTTCTTCCCCAAATGGGGAAACAGTGACAGTGGTCAGAACGAGCTGGTTTGCGGTCATGCCCCAGCTCCGTGGGGGCAGTCTGCAGATGGCAGTGACCTACATGGGCACCAGCCTCTTAGCTTCTTCTTGGTTGTGTCTGTTCCCAAAAAGGGGCTTGTCAAGTCACTCAGCCTCGTGGGGATGTTTGGGGAAACCATGGCTTACCAAAACCAGATTTATTTGAGGTGCTTGGGTACGGAAAGCAAGAGAGTTTTTAAAAAATCTCCTTTCTTGAGCAGCCATCATTTTCAAAATGCAGAGTGTTTATGGTATTTATTACTGTGGGAAAAGACTTTGATTATTAGGATTTAATTTTCATTAGCCTGCTACGCTTTGTGCTGGTTTGGATGAAGGCACTTGAGTGCACATGTGGTCACTTCTGTAGCTGTCAGCATGGTCCTCAAGTTGGATTTTATCCGGAAGTGGCAGGGGACAGTGGACAGGTCTGGGAGATGGCTCCGGCTTGCATTCCAGCTGCAGGGTGGGATTTCTATCCTGAGCGACAGTTTCAAGGCCTGACTTTTAGCTCTGGAGATGGGTTTGCATTCCTGGGACTCCAGGGCAGCCACCACAGTTGGTGGAGGCCCGAGCAGGGACCCAGGAGCTTCATCCTTGACAGAGGTGCTGGACTCACTCCAGGTCATGTGCGCATGTGTCCTGCTTCTATGAATTGCTAATTTACAACCTTCCTCTGAGAGATGCCACCTCAGCTGCAGCAGCCTTGTTATTTAAATTAAGGGCAGTTCAGACAGAGGGAGCGAGGTGAGCTCCTATGACCTGGTACCCAGCCTCCTGGCAGCAGCAATGCAGGTCTGCTAATGACCCAGGGGTCAACCTGGAGAGAAATCACTTAGCCTGGTTCAGAGGTGAGCGAGCAGAGAATTGTGGAGAGAGATGTCTTAATAGTTCTAACAGTTGGGTTTGGGATCCCAGAGGGCACGCCAGAGGCATCACTGTAAAAGAAGTGGAATCAGAGTAGACAATTCGAGCTCCCGGAAGAGAAGCTGAGGGGACGAAAAGTACGTCCCCGGTCATTCCTCCTACATTTACTTTTTTTAACAGTTTTCTTGAGATAGAGTTAACATTCCCTACAATTCACACAGGGGCTTCTAGTTCATGCAGGCGTGTGAGAGCAGCACATAGTCATCATTGAGAAGTTTCCGTCACCCTGAAACAGTCTTCCACTTCCTTCCCCCCACCTCCGGAGCCCCCACTGTTCTGCTTCCTGTGTCTAGGTTTCCCGTTTCTGGGTTTTCCTGTGCAGGGACCATACAGTTAGTGACCTTCAGAGACAGGCTTCTTTACTCAGATAAGGTTTTCCAGGCTCACCCATGGTAGCAGGAACCAGCATTCCAGTCCTTTTCGAGGCCGAGTATCATTCTGCTGTGTAGATAATACCCCGTTGAGTTTACCATCCCCGCTGATGGACCCTGGGGATGTTGCCACCTCTGCGTTTGCTTGTGATGATCGCACAGAAAGACCAGCCTGCACCGTCAATTCTGGAGTCCAAACCGTCCTTTTTCTCACATGAGAACTTCCTGGTGATTAAAGGGACAGTATTAGGTCAGACTAAGGGTCCGGCCAGTCTCGGGACTCTTCTGAGGTCTCTGGCCAGTAAGCAGGGATGGCCGTGCAGAGTCCAGGTGCCCCTGGAGGAGAGGAGGTCCCTACATGCAGCCTCCTCTGCCCGTGTGCACTCGGCGTGCAGGGTCTCCGTGTCGGGACGTTCTGGTAAATGTCCCTGGGCTCTGGGTTTGTGGGCGGGGGCTGTGGCTGGGCTGCGTTGAGCCCCCTGCCCACACCAGCCCTCCCAGGAGTTCCAGTGTCAGGTCAGTTCTGACCTACCCAGGGACCCTCGCTCTCCCACCCACAGGAGGGCTTCCTAGGCTCAGGATGGGGCCACGTGTGCCGTCCACCTGCCCCCACATGCCATCCCCTCCTGCCCCTGTGTGCTGTCCCCTCCTGCCCCCCATGCCCCAGTGGCCCATCCTGCCCCATCCAGGCTCACCTCCCTGCCTCTGGCTGACGACTGGGCAGGTACCTGGTGTCCTCCGAGCCCCGGGTGGGTGATCGGGGAGCAGCGGAGACAGAGGGCTTGCCACTCTGTCTGCATCCAGGCGACCTGGCCTGCAGACAAGTGTCTGCTGCTTATTCCGAGGCCCAGCCACGTTCCCGCCTGCCCCCTCCCAGCGGGGCATGGCAGGAGCTGTTGTACGTGGGAGCCCACGTTCCCTGGAGGCTGCTTAATTCAGTCCCCGTTTGCACCTCTCCTGGCGCACACGGCGGTTTCTCCCTCATTGGAGCTATTTTTGGGTCCTTTTCTGGAAGACGAGTCTTTCCCCGCAGGCAGCCTCTGACCATGCCAGATGGCTCTGTGGTGTTTTATTTTTCTGAGCACTTTCTATTCCTGGTTTCGTAGGTACTCAGTTAACCCAGAATTCTGATAAGGTGTTTAAAATAGCCTTTGGACTCCTGTGAGCTGCTGGACTTCTAAAGTTACTCTTGTACTTTTTTGTCACCACTCGACTCTGGGGCCGAGGCAGGTAATTGGATGTTTCTCCGTTCCCTCCTCTGGGTGTCCTGTTGCCCATGCCTGCCCTGCAGTGAGCAGGGCGGCAGCATGACCAGCTCTTATGGAAGATTCCAGGGAAGTGTGTTTGCTGATCCCGAGGCATGTGCTTTTTAAAAGCAGGAATCCCCGTATGTTAGCAGTGGACAGTAGACCTCTTTGGTCGTCTTGTTCATAACTACTCAGAGGCCAAGCGGGGTTGGGTTGCTCCAGGTCATGAGCTGGTTCTCTGAAATCCTGTCCACCCTCGGGGCATGTCAGGTGGCCTCTGGGGTGGTTATTCCCTGGGCCCATCACAGGCCACCTCTGAGGGAGTGGAGGCTGACCTTGGTCTGTGGGTGCGTCCCCCTGCCCTGTCCTGGCTTACCCTGAGGAAAGGCCTCCTTCCTGCCTTTGCGCAAAGACCCTGACTTGTTTCCACAGAGTCCCACAGACAGTGGACCGGCCAGGCTGGCAGTCTGAGCTGGGACTCGTCTAGTGTGAGCTGCCCTATCAGTGGACCTTCAGGACATGTGGGGTCAGCTCCCTGCAGGAGTGTGGCCCTGAGAAGGCCCCTTAGAGGCTCCTTCCAGACGTCGGGATGGTTACTTTCAGGAACTTCGGGGACTGTGAGTGACCTGATGGTGTGGATTGCAAATAAAAAATAGAGTAGGACACACCCGCAGTCTCGCCCTGTGAGATCACAGCTACAGTGTCGTGTGTGTGGCAGTGAAATGTATGTCCCCAGAGAATAAATCCTTAATAGTACAAGACGGGGGTTACTTGAAGATCCAGCTGACAAGACTCAGAGCTGGGGATGGGGAGG
Organism: Bos mutus; assembly: GCF_027580195.1. Lineage (NCBI taxonomy): Eukaryota > Metazoa > Chordata > Mammalia > Artiodactyla > Bovidae > Bos > Bos mutus. The sequence continues at coordinate 62,252,636 of NC_091627.1, forward strand.
GGCTGCCTCACAGAGTCTGGCAGTGTGTGTCCCCAGACTTTGTCAACGTCTGGAGGCAGCCTGGTGGTCCCAGCCCAGGACTTGTGGCCAGCCTCTGTGTGGGGAGCCGGGGGTGGGGCCAGGTGCTTGGCCAGGGCACAGAGTCCCCGAGGGAGGCAGGGGCCAACATCTGTCTCTGCGGAGATTGTGGCGCTGCCCTGTCCAGGGGCCAGTGGGGTATTACATGTGGCCTCCATGTTTTCTTAAGGCAGCCCTGGGGGTACTACCATTTCCAGTTTCCAGAAGGACAGAATGAAACCCAAACTCCAGATGCGTGTCTGTAGAGGTGCCACTGAGGGTCCCCTAGGGCCAGGGGGTTAGGGTTTTGCAGGAGGATAGACCCCCCACAGACCCCAAAGCCTCCTCCATCCTGTGAACTGTGGCAACAAGCCCCCATCCTGTGGACTGTCCTCATCCTTCTCACCCATCCTGGCTTTTCCCGGGTCTGCTCTGGCCCTGTGTCCTGACTGGTCAGGGGCCCCCAGAGCCCCTGCCCTGGCCTGAGTCTGCAGCCCGGATCCCAGACTTATTGTCACAGTCACCAGGCATGCTTTGCCCTGAGATGCTGACAGCTCCCTGGGTGACCCTGGTACAGGGTCTTCCCTGGCAAAGGGGGAACGCCTTCCAGCAAAGCTGGGGTTTGGGCTTCTCTGGTCAACACAGCGGGGCCAGCCTGCATCCCTGCCCTCATCTGTCAGGGAGCCTGGGAAGGGAAGGTGAAGAAAGCAGGGGGCTGTCTACATGGCAGACACACTGCCATCAGGAGGAACTGGCTTCCTGCTTGGACATGCAGACCAAGTGACAGCCCTGGAGCCCAGAGTGACAGGCCCTTGGGAAGCGTCAGCCATGACCTGTGACCTCATCACTGAGGACAGAGTCTGGTTCTTTGGTGCTTCTGTTCAGAAGTGGGGCTCCCATCATGTGGCCAGCATGTTCTTCTCCCACAGGGTGCAGACGTGCCCGGACCCCAGACCTGCCCTCTGTGCCCACGAGGGTGGGGCAGGTGATCTGTCTCTGTTCCCGCCCAGAACCCCTGCAGTTTCTGTCTCATGAGGGTCCCTCTCGTCCCCCTCCCTCCTTGAGTCTGGGTCTTTGATGGACTGCACGGTGGGACAGACCCTGCAGATCCTCCAGTGATGCCTGCGAGACCCTCAAACATGCACACATTGATGCTTGGGAGACGTTCTGAACATGAGAATCAGAATATTCTATGTTCGAGAGAATGTCAGAGAATGGGAATATTCTACCTTGGAGAAAACGTTAGAAGACCGATCACACGTGGTCAGGATCTCCTCCTTGCGCCAACCCAAGTGCACAGGAGAGAAGACAAAAGGAAAGTCTGGGGAAGCTGGGGTCTTCATCACTTTTATTCAAATTCAGTAAGTTTTACATGATTGCTTTTCCTTCCGGTCTGTGAGTCCAAGATCTTGGATGAACAGTGAAACAAAACCTTGATTTTGTAAGCATGCCAGCTGAGCCAGCATCTTCACTCTTGTTCAGTCGCTCAGTCGTGTCCGAGTCTTTGCGACCCCATGAACTGCAGCATGCCAGGCTTCCCTATCCTTCACCATCTCCTGGAGCTTGCTCAAACTCCTGTCCGTTGAGTTGGTAATGCCATCCAACCATCTCATCCTCTGCCACCCCTTTTTCCTCCCGGTGCCTTCACTCTGAGAACCGGCAAGAACTTCCTAACATTGTCAATGTCAGGTCAACAGGGAGCACGTGGTCCATGTTTGGGATTTGCCACTTGTCCCTTAAAATTCATTCTGTGGGTTTCATTAAAACACAGTTCATTGGTTACTTTTCCTTGTAATGTGTCTCTGGTTGCTCTGATCCAGACCAGGGCTCCTCAACACCGTGGCTGCTTCTCAGATGAGCAGGTGAACACCTTGCCTCCCCTTCCCTGCAATGTCAGGTGCCAACCTCACTGTCCCAGAGAGGCTGTTGGGGGTGGGGGGAAGGTCTCCCCAGCCCTGCTGTCCAAGGCTGCAAACCTCTGATGACCCCAAGCCCCTTGTTCTGTAAAAACCTCATTCTGTGTCTGCAGGTCGTTTTGTGGGTGTCATTCTCTGAACCAGGCATGGGGGCCACACCGAAGGCTTTCTTACTTCCTAGGCAAATGATTTTGGAAACGTGACTTTTAAATTACAGCAGTGTATGTGACCATCTAAGCTCACAGAGAGAATAGGTTTGAGAAACTTCCTCACATGTGGGGGGTGGGGAGCATGGATGACAAGTCAGGCCAGCTCTACCCAGGCTCCACAGGGCCACGTCTCCTGTCTGTGCCAGGCTGGGCAGGGGTCTCCCCTTGTCCTCCCAGCACCACCTCACCTGTGGAGGTGACACTCAGGTGGGCTCTCTCCATGTCCCTGCAGCACCACGTCACCTGTGGAGGTGACACACAGGTGGGCTCTCTCCATGTCGCTGCAGCACCACCTCACCTGTGGAGGTGACACTCAGGTGGGCTCTCTCCATGTCCCTGCAGCACCACCTCACCTGTGGAGGTGACACTCAGGTGGGCTCTCTCCATGTCCCTGCAGCACCACCTCACCTGTGGAGGTGACACTCAGGTGGGCTCTCTCCATGTCCCTGCAGCACCACCTCACCTGTGGAGGTGACACCTGTGTGAGCAGCGCTCCTGGACCTCGGCTGACCTTCCTCCTGTCCTCGTGTTTACCGTGGAGGCCAGCTGTAGGTTGTGGGCTGTGTGTTTACTTAAAAGTAAAAGGCCGTGTTTCTCTGAGCTCCCAGCAGCGCTGAGATGACTCTACTCACTTTCTGGAAAGCGTTTAGAGACCTGGTGCCAGTGGGACCCTCTGGGCATCTCCTGGACTCTGAGGTCACTGAGGTCGTGGAGCACTTTGTGACTGAAGGTGTGAGGATGGAGGGCTGGCCCCCGCCCCCTGGATCCTGCTCAGCATCAGATGTTATTCTGCAGGCTCTGCAGGGTGTTGTTAACACAGACCTGACCCAAGGGCTCTGTGGTCACCACTCTGACCCCGCTCTGCCCCCGAGCTTGCCTTGAGTTAGGAAGGTCACCAGTGATTGGCCGAGCTCTGCCTCTGGGAGTGGGAGTTGTGCGTGAGCCCTTGGGGCTGGGGCAGGACCCTCCTGGATCATTCAGAGGGAAGGGTGGGGGCTGAGGTCCAAGCATCCTGTTGTATAATTACACCCTTGTCCAGCAGAGAGGACTGTTTATAGGGGCTTAGTTTTATGAACTACGGTTATTGGTTCTGCACCATGCTGGTGGATGGTAATCATTAGTGTAAGCCATGTATCTGACTAAATAAAGAATTTGTCTCAAATTTATGCCAATTTAAAGATGTCTCCTGTGTTCTCTTGTCTCTGGGGGAGGGGAGGCCTGTTGCTATGGAGACAGCAAAAGAAAGAGTGACAGCAAAAAGGCTCCGCTTCAATTTTGAAAATATTGGTGACACAGATGATTATGTATGTAACGATGTTGTGTGGCAGAGTTATCTTCCTTGGAAATGTGTGTCTTGGAATTTCACGGTGAAACGGTGTTTCTATGAGGAGCACGATGCTGTTTGTGTGTTGTTAGGATGTTGTCATGTGAACGATGAGGGTGTGATTGTTCCTGGGGGTGGGCAGGATGGAGGGACAGCTGCTGTAGGAGGTGGTGTGTCACCCATAGAAACTGGAAATAAGGCAGATGTCGTAAGACTCACTGAGATTTGTCAGTGGCTAAATGTGAACCTATATCACACATTTGAGAGACCAATTTGACAAACCGACACATGCTGTTTCCTTCTGTCCTCACGTCTCGCTCAGGTTTGGAATCCTGTCTTCTGCCCGTGTGAATGGAGAAGCCTCCAAACCCAGCCCCGAGCTGGGATTCCAATGCGGTTTAAGACATGAGGGCACTTCAGTGTGGACCGGGTCGGCCCCACAGTTCAGTGAACGTTCACTGAACGCCTGTGCTGGACACTCAGGCTGTTACTGCCGGGCCCATGCTCCAGGTTTAAGGTCCCAGGGACATGAAGTCACTGTCCCAGGGTGGGGGACTGCGCATCAACACAGTCACCAGTTCCAAGCCTGGGTTTTGTTTAACATCTTGGTTATTGATGCTAGAAGCACCCGTTAACAGGGATTTAACGGGATTCACAGATGATGTTACATCGAGAGGAAATATGGCAGTAGGTGGTGAAGCCACATCTGGGAAAGTGGAGGGCCTGCCAGCCTGCAGGGGGCCAGGGGACGGGCCTTAGGAGATCAGAGGGCTGTCATGTCCCCTTCTGTGCCTCAGCCTGGAACCCTGAACCCTCTGGGCAGCAGGTTGGCTCCAGGGTCCAGGGAGCAGCTGAACCTGGGGGCGCTTTGGAGGATTCCATGTTCAGTGAATGGGCTGGTCCAGTGGCCCGTAGCCGGCTGGTCACAGTCCCAGGCTTCCTGGAAGAGGAACCAGAGGACAAGCCTGATTTCCTGTGGGTCTCATCCTCTGAGGAGCCACCCACCTGCCTCTGCTGAGGGCCTCGCCGGTGACCCTTCCCTGTGGCCAGGAGGTCAGGTCTTGCCTCTGATGCTAGTCCTGTAGGCCCCATGCTGCCTCTCTTGGGTGACAGTGCTTGGCTGCTTCCAGGATGCGAGGGGGAGTTGGAAGTTGCCTGTGGGCACCTTCCTCTGAAGGGGGATGTCAGGTTCCCGGGACACATGTTGTGTGAGGTCCTCTGCACGCTCCGGCGTGGTCACAGGGGAGTGACGCCAACCAGTTAACCTCAGGCTGAGCATGTCAGCCCCTGGCGGGGGCTTGGTGGCTCTGGTCCAAGCCCAGCATTGGCTGGTGGGCCAAGGCTGCAGAGCCAGCAGTTAGGTCGCAGAGCTGGCCGCTGCGCAGAGGGGTGAGGAAGAGTCTGTCTCTCTGGGTTGTGTTGGTCCCAGCAGAGCAAGTGCTGCTGCCTCACCGCCTTCTCCATCCCCGAGCAGCTTCTCACAGAACTGAGTTAGCCCCGAGTGTAGAGGAAGGGGGCTCTAGGGACCCAGCCGGGCACACTGTCTACTGACCATCAGCTCCATGAACTGCGGTTGGAAGCCATGCTCTGTGTGAAGGTGGACAGGCCCACGTAGCAGAGGAGAAAGCCAGGACCCCAAGAGAGAAGATGCCCTAAGCCTGGCCTCATGTCCAGTCCAGCTGGACCATCAAGATAACAAAGAGCAGAGGTGAACCCTGAGGCCTGGGGGAGGGAAGCCAGGCTCTGATGGGGGTACTGCCTCAGCCTTGTCCCCAGACTTGCTGGGTGGGCAAAGTCACTCACCTACTGATCGTCTGATAGAACTCGATGTAAATGGAAATTGTGGGGAAATATAACTAGGCTTTACCATTTTAAAAGTTGTTAAGTGTCTGCTTCAGTGGCATTTTTCACTGTGCAGCCATCACACCCTCGTGTGCAGAACTTTCTCATCTTCCTAAAGTGAAGCTTGGTCCCCATTAAATGCTGGCTCCCCCAGCCCCTGCCACCTATCTATTTCTTGTCTCTCCTATCTACTTCCTGCCCCCATCTACTTCCTACCCCCATCTACTTCCTACCCCCATCTACTTCCTGTCCCCCATCTACTTCCTGCCCCCCATCAACTTCCTTTCCCCATCTACTTCCTGTCTCTATGGACGAGATACCTCTGGGGACCTCACAGTACTGGAGTCACACAGCACTTGTCCTCCTGGGTCTGGCTTATATCCCTGAGCATCGTGTCCTCCAGGGTCACCCATGCTGTGGCAGGTGTCAGTCTCCTTCCTCTTCAAGATGAGCAACATTGCACGGCATGGATGGACCACATTCCATTTATCCATCATCTGCTGCTGGGTTGCTTTTGCAGACATTTTTGTAGGCTATTCTGGGAACAGTCACTCAGTATAATTCTGGTTTTCCTTGGAGCTTTGATCATGTTTTATTCTTATTTTTAGTGTATGGCGTGTCCTTGGAGAGCTGGGAGGCCCTTTCTATAGACACAGACCTGGGGCTACAGGTACCACACTGAGAGCCAGGTGGCGCTGGGCTCCCATGAGACTGTTACCTGCTAGTCTGGGGTCACTGCCTGTCCTCCAGGTCTCCCTGGTCTTGACCTTAGTTGCTCTGCTGGTTTGTCCAGATGAAGGTTGATTGAGAGAGAGCTCATTCTCCTTTCACTGAGAGAGGATGTCACCTTGGCCTTCCCCAGACCTCAGGCATCTTTAGAATGTCCACCTCAGGGAAGTTTACTTAGCCTCCCATCATGAGTGTTTGGTGAACAGAATCAGAGCTCAGAACAGGAACACAAAGCCTAAGGGGGACTGAAGTGTACCAGTAGCTGGAGGAATCTCATATTCCAGGCTTTGGGAGTGGGGCTGTGTTTTAACTCCGAGTAACCATGGCAGTCAACACAGATGATCACCCCACTCTGAGCAGTGAATGCTGGTCTGGCCTGCCTGAGGGCAGGCGGGGCCCTTTTACTGGCCCATGCCAGGGCCAAGCCTCACTGTTTGTAAACCTGGGCCCTCAAAGGCTGTCCATGCCTCTGGGCTAGGGCGGGGTTGGACCCAGCAGAGCTGGTGGGCGATGGTCTGGGAAGCAAATGCAGCCATAACTTTGTTTTTAGAAGAGAGCTGGGACCTTGAGCAAACAGGCCCAGACCTCTCAACCTGAGATCCCCCTCTGTGGGGCTGGGACCCCTCCTATCCCCGGATTTCTGATGCCACCAGTCTCATCAGAACGTGCACTTCTCACAGTGGCCAGGGCCTCTTCTGAGTGTGCTGTGGCCAGCATCCCCTTCTCCTGGATGTGGCCAGTGGCCAGCATCCCCTTCTCCTGGATGGCACTGCTGGGCTGGACCCATCCCTCCTTCACAGATAGAGGAGCTGAGCCCAGGGTGGCAGGGACCTTCCCCATTAAACTGGGTGCAGGGTGAACCCCAGAGCTGGACAAGGGCCAGGCTCAGACTCCACGCTGGGGCTCTTCTCCTGACCTGCAGTGAGCAGGTGACAGAGCACCTATCTCGCTGAGCACTGAGCACCAAGGAAGTTATGGGCCATGGGAAGGGCTTGACTCACTGTGAATGTCAGTCCAGATCTGGTCCCCACTGTCCACCCTTGACATTGTTGTCCCATCAGAGTTCTCAGAGCTGTCCCGTGTGCCCTATTCACCCTCAGGACACTCCCGTGAGCGGCTGATGGGCTGGGAGGCAGCCCCGCCCTGGACATGACAAGGCAGGGGTCAAGGAGCTAGTGGCCAAGAGCAGGGTGTCCAGTGCTGACCCCTCACTGCCTGGCCTTCACTGGGCTCCTCATCACTGTCTTGCCCTCCCAGCCTTTCTCACTGCCCTGCTGCCCATCCCTTGCTATGTTTCTCAGCGTGTGACACACAGGACAGGGTGGGGACAGCTGTTGGTGGTGCAGTCATCCTTCTGGGTGGGCGAGGCCCCATGCTGGCCTCTTCAGGCCCCATGAGTGTCACCTCGTTTCCTCCACCAGAGCCAGGTGCCTGCTGCCTTCTGTCCAGCGTGTAAGCTCCTGGATGCTGTCTCTTCCTTTCTTTTCTGATTTTACACCCTTCATGGGGACTGGCCCTTCCTTCTTGGTCGGGGTGCTCTTTGGGCTCAAGTCCTCATGTAACTGACCTGGACTTGAATAATTTCCAACTTGCCATCAACTGGCGTCCACCTGATTGGCTGCAGGGAGTCCAGCCCCTCATCCCAAGCCCCACCTGTGGCGGGGTAGGAGGCACCATCGCCTGGAGCATCAGGGTTCTTGGCTGTCTCTAGAGTATCCCACGCAGTCACTGCCAGACATTTTGATCAGTATTTGGTTTCAGTTCAGTATATTTTCCGAAGCGTTTTAACTACATAGTTTCCACTTCATTGTTCCAAGTACAAAGTTTAAAATTTTCACCATCATTTAATAACAAACATCTTGATATCACAAGTAGATAGTGTAGCCATTTCTATTAAACAAAGTAAGGGAAGTTCTAGCCAAAGAAATTCAGTTCAGTTCAGTTCAGTCACTCAGTTGTGTCCGACTCTTTGCGACCCCATGAATCACAGCACGCCAGGCCTCCCTGTCCATCACCAACTCCCGGAGTTCACCCAAACCCATGTCCATCGAGTCGGTGATGCCATCCAGCCATCTCATCCCCTGTCATCCCCTTCTCCTCCTGTCCCCAATCCCTCCCAGCATCAGAGTCTTTTCCAATGAGTCAACTCTTTGCATGAGGTGGCCAAAGTATTGGAGTTTCAGCTTTAGCATCAGTCCTTCCAAAGAAGACCCAGGACTGATCTCCTTTAGAGACATCCAAATTAAAAAGGAAGAAGCAATATTTTTATGTTTGTAGATGACATGAGCTTATGATAGTAAACCAAAGAAGTACTTAGAAGTAATAAATGAATTCAAGAAACTCAAAGAGTATAAAATCAACACTTAGAATTCAGTTGTATTTCTATACATTTGCAATGAGCAACCCAATGTGCTGTGCTTAGTCACTCAGTCGTGTCCGACTCTTTGCAACCCCATAAACTATAGCCTGCCAGGCTCCTCTGTCCATGGGGTTCTATAAGCAAGAATACTGGAGTGTGTTGTCATGCTCTTCTCAACCCAAAAACAACCCAGTAAGGAAATTTAAAAAACAATTCTATTCACCACAACATCAAAGAGAGTAAAATAGGAATAGATTTAGCCAAGGCAGTAAAAGACTTGCACACTGAAAGCTACAAAACATTTCTGAGACAACTAGAAAGTCATTGCTTGTACATGGACTGAAAAACTTAATACTGCTAAGATGACAATGCTTCCCAAAGTGGTCCACAGATTCAACACCATCACTATCAAAATCCCAATGGTATTTCTTTACAGAAATAGAACAAGCTGTCCAAAAGTTAGTGTGAACTCTCAAGAGGTCCCAAATAGCAAAAATCAATCTTGCAAAAGAAGAACAAAATTGAAAGACTCACTCACAGATTTCAAAATATACCACAAGACTACAGAAGTGGACTCAGTGTGCTGGCCTGGGTAGAAACCACAGACCAATGGACTAGCGTGGCAGAAAACTTGCACAAATGTGGTTAATTGGTCTCAGCAAGACCATCCGGTGAGGAATGGCAGTCCTCAACAGATAGTGCTAGGAAAGCTAGATGTCCACACGCAGAAGAGTGGAGTGAGACCCTTACCTGACACCATATACAAAAGTTCTGTCTTGGGAGCTGGGCCTCTGTTATCTGAGGATGCTCGGGGACCAGTTCTATCTTCGGAAACAGGCCTCTGTTATCTGAGAATGCGCGGGGACTAGTTCTTTACTGGGAGACAGGCATCTGGTATCCAAGGATGCTCAGGGACTAGTTCTGTCCTGGGAGACGGGCCTCTGTTATCCAAGGATGTTCAGGGACCAGTTCTGTCTTGGGAGACGAGTGTCTGTTATCTAAGGATGCTTGGGGACCAGTTCTGTCCTGGGAGATGGGCCTCTGTTATCCGAGAATGCTAGTTCTGTATCCACCCTGCCCTTTTAATTTTAGCATGTCTGTGCCTGCAGCAGAGGGTTCCCACACAGGGAAGCACTGGGGTGGATGGGAATGGGGATAGTGGGGGCTATGAGCAAGAGCCTGGCTGTGGTTCCAGGGATGGAGTGGATGCCCAGGTCGTCTGATCCTGGTCATGAGGGCACAGTGAGGGCTGAGTGTGAGGCCCCATGTGTGGAGCAGGGGATGTTGTGGTGTAGACCTGGGATTGTGGGACTGCATTTGAAAGGCCCTCTCCCAGGCTGTCATGTACTCACTCCAGACTGGGCAGTGCTGGGTGAGGCCTCCTGCAGGGTCAGCCAGGCCCGGGACGCAGAGCACTGGGTGCAGAATAAGATGGGACCATCAGCAGAGGCCCCCTTGCAAATGAATGATGCAGGACTCATCTCTGCTGGCCTCCAGGCCTACCCTTGCTGCAGCAGGTGTCAGAACCCCTACTTTTTAGAGCCAAGTCATGTTCCATTTTGTGTGCATACTACACAGTTTGTTCATCCATTACCTGTATCTACTTTTAGAGGAGACAGAATATCTCATTTTCATTCCTGAATCTCCTGGGAGTTCACTGGCCCATTGGCTTCCCTTTGGGGCCACTCAAGTGCCTCTCAGGCAGGAAGGCAGGGTCACTTGAGTAGGAGGGAGGCTGACTGTGCGAGGCTGTGCAGGGCAGGAGGGTGAACTCTGGTTACTGTGGGAAAGCCTCCAGAAAGTGTGTGGAGGGCTTGGTGCAGTGGCTACAGCCCTTACTCCTCGGTCACTTCCTTCCTTCTTCCTCCCCTAGTGGGTTGGTGGGCAGAGGCTGGGCAGACCTTATGCTGTTCTGACAGAACGAGAGCTCTGGGAAGAAGTCATCCTCACGCCCCACCATGGCTCATGGACCTTTCTCTTCTCATGCCCACCAGATCTCGCTTATTTCCAACGTGCAGCTCAAATTCTTTTTGCAGAAACACCAACAAGAGTGAATGTCAGTGTTGGTCCGTGGGTGCCTCCAGCCTCTACAATTCTACTCAGTGATGCTCTGCTTTGCCACCTCCCAGGGGACCAGCCCCTTCCCTCTGCTCTGAGTCGACATGCTGTGGAGGACACGTTCTGGTTTTAACATTAGCCTGAGCAGGGATGTCATTATCAGTCGGTTTCCAAGTTAGAGCTTCCCTGATAGCTCAGTTGGTAAAGAATCTGCCTGCAATGCAGGAGACCCTGGTACAATTCCTGGGTTGGGAAGACCCCCTGGAGAAGGGAAAGGCTCCCCACTCCAGTATTCTGGCCTGGAGAATTCCATGGACTGTGTAGTCCTTGGTGTCACAAATAGTTGAACACAACTGAGCGATTTTCACTTTCACGTTTCCAAGTTAAACCTTACCATGCATCTACTGGGATGTATGTGCTGTGTTGACAACCTCTGACTCATCTGTAGTGACCAGGGTTGTGGTTCTCAGGCTGTTGGCAAGAATACCATGAAGTGCACATTCTGTGGACAGTTAACGTAGGAAAACTTTAAAAATGTTAAACTCTTCCTTTATTGTGAGACATTAAGCACTAAAACGTGCTGCCCTCCAGGCAGGAGGTGAGTAGATAGTTTTTCTGAATTTATTTGATGACAAATGTCTCATAGAGCCAGTATCCTTTGGAACCAAGTTTGGGAAATGCTGGGCTGCAAAGTACAGATGCTTGTTGGCGCTCCATCCAGTTATCTGCCATGTCTGTGCGGGCCTGCAGGTGTTACATCTCACCCGCCTTCGTTGGCCAGAATGAACCCCCGGACTGCACCTGCCTTCCTGGGGTCTGGTCGAGAATGTGTACATGGGGGGCAGCCGCTGGTCACCCCCTGAGTCTGGAGGGGCTCTGCCCCTGTCCTGTGTCCCAGCTGCGTTGTTCCCACTTGTGCATGGCTCACTGCCGTGGGATGTGGGTCTGGAACCCACCCTGATCCCTTTGCCCCACTTCCTCCTCCTTGGAGGCATCACTTTAAAGCCAGAACCCAGAGTGAAGAGGTTCAGAGGGGGCACTTGGAGCCCTGCCACCTGGGTCTCCAAGCATTTTGTGGAGGAGGAGCTTTCTTCAAGGCGCGACAGCCTGTAGGGGAAACACAGGAGTTCTGGGACGGGAGTGGCGGGGAACCAGGAACATGACTGTGCTTCCACGTCCTTCCCCTTCCCTCCCCTCAACCACTCTCTGGGCCTCCAAGGCTCCAGTCTGAGACCCCCATCCTCTCTGACCCTCTTCAGCCACTGAGCCAGGTGAGTCTGTACTTTCACATCAGTCCCTGTGGGGTGACAGGTGTAGGGGCACCTGGCCGCCTGGCCACCTGGAGACTCGGGAACAGGTGAGAGGGCCCCCATGCTGGCTGAGGCGGGCCTGAAATCCAGGGGCCAGGCCACAGAAGGACCCTAGAGTTGGCGCCTGGAACAAGTTCCCACCCAGAGAGGGAGGCAGTGCTTTCAAGGCCAACCACGCACAGCTTTACAGACAGGTTGTTGTTGCTGTTGTTTAGTCCCTCAGTCATATCTGACTCTTTTCGACCCCATGGACTGTAGTCCACCAGGCTCCTCTGTCCATGGGATTCTCTAGGCAAGAATACTGAAGTGGGTTGCCATGCCCTCCTCCAGGGCATCTTCCTAACCCAGGGATCAAATCCATGTCTCTTATGTCTCCTGTATTGGCAGACAGGTTCTTTACCACTGAGCCACCTGTGAAACTCTAAAGAGTCTTAACCACTGGACCGCCAAGGAAATCCAGACAAGTTAGAAATCTCATTAAGGCAAGATATACACCAGGAGAGATATTTACAGAGTGTATTTCAAAAATGTTCTTAATCTGTGGAGAATTTGTTGAAAGCAGTTGTTTAAAACTTGATTATGTAAAACAGCAAAGACTATAAGTAAATAATTCATAACAGAGAAAATGACAAAAGTGTTGGAAAACATTTGATCTTGTTGGTCTGAAAACGTGGAGAAATGTGTGGTCTGAGTAATTAGAGAGGCATACGTTTGCAAAAGCAGTAAAATGCTGTTCCTCAGCTGTCGAGTTGACGAGGAATGTAAGAGAGTGCAGTCTGGAGGACGTAGTGGTGATGGTCATCCCCAGGGACCTGCTCGGTGGGCTGAGAGCCTTGAAGAACCGTGCTGTGGGCTCCGTGGTCACCGTAGGGATCCACCACCAGAATACAAGCCTCAAAACCCACGGAAGCCAAACACCATCTCCACAAAGGCTTCCTTTAGTGTTGTGAAAAGTAGCCAACAGGGGAGACCAGCTTCATGGTATTAATTAATAGCATGGGGATCACTAAAGTCTCCTATACACAGTGAGTCCCATGTTATGCATCCAATTTAGATTGATTTTTATTAAGACTAATTCAAAAGGCGAGTGTTGGTTCTTAAAAATAAGCAGGATACCAAATGACATGTACATTGTTGTCACTGTATTTTTTTAAATCTTATAAACCTCTGCATGGAGAACAGAAGACAGCTGACAGGTAGATTATTAAGCCTTAAAGCAGATTTACCATTTCGGTGTGTCATGATTTTGTTATGTATTCTCCTGATCATGATGAGATAAAACTGAGTCTTTAAGCCTGTGACTGACGACGCTGCAGCCAAGTATCCAGACTGTGTGGATTCCCCTGGAGCTTCATGTGGTGATGGCGGAGAAGCTCTCAGTGCCACTGCCGCTTCTGCCTCTCAGGAGAGAGAGGGCCTCCCCAGAGAGAGGGCCTCCCCAGACAGACGGCCTCCCAAACAGACAGCCTCCCAGGTGGACATCTATCTCCCCCAGACAGACGGCCTTCCCAGGTAGACAGCTTCCTCAGGTAGACAGCCTCCCCGCGTAGACAGCTTCCTCAGGGAGACAGCCTCCCCATATAGACAGCTTCCTCAGGTAGACAGCCTCCCCATATAGACAGCTTCCTCAGGTAGACAGGCTCCCAGGCAGGTAGCTTGCACGTAGTATTTCATGCGAGGACGGTACTGTCAGGTGGAACTTCCTTCCCCGCCTCCACCCCTGAGCTGCTCACACTCCCCTGGGCCCTCCTCACTATAACCCCCGGGTTTTCTCTTCTCCCTGAGGCAAATCCCCCCTGGACTCTGGAGGCTCTGCATCCATGGGAACCCCTCCCTCTCTGTCTCCTTTCCTCCAGGGAAAGGAGCCCAGCCCTGCTTCTAGCCACAACTGGGTCCCTCACATCCACTCTTCACTTTCCTTTGACCCAGAGGACTATATTGAGCATCAGAAGAATTACTAAAATATATTGGCACCCTACTCCAGTACTCTTGCCTGGAAAATCCCATGGAGGGAGGAGCCTGGTGGGCTGTAGTCCATGGGGTCGCAAAGAGTCGGACACGACTAAGCGACTTCACTTTCACTTTTCACTTTCATGCATTGGAGAAGGAAATGGCAACCCACTCCAGTGTTCTTGCCTGGAGAATCCCAGGGACGGGGGAGCCTGGGGAGCTGCCGTCTATGGGGTCGCACAGTCGGACATGACTGAAGCAACTTAGCAGCAGCAGCAGCAGCAGCATGTTTAAAATCAGGCTTCCCTGGTAGCTCAGCTGGTAAAGAATCCACCTGCAATGCAGGAGACCTGAGTTCAATCCCTGGGTTGGGAAGATCCCCTGGAGAAGGGAAAGGCTGCCTACTCCAGTATTCTGGCCTGGAGAATTCCATGGACTGTATCATCCATGGTGTTGCAAAGAGTTGGACACTACTGAGCGACTTTCACTTTCATGTTTAAAATCAGCGACCTCAGTAATAAACTCTAAGAATGAGAGGCCTCATTGTCTAATAAATTAATCAAAATCAGATAATGGTCAAGGAGGACCAAGAGAAGGAGGCAAGTTTTTGTTTCCACAAGTGGAAAAGCAGCTTGTCCACATCTGCAGAAAATACACAGCAGCTGCGATCTGGCAATTTCAGTCTGAGAATTTAACAGGAAAAAGAGAAAAGGACAGCAATTCATTCATGAAGAAGTTCATCCCAGGGCTCCCCTGGTGGCTCAGTGGTGAGGCATCCACCTGGCAATGCAGGGGACACAGGTTCGATTCCTGATCCAGGAAGATCCCACGTGCTGAGGAGCAGCTAAGCCCGTGGGCCACAACTGCTGAGCCTGTGCTCTAGCTCGTGCTCCACCAAAAGAGAAGCCACTGCAGTGAGAAGCCCGTGCACAGCAACACAGACCCAGTGAAGCCAAATATAAATACATACGAAGATCATCCCAACATTAAGGCCATTATAAAGAGTGGAAGGACAGTAGAACAATTTAAGTGAAAAAAGGATACAAAATTCTTTGTGTGGTGGGACATTCCCCTGTTTTCAATGCCTTACATGTATGTATTGGGGGAGAAGACTGGAAAGAATATTTGCGAAGTGTCTTTTTTTTTTTATTGAAAATATTTTAAGGATTCCCCCATCTGGTTAATTAACACATCCATCTTATCACACTTTTAACTTTTTTTTTTTTTTGTCTGCTGAGAACATTGAAGTTCTGTCCTCTTAGCAAATTTCAGTTATACAGCAGGGAGTTGTCACCTATAGTCACCAGGTTTTGCATCAGAGCTTCAGACCTTGTTGATCTTTTACCAGCCTCTTCCTGTTCCCCACTCCCAGCCCCTGGGAGGGAAGGGGCAGAGATGGGGAAGGGGAAGGGCGAGGGGAGTGGAAGTGGAGATGTTGTTCAGTTGCTCAGCCGTGTCTGACTTTTTGTGATTCCATGAACTGTAGAATACCAGGCTTCCCTGTCCTTCACTATCTCCTGGAATTTACTCAAACTCATAGCCATTGAGTCAATGATGCCATCCAACCATTTGTTGCCCCCTCCTCCTTTTGCCTTCAAACTTTCCCAGCATCAGGGTTTTTTCCAGTGAGTCGGCTCTTCACATCAGGTGGCCAAAGTATTAGAGCTTCAGCTTCAGAACTAGTCTTTCCAATGAATATTCAGGATTGATTTCCTTTAGGGTTGACTGACTGGATCTCCTTGCTGTCCAAGGGACTGTCAAGGCTGGGAGCATGCAGTTCCCTCCTGCTCCCCACTTTTCAGCCCAATTCTTATTCCCAAGGAGCTAACTTAAAGGTCATCTCAGGTTCCAACAATGAATTAATTGTCCTTCTGGATTCCTGCAGCACTTTGCTTACGACTTTTTATGCAACAATTTTATTATTCCTTGTGTTTTATTTGTTTTGCTTCAGGCTTGTGAGATCTTAGTTCTCTGACCAGGAATTGAACCTGGGTCCTCAGCAGGGAGAGCTCCAAGTCCTAACCAGTGGGCTGCCAGGGAATCCTTTATTATTCCTTATGTGGTAGACAGTGCATGGCCATGTCTCCTCCCTGGACTGCAGACCACCTGAGGGCCACGTCTGTGTCTTCTCTATCTCACATCATCCCTCTGAACCCCGGCCAGTCACAGTTCAGTGAGGAATGCTGAATGGGTGAGTGGACAAACGTGTATAAATGAGTGGTGGATGGCTGAGCTGGGGCACGAGGGTACAGGTGGGAACCTCAGGATGGTCCGACAGTCGGAACTGAGCATGGATGCAGTGTATCTGCCACAAGATGCTCCTTGATACCTCTGCCCCACTCCCGCTGCCAGCAGTGATGGTCAGATCTGTGGCGGGTAATTGTAGGGACGTTATTTTCTGTTCTGTTCGTCCTGGGTTCCCTGTAATTCTGATGGAAACTATGGTTTGCTTGAACTGAAAATTAAGCAAATCCTCCTTCGCTATGTTTTTGTTTTCCTTGTACTGTTTTGAAGGGTGTACTGTTTACAGACTGAAAAACAATGGATTCTAATCTGAGCTGGAGATGAGGAGTGTATGGGCAGTGTGAGACGTTTGAGAAGCATGACCACACATGACTACGATGAGAAAGTCACATGAAAGCTTTCTTCAGAAAATGTGCACTTGGCATTTTAGGACCACCTTGGCAGGGTAGCCCTTCAGATCTCTGGCAGTATTAAGAAAATAAACACTATGTTAAGTCTTTACTGGTCTTCACCTGTGAATGCAATTCTATCTTCCTGATATGCTGGAAATACCCCCAGACAAATGTCAGTGTGAGACTGGACACTGAATTTATAGGGCCCTGCACTGTGTGGAAGTGTTTTTCAAGAGGAGAGCGGTTTGACCTGATGCTTGTTTCAGGGATAAGGCAGCAGAGTCAGGGAACCCCGGAATGTCGTCTCCAGAATCCCCTTCGGGCAGGGACCTGGAGGGCACCCACGAATGTCCTTGTTGGCAGCCCCTGGGTCTCAACCTCTAGAAACCAGTCAGAGGCACATGGAGCCTCCGTTCTCAGGCCTCGAAGCCAGCTGTGGCCCTGGACAGCCTTATGAGGGCTTCAAGCAGAAGTCACATGCTTTCCACACTGCAGCCCACTGCTGAAGCCCAGCTGGTGTGGGGTGGAGTCAGAGTCAAGGCGAGGTGGTGGATTGGAGGCCTCCTCCCAACAGGCCCTGAGCCTCCAAGGAGGGGAGCATCGTTCTCGCTGAATGCCGGCTGATGGTGACCCTGTAGATGATCTGCAAACATGACCCATGACCTGTCCTGCCTGCTCTCAGCAAGGTGAGGGGCTGGCTCCACCCGCCCAGAGCTCCATCGCCAGGCCTGGCTGTGAGCTCCAGGCTCCTTCCTGTAAAAGACCCTGCCGTCCTGAGGTCCGAGCATCTGTGCTCGAAGGTTTTCAGACAAAGAGGCGAGCAGAGCTGCTGTTGTGAGTGAGGCCCCTGCCTTCGGTCACCCACTCTGTCCCCAGCTCACACCAGCGTCAGCTGCCACTGTAGCTGGACCCCCTCTTGGTGTTCAGATGGAGCTTTTATTTCTTTGTGCAATTTTAGTCTGGACACTCAGACCCTCAGAGTCTAGAGAACAGACTTGGACGCCAGTTCCTCCTTTTCAAGGGTCCACTGGTGATGAAGCCTGGTTAATTTCTGTTTTTCTTGGACTAGCTACCCCTTATAGGGAGACACGTTTAAGGCTGTCTATAAAATATCTTCATGGATTTTCATGATTGTTGCTCATCCCTTGAACCGAACCCAGGTTCACTAAGATTTTCCTTTGAAGTTGGCCAGCACGGTGTACTAAGCAATTCAAGAAGTTCATCATAAATCTTCATTTTTGCTGTGATTCCTCAACCTGCAGATTTTCCAGTTAAAGTTGCCTCAGGGGATTCTCAGTTCTTTTTGTAAACTTCCGGAGGCTGAGGACGCTTGGACGTGGAATCTGGGGCTCTGACCCAGGCCTGGCATTATTCCCAGAATCAGGAAATCCTTTGTGGAAGCAAAACCATGTGCCCCTGTTACAAAATGTGCTGATTCACAAAGCAGCTCATTTGCAAAAAAGTGTGTGAGCAAGTTCTGAAATTAGGACACCTGGGCTCAAGCCTCGGTCATGATGAGGTCGTCTGAGACTGTGATGATGTCACCTGGGATGTGATGACATCACCTGGATGTGGTGGTATCACGTGGGACTGTGATGACATCACTGGAGACTAATGATGTCATCAGGGACTGTAATGACATCACCAGGGTTGTATGACATCACCTGAGACTGATGATACCACCTAGGATGTGATGACATCACCTGGGATGTGATGATGTCACCTGGCACTGGTTCCCGCTGGGTCCCGTGACAAGCACTCAGTCTCTGGGTGTGAATATGGTGGACCCCAGACTTACATAGCCACTGCATCCATTTCCCAATTCCTGACCCCCTGGTAGAAGAGTGGCACTGGGGTCTGAAGATTGTCTTGACCATGGCTGTGGATAAGTGGGTGCATCTCTGTGGATCACTTTTAAGGTTCTCTGGTGTCTTGAGCTGCCCAGGAGTCTCTGAGAACCCCCTTCCCAGGGGCTTCCCCCCAACCTGCAGAGCTTCTCCCCTGACCCTGTATGAGCCCAGAAGGCTGAGCTGTTGGGACCACAAGGTTGGATTTGTCCAGTGTCTGCCTGCACTGGCTCCTCCCAGGGGGACTCTGCTGGGCGCTTGCCCAGCCAGGATGCTGTGCCCACTCCCTGCTGCTGGTCATGGGGCCACTCCATGCTGACACGGTTCCTGACCTGCCTGCACACCCAGGAGCCCCATCGAGGGCATCCCCACACCCCTTGGCTGGTGGCCCCTTGTGACGTTGCTCCTTTCCTCACCAGCCCATCAGTCTCTGGCCCTGAGCTCTCTGCCCAAAAGATGAGGCTCTGAAAGGGACTCAGGGAGCCAGACATCTTCACATGCAACCTGGGGAAGGCAAGGAACCTGAATTCCAGCCTCGTGAGAAAAGGAAACTAACAGTTGGGGCAGCTGTCTTAACTGCAGTTGCTTTTGCAAACTCCATTTGGTGTCCCAGTGGGGCCTGGAGGCCAGAGGCCACCTGAGTTCTTAGCGTGTTGGGGCCACGAGCACATGGGTGATGGTCCCTCAGCCCAGTTCAGGAAGGAGGGTTTTAATGTAAATACGCCAGCTCCTGAAAACAGGATGAAACCAGACATAAGGGTTCCCTACAAAGAAGCCCCGTGTCGTTGGCACCAGAAGCCTCTTGTCTATGGAGGGTGGGCCTGCATTGCTGACTGCTTGCTGCGAGTTTTGCAAGGAAGGTGCCATGCCCAGAGGAGACATCCTTAAGCTCTTGGTGCCGACTTCCTCCTCGCCGTCCCTGAGCCTTACGGGTGATGGAGGACACAGTGAGGCCGCCAGTGATCGGAGAGCTATTCCGTGCTCTGCAGCTCCCAAGACGCTTTCTGGGCGCGTGCGGGACAGCAGATGGCGGGGCCGTCTGCAGAGCCCACACCCATGTGGCCAGATTGACAAGCTTGTCGTGGGCTCGTTGAGGACATAAAGGAATCATCTGGCCACGCATGAAACTGGCGTTGTGTTGTCACTAACATTCGGTCGTCAACTGTTCTTGGAATAGGTGTTAAATTGTAACCGAGGAGCTGGCATTATCAAGATGAAATGGGAGTTTTCCAAGCTGTCAAATGAAAAGAAATCCTACCTACCCTTCTCTCATCCTCTCTCTGTCCCCGGGAACAAGGCCCTTCCCTGCTGCCCACGACTTGGCATGTGGCTCCACGCTGCCTGGTGATGACGTACTGTCACCACCCAGGCTTTTTATTTACTCTCAACTAGAGCAGATCTCAGATCTTTTGCTTCTACACAAAAGAACCTTAAAAACCACCGTTTCAGGGAGTTACTGGACTGAGAGCTGGGTGTATCGTTCCATAGAGTGTGGTTGTTTGTATACACATTCGCCATCTAGATGGTGTGTCTCAGCTGAACCTTGGCTGTGGTGGAAATGGGTGCAGAGTTCAGTAACCATGATAACCGTGGGGCAGCCCTGGGAGGTGCCCAGCATGCAGGTGTCTCTGTGTTTGGTTTTGAAACATACCGAAAGCTATGCAGATTTCCATCCCGTGGCCTCATGTGACAACACGCATGATGAGAAGTGGCGGGTTTTTGACTCTGAGAGCATGTGCTGGGGGAGGGGTGGGGGGGAACCTGCAGTCAGGAAATGATGGCTTGGGGTTTTTAGCCCCAAACTGGGTGACAGTGAAATCTCAAAAGGGGGAACCCTGGGAAACCAGTTAGCACTCTCAGACCCCGGTTTGCTCGTCCGGCACATGGTGGGTCGAGCTGGGTGACCACTGAGCTGCCCTCCAGACCAGCCAAGGGCTGGATCCTAGGCTTTTCAGTCTGGGTCTGGCTTCCCACCTTGAGGTGTTCACTGTGTGCTGGGGGCTTGTTAAAATACAGAGTCTGACTCTGAGATCCATGGACGCAGATGCCGTGGCCGCTGGGTCCTTCTTCATCTATAAATTGTCGGAGCTCTTCTTGTTGTTTTTCCCTCAGCAGCAAAGACACATAAGGATGCAGAGCAAAACCGATGCATCATACCAGCCACTCAATCAACATTTATTAGTTAACTGATGGGAAAAGAACTGTGTATCCAGACTGTATATGCAGGCTGGGTATCCAGGCCTGCAACACTCAGAGTTCCCCCAGGCACACACATGGGCATGTGTACACGTGAGCACACCCCTGCACACACGTGCACACATGCACAGCCCAGGTCCTTGCTGGGAGCCCCAAGGCCTAGGTCTTCCCACCTTACCCTCCAACACAGCCTCTGTTTTCTTAGTGTCTCCATTATGAACACCCCCCATAACTCGTCACTTTCCATATCAGTTCAGCCCGGACTCCTCCTTGTAGCTGCCTAGCCCCTAGCTCCTTGTCCCTGATAGCTTCCCTGACCCTGGGAGCCCAGCCACGCCCACTTCCCTGCTCACATACCCTCCCTGGCTTCAGGTCCTGCAAACCCAACGCTCAGTCTTGAGCTTCTAATAGCTCACCTGGTCTAGGGCTTAAATATTACCTTCATTCTTTCTGTGTATGTTTTCTGCCTCTTTGGCCAGATGGTGAACTTGCTGAGATAGGGGGCCGTGCATGTGGCTACTTATCTTGTTGCCATTTCCCATTTCCCCAGGGTGGCTGGCAGAGTACTGGGTGCAGAGTGCTGGGTGCAGAGTACCAGGTACACAGTGCTAGGTGCAGAGTGCTGACTGTAGTGTTGGGTGCAGAGTGCTGGGTGTATAGTGTTGGGTGCACAGTAGGTGATGACCTGACATTGTCTCCTGGGCTCATCTAGTGCCCGTGAAGCCCATGGCTCCCTGACCTGGGAGGTGGCCAGGACCATTCCTGATGGTCAGATGGAGCCTGGTTTAAGCCTCTTGTTCTCCTGAATCTGGGATTGGGGGGTGCTCCATTGAACATGAGCCTTTGAAGATGCTGTCAAGATGATGTGGAGAATTGCCAGGAAAGCAGCAACAGAAGGCTGTCAGGAGAGAAAAGAAGCTGAGAAATTTCTGGGTTTGCATTATGCTCGAGGGGTAGGGAGGCTGTTTTGAGTTTCAGTGTTCTATGTGCAGCTGCCTCCGCCGGCTTTGGTTGGATGAGGCCCATGTGCCTGAAGGCAGGTGGGGCGTGTTCACTCGGGACGGGAGGGCTTCTCCGCTGTGGGAGTTGGGGGTGGGGGCTCAGGTCCGGGAGGCCTGGGGGCCTCTCATCCCGTGATGCTTATGGAGGATGCTCTGCTAAGCCTAGGCGGCCCTGCGTGGTGGGGAGGTGAGCCCCCCACTCCCAGTAGCTGCCTATTCAGGGCATCTGCGGCTCCAGAGCCGGCACCCAGCTCAGCAGTGGCACCCATTTCCAGTGACTCTCATGTCTCAGTCCCGCAGAGGAACCACCAAAAGCTGAGCCGCATTTGATGTCTTTTCAGTCTGAAAGTAATATGTATTTTTAAATGTTTGCATCTAATTAGAAGCATTATTTATGCTCACTACGGAAAATGTAGGATGTGTAAATGTATAAAAGTACTGTTTAAAGAAGGAAATAGAACTTGCCCTTACCCTAATGTAGAGTGAACCTCATGGAGCCTTTGTTGTTCTGCACACGCGTTTGTTTCCAAACATGATCAGTCACGTTTGTGTGCTGGGCTCTCCGCTTCATCCTTTGTTTAGAACATTTTCCCTTTTTTAGAGTGTTTTAAAGGCAGGATATTTAATGACTATGAAACAGATCATTGCCGATATTTCTGTACATTGTGGAACAAGTCTCCTGTTAGACACCTGGGCTTGGTCCCATTCTTCTCTGTGTTAAATAATATTTTATCTCATTGCTTCTAGTTGTGTTTTTCCTCACTTCTATTTTGGACTTTTTTCTCTTCCCTTCTGTCACTTTTCTAGCCGCACGTGCTGTCTGGCAGGACCTGTTTTGGTGAGGGCACGACAGGGCACCCACCTGCCTGGCTGGGCTGGGACCACAGAGTGCTCAGGGTTAGGTCCACTCCACAGTGACCCGGGAGGGCAGGTGGGGAGAAGGCTGGGGCCAGAACTCCCAGAAATGGCGCCAAACCTGCCATGCCCATGGTTTGTGCGGCCTCTGGGTTGATCTGGTGGGACTGGTGAGGAAAACCCTCATTTTAGAAACACCCAGCACTGCAGCAGAGACCTGCAGATCCTCACAGCTGACTGGAGTCTGCTCTTTCCTGCAGCATGCATCACAACCTGTAGGTCTGGACCATGTCCCCCCCACATGGAGGCAGAGGCCACCACAGCTGAGCACATGGGCCCTGGCCCTGCTTCTCCTGGTCTGAGCACTCATAGCATCACCAGCTCAGGCCAAGGACAGAAACCCGAGGGCTTGATTTCCTCACCCACAACCCATCTGCACACATGGTCCCCTGACCAGTAGAGGATGGAAAGCAGGGAGCCCGTGCCAACCCAGGAGCCGTTTCCTCCAATCAGCCCAGTTTCCCAGGCTCCGTCATCCTGGGCTGTGTCCTGTGAGAGCGGGATTGGGTTTCACCAAAGAGGAAGCATCCTGTCTTAGCATCCCTGCTTTGCCACTGCCATCCTGAAATCCCTCTACAGCATCCCTGGGGACAGAGCCCTCCCTGCCCAGGTCTGGGTAGGATGTGGGGGTTTCTTTTCAGTCCAGAGTCCTGTTCCTTGACACAACACAGATTTGCTGCTCTGTGTTGGTGGAGCTGGGTGTCCCATGCCTGCAGTCCGGCCTAGCCCAGTAGCTGGGGGTGTCACAGCCTTCTTGTCTTGCTGTTTGTGGGGCGGGAGTTGTTTGTGGTCTGTGGTTGTTGTGTGCCCCTCCCCACCCAGGAGACAGGTCACTCCAGCCAGAATCTTTTCTCCCGTCGAGTCAAGGATGTAGGTGCAGCTCCTTGGAGCCTCAGCAGTGCATCCCTGCAGGTAGATGGGTGCTCTGTAGGAGGAGTTTGGTTAGCACACACCTTTGCATTCCTTTGTCCGATCAGCAAACGTCTGAGCACCTCCCTAGTCCCGTGGAGAGGCCCACCTGGTGGAGGCGCTGGCTGAACTAGGCCTCGGCCAAACCCCAGTATGGAGCCCACGGTGAGGTGCCCAGAAGAGGGGCCTCACAGGCAATGAGGAGGATTTAGTGGTGGGCGAGGGGAGGAGCTGTTGCCTCAAATGTTACAACACTTTGGCTGAAGTGAGGACACATGAGGCCTGGAGCCACCCAGGGTCTGAACACTCGCCATGTCCACATCACCTGCTCCCTGGTGCCCACTGCATGCCGAGCACTGGGCCCCGAGTGAACAGCTGAGAGGGACAAGTCAGTTTCTGCCCTCAAGGAGCTCTGGTCCAGGCAGGAGAGACAGCTGGGACATTAAGCTGCCCAGACACATGTCCACAGTGGGGGCATCGGGGTTGGAGTCTTGGGGGGTCACGGTGTGGCTCCGACATGCCAAGTCCCCAGGAGGAGTCACTCCTGATTTCATGTTAGTATTGTTATTTCAAGTGCTGTAAATCATAGGAAAGACTGCCTTCTGTCTGCCTTCTTGGAGACTCCTTTGTAAAACAGTTGAAAGGAAGCCCACAACAGAAGGGAAGGGGGCGAAGAGGTGAAACTCTGCCACCTGGTGACCAGAGCTGACTAGCCCCTGGAGAGGAACCCCAAGCCTGCCCTCACCAGCACCTCGCCTCCTGAGGTGACCCTCAGGCATGCTCCAGTATGGAGAGGCACCGTCCCCTAAGGCATTGTTCCTTAGGGAGGACTGGGGTAGGGGACACCCGGTGCTGGACTGGGAGCTTCCTTTTGTTCGGGGACACGGAAACCCTGACTTTAGGGCACCTGCACTTGGCAAATCTTATACCAGTTCTGCCTGGAATATTCTCACAATCAGAGGGACATGAAGTACAGAAGAACCCCCTGCAAGGCTCTTTGCTGTGTTGTCAGCACCGGATGGAGGATGTGGTCATGGTACGGGCTCATTTATTTATTGATTAAAATGCTTACAAAGCCCAGCGTGTACAGCCAGGCTGAACATTCAATTAAAAGCCTGCAAAGAAGATTCAGAACTGCTGGGTGACGAGCAGGCCGTGCAGAGCAGCTCCAGGAGGGGAGGACTCAGAGCCAGCAGGGTCCCACCCCCCCACATAGTTTGGAGTCAGAGCATCGTGGCCCACAGTGCAGCCGCTGAGCAGGCAGGGAGGCAGGGAAGCTCACCCGGGGCGGAGGACAGGGACCAGCTTGGCGGTGGGCATGAGGGCAAGTGTCTCCAGCAGGGGGCTGGCCACCCTGAGGCCTCCTTAGGGAAGGACTTGGATGAGGCCCTGGTGCCAGCGTCTGGTCTCCATGTGGACAGCTCAGGGTGGGAGGTTCGTGTGCCTCAGGAGCTCCTTCTCCTCCATCCGGCCCCTCCTTCCCTCCGCCTGCAGGGGGTGGACACCAGCAGGACCGGCCCCTGGCTCAACCTGGTGCCCACTGCCCCCCACCTTCCTGGGAAATCAGAACAAGAGCTCTGGCTGTGGCCCCATGCCCTCGAGGATGCTGGCAGCCTGCTAGCCCTGTGGATGGGGTGCCCGGCTCCCTGAGTTCTCAGTGACTGACAGCTACTGCCTCCATCCTTGTGAGCTGCCAGCCGGTCTGCTCAAGACCTGAACTTGTCTAAAGGCTGCAGACAGCTAAGTGGTCACATGTTTTCCTGGCTCTGCAGGCATGAGGGCTTAGAGGGTGGCCTGGCACCCAAGTGGAGGCCAAGGGGGTCCTGAAGGAGAAGGGCTGGGCCTGGACTGAGCTGGAGCAGATGGATGCGGAGTGAGTGCTTTGCATCGAGATCCACAGGAAGTGAGGGGATGAGTGAAGAGGGATCTGGTCCCCAGGCAGAAAACGCCAGCGGAGGAGGGCGGACAAGAGCTCTGGCGGCTACAGTAGAGCCGCGTGGTCCCGCGTGTGCTTCGGACCCCGGGGTCTGCGCTTGGCTCCAGACACTGATCTGGGCACACAGGTCTCTGCGGTGTGCTTGTGACTTGTAAACGGGAGGCTGTGTCTTTCTCAACTCTGTATAACCATCATGAGGTCTTTATTTCTCTCTTACCATGACTTGAGACAGAAAAGTATCCACGCCTGGCGTCCTGCTCACCAGCGACACTGGTGTTTAGCTCCCATTGCTCAGATATGCCTGTTGGGAAAGCAAATGTACAAAGGAACCTTTTCACAGACTGAACTTTCCTTTGGCAAACTGCCCTCATCCCCAAATCCAGCATCACACGTGCCATCTGAGACCTGTTACTGTAGCATCTTCAGGGGCACCCAGTGGGGTCGGGTGTCAGGGGCTGGGGTTAGGGGTCAAGACCAATGCCAATTCTCTGCCCAGAGCCCCTTCTTCTGTGTGGCAGCACTTGAAACTGGGGTGTTTTCCCTTTGGTTTGGCTCTTCCTGGGGTCATGGATGGTTGAGGGGTGACTTGGGACCAGTCAGAAGGGAATCTCTGGAAGCTCCCTCTGACTGGTGGAGCTGAGGGGAGCTTGAGTTTGTCTTTTCTGGCTTCACTTTGGGAGCAGCCCTGACTTCGCATGATGAGCAGGTGACACTGAGACAGATCCTTTGTCTTTCTGTGCACCTGTCCCATTCTGTACCTGTGCCCAAATGTCACTTCCTCATTTTCTGTCCAGTTATTATATTCTAATAATCAGAGGGACAGGAAATACAGAAGAACCCCCTCTCAAGGCTTTCTTTGCTTACGCTTTGCTCTGTTGTCAGCACCGGACGGAGGATGTGGCCATGGTGCGGGCCAACACAGAGCCCCTAGCTGTGGATAGAGTCACACAGACCTCGGAGCTGATATTTCTGTAAACCTCAACCATGCTTGTTCATGGTGGTGCATTCAGGCTGGAAGAGCTTGGCACTGTCGTGGAGCTGACCTGGGCACCATGTGGCCAGTCCCGCAGCTTGACCTCAGCCAGGGCAAGACTGCGGTGTGCTCCTTGGTTGAAAGATATGTCAGCTACTCAGAACTGGCACCTTGCTTATTTGAAAACTCAGAATCTTACAAAGAATCACAGATTTTAGTAAACAAAATGTATGAGGCCTGAGGGACAGAGTGCACCGCCGCTCAGGTCTCAATCCTCCCTTCCCTGTGGCTAGAATTCTAACAAGTTCAGTTCTTGGCCCTTTATGATCTTTCACTGTCTTTTACCACATGAATGCCCCGTCGGAACCATTTTCAGGTGTACATCTGTCACCCCTGCCTGGCTCGCACTCCCGAAGCTGTCACTCTCTGTCCCACCCCCGCCCCCAGCACATGCTCTCTGACTCTGAATTTGCTTCTCTGGGGTTAGGGAATGATACAGGACATGTCCTTTAGTGTCTAGCTTCTCTCTCTCAGCATGATGTTTATAACTTTCATCTGTGTTGTAGCCTGTGGCAAGGTTCCCTTCTTCTTCTTTTAAAATAATATTTATTTATTTGCCTGTGCCGGGTCTTGGCTACTGCATGCAAGGCTTCGATCTCCAGAGCGGCAGGTGGGAGCTTTCCTGCTGCAGCATGCCAGCGCTTAGTCGTGGCATGTGAACTCGTAGCTGCAGCACGTGGGGTCCAGTTCTCTGACCGGGGATCAAACCCGGGCCCTCTCCTTTGGGAGTGTGGCATCTTAGCCACTGGACCATCACAGAAGTGCCCGGATTTCCTTCTTTTTCAAGGCTCATACGCCGTGTGCTTACACGCATTCTGTGTGTCCATCACCTGTGGACATTTGAGCTGCCTCTGCCTCTGGGCTGTGGTAAGCGGTGCTACATGGAGCTTGCTGCATGGGCATTTGCTTCAACACCTGCTTTCAGTTCTTTGGGGTGTATTCTGGGGCATGAATTGCTGCGTCCTGTGGTAATTTTGTTTTTATCTTGTCGAGGAACCTCCAACAGCTCTCGGGTTTTGTTTCCAAATGCACTAAGGTGGAACCAGGAGAGACTGACAGGTGGCCTGTCTAGAGGGTTGAGAAGGGATGAAAGAGGGGGGCCTGGCTCAAGCCCACTGGGAAGGGGTCGTGTGTCCTGTGTTCATCACCTCCACTGAGGAGCCAGGCGGGACCTGGAAATGGGTGGGACCCTCGTCTGTACCAGCATCCTCGGCCCTGGCCCGATATCAGGACCCATCCTCCTTGGGCAGGGCCAGACCTCAGCCTGACATCTCAAGGATGGAGCTCTGTGTTTGTGGTCACTGCAGGAGGTCATGGTGTCACCGGGAGTGCAGCCACAGCTGGGGCATCCCTGGTCCTCACATTTGGGTGCTTGCTGTGTGCCAGCTGCTCTGTGCCCTCTGTGGGTGTGATGCATTGAAGAGACTGAAGCCCAGAGGGGCTGCTTACTTAGCCTGAGGCCACACAACTCGGCCAACGTGGACCTGCCTCTCAAGCTTTGTGAGCACAAGAGGGTGAGAAGGGAATACTCTGGAGCTCAGAGTTCAGGGGGATCTAGTCTCCTGGCTCATGGAAGGGACGTTCTCCCTGGGTAGTGGTGTTTGCTTTAAGCCCATTTCTGGCGGTCAGCCTCAGACACCGAGGGTGGGTAACCCTCCCACCGTGGCAGCAGGAGCCGAGGAGAAGGGTTGGCCTTCCAGGTGCTAGTAGGAAAGAGCAGGTACTGGGCTTGGGAAGCAAAGAGGCCTGAGGAGGAGCAGTGAGAGGAGGTTTGGAGGGTTTTGGGGGTACAGAGAGGACGGAGCCCCAGGACCTTCCTCCCTGAAACAGGGGAGAGGGAAGAGGCAGCAGAGAAGACCCTCTGAGCACCTGGGCCCATGGGTGGGGCCCCGAGGCAGAAGGTGGCAGGCCTGAGCCGGTACCTGAAGGTGGGCGGAGGCAGCGGCGACCTGGGCGAGTAGCCAGGGGACCATGAGGAGGGGCCGCGTGTGTCATGCAGCCTGTTTAAGAAAGCAGGGCTTAGAATACAGTTTAGAAGAATGTGCTTTTCCTGAAATGATTAAATTGATAAATCCTCAGTTATCTTCTAGAGGCTCAGGATTTCAATAACGATGCTTGGGTGTAGCCAGGAGGGCAGGGATGTGGTGCCCAGAGTCAGTGGGCCACCCGGTGGCCTGAACCTCAGCCTTTCCTCGCTGCTGGCATGCAGACTGCCACTGCCTGAACAGAACAGTTAACTTTTTCACTCTCATCACCCCAGCCCTGGGGAAGAGTGTCTGTATTCTAATTTGCACGCATCTGTCACTCTGCATCATCCTTATGGTTGTGTGTACATTTGTCAGTTTCTTTAGATGCTAAGACATACCTGCTCCTTCATGAATCATTTTATGAATCTTTTTTTTTTTTTCTTTTATTTGGGTGTCCTGGGTCTTAATGGTGGCACATGGGATGGGATCTTCAGTCTTCGTTGCAGTACTCGGAATCTTTAGCTGTGGCATGTGAACTCTTAGTTGCGATATGTAGCATCTAGTTCCCTGACTGGGGATCGAATCCGAGCCCCTTGCATTGGAGGCACAGAGTCTTAGTCTCTGGACCGCCAGGGAAGTCCCTACTGACTCTTCTTAAAGGGACTCCTCTCCACCAGATTGTTTCTTACTCTGTAAATTCCTTCACACTCTGGTTTTATTTAATGTGGGCTTTAACTATACTGGCTTCCCTGGTGGCTCAGCTGGTAAAGAATCTGGCTGCAATGCAGGAGACATGGGTTCAGTCCCTGGGTTGGGAAGATCCCCTAGAGAAGGGAATGGCAACCCACTCCAGTATTCTTGCCTAGGAAATCCCATGAATGGAGGAGCCTGGCAGGCTACAGTCCATGGGGTTGCAAAGAGTTACTGGCCTCAACTTTTGTCACTGAGTAGGGAGCTGGATGGTAGTAAGTGTACTCGATGGGCCATCACAGACCTGCGTAGGCAGGATGTTCCCAGAGCCGCCCCATGGCTGGAAGGCTCCCAGGAACCCTTGGCCATAGGCCCCCCCATACCCAGTGTTCACCCCTGCTGTGTCCAGCAGGGCAAGGCCAGCCATGCACGGAAAACGGCTGCTGGGCTGGATGGTGGGAACACAGCGTGGCCTCAGCAGAAAGATGACAGGCTGCAGCTTCTGCTGGTCTGTGCTGTTGGCAAGCGGCTGTGTTTTTCAACTTGCTCTCTGGGGCCTCCTGTCGAAGGTGAGCCCCACCATGTGTCAAGCACTGCACTGTCCTCTTGACGAGGTGGCAAGTGTAAAGCCTCCTGGGTCCAGCCCCAACCTTGGCCTCCTGTCCAGTGTCGCCCATCCAGCCCCAGTGCCCTTTGTCCCTGCCTGGCTCTTGTGGGACAGGAATGCCTGTCCACCTATGCCCTTGTCATTGGGAGGAAACAGGGAGCCTTCGAGATGTGTTGGGTGGTTTTTAGGTCTGAGATTAGGTTTCACGCAGGTATATCAGGATTTTTTCATCCAAATTGCAAAATTTCTGGTATTTAGGGATTTGGAGCTTTTGAAGGAAAGAGAGGCAAAGTGGGAGAAGGTGAGTTCTGCCTTGAGGGCCAGCAGGAGATTGACCTGGAGGTTGTGTGGGCTCCTGCCCAGCAGCCGGTCTGCTCTTGGTGCTGCGGGGCCTCTGACATGGGAAGGATGACAGACGGAGGAGGGTGAGGCTTACTCCACCCAGCTGATGGTGGGAAATGGCTGCTTGGTGGCTGGTGGCCCCTCGAGCTGGCTGGGGGCTCAATGTGTTGGGGTCCCTCCTCTAGACACTGGCTCCCTGCCCAGCACAGGTGAGCCAGTGGGCATGTGTGTCCCTGTGCCCATGGCTGCTCAGGTGACCTTTATACAGTCCATGACATGAAGAGAGCTTGTCACACATGTAGGAGTTCTGTTACTTTAAAAAAAAAAAAAATAGACTTTACTTTTTGAGCAGTTTTAGGTTCACGGCAAAACGGAGAGGAAGGTACAGAGTTCCCATATGCCTGGCCCCCACCTGCACAGCCCCCACCACCCCCAACCCCCGATGGTACATCTCTTGCAGGTGACGAGCCTATGTTATCATCACCCAGAGTCCACAGGCCACGTGGGCAATGATGGGCATGCTTGGGGTTGCATCATCTGCAGGTTTTGACAAATGTATAAGGACCTATTGGAGGAGGAAATGGCAACCGACTCCAGTATTCTTGCCTGGGAAATCCCATGGACAGAGGAGCCTGATGGACTACAGTTCATGGGGTCGCAAAGAGTTGGACATGACTTAGTGACTGAATGATGATGACAAGGACCTATGCCTGCTGTTAGCATGTCATACAGAGAAGTTTCACTGCCCGCAAGAGCCCCTGCTTGTCTTTCCAAGTCTAGAAGTTCCCCACTCCGCAAAGCCCTCCTAACCCTCTGTCTTGGTCCTGGCTTCATGAAGACACTGAGGGCAGCCTTGTGTGGCATCTGGTGAGGATGGGAAGGATGTGGCCGGGAGCCCCGGGTGCATCTGGGGTTAGGGTGGCTGATGTCCTAATGGCATTGGTCCTGCTGGGCCTGCCCACGTGGTTGTCTCTGGGAAGCATGGAAGGGGTCAAGAGGCGAGGTGCTTCCCATCCCTGTGTGACCACCTATGGCCCCTCCGCTGGAGAGCAGGGCCCAGGCTCTGGCTCTTTCCTTAGCCCCCCGGGGCAGCTCAGGGCCAGGTGAGCACGAGGAGCCGGGGGCTGTTCCCTGCAAAGAACAGGAAGAACTCAGCTATCTCGGATCCCCCTGGGTTTCCTAATCCAAGGTCAGTTTCCATGGTCAAGAGGAGGCTCCTCTCCTGTGGGATCCACGCTTGTCCTCTGGGGCCACCAAGACTCCCACCAGCCTGAGCTGAACCTCCCAGCCCTTGGCTTTGAGGTCACCAGGGCCCATGTCAAAATTTCACTCTTCATCACACAGGACTCAGAACTGTTGTCTGTGTGAAATCCCCATGAAGTGTCCATGTGAAGGCAGGTGCTTCCGGTGGTAAGCCGCCTCCTACGTGCAGACAGACCACGTCTGGAGAAAATCACAGTGCCCGGGCTTGTGTGCCAAATGGGCATGGACTGTGGCCAGACCAAACTCGGACCCCTACACTGCTCCATCATCTGTGGGACCCTGTACAACTTCCATAAGCTTTCTGAGCCACAAACCTGTGAACCAAGGATAATGTTGCATCTTGCAAGGTTTTAACCAGGACCAGACAGACGTATGTAAGGCATCATCAGAGGTTGTTCACAGGTGCTCAGAACACGGCTGTGGGTACCAACCAGCTTCAGAGAGGAGAGCCGTGTCACTGCTGATGAGCATTAGTCAAAAGTCAGAAACGAGGGAAGGCCGGGAGCACGTCTGTCAAGGACTGCTGCTCTGTGCCACCTCTGAGATGACGCAGGCAGCAAAGGAGCAAGCCTCACACCCCCCGAGTCACTTTTAATTAGGCTGTTCTCATCAAAACGCTGCTCCTTCACTCTCTTGCCACTTAATTTAGAAAATTGGTGGAGCAAGTGTGGCATGCAGATTGCCTCTTCCTCTGAACATCCTTCACTACCAAAGCCGCCGCGGACTGGAAGCATTTGAAGTGGAAATGAGTGGAGTCAGGGCACGGAGTTGTTGATTCCTGATTATCTGCTTGTAGTATTTTAAAAATTAGATTGTGCTTTGTTTCCATTTAACAAAGGAAGGAAAGTGTGTCAGTGGCGTTTTTATTAAAATAGAATTTTGACAAACACTCTTCAGTGGCTTGATGGATTACAAGAGATGAGACACACCCACAGAGGATGAAATTTTGCCAGATTAGGAGTCCTGTCTGAATATAGCTGTCTTGTGGTTGCAGAGACCTGGTAAACATGAATGAACGACAGCAGTGTCAGATTGGTCCCTGCGGGCAGCTTGAGGAAAGGCAGGTTTCCAGAGTGGAGAGGGTGAGGGTCTCCCTCTAACTGCCAGGATGAACACAGGAGATGTGAAAGGAGGAGCTTGTCTACATCTGACGTCAGAGGCCGGCCATGAGAAAACCGAAATCCTCTCCAGATTCCGGTGAGCTCCCACCACCTCCACAGCCCAGCATAGCTGGGACTTGAGGCCACTATGGAGTGGAAGCTGGGGTCACTTCCTGCAAGTCTGAGCTCGGAAAGTCGTCATTCAGAGCCAAGGCAAATACCGCATTTCAAGGAGTGGATGGCTCTTAAAAAGTCACCCTGACAACTGGAAGGCACAGCAAGGCAAGAGGATGGGCGGGAAAGAAGGAAGGGACTGATTAGAGTGGGGGACAGACAGACAGGATACCCGGCATGGCTTCTAACAGCCTGGAACCCCAAAGCAAGTAAAACCACTGTGCATGAGGGTGGCCAGGCCAAGAGGAGGCCGAGCCACGCCTGAGAACTGCCTCCCAGGACAGCCTGGCAGGAAGGCTGGCAGGAGCCCAGGGTACAGAGCGAAGAGTTGAGCTGAAGTCAGCCAGGAACACCGTGAGTCTTGAGGAAGCTTGCATTTCTAAATAAGGCTCTGAGTAATTTCACGGTGGGGCCTGCACAGCAATGTGTGTGCTGGCTCTTGAGAGCTACAGCAAGGCTGGATTTGCTGAATGAGTGAATCTGCAGTGGCCTCCGGTCAGATGTGAAAGGACAGTCCAGTGCAGAAATCACACTTAAAAGGTGCAGCAACCGAGCACAAAGAGTGCCTGGGGACGTGATCTCCAGTTCATTAAGCTATGGACTGTCAGCTCAATCCTCGGTTTTCAGCAGAGAAGAATTCAAATGAGGACCCTCTCCACCTGGGCAGTCAGGCTTGTGCGGTCTGTGTGCTCACCACGTTGAGCTCTGGGCTGACAGCTTTATTGCCATCAGTTAAAAGTTCCACGCTCAGGCCTTGTAATGTTCAGATGAGGCCAAGAGGTGGCGCTTCCCTGGCTCAATGGGGATTTAATGAGTAGACAGACTCATAGGAAAGCCCAGCGTGGGATGTGCTGCCTGGCTGTCAGGGCTGCACAGGGGGCTCTTCTACTGTCTGTGTCTGTCCGACCCCAGGCAGTCTCATCGAAATGTCAGCAAAGATGGGGGCTCCCAGTCACTCTGCTGCTTCTACTCTGCCCACGTGCTGGGCTCCCAGCTGCGCTCCCTGGAGGGGGCTTGGCCCCTGTGGACGAGGCGTGGGACGAAGGGGGCCTGTACTTCTGAGGGGCATCCGGACCCTCTGGCTCATCAGGTCCTGGTCTGGAGGTCGTCAGGTGTTCAGTCCAGGCTGACATGGGGGCAGGTCCCCATCAGGCCAGTCATACCGGAGAGGATGCCCTGAAGAAGAGGCTGGGAGACTCCAACTCCAGGCTCTGTGTGTGCTCCATGAATGGGGATACACGGACACACACATGGGCTCACGGAGCACACACCATCCCAAGGAGTGTTCCGTGAGATTTAAAGGAACAACCACGGTGGTTATCTGCTAGTCGTCTGTGGTGCCCCCACCCCCAGGAGGAATATAATGGAGGTGGGAGGGGCACGAAATAAGCCCCCAACAGAGCAGTGCCAGCGTGACCCAACCTGGATGGCAAGGCTGCCTGCATGCGCCCTCCTGCAGTGGCGGGACTGTCCGGACGCTGTTCTAGACTGCCGGCCAGCCTGGCTTGCAGATGTCCATGCTTGTTGTCAGTGTAGGTCCCCAAAGGGCTCAGAGGGCTCACCTTTCAGTTTCTAAGTTTCCATTTTTATCTTTTAAAGTGGTTTTTAGTACAAAGTCGTGCGACCAGCGCACTGATCCCAGAGCATTTTCGTCACCCCAGAAAGGAACCCCACACCCTGTAGCAGTCCCTCCCTCTCCTCCGGTCCCCGCCTGTCCCCCAGCCCTGGGGCCACTCAGCTGCTTCCCGTCTCTATGGATTAGCCTATTCTCACCACTCCATGTAAATGGGATTAGTATATGGCCTTTTGTGTTTGACTTCTTTCCCTTAGCATCACATTTTCAGAGTTTTGTCATGCCTGTCACAAGTGTCAGCACCCCATTCTTTGTACGGCCGAGTAGTAACACGTCACATGGAGAGGCTCACTGGTTCTCGCTGATGCCTGTCAGCCTGTGGACACTTGGGCTGCCGTCACCTCGTGATAGCTGTGGTGAGTCCTGCCATGAATGTTCTTGTCTGGATTGTGTGTGGACGAGTGTCCTCGTTGATCTAGGAGCAGAATTGCTGGATAGCATGGTAACTGTTGAATCTTTTGAGGAGCTGCCTGACAGTTGCTCAGAGTTACCAAAGCATTTTTCATTCCCGCTTGCAAACTACAAGGGTTCTGTTTCTTGACCTTCGTGCCAACAGCCACTGAGGTCTCTTTATGGTTATAGCCCTTCTTGTGGGTGTGAAGTGGTTTCAGTTTATCTTTTAGATTTTAAAATAATGATGAAGGTTGTGGCCACCGCTTACCTTGGAAGGAAAACCATGCTGATGGTCTGTGAACTAATATTTATAAATTATGTTCTTTAACGGTCATGCTTTGAGAAGGCAAAGCTGACCTTTATTCTGAGCTCCCTGCTGGAAGCTGTGGACACCTCCTGGTGGTAAAGGAGATGCTGAGGACAGGACAGATGTGCAGACACCGGAATCCGTTTCTAATCCCACCACAT
Source organism: Bos mutus (assembly GCF_027580195.1). NCBI lineage: Eukaryota > Metazoa > Chordata > Mammalia > Artiodactyla > Bovidae > Bos > Bos mutus. Next base: position 62,287,500 of record NC_091627.1, read on the forward strand.
CTTCTTTCCCAAGGCCCAGTGAGCTTGAACTCCACACGTTTTCGAGCACATGTGCTGATGTATCTTCTCCTGGAAGCAGCAGGACAGACGTCACCTCCCCAGGCCCTCTGTGTCCCCAGTTCTAAGTGACATGATGGTTCATACAGGAACATACGATACTCAACTCTGCAAGGAAAGTCCGTCCTGGGACAGGCCTTGGCTTGTGTTAAGAAACTTTTTAAAATTTATGTGTGGTTTTGTTTTTGCTGGAGGTTGACAAAGGGTGTGATGCCTCTCAGTGGTCCCTAGAGGTCAGTGTGGGAGCCACCCAGCAGGCCACACGTCCTTACGTGGCCCGGAAGCAGTGCTCAGTCTGACCTGTACAGAGCAGTGCTGGCACCGCCCAAGTGGGTGGGTCAGTCTCCACAGAGCAAGACAAGAAGTCATAGCATCTCTGGACTGAGGTGGACATCAGGGACCCCTGCCCTGCTTACTTCCTTGGTACCCACTCCCCGTGGCTCAGCCTCTTTAACTGCAGCCCCCAGAGTGGCTGTTTGCCGTCTGCCTGGACCCCAGACAGTGAGGAGCTCACCACCTCCAGGCAGCCTGTTCTCTTCCCAGTTTTCTTCTCTTCTCAGCTGGAAGGTTCTTTATTCTGTGACCTCCCAGTCTGCTGCCCAGGAACACCCCCCTGGCAGCCTGGGCTTCAGCCTGTGGCCACTCGTGGCTCAGTCTTCACATGGCGGCACCTTAATGAAAACAGTTAACTTAAAAACAGCCATTACCACCCCCTCCCTGACCCAGTGTCCAGGCAGACCCCCATTCCTCCAGCAACCCCAGGCCTGCAGCCATGTGTGGGGCCCGCAATTATCATGGATGCCTCTCCTGATCCCAACAGGAGCGTCTTAGGCCTTCATTCCAAACCACTGCTGGTGAAAAGCTTGGAGGGTTAAAAGTGTGTGCAGTGCTTAGATTAGGATGAAAGTCTGTAAGCTTTGTTTCTAGCAGCTTTTTTGTTGGGAGATGCATTGTACACAAGAGGGGGTTCGTGTGTGCAGTTGACAGTGAGAGCGGGACAGGCGGGGATGTCTCCACACAACCAGACCCACGGGACCTGAGGCCCTGCCATCCTTCCTTCGTTCCCTTCGGGTGAAGCCACACAAGGATGTGGACATGGATGCATGTGTCCACAGGGTCTGGGTGGTCGATCGGACACGTTCTGTGCTCACAACCACAGTGGTTTCTCCATGACCTTCTCCTGCTCATCAAGGACTTGCCATGTCCTCACGTGAGGCATCCAGCATTCCCACCGGACAGTGTCCATGATGGACGAGTCAGAATATTCCCGCTTAGCCCAGGGGCATTCCCTGCCCATGAGGAAGCGTGTTCTTGCATCCGATCCCTGGGCTGTGCTCTTGGGCCTGCACGCAGGCCTCTCACCGACCATGCAGACAGAAACTAGTTTTTATACCCTTGCAAACACTTGGTATTGTCAGACTTTTCAATGTTTGCCAACCTGGTGGGTTAGAATGGCATCATGTGTGCTTAATTTTCAGGTCTCTGATGACAAGTGACCAGTGTACTCATGGACCATTCATGTCTGTCTTTTATTCAATGCCTGTTGGAATTTCCTGCCTTTTCCTTGAAAACAAGCAGACAGTGTTCATCTCTGGTTACTGCCACCGTTCTCAGTGGTTTGGACACTCTGATAGTTCTAATCCTTCCCAGGGAAGTAGTTCCTAGTAGGGTGATGCCTGCCTCCTAGGTGAGGCAGCTGAGGGCCAGGTGGAGTGTCTTGCCCGATCCTGGAGGTGAGAGCAGGTCAGGGATGGCCGCTGACACTCTAACCACTGATTCATTTATATGTTCTGGGGACTACTACTCAATATCTTCTCCCAGCTTGTGGATTATCTTTTTCTTTTTAGTGTCCTGTGATGAAGAGACATTTTCTTAGTGTTGTTGAATTGAACACATTTTATGGTCAGTGTCTGTCTTGTGTCTGATTTAAAAAATCTTTTCCTACCTTAGATCCTTAGATTAGCTTCTAAAAGTTTCATAGTTTTGCTTTTCATGTCGAAGACTGTAATCTGGCTGGAAATAATTTCATACGGTGTGACGCAAAGGGCTATCTTTTCCCGTGTGGATGCTCCAATTTTGCCAACACCCTTTATTAGACGCCTGGCCTTCCCCTGCTGCCTGAGCACCCATGCTCAAGATCACGTCTCTCTGTGGGGTGCTGTTTCTGGGCTGACTCAGTCCCCTCTGCCTGTCTATCCCTAATTCCATTATGTTTTAATAATTGCTATACTGTCTTTAAAGTCTTGATGTCTAGTAGGAAAAGGAACTTTGCTGATCCACATGAATTTTGAATCAATTTGTCAGAATCCTGCTGGGATTTCCATTGGAAACGCATTTGAACCATGCATCAATTTAAGAGAAAATTATAGCTTTTCTAAATCCTCCTACTCAAAAACATAGTATTTCTTTCCATTAATTTCAATGATCTCTAAGGTCTTTCAATAAACTTTCATAATATTCTCCATAAAAGAAATGCGTATTTTTTGTTAAATATATTCCTAGTACCATTTATAATCCTGGAGAAGGGAATGGCAACCCACTCCACTAGTCTTGCTTGGATAATCCCATGGACAGAGGAGCCTGGTGGGCTACAGGCCATGGGGTGGCAAAGAGTCAGACATGACTGAGCGACTAACACACTGTAGTAGCAACAAAGAAAGTATTTTAAAACTTATATACTCTGCTTGTTGACTGTGTATAGAAAAACAGCTGACCTTTGTGTATTGGTGGTTGGATCCCATAACCCACCTTCAGGTGCTTGTGTGGTGTGTGGAGCTCAGCAAACAGAAAAAGAAAGTCATGTGAAAGCAACCAGTGTCCAGGAGTCTCTCTGGGGAACCTGCAGCTTTGGGTCTAATGGGTTCCTGGACCAGCAGTCATGGAACCAGGCACTGAGAAGGGGACACCATAAGTTCCTGGCCCTGAAGAAGTGTTTCTTTTCGTCCAGAGGAAGCAAAAGTTCAAAGGTTTTCAAGGCATGTGCATGATGAGCTGCATGTGCCTGTACCAACTGTCTGTCTCCTCTCCGGCTGTGGGAGGTTCCCTGAGGGAAAGTGCAGGAACGCGTCCCGTGCCCGGCTTCGGTCACAGTGAATGTGTATGATCGGCCTGCACTGCCAGGGGCAGGAAGAATGCTGCCTTTCCTCAATTTTGGTTTGATTTCAAATGTTATTGCAAAACTAAAGAGAAGTGGCAAGCTCCTCCTTGCCCCATCTCTTTCCTTACTTTTTTCTTTTTCTCATCTTGGCATATCTCAGAAGCATCAAGACTTTTATACTGTAGATTTTTCAAGTATGTAATTTCCGTGTATTGTTGTATAAATGAACGCTCCATCTTCCAGGAAGCAAGTGGGTGACAGGTGGAACAAGGTAGTACTTCACGTCTGCACTGAGACGCGAAACAGAGACTGCCATCGCCAGCCCCAAGAGGAGGGGGGGTGTGTGTATGTGTGTGTGTGTGTGTGTGTGAGAGAGAGAGAGAGAGAGAGAGAGACTGACCCACCGTGCACGGGCTCTGTGTGAAGGGCTGGGAACCCTCTGGAAGGGTCCCTGAGCTGCTCACCACTGGTCACTAGAACCCTGGGCATATTTGTGATGGGAGCCCTGAAACATGTGCCGAGCACAGAGGGTGCCAAGGGTTAGCTCATGGTCTGAGCCCAGGAGAAAGGCCAGGGATTTGGAATCTTCAGTATCTGTGGTTGACTTTGGACCAAAATCTAAAAGGATGCCTCAGCTTTTCTCTTGAGCACAGGAAGGTGAGAGAAGAAAAACTGAAAGGCCATGCTGTGGGCCTGGAGCTCTGCTGCCCTGAGCATTGGAATCAAGACACTGAAACACCAACCACCCCCAGTTCTGCCTCCTCCTCCTCTTTTCTCTCTGCAGCCCACTTGCTTCATAAAGAAACCAATTTGATTATGAAAAGATGAATTCTCAAAGGGAGGACCTTCTCAGACCCCTGCCTGTCATTCCTGCCTGGAGTGTGTCCCCCTAAGCTGCAGGCTTCAGGTCCCTCCTTGGCCTCTCCCACCAGCTTGATTTAAACTGTGAAACCTACAGCCGCTGACTCTTGGACTCTCTTGCCTTGTTCTTTGTCCAGGGCTCTCCCTTCAGCATGCTGCGTGTATGGATGGCTCATTTTGTACATCTCTCCCTGCCTCTACAACGTGTGGCCCCTCAGGGCAGGAGTGTTTTCTGTCCACTTTGTTTCTGATGTATTGTTGTTGTTCAGTTGCTAAGTTGTGTGTGACTCTTTGTGACCCCATGGACTGCAGCACACCAGGCTTCCCTGTCCTTCAGTATCTCCTAGAGTTTGCCCAAACTCTTGTCCATTGAGTCGATGATACCATCAACCATCTCATCCTCTGTCGTCCCCTTTTCCTCCTGCCTTCAATCTTTCCCAGCATCAGGGTCTTTTCAAATGACTCAGCTCTTCGCATCAGGTGGCCAAAGTATTGGAGTTTCAGCTTCAACATCAGTCCTTCCAATGAACACGCAGGAGTGATCTCCTTTAGGATGGACTGGTTGGATCTCCTTGCCAGTCCAAGGGACTCTCAAGAGTCTTTTCCAACACCACAGTTCAAAAGCATCAATTCTTTGGCACTCAACTTTCTTTATAGTCCAACTCTCACATCCATACATGACCACAGGAAAAACCATAGCCTTGACTAGACGGACCTTTGTTGGCAAACTAATGTCTCTGCTTTTGAATGTGCTGTCTAGGTTGGTCATAGCTTTTCTTCCAAGGAACAAGCATCATTTAATTTTATGACTTCAGTCACTGTCTGCAGTGATTTTGGAGCCCAAGAAAATAAAATCTGTCATAATAACAGTTCCTAAAATGTGTCTGGCCCATGTTTAGGTGGCCAGTGTACATGCAGCGGAGGACCGAATACTACTAACAGTTCTGAAGAGTCTTCTGTTAAGACTCCAGAAGGGGCTGCGGCTCCCCGGCTTTCCCTATGGCCTTGTGGTGATCTGAGCCTGTGCGGGACTGGGGCTGAGCCCGTCCACACTGAGCCTCGGAGGCCTGCGAGCCGGTGGTGGGTCCAAGACGGTGGCCTTCCCTCCAGCCGCAGTGAGAAGACAGTGCAGTGTCTCCGGTCCTCCAGGCGCTTTGGTCTGGCCCTGTAGTGGCTGAGGCTGACTGTAAGGGCAGCAGCGGAGGCTCTTTACCCAGAGGGCTATGGCCTGTAGCCCCTTCAGCCTGCCTGAGTCCTGCCCGCCCTGGCCTCTGTGCCTCTGTGCACTGAGCCTGCTGTATCCTCGGGCTCCATCTTACATGAGCTCACGCCCTAGGGCACCGAGGCCAGCCTTTTGGCAGATGCTGTGAAGGCTGAGCCTCTGGCCAGGGCTGCCTCCCTCTCACCAACAGCTCAGCTCTGACCAAGGGCCGCCCCTCCAAGTTGCTTCACGCTGCTTCTGACCCTGCCTGCTCTCAGGGCTGTGTGGGAATGAGACAGAGCCTTCCCACCCCCGCGTACGGGGCCCCAGGCTCCCCTCTGCCCAGAAGGCTTTGTGCTTTCAGCCATGCCGGGACACCTTTCTTAACTTCCCTGCTGCTCTGAGCAGGCGGGCTGCCCACGGTGGGCAGGACCGGTGGGCAGGACCAGCTTTATCTGTCGGGCAGGAGGTGGGGGCATCAGCGTCTCTGCTGGGCAGGTGTCACAGACTCTGGGGTCCACAGGCAGCCGCTAGTTGCCTGTGTGGGTGGAGAGGCATACCACGCTCTTAAATTTACACAGTATGTTAATCATGTTCTCACAAATGCATTGAAACATTCTTGCCATGGGTGATAAATGCCCAGGAACCACTGGGTTCCTCTGAGCTGTTCTTATTGGGGAATGAACAGTCAAGCCAGGCCTCGGTGTGGCAGCTGACAGAAGACAAGGGCGGCCTTTGCACACCCACCTCTGCTATCAGCGTGGGGCTGGGCTATGTGGAGGCCTGTGCGGTGGAAGGTGAGTGTGGCCGAGCCTGGCCTGGTGGAGCGGCCACCCCCATCCAGGAATGACCCTGGCCCTGGGCAGACACCTTAGGGTCTGCCTACGTCCACTCTGAAGTCACATGAGAGCGTGAAGGCGAGAAGGGACTTCCCGTGGGCACGACGGCACACAGCCGGCCGGTTCTCCTGCACGTGGAGCACATTTGGAGCAAAGCTGTCCCCAGGAAGTCCCCCTTTCCATCTTGTAGTGACTCTGCCAAATAACATCAAAAGATGAAATTTGTCCATCAGATTATCACCTAAGGTCTTTGTTTCCACAGAGCTCGCCGGTGAGTGTGTCGCCTGTCGTGTGATGTGGACAAGTTGAGAGGGCATATCACGCCCTGCACAGCCAGGCCCTTAAACGTGCCGATGCCCAGTCACCCCCGATCCCTCCAGGGCCTGGGACCTGCTCTAACAGTGGTCTCCCTCTGGTCTTCGGAGCTGGATTCCTAAGGCAACTGATTATTTTTTAACCTGGATATTTATAAATACCTTATTTTTCCCTTGCTGTTGTTGTTTAGTCACTAAGTTGTGTTCAACTATTTGCAACCTCATGGACTGCAGCACATTAGGCCTCCCTCTCCTTCACCATCTCCCGGAGTTTGCTCAAACTCATGTCCATTGAGTCAGTGATGCCATCCAACCATCTCATCCTCTGTTGTCCCCTTCTCCTCCTGGCTTCAATCTTTCCCAGCATCAGGGTCTTTTCCAATGAGTTGGCTCTTCGCATCAGGTGGCCAAAGTAGTGGAGCTTCAGCTTCAACATCAGTCCTTCTAAAGAATATTCAGGACTGATTTCCTTTAGGATTGACTGGTTTGATCTCCTTGCAGTCCAAGGGACTCTTGGGAGTCTTCTCCAGCACCATCGATTCTTTGGTGTTCAGCCTTGTTTATGATCCAGCTCTTTTTTGGTAGCCTTGAAACAATGATGTTTTTTTAAAGTATTTAAAATAAGGTGGTGTTAGTGAGGGCTAAAATAAGGGCCTGAAAGGAGCCATCTGCCTCTCATTCTTGAGAAAGGACAGAGCCAATGAGAAGCCTCTGCTTTTCTTCCTGTCGCCCAGATACCCAGACACCTTTCATATGTGGCTGGAGATTTCATATGTGGCTGGAGATCTCAGCACAAAGCCCCTCCCTATAAAGCAGGCTCTGGTGAGTGACCTTCCCGCAGGATCCTGGGTGGAATGTGGGGACATATGACTGGCTGAGCATCCCTGGTTTGAGGCCACAACAGACCTGGGGTTGTTGGGGAGTTGCAGGCAGCTAGCCCCTCATCTCCTAGGGGAGCACTGGGGTACACACCACCAAACAGACCCTCTAGGGGCTTGGTCATACGCTCGTCTGGTAACCATTGTCCAGAATATAACTAGGAGCTTCTCAGAGTCGGTCTGCTGTTTGCTTGTTTTCCCTGAGAGTGGAAAAATGAACAATTCTCCAAACTGGATAAATGCAACACAGGTCTGGACCTTCCCAGCCTAATGGTCAACAATCCACCTTCCCTTTTCCTTCTGCACTAAACAGAGAATTGTCAGGGCCCCTCACCTCTCCAGTTTGGGTGGTGGTTAAGAGAAGAGGGCTGGCCCCCTCTTACCAGCCTCACGACATCTAGGAGCTGATTTGCCTCTTAGTTTTTCTCACGTGTCAAGTGGCAGTAATGACTGATTCCTACTTCTCACGGTTCCTGTGAGCAGTAATCAAGTTGCCTGGCATTCATGGCTCAGGGTCTACAGCTAGATAAGTGGTCATGTTATCAGGAGCAGCGTGAGTGGCAGGTATATGCTGGGCTCCAGAGGACAGTCTACCACTCTGCCACCTCTGGGACCCGGACACGTTACTGAACTTCACTATGCTTTAGCTCCCCGTCTGCAAAGTGGCAATGACATAAGGCCAGCCTCATAGGGTTGATGTGAGTGTCTGGTGGGTGGAAAGGGGTGTAGCCTGGTGCTCAGGAGGAAGGAGCCCGTCCTCACTGTGAAGGGGTGACAGAGAGTGTGAGTCAGGATGGAATGTCCCCTAGAATCAAAGGGGCCCTGAGCCAGTGCCCACAGACACGCAGGAGGGAGAGGGGGTGTCACACAGGGTTCTACTTCTCTGGTATCACTTCTGTTGGATGCAATTTAGAGTTAATGTGTGCAGGTGCCAGGCCTGCTGGTATCCTCACTGTACCCTCTGGCCTGTGTTCCTGCTGGAGAGCTGGGCTCCTTATTGGCTGTTTTCTGTGCTTAAAAGCATTTGCCTTTTCTAGGACTGCATCCAGGCTCCTGAAACACTTGTTTGCCTCAGTCAGCGATCCGTGAGAGTCTTTTTCATAGAGGGTTCTCCATTAAGAGATAAGAAGCTCCTTATCCTCTTCAGGTTCCTGGGGAATGTGGGAGGGTGGATTTGATGACCTGGTGTATGAGCCAGGCCTGAGTGCAGAGCCTGTTCCCCACGTGCCTGGTGGGGCTGCTCACCAGTGTAACAGGTGCCCTGCTCCCCCAGGGTGAGTAGACTCTCGTCTCTGACCTTGGCTGCACTCACCTTGACCTTCTACCTCACCTTTTCATACTTGTCAGAAGACGTTGGGCTTTCCTTGGGAACTGCACATTACAGAGCACCCCTGCCTCTCCAGGGTGCGTGGGGAAGAAAAGTCCACGCCTGGAGCCCAGTGTTTGTGCTGCAAACCTGGGGTTGTGCTCACTCCACCTGTCTGGGGACATATTGTGCACTTGTCTTTAGTTGCAAGCTTTCATGACCTTCAGGGTAAGGGATGTTTCACTCCCCAGAGGCACAGAGCCTGCTTCAGGACCTGATGTATCATGGTATCCCGTAAGTTCTTGGAGAAACAAGTGTCCAAACATGAAGAAGGAAACAGCCATCAAAATAAAAGAGAGAAAGAAACAGCCAGGATCCAAAGGAAGCTTTTAATAAGAAAAAGAGAAGAAGGAGCTTAAATTTTAACCTACGATAAAAGTAAAACCCGAGAACCTCCCAGCTGGAGTGTGATATAGTGACAACTTCGTTACAGATGAAATTTGTAGACTAGGAGACAGGGACTTTCTGGTTAAATACATTAGTAACATGTGCCTTTTCAGGTAATTCTAAATCTGAGTGTCCATGTTAGAAGGAAAGTGTGTGTGTGATGACCTCCAGGGCGATGTTAAGCGCTTTGACTTGAAACTGCTTATGAGCAAAGAAATTGTAAGTCCCACCTCAGACCCAGGCAGGATACAGGCTAACCTGCTGACGAGATCTCAAAACACGGCAGCTCAATCAGGATAAAGTTTCTTTTTTTTCATGTGACATCCGGGCCCTGCTCCCCAACGTGAGGACCTGGTCCTTCCCTCCTTTGCTTGGAGTGTCATCTTTGTGGAAAACGCTGCAACCCCCTCCTCTGCCCCCAGGGAGGGAGGTGCTGGTTAAGTGTTGGGAGGTGAGGGACTAGATATGGAATTTCCTCCTAAATGTCATTGCAAAACACAGCTCAGCCCAGAACTGGCTCAAGTCCCTCTCACTTGCCTTCATTGACTGGAATCTTGGCGTGTGGCCAGGGCTCCCCTCGAGCAGGGCTGGGAGGTGAAGTTCTTAACCGGTGAGCTTGCGCCAGTTGAAACTTGAAATATTCTTCCTGACAGGAGGAGCAGGTGGACTTGGGGGGCAATTGGCCGTCACTGCTGCCTTCTGAGACCCTGAGACATTTGACTAATTTGAGGCTGGGTGCTCTCCCCCTGGGGCCCACCCGCTGTCCAGGGAACTCACCAGGGTGTGTCTCTCCCAGGAGGCAGGCCCTGTGTCTCCAGCTCCTAGCCCTAGCTTGGCCTGGCTCCTCTTTGAGTGACCACGGGGATTTCCGGTCGTCTGGGCCCAGCCAGTGGTAACAAGGTTTAGAGCTGTGTGGACTCTCAACCTCCCATCCTGGGAGAAGTCCTTCCAGCCCAAGGCCCTTAAGCCGACTGTTATCCTAGGATTGGCTTGGCGGCCCATAGGGCAAGCCATTTGGTAGGTGTTTTGAGTAAGTGATCTGAACCAGGCCAGGGTCGGGGATGCAGCCTCGAATGTAGAAGCAGGTGGTGCCTGTTCTGGGGGCCCCCACACTGTAACATGTGCCCCCTGGGGAGTGGCGTGGTGGGAGAACCAGCGAGTCCTTGGAGTCTGAAGACTGAATGAGTTCTTCATCCACACTCTTCACCCTGTCTTTCCGGGGGTCAGATAGTGAGACCTGGTTGAGGGAAGGTCTCTTGGGGGCTTTATGGGCAGACGAGTGCAAGCAGTGCGTCCGCAGAGCTCACCTGTATGTCGATCCCAGTGAAGACAGAGCTGGCGCTGCTGTGCCTGCGTGACATCCCGCAGCTCCTCCACATCCGAGTCCTGAGCCGCGAGCCCAACGTCATCTGTCTTCATTATCACGGATGCCCCACGGGGTGGCTGTGTTAATAATCGGTGTAGGCACCCCAGTTGTGTGTCCCTCTCACTCGCCTTTCATCTTGTTTCCCGGGTGTTTTGATCCTGTTGAGTGGCACTTGGTAGCAGTGTTCAACTCAGCCGTCCCTCGGAGGGGTGCTTAGAGGGACGGGCTGCAGAGACCCCGTGGGCTTCCTGAGGTTGGGCCCGGGGCTGGTCTCAGGGGTCCTCTGGCTACCGCTGTGACATCTGCAGAGTCTTTTCCTGGCCCCACGTCCACCTGGCAGGACCTCCTCATGGACTCATTAGTTCATCTCATCAAGCATGAGAGGGTGAGAGGCTGGGGGTGCGAGACCCACCAGCTCCAAGCATTGCCAGGAGAGGGGAAGGGCTCGGGTTCACACAGCAACTGCCCCCTAGCTCCATCTGACTTCTATTCTTCACCCCCCAGGAGTGCACCTCCCCCTCCCCACCACGAAACTTAAGGTGGCCCCTCCTCTCAGTTCTATAGGAGATGCTGGTCTTGGCAGTCTGAGGGGCGGGAGGGGATTAGTGAGGTGGGTGTCTCTCCGTCTCCCAGTCCTGCTCCCCTAGTCTGCCTCCTCTTGCCACCTCCCGGTCCACCGACAGGACCAAACAGCAGCGTGGCCACCTCAGCAGGTGTGGCTGGAGCTGGTAAGGTTGTGTGCTTGCTCCCCGCCCAGCACTCCGACCTCCGCCTGAGGCTGTGGCAGGAGCCCAAGCCATCTGCTAGGCCCACTCCTGTCTCTGCTCCGGAGGCATCTGGCCTCTATCTTTCCCTCGCTCAGAGGCTGGCACCCATGGGAACTGGTCACTGCAGAGAAGCAGGAGAGAAACTCAGGCGCCCTGGCCTACACAAACCAGACCGGGGGATTAGTTGGCAGTTGCCCCAGGTGCGAGGTGTGGGGCTCAGTGGACCCATGTTACCCAAGAGCAGGGGGCCCGAGACTGGCTCGAGGCCAGACAGCAGATCAGAAGGGTAGCGGACTGGATGACCTTTGACAAGAGGACGGGGGCGTCCCACCTAGAAGGACCTGCCTCGGGCTCTTATAGATGAGGCCACCATGACCTCCGGAAGCCAGGGGCCATGGCAGGCGAGATGGGGGTGGCAGGGCAGCCGGGACTCCTCATTAGCGCTCTCAGCCCTAGGGGTGCCTTTCCCCCTGGTGGGCCTGGAGCCCGTGCCCCCAGGCCCTGCAGTGGTGATGTGTGGGGTGAGGGGGTGTGAAACAGCCCAGCAAGTCTGTCCTTTCAGCTTGAAACCCCCAGACACACGTTCTGAGTCACCGTCCTGTGGGATGGTGGTGGCTGGGAATGCAGCAGGGGGGATGGCACCCAGGGGATGACCAGTCAGCACGCAGTAGTGGGCAGAGCGTTCTGGAGCCAGAGCCCGGGTAGGGGCCCTATCCCTCTCAGAGTCTGCATGAAGGTCTCCCAGCTCCTCCTCAGCATCCTGCCAGCTCAGTGCATGGCAGCCCTCAGGGAGGCCTGGGGCACGTCTGGGGACCCCCTGCAGACCCCGTCCAACAGGGCGTGGCCCATATTTTTGGAACGAGTTGAGTTAGGCTGTTGTGCCAAGCGCTCTGTGTACCCGGTGGGCTGTGAGTACCCTGTATTCCTCAGAGGTATCCCCCCGTCCTGGGCTCTGAGACTTGGGGGCCCTGCAGGTCAGGCACTGGCCAGGCAGCTGCTGAGTAACACATGTTCTGTTTCCAGGGCCCTCCCCCACCACCTGCTGGCAAAGCCCTGCTCAACTTTGAAGGGACAGAGCCTGGGGAACTCAGGTGCGGTGAAGGGGACGCTGTCGTCCTGCAGCGCCGGGGCGACGAGCTCTGGTACCACGGCCTCCTGCCTGCCGGCTTCGTCCAGAGCGTGCGGCCACTGCCGCCTGCCCCGCCCCAGGGCAAAGCGCTCTATGATTTCGAGATGAAGGACAGAGACCAGGACAAAGACTGTCTGAGCTTCAGCAAGGTAAGGTGGGTTCGAACGCAGCCGTCCCCAGACCACAGCCCGAGCCGGGAGCCTGGGTGAGCATGTGAATCCTGGCCCTGCCCCAGTGGAGACAGCAGTGGTTTCTTCTTACTAAGGGTCTGCCAGGTGGAAGAAGGGGCACCCAGCCCCACTGATAGGTGCTCTCTGGTAGTGGGGGCAGGACCCTTGTTACCCAAGTCACGGGTGTGCAGGGCTCATGGGCCCTTGGAGGGGGCTTGCTGGGGAGACCATGGCAGAGACCCCTGGTCAGATCCTGGAGTGGGAGCTGGGCCCAGAAACCAGCCCGGGCCGGCCCTTCTTGGAGGGTCTGGGGGTAGATGCGTGTGTTTGGGCCATATGAGGCTCCACTGAGACCTCGGGACCCAGTCAGTGGCAAACTAGTTGTATTTCCTGTGTGCTTGTCCTGGGGATAACCTGGAATATGAAGTCAAGTGGGCCTTAGGAAGCATCACTGCAAACAAAGCTAGTGGAGGTGATGGAATTCCAGTTGAGCTATTTCAAATCCTAAAAGATAATGCTGTGAAAGTGCTGTACTCAACATGCCAGCAAATTTGGAAAACTCAGCAGTGGTCACAGGACTGGAAAAGGTCAGTTTTCATTCCAATCCCAAAGAAAGGCAATGCCAAAGAATGTTCAAACTACTGCACAATTGTACTTATCTCACATGCTAGCAAAGTAATGCTCAAAATTCTCCAAGCCAGGCTTCAACAGTACGTGAACGATGAACTTCCAGATGTTCAAGCTGGATTTAGAAAAGGCAGAGGAACCAGAGATCAAATTGCCAACATCTATAGGATCATCAAAAAGCAAGAGTTCCAGAAAAACATTTATTTCTGCTTTATTGCCTATGCCAAAGCCTTTGACTGTGTGGATCACCACAAACTATGGAAAATTCTTCAAGAGATGGGAATACCAGAGCAGCTGACCTGCCTCCTGAGAAATCTGTATGCAGGTCAAGAAACAACAGTTAGAAGCAGACATGGAACAACAGACTAGTTCCAAATTGGGAAAGGAGTATTTCAAGACTGTATATTGTCACCCTGCTTATTTAATTTCTATGCAGAGTACATCATGTGAAATGGCGAGCTGGATGAAGCACAAGCTGAAATCAAGATTGCCAGGAGAAATATGAAATACATCTCAGATATGCAGATGACACCACCCTTATGGCGGAAAGGGAAGAGGAACTGAAGAGCCTCTTGATGAAGGTGAAAGAGGAGAGTAAAAAAGTTGACTTAAAACTCAACACTCAGAAATCTAAGGTCATGGCATCTGGTCCCATCATTTCATGGCAAATAGATGCGAAAACAATGGAAACAGTGAGAGACTTTATTTTGGGGGGTCCAAAATAACTGCAGATGGTGACTGTAGCCATGATATTAAAAGACACTCCTTGGAAGGAAAGTTATGACCAACCTAGACAGTGAAGTAAAAAGCAGAGACATTAATTTCTCAACAAAGGTCCATCTAGTCAAAGCTATGGTGTTTCCAGTAGTCATGTGTGGATGTGAGAGCTGGACTATAAAGAAAGCTGAGCATCAAATAATTGATGCTTTTGAACTGTGGTGTTGGAGAAGACTCTTGAGAGTCCCTGGTACTGCGAGGAGATCCAACCACTCCATCCTAAAGGAAATCAGTCCTGAATATTCATTGGAAGGACTGATTGCTGAAGCTGAAGCTCTAATACTTTGGCCACCTGATGGGAAGAACTGACTCATTAGAAAAGACCCTAATGCTGGGAAAGATTGAAGGCAGGAGGAGAAGGGGACAACAGAGGATGAGATGGTTGGATGGCATCACTGCCTCAGTGGACATGAGTTTGAGCAAGCTTTGGGAGTTAGTGATGGACAGGGAAGCCTGGTGTGCTGCAGTCCATGGGGTCGCAAAGAGTCGGACATGACTGAGTGACTGAACTGAACTGAACTGTCCTGGGGACCGAGTGAGACACGGAGGGGCCTGGCTTCCAGGCTCCCGGCCTTGGGGGTGCAGTGTCAATGTGCAGAGGTAGCAGAGTCAGGGCTTGTGAACATCCCTGCTTCCTGGCTTCTTCACTTCATCCCAGTCCAGGGCTGGGAGGGCCAGAGCACCCGGACCTCGGAAACATCATCAATTCATTGTTGATCTTCAGAGCTGCCTACCAGGGTCCCCAGAAGCCTGTCTTCCTGATGTTGAAGCTGTTGCAGGAGGGAGGCCTCGTCAGGGCCTGGGAGTGGGCTTTTGTCTAATGCTCAGAAATGAATTGTCCAAGGTGATACATGTGCTGAAAAAGCACAAGACTTAACTGGGAAGGGCACCCAGGCAGAGAACAGCAGGACCCCAAGAGAGCCACTCTCCACGTGGCTCACAGTCTCTGGTTTTAAGGTAATGAATGGGGTTAGTTACCGGCTTGTTTCTGGCCAGTCATCTTGCTTGGCCTGTGTTTGTTCTGACTCAGGATCCTTGCTGGTGGCACGTGCCTCTCTCAGCCAAGATGGATTCCAGCACCAGGGTTCCTGGGAGGTTGGCAGAGCTTATTATGGGCTGGTATCTTCTCCCAAATTCTTCCAGCTGGTGGTAACTTCTTGGTTCCAAGCTCCCTGTTGGTATCACCTATTGTAAGATAATTAACACAAGTGGTTACTATCATGCCCGGCCAGAGTGGACAGGTTCCGCCTGTGGAGGGGGTTTCTGGTCAGCGGGTGTCTAGCAAAGCCACAGCTCTAAGAGGCTGCACAAACCTGCCCCTCTCCCATGTCCTGTCCTGTGTCTCCTCCTCCAGTCTCTCCCCGCACACAGTTGTAAACACAGAGCTAGGTTCCAGCTCACTGTGAGCCTCTCCTCTGCTCAGACTAGAGCTTAGCTGTGGTGCCAAGCACTGTGCAGGGATGTGAGAACCCCGTGCTCCATTTTGAGCAAAATTGGCCTGTTCTGTGCAGGCCGTTCCATTGTTCAGCCCAAAGGTGAATGATCTCTTTTCATTCACGTTTAACTCTCTCCACTTCCCTTCCATCAGGGTGTTCATTGCGATTGTCACCCGGCCCTGCAGCTTCCCTGAAAGCAGCATTAGGCGTCCCCCTCTGAGGTTGGAGCACGGGCTGCCAAGTGAGGTCAGGCAGCAGACCCCCTGGTGCCCACTCCCCTCGTGCCCAGCTCCCCTGCCCAGCCTGCCCTGAGACCCCTGGGCCCTGGTGCTCTGTGCTTTAAGGATCAAGAGAGCCGCCCCTTGGGGGTTGGATTGAGCCCTTGTGAGGACACAGACCCGTCACGGCTGACAGGGTTGGGGTGGGCCCTCCTCACAGCCTTCGTGGAGGAGGCTCACCAAGTGGACAGCTGCAGTGTGGGAGCCGCCAGCGTCTCCTCCCCGTGAGAGTAGGGAGAGGCCTCCCTGTCCTCCTCCTCCATCACACGCTCCGTGTGCCAGCCTCTGCCTGGTACCCTCACCTCCGGGGGGAAGTCCAGAGCCTACTGGACAAAGGACAGAGGGGCACCTGGCTGCTCACCAGCAAAACGTGCTGAGCCAAGCCCTGCTGGGAGCTGGGCTGTACCAACAAGCCTGATGTCGGCTGGGGAGACAGGGCAGGAATCCAGGGGACAGTTTCTGAGAGTGATGGGCAGTGTGGGTCACCCAGGAGGTGTGCGGGGTGTCTGGTCAAGGCGGTGGGTAATGTGTGTGGTATTTCAAAAGAGGCATTAAAGCTGCCTCATGGAGAAGGTGCGCACTCGGGTCCTTGAGACTTGCCTTGCGGTGGTGCTGCTGCCACTGGATCACGGGGCCCTGGCGCCCTGGACTGTGCCGTTGAGGCGAGTGGCCCCCAGTCTTCCCAGGACTTTGAGCCCAGATTAGGGAGCAGAGGTGTGGGAGCCGGTGGGCCACGCATCCTTCGGGCTGCTCTTCCAGGACTTTCTCTTCAATCCACGGACTGACATGGAGAGTTGGAGATGGCAGGGCACACTTCCTGGTGAAGACCTTGCTATGGCCCGGCCGTGTTCCCCACCGTGTTCACACAGGTGTGTCACCAGCACCCACTCCACACCCCTTAAGTTAGGGCACAGCCTGCTTGTCCAAGCACCTGCCCGTTCTCCTCTCTCTCCTCCAGCCGCTACTCCCCCCGCCCCCATCCCTGCCACCCTGCGTGACAGCCTGAGCTTCCCTCCACTGGCCTGGAATACTGGTTCTAACAGCCTCCCTCTCACCACCTTGAGTGACCACGTGGCTCTGACCAGCTTGGTTTTGCCTCCAGGGAGTGTTTTGCTGTTTGGATATGTTCCTTTCTGGACTCAGCAAGGAAAGAAGGAGTGTCTAAAATCCATGGATGGTGCTAACTTCCTTTTAAAAAACATCACTGTGGTGAGATGGATGAGGTTTTAAAAGGCATGAGGCATGTGCATCAAAGCAAGATTCTTACCTTCGATGTCAGCTCTTGAACAGTCTTGTTAAAATTGCATTAATTAAAGTCATTCTAAAACCAAAGTCTTTGTTTCATTGAAGAAGAGTGCATAATTACTTCTCGTAGGTAGAGAAGCTATAAAAAGCACAATTTATAACTTCATAGCAGTCCCACTCCAACGAGCTGGGCATGTGTGGATGAGAAGAGTCAAGGTGACAGCAGAGCAGTATCCCGCTCTGCCAGCCCGTTCCTCCGGACTGGCACCCGTAGTGCCCTCCATGTGACGGGAGGGGCTGGGCTGGTTTCTCTGAGCCGGCCAAGCCCATTTAAAGCCCCACTCATGTCCTGACTCCGGCAGATGCCCCTCCTGCTGGCAGCTCCACAAAACCCTCCTCACGGTCTTCCTCCACCTCTGAGTGTTTACTGGTCCTTCCTCAATGAGGAGATTCTCTGCTTTGTGAATTGGCCCAGCATTAATCCCAAAGCAAGTTCTGATAGAAATCAAATGTATTCAGAGTTTCAGCTCCTGAGTGAGATGGGATTCAAATTGTGACACCTTCACTTTTATCTCTTACTTTGGGTCATTTAGGGCTTCCCTGGTAGCTCAGATGGTGAAGAATCTGCTTGCAGTGCAGGATACCCACGTTCAATCCCTGGGTCCAGAAGATCCCTTCGAGAAGGGAATGGCAATCCACTCCAATATTCTTGCCTGGAGAATTTCATGGGCAGACCATGGAGTCACAAAGAGTTGGACACAACTGAGCAACTAACACTTTTACTTTCACTTGAATCATTTACTTCACCTCTGAGTATCTTTTTTGACTATAAAATGGAATTGATAGGATTCAATGAACAAAGGCATTTTGGGAACCAGCCTCAAAACAGGCACCAATCGGGGGCTCGCCTTTCTGTCCTTTCTGCCTTTGCCCAGGGCACTCCACGAGGCTGGGCCTCCTCCACAGACACACGCATTGGAGCTGAGTCCCCAGATGGGTCCCCTGCGCCCATCTCATCCTGGTAACTGCATCTGGGCAGACTCACAGGGGTGTGGAAGCCCTCATCCCCCAGGTCAAGGCCCCTGTGCCCACTGTGAGCAGCCTGGGCCCCCGTGTGTCCTGTGTCCTGAGGGCAGTCATGAGGCTCTCAAGGCGTTTCTGAAGGGCTTCCCCTGGTCTCTGCTTCTCGTTGCCTCTTGGAGACCACGTGGCTGCAGGAAAAGAGGGGCCCGAGGAGCTCAGAGGCCCCTGGAAGGGCAGGTTCCCCATGTGTGATCCACCCCACAGTGCATTTAGGAAATGGTCCAGCCCCCAGGGCTAGTCTTCTTGGAGCTGCTGTGGGAACTTTCTGGGTGTGGGCCAGGCCCTCAGTGTGTGAGACGTCCCTTTGACAGGGTGCTGGGGACAGTGTACTCAGCCAGCCACACTGTGGTGTCCAGGACTTCAGTGCAGGCAGAGACCCCAGTCTCCTGGCAGGTCAGAGAGGAAAAGCCTCAGGCCTGGGCTTCCTAACAGATTCATCTGTCTGCAGCTTGGCTTTTCCCCGGCAGGAGTCATGCACAGACAGGAGTGTGTGTATGTATGCTTCATTGCTCAGTCGTGTCCGACTCTTTGCCATCCTATGGACTGTAGCCTGCCAGGCTCCTCTGTCCATGGGATTCTCTAGGCAAGAATGCTGGAGTGGATTGCCATTTCCTCCTCCAGAGGATCTTCCAGACCTAGGAACTGAACCTGTGTCTCCTGCATTGCAGAAGGATTCTTTACCACTGAGCCACAGGGAAGCCCTACAAACATGGGAGAGTTGGATGAATTAATTAGAAATGCAGTTAAAGCCCCTTGATGTGGGGCCTGACTCCTTTGCCAGCAGGCTCAGGCTGCCCGCTGAGCCTGAGCAGGAAGGCGGTCCACTCCTCATATGACCAGTGTGTGTTCAAGGCCGCTCAGGACCACTCTGAGCTCTGCCTCTGGGCCCTGGCCCTTGATGTTGATTGAGCTTGGAACAGGGAGGTGGCCTAGGGGATCCACTGACCCGCGAGAGGAGCACTTGCCAGGGAGCCTGGAAGTGAAGCAGAGTTGTGTGTCTGAAGGTGGAAAGATGACACAGAGCAACTTTCATCCAGAAAATCCTTGACACGGCCAGACTGGCCCAGACCTTGTCCCACTCTCCAGCCCTTCACTGGTGTCCTGGCATCAGGAAGAGGACACTTGTTGCTCCACCCTGGGCAGCAGCTAGGGAACTGGGCTCCGGCCAACCTGCCCACTGGCGGCGGTTTCCGTCTAGTCTTGCTGGCTCTCATCCAGACCCCTTCACCCACTCTCCTCCTGCATCTCTGGCAGCTCACATCCTAAAAGAGCAGAGTTGAGCACTAGACAGAGAAGGTACGCCCAGCAGATCCTGAGATGCCAACTCCCTGGCCCAGGCTGGAGAGTCTGCAGCTTCAGTGGTGCTGCCCAGAGGTCCCTGCGTAGCCACTCACCTTATTTCGCAGAGGCCTCGGTGCCCCCGTGAGCAGTGCACTGTGCCCTGGACTCGGGCCTGCCCTGTCCAACACAGCTGGGGTCCCAGGGGGTGCATTTATTCACATTCTCAAGAGGCTGCAGAGCAGATGCCTACCCCAGCCCTAGGCTGTGAAGTATGACAGCAAATCCGAGGCCTGACGAGGACCCAGGCATCGTTTTCTGGGTCCTGTGTTGGTGGTGGGAGAAGGTGTGACTGTTGGCAGGACCTATGGAACTTGGTGCTGGTGGCTCTGCGGTGCCACTCAGCTCTCAGTGCTCCTCACGGAGGTTGTGTCCCTGGTACGGGTCAGGTTGGAGCAGAGCATAGCGGTGGGGAACTAGCCTCAGTGATATCAGGAAGTTGGTCACTTGCTGGTGCGCAGCCCAGCCAATAGCTTTACCATAGAGACTGCAGACTCCAGGACTGGGCCGCCTCAGGCCAAACAACTAATAGAGAGGGCTCACAGTCCCACCCATCAGCAGAAAATTGGATTAAAGATTTACTGAGTGTGGCCTTGCCCACCAGAGCAAGACCCGTTCTCCCCACAGCCAGTCCCTCCCATCAGGAAGCTTGCACAGGCCACCACTCTCTCCCCCACAACTCCTGGTAACCACTGATCCTTTTACAATCCTTTTTATGTTGCCGTTGTTCTGGATTTTGGTCATTCTATTAATAATCGTGTGCAGTGGCATGTTATTTTAATTTGCATATCCCTGATGACATATGATGTGGAGTATCATTTCATGTACCAGCTGTGTATCTTCTTAAGTGACGTGTATGTTATAGTGCTGACCTCATAGAATGAGTTAGGAAGTAGTCCCTCTGCTTCTGTTTTCTGAAAGAAATTGTTAGAAAATTTGGCATAATTTCTTCCTTAAATGTTGGTAGAATCCATGAGTGAACCCATCCGGGTCTGGTGCTTTCTGTTTGGGAAGTTTATTAATTATTGATTCAATTTCTTTAACAGATATAGACTTATTCAGATTGTCTATTAGTATTTTTCTTGTGTGAATTTCAGCAGATTGTGTCTTTAAAGAAATTGGCCCATTTTGTTTATTAAATCTGTGGGCATAGATTTGTTCATAATATTTCTTTATTATCTTTTTAATGCCCAAGGTATCTGTGGTCATGTCCCCTCTTTCATTACTAATATTAGTGATTTGTGTTGTTTCTCCTTTATAGCTATTGCAGCTTTCTTTTGAATAGTGTTAGTGTGGTATATCTTTCCTTATCTCATTATTTTTCACTTATACGTATCTTTATATTTAAAGTGGGTTTCTTGTAGACAACATCTGCTTGGGTCTTGTTTATTTTTAATCCACCATGACATTCTCTTTCAATTTGTACATTTAGACTATTGCTATTAAATGTGATTGTTGATATTGTTGGATTAATATTTACCACCTTTGTTTTCTATTTGTTGTCTTTGATTTTTGTTCCTATTTTGTTTTCTACTCTCCTTTGCCTTTTATAGTCTTGATTGAGCAATTTATATGATTGCATTTTCTTTCCTGTCTTAGCATATCAGTTGTACCTTTAAAACAATTTTTTTAGTGGTTTCCCTAGAAATTGCAATACACATTTACAACTAATCCAAGTCCACTTTCAAATGACACTGTACAGTGTGGGTACCTTATAATAATAAAATATTCCTAATTACTTCCTCTTGTCCTTTGTATCATTGCTGATACTCATTTAACGTGGATGTCAATATACATAATATATATACTTACATCTGTGTGTGTGTTAGTCACTCAGTCATGTTCAACTCTTTGCAACCCCATGGACTGTAGCCCACGAGGCTCTTCTGTCCACGGGATTCTCCAGGCAAGAATACTGGAGTGGGTTGCCATGCCCGTCTCCAATATGCTTACATACTATGTAATATATACTTATGTATACATAGATATGCATATATGTGGTAGGTAGATAGGTATACTTAATCAGATTCATTGTTGCTGTTATTATTGTGAACTATTTTTTCTTTTACCTTCACTTATTCCTTCTCCAATGTTCTTTCTTTATGTAGATTCAAAGGTTTTGACCTATGCAGCTTTTCTTCTAAGGAACTTATTTTAACATTTTTTGCAAGGCAGGTCTCCTGGCAACAAATTTCCTCAATTTTTGTTTGTCTCAGAAAGTCTTTATTTCTCTTTTGTTTATTTTTTTCTTTCTTCTCCTTCCTGTATTCCCATTATGTGTATATTACACCTCTTGTAGTTATCCTACAATTTTTGGATATTCCATTCTGTTATGGATTTTTATTTTTTTGTCTTTGTTCTCTTTGCTTTTCAGTTTGAGAGGTTTCTATTGAGACATCCTTAAGCTCAGAGACTCTTTCCTCAGCTGTGTTAAATCTACTAATAAGCCTCTAAAAGTCATTATTTCTGTTGCAGTGCTTTTGATCTCCAGCATTTCTTTGCAGTTCTTTCTAGGAGGTACCACCTGCCAGTTTGCAATGCCTACCTGTTTTTGCATGCTGCCTACCTAATGCATTAGAGCCCTTAGCATATTAACCATGGTTGTTTTAAATTCCCTGTTTGATAATTCCAACATTCCTTCCATATCTAAGTCTGGTTCTGATGCTTGCTCTTTGTCTTCAAACTATTTTTTGCCTTTTAGGACACCTAGTGATTTTTTGGAGAAGGCAATGGCAACCCACTCCAGTACTCTCGCCTGGAAAATCCCATGGACGGAGGAGCCTGGTAGGCTGCAGTCCATGGGGTCGCTAAGAGTCGGACACGACTGAGCGACTTCACTTTCACTTTTCACTTTCATGCATTGGAGAAGGAAATGGCAACCCACTCCAGTGTTCTTGCCTGGAGAATCCCAGGGACGGGGGAACCTGGTGGGCTGCCGTCTATGGGGTCGAACAGAGTCGGACACGACTGAAGCGACTTAGCAGCAGCAGCAGTGATTTTTTTCCTTTTTGGTATTCAGACACAATGTACCACGTGAAAAGTGCTGCTGTAAATTGGCTTTTTAGTGGGGGAAGAGAGGTTCTGTTTTTAGGGTCCCATCTTCTGAATTGCTGCACCTCCAGACTGTGAGCATCTCCACCTTCCCATCCTCCTTAGGCAGCCCTGGGTGACTGGCGTTATATTGGTGGACATACCATGAGTTATCGAACTAGCCCTCTTTGTACATTTGTCTCTAGTTTTTCTCTAGTTGAGCAAACACTGTAATGAGCATGCTCAGAGCTGAATCTTCTTGCGTGTCTTTGATCTTCTTAAGAAAGAGGCTCTAGAAATGTTCTTTCAGGTCAGTGTGTATGCAGGCTCTCACATTTGATAGGACTTGCCAAACTGCTGCCATAAGTTTATATCCCTGACAGCAGTGGTCAAGTGCCTGTAGACTTCACACTGACCACACTGGCTGGCTTCTGTTCATCCCTGCTTATCTGATAGACACCCAAAGAACAAAGAGGAGAGAAGGAATTTTCCTCTCTAAAGTTGTACTTTTTGAATGTTAGGTATTACATTTTAAAATGTATTTAACAACAGTTTGCTTTTCTTCCTTTTTGTAAATTATGTGATTTTTTGCCCTTGGCCTGTTTTCCTTTTAAGGTATTTATCTCTTTTTCCTGCAGTCCTCATGTAGCAAGAATATTCAGTCTTTCCTTCGAGACTTTTTCTAAGTCCTCTTGTAGCAAGAATATTCAGTCTTTCCTTCGAGTTCCCTGCAAGTGTTTTTCTAGAGTATTTGCCTTTTTGTCTTGTTCTTCTGTTTTTAACGTAGAGAACTTCATTTTTCTCTAGCCAAATCTTTGTTATTTACCTCTTATGACCACCCCCAGTTCAAGATTAAACATCTATTCATATTTTCTTCTTGGACTTTCAAGGTTTTTTTTTTCTTTTCCCTAACATTTAAATCATTAATACTTATGGAATTAATTTTAGCATATACAGTGAATTAGAGAATCGACTTTATTTTTTTAATGATCAGCCAATTTTAATCACATTTTCTAACTGATTATTGGTGGTAGATGGGGAAACCAATGATTTTTATGTATTTATTTTAAAATTAGCAGCCTTTCTCAAGTTCTTACTT
Organism: Bos mutus; assembly: GCF_027580195.1. NCBI lineage: Eukaryota > Metazoa > Chordata > Mammalia > Artiodactyla > Bovidae > Bos > Bos mutus. The sequence goes on from NC_091627.1 coordinate 62,310,845, forward strand.
ATTCTAATTTTTAATTGATACTGTTTTTCTAGGTAGAAAATTGTATGGTCTTTTTCCCAGTATTTATACTTCCTATTTTTTTTCTTTTATTTCTTTCGGTCTAGTTTCTTGACCAGTCTCAAATAACAGTGTGGATATTGTGTATTTTATTTTTTTTTACCAAAATTAATCTGGCATTTTTTTTCTTTTTAATTTTACAAATTTAAATGTCTTTTTTTTGTTGTTTGATTTATTTTGCTTTTGCAAAAGCGCTGACTTATAAGAAGCCTGCGATTCTTTTCCTTTGCACCATCGGCAGGATCTCGGCGCCACCCTTTGGCTGAATCTGAGTGGAGTTCATTGTGGGCACAGGGCTCTCCTGGTCGCCCCTGAATGGTTCCACTGTTCCCCTGGCCTCACCAGCCCGGGCCCGACGCTCGCTGCTGCCAGTCATCCCCTCACTCCTCATCCCGCCCCCACCTTGTCGGCTGTCCCTGCACCTGTGGGTGCACCAGGCAGGTCGTCCCCTTGCTCCTCGTCCTCTGCCACCCTTGACTGTCCTATCAGCTTTGGGCACCTGTGTGGGCATTAGGTGGGGCCACCCTCTCTGGCCACCTGTCTCCCTGCTTCACGACCCTCCTGTCTCTACCTCTGTCCACCTTCTGCCTCTATCCTTGATAATGTCTGGCGTGACAAGAATTTAACAGGCTTGTTCAGACTTCCACGACTCTAAGTAAAGGAGTTGGATTGGGTCATATTTTGTGCTTTGATGGAGGTAGAAACACAGAAAGGATTAGTTGAATTTATATTTATTGAAAACAATCTTATCCATAAGTAATTATTAGGAACATGAATTTTAAAGTGCTCACTAGATTGTAAATTGCCATACACTTCCTTCAGAGGGTCTTGGCCTCTAATCAATACCAGAGAGGAAAAGCGATCACGGGTGAAGATGTGGGGATGAACGGTTTTCATGTCAGATCTCATAACAAGTCATCACTTAGAGTCTTCCCTTGGCATCAGTGACACTGACTGATCTCTTGGTTCTGTTTCTGTGTCTGTTTTGTGCATGTCCCTGGGCTTGTCTCCATGGGCCACTTCCAGGATGAAGTCTTGACCGTAATCAGAAGAGTGGATGACAACTGGGCAGAGGGAAAGCTGAGAGACAAGATCGGGATATTCCCACTGCTATACGTGGAGGTGAGACCCCCGCACTGCCCCGCCCCCATGATGTACCTGGAGGTGAGGTCCTGCCCCAGCTCTGCCCCCTGCTGTACCTGGAAGTGAGGCCCTGCCCCAGCCCCTCCCGCTGCTGTACCTGGAGGTGAGACAGTGCCCTAACCCCACTGCCTGCAGGTGGAGGTGAGGCCAGACTCCCAACCCTTCTCTTGCCCTTTGTGGTTTGTTTCACTAGACCCCAGGGTGCCCTGGTCTTGGAGCCCCTCTTCTAAAGAGAAGCAAGCTGCCCCACAGTCTTCTGAATTCAGGTGGGGTTGACCTGTGGGTCACTCCCTTGTCTCACCATGTGGCAGGAGGCAGGGCTCCCCTGTGGACTTCTGCTTCTCTCTTTACAACTGAGCCTGAGCCCTGTTTCCTTCTCCAAGACTCTCTGGGTTTCCCCCAGAGGCACCTGCCCCCTTCCCCCGCCCACACCCTGCGCCTGATTCTGCCAGCAGCCAAACAGATGTTGAGGGTCCCGGACTCCAGGTTTGGAGTGGCTGGTCAGCGGCCGGTTCCTGGAGTGGAGCACACTTGGGGCTTCCTGCCTTTTCTCTGGGGCTGATGGCTGATGTGCCGTAGGTATCCAGTGAATGTGTCACGGGCAGTGGCCAAGTGGGGAGTGTCCACAACCTTTGACCTTTCAAGTCCTGGTTGCCGTGGGCGGTGCCTGCACCCTGGACCCTTCTGAGGAGTCCTCGTCCCGCCTCTCACACATCCAGAGCATGAACACCAGGACTGCATCCCCTGCCCCCATGCGACCGATGAGCCAACAGAGAGGCTCAGAGCCGACTGCGATCGCAGGTGGACGTCTCTTGACTCGGCTCCCAGTGCCCCCACTCAGAGCCCACGGTCCCCAGTTCAGGGTGCGCTGCACATGATTCCCGGGATGTGGCCAGCTTTGCCTTTGTTGAGCCCTGTGGGCCAGTGGGCTCTGGGCCCTGCAGGATGGAGGCTGCTCTCTGGGGCAGGCAGCCAGGGCTCTCTGCACCTTGGCCTCCTCTGCTTTTCCAGCCACATTTCTGGCCCTTTCCCTCCATTTCCTAAATGTCCTGCCCCCTGCAGTTCTCACACTCACTCTGGATCACCTGCCCAGGAAATTCTGAGACCCTCCCCAGCAGTAAGGCCACACCCACGTACATGCTCCTCTCTGGCACCTCGTGAGGGGCACTCAGGGGCACACACTCTGCCCTCTGGCTCCTGGTATGGACCCCTGTCCTCACCTGTGCATTTGCCCCAGTGCCTGGGGTGGTCTCCATCCTACTGCTTCAGACCCAGAAACCACCCAGCGCCGTCCAGATGTGCAGAGTCAGACCCCACCGATGTCTTTAGTCAGTAGAACCTCTTCCTAGGCAGACCCTCGAGGGGCCACTCAGAGACAGCCATGGGACGTTCCTAAGAGCCTATCACGATGCCCCAAACTGGAGCCCAGTGTTTCCTCATTTTGTGCTCTGGGCCCCTGGAGGCCGATTGACTTGGATCCTCACGTCCTTGTGGACGGTCACTGGAATCTGCACCCGGAGGGCCGAGGCGGCTGCGCCTCTGCGCAAGGGGCCAGCACGGCTCAGGAGCTTCCCGGGGACCCCTGCCCTGTAGTGAGAAGAGCTGATCCCAGGAAGACCACTCTGTGGAGGGGGAGAAGTCTGGAAGCAGAGGTGAGCAGGGAGTGGGAGACTCTGAGGAGGTGCGAGGAGCCTAGGGGTGACTCTGGAGTCTTAGAGCCAAAACATATTAGGCCTGCTCTGGTGGACCAGGCCAAGGTGGGAGGTCTTTGAGTCCCCAGGGCCCTGAGGACTGGATGGGGCTCACTGTCCCCACAGATGGGGTGGAGGTCAGCCCCACCTGCGGTTGCAGCAGGAGCTCCATCACAGATAGGGTCGCCCACACCCCAGGGGTAGAGGGGCTGACCTGACTGCCCTCAGGGAGGAGGTGGCTGGAGAGGAGGGTCTCGGAAGGAACAAGAGATGAGGAGGGGGCATTGAAGGTCTGCGCCCAGCTGTCCTCATCTCAGCCTCTCCGCAGAAGGTTGTTTGTCAAGAGTGTTCAGGACGCAGTAGGAGGTGATTTGGGGACTTCACCTGAGGTGTTGAGACCCATGAGGGGCAGGGAACCAAGGAAGACGTGGAGGCTGGGCAGGCTCCTAGTCAGCCGAGCAGAGGTGGACATGCCAGAGGACAGATGTGCGGCTGCGGGCACCACAGCCACAGAGCAGGTGCAGTGATCGATGAGGGCGGCTTTCAAGGAGGAGAGGACATAGCCCAGAGGAGAGAGCTGTGCGCTGCAGGCTGCAGCCCAGGGCTACATGTGGGTGTGAGGGGCTCCACGTGGGCGTGAGGGGCTGGAGGGTGGAGGTGGGGGTGTCCATAGTGGTGCTGCAGGAGTCCTGTCTCCCTCCCACTGACCCTCGATATCCATCAGAGCTGCCCGCGTCCATCCGTCCACACAGCTGGATGGACGCGTCCATAGTGGCGTCTGTTGAGAGCCTGTGTCCTGAACCTGGAGCCATGTGTGTATCTGGTGGGCCTATCCTCTGGTTCCTGCTCCCCCTTCTGCTGCCCCACACGCTGGGATCAGGATCCGCCCTGATCTCCCATGGCCGTGGGGTACCTGCAGATGCCTGTATCCTGGATGAGGAGGTGGGGAGGCTGGGTGAGCCCCAGAAAGTGGGGGCAGCCTCATCCCGGGCAGGGGGCTTCCAGAGAGTTCTGACCTTGGGACCGGATCCAAGCCTCCGTCTGCTGGTGCTGCTGCAGGCCTCGGCTGATCCCTGAGGCTGATTGGTGCTATTTACAGATCCGGGAAAAGATGGAAGCAAAAACTCAAGTCTTGATTTAGCCAAATAGATGTAATGCCCAAAATGGTATGGTTGCTAATGGCAACTGCTTCCCATGTGAGAGGCTTGGTCTTCAGCGCGATGATTGCTGTGGAAGTCGCTTGAGCCTCCGCTAATTGCGATGTTGAACTTGGCCTTTCTTGCTCCTGGAGCACTATCGTCTCCTTGTCACTTTGCCTTATGAAGAGAGCATGTTATTCTGAGCATCCATCTCCAACTGTGGTATCAGAGCTGCCAACATCCCTGGAGACAAACAGCGTTGAAGCTGTCTGTTCTGTTTCAAAGGTGCGGGCTGCCCCGCACACATGGGGTTTGCTGACCCAGTAACTGCTGGCTGTTTCTTCACCTTTGTCTCAGGCCCTGGGGCAGGCAGAGTGTTTCCAGGGAGGAGGCTGGGGAGGGTCCTTGGCTTCTAGTGGAAGGTCCACGCCCAGGCTCAGGAAAAACAGAAAGACACAGGAGCTCTGAGCCCCATCCAAACCTCAGTGCCTCCACAGACCCTAGGTGTACTTGGGATCCAGGTGGATAGACCTGCTGGGGTGTCCCTGGTTGGAGGGCACAGCTCCTGGAAAAGAAACCCTGCATGTTGGGCATGCATAGCTCTGGGAGGTGGGGTTCTGACTTCCTGCTCTCACTGGGGGATGTTGAGGGGTGCTGGAAGGCTGCTCTCCTGGTCCGACTCTGGACCCACAGGCTACCTGAGGCCACTGGAAGGGATGGGAGGCCCTCACAGCATCTGAGGGACCTGGCCAGCCGTTCCCACTCTCTCAGCCACCCAGGGAGTCAGGGCAGTGACTCTGAGCAGAGGGGCTCTCTCAGAAAAGGGCCTCTTCTAGCTACTTTTTCTTTCTTTCCTACCTACAAACGACCAGCATTGCCAGCTTCTATGAAGTGGCCCTGGCCGACATGGGGATGGCTGTGTGACCGTCAGGCTGTTAGAGGGTCAGGGAAGGTGTGCAGCCAGGTGGGTTCTCCAGAGAGAGTCAGTGGGATGGGACCCTTGTTGGGCAGCCATGCAGACCCCCAGGCCCCCAGGCTAGTGGCCTGATGAATCAGTTCAAAACCAGCAACTTGCAGCCACATCTGGACGATTGACTGTGAAGCTCGAGGTGCGTTCACGTGGCGGCAGCTATTCCTGAGACTCTCCCATCGCATGGCCTCCCTCATGGCCAGCAGGTGGGTGGGTAGAACCGGCCCCAGAATCTCCCTGGGGCATCTTGTAACAACCACCCCCCTGCCCCATTCTTTCCTAGAGGGTTTTGTTTGACTCTGGGGCTTCAGGCCCCACCTGTGTGGAAGAAGGTAGGAAGCGGCCTTGGTGGAGTGGCACATGGGAAGCATGTGCCCAACAGATAGATGGACGGACAAATGGACAGGGCCTCTGTGCCACGGACGGATGGGCTGGGTATCCAGGGAACTGGTCTTTAGAAGATGGATGGCGTCTTCCTCGTGTCCTTGGGGTGTCTCCTGATGTGCACACTGGCCTCGCTGCTCGGACGTGGGGAGTGTGGTCGGGGTGTCCACTGGTGCTTCCCCACCGACTCTGGGTTCTGGCTGGTTCTGGTTCTAGGTCCGCTGATGACCTCTTGCCCTGTGAATACTGACCCAGTTGGTTTACGGGCTGCATTCCCTACCGCTTTGCCTGCCTAGCACCTCTGAGGGGATGCGGTGTTGTGAATTTGCCTTTTCGGATGTGGGGTGTTCTTGCATGCCTACCAGCATTTGCATGCCGTCCTGGGATGTACTGAGCTATGCACGGAGAGGCTGTGTGATGCTTTTCGTGCCTTGCTCATAGCTTGTTAGGCAGAACGAGGGCGCCTCAGTGTGGGGCTGATTAGACGCCCTTCTAAAGCTATGTTTTCAACTGCGTGTCCTGCGGTGTATGAGGTTCTTCACTCCTCAACTGGCCAGTGTTCCATGTCTGAAAGCCGTGTTTCTTTAACCTGTGTTTAGCATTTCAGAGGAGAGGGTAAACATGGTCCTTGTTGCTCCTTCTTGTGAACCTGTGATGGATTAGAATTTTGAAATAAGGGTGGCAAACCATTATTTGTATACTTTAGCACAGTGTCGTATGTCAATTATATTGCAGTAACTGATATAATTGTAGTTGGGGACAAACAAGGATGATAAAATTAAGATCCCCGAGAGGTATTTTCTGCAGAACAGGAAGTCTGTGGGTCAGCTGTGGCTCTCCCGTGCTGAGGCCCCTCAGCTCAGGGCCTAGAGTAAACAGCTTCCACCAGAGAAGTGAGGACCAGGTGCAACTCTCTGGGGTCATTGTTCTCCATGGAGACAGGTTACAACCACGTCCAAACACTGTTCTGTGACCAGCACTCCAGGTGGGCCGGGGGGTGGGGCTCCTCCATGTCTCCCGAGCCAGGGTAACCCCTGCTTCCTCACCCAGCTCCTGACTCTCACGCCACCCTGATTCTGCCACACCAGAGGTGACCTGACAAAGTCCCAAGGAAGAAACAAGAGAGGAGCTGCTCAGGGGTCCCTGCCACAGAACACTGGGGAGATGTGATGGTGCTTGAAGCTCTGTTTTGTTTTTCCGTTTTCTTCTTCATGTCCTGTTTCTCATGAGCACCATCAGTGGGCAGCTGAGGCGGGGGTTCCCCCTCTGGACCTGGACATGAGCTCTGCCCACATTTCTGTGTCCAGGTTCAGACTGTGCCTTATGAAGAGCTAATGGGCTTCCCTTACAGGTGATGCCCAGTCACCACAGGGCAGGCTGGGTGAGGGAACAAGGCGGGTGGAGCTGACGGGGCTCCATCAGAGAAAGAAGGACCTCAGTGTCCCTCAGGTGTGCACCCCAAGGCACAATCCGAGCAATGGGATGTGGTCCTGGGTCCTCCACAGAGGCCAGTAGGTGCATAGCTACCAGCTCTTCCTGACCGCTCTCCCCTGTAGCACTTTTTGAACTGTTTGTGAAGTTACATCTTACAATGTGATACATACAAGGTAACATGTAAACAGGTATATTCCCTGTCATCCTGTCTCTACAGCTGCATAGGGAGCCAGTTTGAGGCCAGACCAATGACAATTCCTTTCCTTTCTCGTCCTGGCATAGTACTCGGCACACAGTAGGCAGTTAGTTCATTTGTGTAATGTTGTTTGGCTGTGGGCCAGTGTTTCATAGAAGTCAAACTATTATATAAGGACTAAGCCACCAGCCATCACCAAGGTCTTAGCTGGGACCCTTTCAGCGTGCCTGCGTATTAGCACACAGGGACCTAGCAAGGCCTGTGAGACCAGTCCCTCTGGGCCTTGAACTGCCAGCCTCTCTGGAGCCATCCAGCTGCAAGAGGGCCAAGAAGAAAGCAGAGGCGCTGACACGAGTGAATGTCCATCTTCCGTAGACCAGCGGAATGACAGTGTGGCAACCTGGAGCTGAAATGCAGGGAGGAGCCCGGCCTGGCTGCCGGTGGGGCCCACGCCTCTCCTGGGGCCTTAGCCCGCCTAGCATGGGGATGGCTGCCGGCTGTGCTGCGTTGACTGTTTCTGCTCAGGCGCCAGCGTCTTTCCTCCCTTCCCATCGCGTGTTCCCCACGTGGGCAGCAGTGACCCTGCAAACCAGGCACGTGAGGATGGGGCCATTTTTCAGCCAACTGAGCTCCCCCCACTGGATGCCGCCAGGCTTGGAATCTCTGTGTCCTCAGCTGCCGTCTACTCTTCTGCATTCTGCTCAGGGACACAGGCTCCTCAGCAACCCCCCGCCTCAGGCCGCCCTGGGCACCCTCCCGCCTGCCCTTCCCTTGGCCGTGGTTTCAACAGGTGCCTTTGCTCAACTTCCCTCCTCCCACCCCGACTCATCCCATCCAGTCAGTGACTCAGAAACTTCAGTGAGCATTAAAGTTGCCCAGAAAGCCCAGGCTCAGCCCCAAGTCTGACAGTGGGTCTGGATGGACCTGTGTCTGAGAAATAAGTTGGGGAAAAGGATCTTTTGCAGATTCCATGTGGCCCCAGGGGTGGACCTTGGCCGTGGATATGGGGTTACCTGCCCCTTGGGTGGGCCTCCTTCAGTTCAGTTCAGTCGCTCAGTCGTGTCCGACTGTTTGAGACCACATGAACTGCAGCACGCCAGGCCTCCCTGTCCATCACCAGGTCCCGGAGTTCACCCAAATCCATGTTCATCGAGTTAGTGATGCCATCCAACCATGTCATCCTCTGTCGTCCTGTTCTCCTCCTGCCTTCAATCTTTCCCAGCATCAGAGTCTTTTCCAATGAGTCAGCTCTTCCCATCAAGTGGCCAAAGTATTGGAGTTTCAGCTTCAACATCAGTCCTTCCAATGAACACCCAGGACTGATCTCCTTTAGGATGGACTGGTTGGATCTCCTTGCAGTCCAAGGGACTCTCAAGAGTCTTCTCCAACACCACAGTTCAAAAGCATCAATTCTTCGGCGCTCAGCTTTCTTCATAGTCCAACTCTCACATCCATACATGACCACTGGAAAAACCATAGCCTTGACTAGATGGACCTTTGTTGACAAAGTAATGTCTCTGCTTCTCAATATGCTATCTAGGTTGGCCATAACTTTCCTTCCAAGGAGTAAGCGTCTTTTAATTTCATGGCTACAATCACCATCTGCAGTGATTTTGGAGCCCAGAAAAATAAAGTCACTCACTGTTTCCCCATCTATTTGCCATGAAGTGATGGGACCAGATGCCATAATCTTAGTTTTCTGAATGTTGAGCTTTAAGCCAACTTTTTCACTCTCCTCTTTCACTTTCATCAAGAGGTTCTTTAGTTCTTTTTCACTTTCTGCCATAAGGGTGGTGTCATCTGCATATCTGAGGTTATTAATATTTCTCCTGGAAATCGTGATTCCAGTTTGTGCTTCCTCCAGCCTAGCGTTTCTCATGATGTACTCTGCATAGAAGTTAAATAAGCAGGGTGACAATATACAGCCTTGACATACTCCTTTTCCTATTTGGAACCAGTCTGTTGTTCCATGTCCAGTTCTAACTGTTGCTTCCTGACCTGCAACAGGTTTCTCAAGAGGCAGGTCAGGTGGTCTGGTATTCCCATCTCTTTCAGAATTTCCCACAGTTTATTGTGATTCACACAGTCAAAGGCTTTGGCATAGTCAATAAGGTGAAAGCAGACTTGGCATGGAGAGATTTGACTCTAGGTGTTTATAACGTGACAACAGAGCAGGGCTTGGCTGAGGTTCAGGCTGTGTTCAGTGCAGAAGGAACGGCTTGGCTGACTGTGCAGCTGGAAAGGGTCACGGGCCCCCAGGCTTCTTGCTTCCAGAGCTGAGAGCATTTGTGGGGAGGTGGCCCTGCAGTTCCTGCTGCCTCCACATTCATTCTCAGACTTGACCAGGAATTACTTCTGAGGTTAACTCTCTGGGCCAGTTTGAGAAACACCTCCCATCATCATGTTCCTCTTGCTCCCTTTGGCAGCACTTCTGTGTGGAGGAGAGGCTGTGTGTCCCTGATGACCTGACCCGTGCGTGTACTCTGTCCACTGTCTGCAACCGCTGCAACTCCATCAGTTACTGCAGAGAGAAAACACAGCTAATTTGGGCTGCGCCCACTCAGAGAGGCTCAGAGCTCTCCTCTGTGGCTTTTGTTTATTCCAAAGCCTAAAAGTGAGAGCAGTTAGGAGGTGAGTGTGAAGCTGCTGAGGACTCTGAGTCTGCTGGCACATCTGAGCCCTGGACCGAAACAGCAGTTTTCAGCACGTGGCCATCCGAGCTGCCTCTCATTTATTGAGCGACTGCTGTGAGCCAGGCCCTGGGAGAGTCATCTTGAAACCCAGGTTTTCGTGGGAAGAGACACAGATGGAGAGAAGGTGGAGTCTAGAGGCAGTGTGTCCTCCGTGGAGGACATGGAGCTGGAAGTGGGAGGAAGCTAGGGGAGGAGCTGTAACTCTCCTGCTCAGAGGGACCCGCAAAAAAGCCACCTTGGGGACAGGAGGAAGGGTGAGGGGCCAGCCCCCAGTGCCTGTGGGGCCAGGGTGACCCAGCAGGCCCAGTGGGGAGGCGTGGGGAGAGGGCAGGGGCCGTGGGAGGCCAGCCTGCTCACTCTCGGGACTCCAGAGTTTGCTCCACACATCAGAAGTAGGTGACTCCAGACCCCCTGCCTGTTCCAGGAACAGCCCTTGTGCCTCTGTCCACTGACCCCTATGCCCAACCATGTCATTCATTTCTAACTTTGCCTTTACCTGGAGTTGATAGCATAAAGCGAAGGTAAAGAGAAACTTTCAGAGGAAAAGTTTTCAGCTGTGCTGGGTGTCAGCCCTCCCAGGGCAGCCCTGCCATCTGTCACCATCTCCCAGACGACCCTCCACCCCCTGTCACCTCCCCATGGTCCACTGTCACACACGGACCGGACCATCTCTACAAAGGTGACTCAGGCCTCACTCCTGCCTGTATCCCTGGGGCGGGGGGCATTACTCTCAGAATAAATCCAGGCTTCTCTCTGCAGCCCACAGGCCCATAGGTCTGAGGGATCTGTCACCCTCACCCCTTCCTCACCGCACCCCCGCCCCCGCCCCCGCCACATGACCTTCAGGCCAGACCCCTCTGCCATTGTCACAGAACAGAGACTCAGTGAACAGGATGAGGCCAAACCGTTTTTCTGCCTCTGGAGGGTGCTCCTCTGGGGTCCCCTCGCCTGCGGCAGGAGTGGGAGAAAATGCAGAGGCTTCACCACTGGGAAGCAGCATTTGACACTCTCCCTGTGGTTTGTGGAGACCGTCTTCTTCAGTGGACAGTGGCTCGTCCTCCTTTCATCACCTGCGGAGTCACTCAGGCCACCCTAAAGCCCAGCTCTCCTTGTGGGGGCAGGGTGGTGGACATGTCAGCTCGGGGCAGACATGTGGTGGGCTGCTGATCGTGTGGCTGAGTGGCCGGTGTGACCGTGGGGCCAGGGCGTACCTAGTCCTGCTGTGTGCACATGTGCTCTGGGCATGCACACACCTGCCTTGTCCTTCCCTGGATTCCCTGGTCCTGAAACTGTGGTTTCTGACACTGACTCCATAGGGTCCCTGGGACGGAGTGCGGGGCTCCAGGGCTGCTGCTCTGGGGCTAAGGGGGAGTTGAGCCCGGTGGCGGCGGCAGTGCCATTATTTCCATACAGAAACCTGCCACATGGAGGCACAGGGCGGGTAGTTTAGACCAGGTTCTGGTGCCCATGCTTCCTGCTTCTGCTCTTTGGGTGGCCCCGCAGTTGGGTGCAGAACAGGGGGTACAGGAGGCCGGCCTCCAGGATCAGAGGGCCCCCCCAAAGAAGGGGGAGGGGATTCAGCACTGTAGAGGGAGCAAATGAGTAAAACCTTAAAATAGAGCAAAACAGCTGAGCCTCAGTGAAGGCAGCATTTCAGAGGAAATGATCCTGGATTTAGATCCCAGGTTTTGGGGCCTGGAGTGAATTGTATGACCCCACCCCAACCCCGTGAAGGATGGGTGTTTGCAGTGGAAATGCAGACAGCCCTGTGCCTGAGCAATCCGGAGCGCCGAACTCCAGTGCCTGCGATCTGTCAGCTTGGCCTGTGGACGCACCAAACCTTCCCCTCGCTGCGCGAATCCAGCAGCAAAGGCTTGCAACCCTTCTCTGCACCCGCCCCTGGTATGGTGCCCCACCACGGCCCTGAGCTCAGGCCTGGGCTCTGCTGTGCTCCCCTTGCGCCCCGCTCCCCACCTGGTACAGGCGTGTCCTGTTCCAGGGGGGCCTTTGTTCTACCCACCTCCCCGGACTGTGGGGACAGGGCTCTGCCGCAGCCTGAAGCCGCATGCACAGGGGGTGGACGGGGGGTGTGTCCTGCTGGCCCACGAGGTGTGGAGCACGTGGGGGCACTTCCCTCCACCCCCTGGGTGTTTCCTAGGCAGCACATTTGGGCCACAGTGGGGCAAAGGGAGCAGACCCCTGAAAATACAGCTTTTCAATCAAGTGCCCAGATGCCACCCTGGCCTTTACTATGTTTCCTCAACACTGTTCCTATTGGACATGCTGTTGGAAGGTTCCAGCACCTCAAACACACTGGCAGCTTTGAGGTGTGAGCAGAAGGCTGGACGTGGGGTGCGGCTGCTGATCACTGACCCTTCCCTTCCTCTCTCCTTAGCTCAATGATGCCGCCAAGCAGCTGATGGAGATGGACAAGCTGGGCCTGGCCTCGGCATCCGGCTGCCTTGCCTCCCTGCCCTCTGAGGCCGGCGCAGTGGCCACGCTGGCCGGGCCGGCCACGCTGGCCCCGGGTCCCTCTTCTGGCAGCACAGGGGCGGTCAGCGCCTTCCAGCGGCGTGTGGACAGCAAGAAGAACGCCAAGAAGCGGCACTCCTTCACGGCGCTCAGCGTGACGCACAAGTCCACCCAGGCCAGCGGCCACAGGCGCTCCATGGAGATCAGTGCCCCCGTGCTCATCAGCTCCAGCGATCCCCGGGCTGCGGCCAGGATTGGGGACCTGGCGCACCTGTCCCGCAGTGCTCCTGCCCAGGTAATTCCATGGCCTGCAACCTGGGGGCCCTCCTCAGTGCCACTCACTTCCCTCCCCCAGTCCCTGGGCAGGCATGAGAAGGCCAGGCACCTGTGCCTTTTGGGGTCCCAGCCTCAGGGCCCCCAAGCCCTGGTGGAGGTGAGTCTCCATCTCAACCACAGCACTTACACAGCCCTGGTGAACATGAGGGGCTTCTCAGGGACCTGAGATAGCCTCTGAAGGTTCAGTCCCAGCCCCCTGAGCCCTCTGACACAGGAGAAAGCCTGGATTAGTGCTCCTGTGTCTTCAGCATCTCGTGAGCCTGACCGATGTGCTCCCTGTGTCCACGGGTCTACGGAGCCCGTCTGTGTGGGATGAGGCACCAGCTCCATCTACCAGGGAAGTCAAGGGGATTTGCTTTGCTCGCAGCCAACTAGCAGAGCCAGACTGGTTCTGCTCGCTGCACGAAAGGCCAGTCCATCAAGAGATGAGGTGTTGGGGTCAGCAGCAGCGATGACCAGGTCCTAGGACCAGTGTTCCTACAGTTACACTGGAAGCAAACATTGTGACCAGGCTCAGGCCTCAGTGAGGCTGTCAGGAGGGGTGAGAGGTCAAGGGAAGCAGCTGCGCCCATCTCTGGAGCCTTGTCACTCAGCTGTTGCGAGGAGGAAGGGGTTCGATCGTTGTGAGCTAAGGGCAGGCCGGCAGGGCTGCGGGGCTTCCTTGGTGGCTCAGCAGTGTAGAATCACCTGCCAATGCAGGAGACACAGGAGGCAGGGGTTCTATCCCTGGGTCAGAAGATCCTCTGGAGAAGGAAATGGCAACCCACTCAAGTATGCTTGCCTGGGAGATCCCATGGTCAGAGGAACCTGGTGGGCTACAGTCCATTGGTTGCAAAGAGTTGGACATGATTGCACACTCACTCACAGGGCTGTGAATGGCATGTGCCAGTGTGCGCGGTGCTCGTGGGCAGTGGTCATGGGTGGTGGATGCTTCTTGGTGGAAAAAGGCCCCACCCATTGGCTCAAAGTCAAACCTTATGACGCCCGACAGGTCAGAAGTAGTCCTGTAACCGCCTTCCTCATCCCAGCTCGTTAGCGCTATGCAATTTTCAGCCCCGGACTGAATGGTTCCCAAGCTTCCCACTTTAGGGGTCCCACCCCTTCAGAGTGATCCGGGGAGGCCTGTCCAGCTCTTGGCCCAGCGCGACAAAGGCAGGGGCTGGAGGTGTGTCCTCTCACCGCAGACAGCACTTACGTGGGTTGGCCAGCTTTTCGGCCTTTTGGAGTCTGCGACCTCGTGGTCTCTATTGCAGCTTCCCTCCACCCTGGGAGCCAGGAGAATCTTGTTAATCAAGGCAGGGGTGGCAATGGCCAAATGTGACCTCGGGTGGGTCTGAGGATCCGAACGGACCTGGAGCCAGAGGCTCAGGGCTATGTTGAGAGTCTGTGGACCTGTCAGGGCCCCTTCAGGTGAAGTGTGAGTGGAGCCACTTGAGGTGAGCTTGGCCTCCCATCGGCCTCTGTCTTGCGTGGCCAGCCAGCTTTCCCGGGGCTGATGGAGAGAACTGTGAATGTTCTGTTGGCACAGTGCGATGGCTCCTTCTCCCAGGACAGACTGTTTCCTTCAGATCCTCGGCCTCTGACCTCTAGCTGCAGGTGCAAGCTTGGCCAGCCCAGGCCAGGCTCTGCCTGGCCAGGCTCACCACCCAGACCCTGCCTCCGGTCACCCTGGCCCTTCAGGTTGTTGGCTGTTCTTCTTGGAACTAAGCAAAGAGTTTGGCTGTAAACGTTTTATTCTGAAGTTTTATTTGGGAAGCATGTTCCTGAGAATCTTTTCCACCTTGCGTTCCAGGGTGGTAGCAAGTGATGAGTGAACTTGCCCATTTCCCAGCTTCTCAGGGTGATGACAGTGTTTTCTGGACACATACTAAAATGAAAGTGAGATGTTTCTTCTTAGGGTCTTGGGCTGCGTCAAGGAAAGTGACTTGGAGCACCTTTTAGCAGGGGTGCAGTCCACCAACCCACAGACCGTTTTCCCTTTTATTAATTCCAGTGGGAAATTAAAGGCCTGGTTCCCGGCTACTGCTCAGGGGCCCCGGGAAACGCCGCGGTGCGGCCTCCGGCGTCTAGTAACAACCTGACGGTTTAGAATCACGTCTTCTGGGGCTTGTCCTAGACTCCTGTCAAATGCTCCGGGAACCATTGCTGAACGAGGCTAGATGGGTCACTGGGGTCGGCCGCCCTGTGGTTAGTGGCCCCGAGGACTGTGCCACCCACGTCCTCACCCTGCTGGCGGCTCCCCTGGTCGGGCTGTGCTAGCCTCCGGGGCTAAGTCCCAGCGCGCGGCCATTAGGAGTCTACTGAATAGATTCCGCCTATTCTCAGCGGACACCTTCCCGCAGGCACAGGGCGGGGCCGGGAGGGCCTGGAGGGGCGGGGCCTGGAAGGAGGGGCGGGGCCGGGAAGGAGGGGCCGGGACGGAGGGAGGGCGGGGCCTGGACGGAGGGAGGGCGGGGCCTGGACGGAGGGAGGGCGGGGCCTGGACGGAGGGAGGGCGGGGCCTGGACGGAGGGTGGGCGGGGCCGGAGGACAGAGCCGGAGCCGGGGCGGAGGTGGGGCGGGGGAAGGGGGAAGGGGGAGGGGGAGAAGGGGGAGGGGGAGAGGGGGGAGGGGCGAACCGTCACCCGGAGGCAGGAAGAGCTTGTCCCAGGGCTGCGTTCCCAATATTTTTTATCTGAAAGCGCTGGAGCTGGCTCCTTCCTTCCTTCATTCTTGCTCAGTTCCCTCACTCCTACCAAGCCCTCGCTAATTCCTTCAGGCCCAGAATCATTTAAAAGTAAGTCATTAAAAACCAAAGCGGAATCAGCCTCCAGCCCTCAGCTAGGAGACAGGCCCCAGACCCTGTGGGAAGCCTGTTCCACGTGGTCACAGCAGAGGACATGGGGCTGCACTGAACGACCTCAGTTTCTGCGCCTCTGGCCAGCGCCGTCCTCCGGGGACGGGCTGCTATGACTTGGAGGCACATGGGATGCCTGGTGCTTCCAAGCCCTTAATCCCGATGCCGTGTCTCCCTTGGGGTGAGCAGAGGCCTGCCTCACAGGCTCCTGGAGGGGCCGCCATGTCTGCGGCCGCGTCCTCCTTCTCTGGACCTGTGTCCTCGGCTGCCAGCGGGGGACAGCCCACCACCCTCTCTCAGGAGGAACAGAGGTGAAGACAGAACTCAGAGCGGGATGGGTGGGATCCTGCCCCACCAGGAAGTCCCAGGGGGGCTCCCACCACTGGGTACAATGTCAAAGGGGCCTTCATCTGGGCTCCACTCTGCAGGGGACTATGGGACCCCGGCTCAGTGGGCTTGGTCTTAGATGCTCTTCATCTCGACCTTGACCTTGGGAAAAGGGGTTATCACAGGTGTGGCCTCTCATGCCTGCATCCCTGCTCTAACGGAGGGTCTGCCCTGAAATCCCAGTTATTTGCTTTGTGGCCTCTGTCATGTCCGATCTCAACTGAGGGCCTGGTGTCCAGGGAGGGCCCAGCACTGCTCCCCTGTGGCTCCTGTAGGGCATCCTCGTGGCCCCAATGCTGGGTGAGTGCCCCGTCCTCCTGCCCCCAGCATCTGTCATCCAGAGTGATGGGCCAGGTCCGTAGGTTCAGCTCTGCGGCTCAGAGCTCAGCCACACCAGCCTATCCCTCCTCTGGCTGGGAGGCAGAGGCAGCCTCATCTGAGCTTGTCTCCTCTGGGTAAATCATGGCCAGAGTGGCTGGAGAGCAGTGAGGTGCAGAGAGACACCGGGGAAGGCTACCTCCAAGCACAGCGGGATTCAGCAGCCATGCCAGGTCATGGGGCTTCACGTGTGGTGCCTGTTGGCTGGTAGCTGTTTCAGGAGGCTTTATTTGCATAGGAACCCTCTGATAAGAGGTGGATTGTGAGTCTAGCTCCATCCAAGCCAGTCATCTTGTGGGTCCTGCAGTCCGGCTGAGGCCCTCCAACGGCACTGTGGCCACAGTGCCCAGATTTGGTCAGCAGAGTGGCTGATCTGCAGGGTCGCCCACAGTCCTCTCCTGGCCCCTCCTGGCCCCCCACAAAGGTGGCATGTATGGAATCCAGGAAACACGTGGTCACATCAACCAAAGCTTGATCTTGAAACAGACCTCAGATAATTGAACTCTGTCATTCTGTGTATCTCACTTTGAAAATGTATTGGAACCACTCACTGTTGGTAGTAAAATGATGGAAAACCTGAACAATTTTTAAAAAATTAACTCAAATCCCAACTCCGTAAGACTGGCTTTATCATCTGTATGTAAATTTCCCAATGGAAGCAGTCTGTATTTTATAGAAACAAGCTAAACCCAGGTGTCCAGCTCCCTCACCCAGTCCTGTTCGATGTGCTCCACGCAGCTGTCCACACCCACTTGTGCAGTTCCTTCTCCCTGTCGTGTGGGGGATGCTGGTTAGTAGACAGAGTCTCAGGTCAGCCTCTGTCCTTCCTCCGCTCTTTCTCGAGGCTGAATCTTCACCTCTGACCTCCAGTGGCTGCAGAAAGAATGAGGCCAGCATTTCCTTGCTTGCAGCTGTGAGTTACTGTATCTAATATTCCAACTCACCTGGAAGGTGAGGCCCCTCGATGGCCATTTCCTCATCCCTCCAGGCCCTGTCTTCACTGCTTGATTCTTGGGGACCCCAGGCTTCACAGTCTTGTCTGGTGCCCAGCTGTTCTGAGTGGGATGCACACTGTGCCTGTCCCTGAGCTGTGGTTGGGGCAGAAGTCAGGGCCTGAGGGTGTAACGCGCCTAGGGTCTCAGGCTGAGAGCTCAGGGCTCAGGGACCCTGTGCTGATCCTGAACGCACATGTCCAGGCCGTGCTCCAACTCCCCAGCCCCTGATCAGCTTCCTGCTGCGTCATCCTCAGGATCCAAGCACATCAGACTCACTGTGTCCAGTGCCCAGCCCATGGCCTCCCCCAGGCCTCACACTCCCCACTCCCTTCACTCAGCATCTCTGTCCTGCCAGTCACTAAGGACGGAGACTCAATGCTCCTTGTCTTGCATGCCATTCCTCGCCTGAATCCACTTGTCCTGTTGGTAGAGGGGAAATGATGGCCCCAAATATGTCCAGTCCTGATCCCCAGAACCCATGAGTGTGTTGCCTCCCTTGGCAGGAGACCAGAAAATGGAGCTAGGAGACAGTCCTGGACCCTCTGGGCCATTGTAACCACAGGGGCTTTCTGAGAGGAGTCCAGAGGGTCAGAGTCAGCGAGAAGCAAGACCGACCCCGGGGGTCCTCCCCTGTTGAGTTTCCTGGAGCTGCTGTAGCAAACCGGGTGGACTGGCTCCTTCTGCCTCAGCCAGCCCCTCAGCAGCTCACCGTGTGCCTGGCACTCGGCAGGAATCACCTGCGAGGGGTCGTCCCTCTGTCATCTTGCAGAGTGGACCCTTGAGGCTTTGCGCGCCTGGTCAGGCGAGATGCCTGTGTTTCACATCCTATCCGCTCTAGCCGCTGTGTTCACTGTGGAAGGACTGGTTTTCCTTAGCACTCAGGGATGTGGTTTTAAAGAAGCTTACATCTTGAAGCATGAAAAGTTTTGTCTGGCTTTTCTTGGACAAACACAGGAGTAACTAATTCAAGTCCTAAGAATAAAGGCAGCCCTCTCCCCTACTCCCATCTCCTTGCACGTTGAATGCTGCATCCGCTGTCCAACCAGACGTGGGCAGGAGCAGTTTCCTGAGCTGCTGTGGGAGGGACAGGGTTCACTGGCTGCCAGGCTCCCCCGGGAGCCTGTACTCCATTCACTGTGTCTTCTTATCTGTTTCCAGGACTCCTCGGCCGGATCCACCCCAGCGACTGAACAGCAGAGCACGACTCCCAGAGTCCAGCTGCCTCTCAACGTGTGAGCTGCCATTTATGTGCTTTCCGTACCTACCCCCACCCTACTAGCGTGTCCGTGTGGGGTTTTCTTGTGTGTCACCCACTTGGTTCTGTGCTCTCAGGACTGCTGATGGGGCAGCCTGGAGAGCAGGTTGGCAGGTTCATCAGCGTCTCCGCTTCTCCAATGTTCGGTGAGAGCTGGAGCGTGGTCCAGACATTTGATGACACCCACTGATCACTCAGGAAAGGGCCCCAGGCCCCTGAGGAGGTGGGCGTGGGCCCCATAGGGCAGAGGATGACCAGAGAAGCGGGTGCCACCAACGGCCCAGACGCAGCCTGCGGTCGTCCCACTCCCCAAAACGAGCTGCTTGTCATCACCAAATCGAGCCAGATGAAGGCTGCTGGGAAGTGCAATGTTTGTCTGTTAAGAGAATCTGCTCTTGTTAAATGACAGCTTCTAAAAGATGTGCCATTTAACATCGCCGTTCAAGAGCGTTCTGAAGAGCACCTTTCTGGCTGCTGTCAAGTAACTGCTGTTCAGCTACTTGAACGAACATTTAAGGTGGAGAATGTGAATCTGGCAAACAACGTGGCAGAGTGGAAAGCTCCCAGGGTCCAGAACGGCCAGAGTGTCAGTCTGTGTCGCTGCGGAACACTGAGGGTCTCGAGCACGCTAGGCTTTCACAGTGCAGCCTGCCTGTCTTAGGTAGGATTCCCAGGAGGCGACTGCATCCGTCCGCTGTGCAGGCTCGGCTGCAGAGTCCAGTCCCGACACGCGCCCTCTTCTGGCGCCAGATGGGACTCCCCGAACGCCTCCCTTACCTACTCGCCCTGTGAGAACTGGGTTCTTGCCACAACAGACCCAACCAAGGGCCTGGGGACCCGCCCCCTTTACACAGCTTCCTGAGGGGATGCAGGTTAGTAGGTGCTGTCTAGAGTCTTCAGGAAGAAGTTCAGGACAACACTGGACAGGAAGCGCTCCCTTCCAGCCAGGTCTGTGCTTCAGCCTGGAGACGGGGCACCAGGGCAGGCCGGGCAGTCGTCTCACTCTTGAAAACTGGGTGCCAGACCCTTTTCTGAAGAAGCAGCCTGTTCTGTGGGAGACAGTGGGGCTCCTGTCGCTTCCTGAGTGCGAGGCAGGACAGGAGAGCTCTTCAAGGACAAGCCCAGGGGTTTCATCTTGGCATCCCCAACAAGGTGCCTGGCATGCAGGCTCTCAGGAGCTATTCCTTTGTTCAGAGACAGCCAGTCCTCCCCTGCTGGACGCTAAGGGTCCTGATGGCAGCCCACCTCCTGCTCTTGTGCCCCCGTCAGCCACCCAAGAAGGCGGCTCTGCCTCAGACCCCAGAAGGTTACCAGTTCCAGGAGTATCACCCCAGAGAGCCATCAGAACGTTCTGGAGGCCTCAGCCACCTAAGGACCCTCCGTATCACAGAGAGCTTAAGTTTGGGGCAGAGTGTGTAGGGACTTATTTCTCTCCCAGACCCCCCTCCCCTGGCCTTAGGGCTTGAGGGATCAGTGTGGTCCCCAGCCCCCTGCCCACTCCCTCTGCCTCACCCCAGAGCATGGCTGTTTGGGTGGAGATCTTCGTTTAGCTGACAGAAGGGAGTCCGATCCATCTTTCAAAGGATAATGAGCATTTTGGCAGGAATGTGTCTGCTGGTCATGGTGGTCGTCACCTGGATGGTGGCCAGCGTGAGTTTAACTGGCTCCTGCACCTTAATGTGTGTATTCTGTAGCTCTGTCTTTTGAAATATAGCTTTGTTCTTTTCTCAGGGTTTATTTGGATCTTTGATGTCTTTTGTGATTTCATACAAATTTTAGAATTATTTGTTTTAGCTCTATGAAAAATGCCATTGAAATTTTCATAGGGATTGCATTGAACCTATAGACTGTCTTGGGTGGTATGAACATTTTAACAGTATTTACTGTTCTAATCCTTGAGCACAAAATATCTTTCCATTTATTGTGTCTTCTTCAGTTTCTTTCATCAATGTCTCATAATTTTCATTGTTTTCACCTCCTTGGTTAAATTTATCCCTAGATATTTTATTCTTTTTGATGCAGTTGTGAATTAGATTGTATTCTTCATTTTTCTTTTGGGTAGTTTGTTGCTAGATCTCTAATATATTAATATCATATGCTGCAACTTTATTAAATTCATCCAAGATTTCTAGTAGTTTCTTTGTGACATCTTCTGGATTTTCTATGTATAGTATCATGTCATCTGCAAACAGTGACAATTTTACTTCTTCTTTTCCCGCATGGATTTCTCTTTTTCTTGTCTGATTGCTATGATTAGGACTTCCAGAATTATGTTGAGAAAAAGTGGCAAGAGTGGGCATCCTTGTGTTGTTCCTGATATTAGAGGAAATGCTTTTAGCTTCTCACTATTGAGTATTATGTTTTGTTTTTGGTGTTTTTCAGTCCTAAGTCATTTCTGACTCTTTGCAACCCCATGGACTGCCACACACCAGGCTCCCCTGTCCTCCACTATCTCCTGAAGTTTGCTCAAACTCATGTCCTTTGAACTGGTGATGGTATCTAACCATCTCATCCTCTGCTGTCCCCTTCTCCTTTTGCCTTCAGTCTTTCACAGCATCAGGGTCTTTTCTATTGAGTCCACTCTTCTCATCAGGTGGCCAAAATATTGGAGCTTCAGCATTGGTCCTTCCAATGAATATACAGGGTTGATTTCCTTTAGAATTGACTGGTTTGATTTCCTTGCAGTTCAAGGGACTGTCAAGAGTCTTCTCCAGTACTATAATTCAAAAGCATCAATTCTCTGGTGCTCACCTTCTTTATGGTCCAACTCTCACATTTGTACGTGACTATGCTTTGACTATATGGACCTTTGTCAGCAAAGTGATGTCTCTGCTTTTTAATATGCTGTCTAGGTTTGTCATAGCTTGCCTTCCAAGAAGCAAGCATCTTTCAGTTTCATGACTACAATCATAATCTGCAGTGATTTGGGAGCCCAAGAAAAGAAAATCTGTCACTGCTTCCACTTTTTCCCCTTCTACTTGCCATGGAGTGATGGGACCAGATGCCATGATCTTAGATTTTTTGGATGTTGAGTTTTAAGTGAGCTTTTTCACTTTCATCAAGAGGCTCTTTAGTTCCTCTTTGCTTTCTGCCTTTAGAGTGGTATCATCTGCCTATCTGAGGTGGTTGATATTTCTCCTGGCAGTCTTGATTCCAGCTTGTGCTTCATCCAGCCATGCATTTCACATGATGTAGTCTGCATATAAGTTAAATAAGCAGGGTGACAATATACAGCCTTGAGCTACTCCTTTCCCAATTTTGAACCAGTCAGTTTTTCCATGTCTGGTTCTAGCTGTTGCTTCTTGACCTGCATACAGATTTCTCAGGAGGCAGGTACTCCCAGGTACTCCCATTTCTTTAGGAATTTTCCACAGTTTGTTGTGATCCACACAGTCAAAGGCTTTGTACAGTCAATGAAGCAGGTGTTTTTCTGGAATTCCCTTGCTTTCTCTACAATCCAAGGAAAGTTGGCGATTTGATCCCTAGTTCCTTTGTCTTTTCTAAAACCAAGTTCTGGAAGTTCTTGGTTCATATACTGCTAATGCCTAGCTTGAAGGATTTTGTACAGCTGGAAGTACTTGGTTCACATACTGCTAATGCCTAGCTTGAAGGATTTTGAGCACAAACTTACTAGCATGTGAAATGAGCACACTTGTACGGTAGCTTGAACATTCTTCGGCATTGCCCTTCTTTGGAATTGGAATGAAAACTTACCTTTTCCAGTCCTGTGGCTACTGCTGAGTTTTCTAAATTTGCTGACGTATTGAGTGCAGCACTTTCACAGCATCATCTTTTAGGATTTGAAATAGCTCAGCTGAAATTCCATCACCTCCACTAGCTTTGTTTATAGTGTGCTTTCTAAGGCCCACTTGACTTAACACTCCAGGATGTCTGGCTTTAAGTGAGTGACCACACCGACATGGTTATCTGGGTCATTAAGATCTTTTTTGCGTAGTTCTTCTGTGTATTCTTGCCACCTCTTTTTAATCTCTTCTGCTTCCATTAGGTCCTTGCCATTTCTGTCCTTTGTTGTGCCCATCCTTGCATGAAATGTTCCCTTTATACCTCCAGTTTTCTTGAAGAGATCTCTAATCTTTCCCATTTGATTGTTTTTCTTCTATTTCTTTGCACTGTTCATTTAATAAGAACTTCTTATCTCTCCATGCTATTCTCTGGAACTCTGCATTCAGTTGGGTCAGTCAGTCAGTCAGTTCAGTCACTTGGTCGTGTCTGACTCTGCGACCCCATGGACTGCAACATGCCAAGCCTCTCTGTCCATCACCAACTCCTGGAGTGTACTCAAACTCATGTTCATTGAGTCAGTGATGCCATCCAACCATCTCATCCTCTGCCATCCCCTTGTTCTCTCACCTTCAGTCTTTCCCAGCATCAGGGTCTTTTCTAATGAGTCAGCTTTTCACATCAGGTGGCCAAAGTATTGGAGTTTCAGCTTCAACATCAGTCCTTCCAATGAACATTCAGGACTTATTTCCTTTAGGATGGACTGGTTTGATATCCTTGCAGTCCAAGGGACTCTCAAGAGGCTTTTCCAACACCACAGTTCAAAATCATCAATTCTTCGGCACTCAGCTTTCTTTATAGTCCAACTCTCACATCCACACATGACTAATAGAAAAACCATAGCCTTGACTAGACGGACCTTTGTTTGCAAAGTAGTATCTCTGCTTTTTAATACGCTCTCTAGGTTGGTCATAACTTTTTTTCCAAGGAGTAAGTGTCTTTTTATTTCATGCCTGCGGTCACCATCTGCAGTGATTTGGGAGCCCCAAAAAAATAAAGTCTGCCACTGTTTCCCCATCTATTTGCCGTGAAGTGATGGGACCAGAAGCCATGACCCTTGTTTTCTGAATGTTGAGCTTTAAGCCAACTTTTTCACTCTCCTCTTTTACTTTCATCAAGAGGTTCTTTAGTTCTTCTTCACTTTCTGCCATAACGGTGGTGTCATCTGCATAACTGAGGTTATTGATATTTCTCCCAGCCATCTTGATTCTAGCTTGTGCTTCATCAAGCCGAGGGTTTCTCATGATGTACTCTGCATATAAGTTAAATAAGCACGGTGACAATACACAGCCTTGATGTACTCCTTTTCCTATTTGGAACCAGTCTGTTGTTCCATGTCCAGTTCTACCTGTTGCTTCCTGACCTGCATACAGATTTCTTAAGAGGCAGGTCAGGTGGTCTGGTATTCCCATCTCTTTCAGAATTTTCCACAGTGTGCTGTGATCCCTACAGTTAAAGGCTTTGGCATAGTCAATAAAGCAGAAATAGATGTTTTTCTGGAACTCTCTTGCTTTTCTGATGACCCAGCGGATGTTGGCAATTTAATCTCTGGTTCCTCTGCCTTTTCTAAAACCAGCTTGAACATCTGGAAGTTCGTGGTTCACATACTGTTGAAGCCTGGCTTGGAGAATTTTGAGCATTACTTTACTAGCGTTTGAGATGAGTGTGATTGTGTGGTATTTTGAGCATTCTTTGGCATTGACTTTCATTGGGATTGGGATGAAAACTGAACTTTTCCAGTCTTGTGGCCACTGCTGAGTTTTCCAAATTTGCTGGCATATTGAGTACAACACTTTCATAGCATCAACTTTTAGAATTTGAAATAGCTCAACTGGAATTCCATCACTCCACTAACTTTGTTCGTAGTGATACTTCCTAAGGCCCACTTGACTTCACATTCCAGGATGTCTGGCTCTAGATGAGTGATCACACCATCGTGATTATCTTGGTCGTGAAGATCTTTTTTGTACAGTTCTTCTGTGTATTCTTGCCACCTCTTCTTAATAGCTTCTGCTTCTGTTAAGTCCATACCATTTCTGTCCTTTATTGAGCCTATCTTTGCATGAAATGTTCCCTTGGTATCTCTAATTTTCTTGAAGAGATCTCTGGTCTTTCCCATTCTGTTGTTTCCCTCTGTTTCTTTGCATTGATCACTGAGGAAGGCTTTCTTATCTCTCCTTGCTATTCTTTGGAACTTTGCATTCAAATGGGTATATTTTTCCTTTTCTCCTTTGCTTTTCGCTTCTCCTCTTTTCACAGCTATTTGTAAGGCCTCCTCAGACAGCCATTTTGCTTTTTTGCATTTCTTTTTCTTGGGGATGGTCTTGCTCCCTGTCTTCTGTACAGTGTCACAAACCTCAATCCGTAGTTCATCAGGCACTCTGTCTATCAGATATCAGTCAGGTATATCTTTCCCTTTATCCTTTGCCTTTTACTTCTCTTCTTTCCTCAGCTATTTGTAAAGCCTCTGTAGATGATCACTTTGCCTTCTTGCATTTCTTTTTCTTTGGAATGGTTTTGATCACTGCCTCCTGTACAATGTACAATGTTATTGTACAGGACAAACATGAAGCTCCATCCATAGTTCTTCAGGCATACTGTCTACCAGATCTAATCCCTTGAATCTGTTCATCACCCCCACTGTGTAATCATAAGAGATTTGATTTAGGTCATGCCTGAATGGCCTAGTAGTTTTCCCCTACTTTCTTCAATTTAAGCCTGACTTTTGCAGTGAGGTGCTAATAATCTGAGTCAACTCTAGGTCTTGTTTTTGCTGACTGTATAGAGTTTGTCCATCTTCAGCCCTAAAGAATATAATCAGTCTGATTGCGGTATTGACCACGTGGTGATGTCCATGTGTAGAGTCATCTCTTGTGTTATTGGAAGAGGGTGTTTGCTCTGATCAGTATGTTCTCTTGATGTTAGTGTGGACTTATCATGTATAGCTCTTATTATGTTGAGATATGTTTGTTCAGTATCCACTTTGTTGAGAGTTTTTATCATAAGTAGATATTGAATTTTGTCAAACATTTTTTCAGTATTCACTGAGATGATCATATGGTTTTTATTCTTCAGTTTGTTAAAATGGAGTATCTGTCACACTAATTTGCAGATGTTAAGCCATCCTTGCATCCCTGGAATAAGTCCACTTGGTCACAATGTATGAACCTTTTAGTATATTTTTGAATTTGATTTGCTAACATTTTTAGAGATCTTTGCACCTATGTTTGTCACAAACAACCTGCAATTTGATATTAAATCTTTGAATATTTTGTGGAATTCATCAGTGAAGCCCTACCTCAGGAAACATGAAAAATTTCAAAGAAATAATTGAATCTTACACCTAAAGGACTAGAAAAAAGAAGGAAAAACAAAACTGAATGTTAATAGAAGGAAGGAAATAATAAATATCGGAGCAGAAATAAATGAAATAGAGACTAAGAAAACAACAGAAATGATCAGTAAAACTAAGAGTATTTCTTTGAGATTTTTTTTTTCTTGGGAGAATTTTGGTCACTAACTTTGTCTGCTAACTTGTAATCAGTCAGTTCAGATTTTCTCTTTCTTCATGGTTCAGTCTTGGAAGATTATGTTTCTAGAAATCTTTTCATTTCTTCCAGGTTGTTGGCATATGATTGTTCTCAGTAGTCTCTTATAATCCTCTATATTTCTGTGGTGTCAGTTGTAACTTCTTTTTTCCTTTCTGATTTTATTGTTTGGACCAGTTCTGTTTCTTTCTTGATAAGCCTAGCTAGAAGTTGGAGAATTTATCTTTTCAAAGAACCAGCTCTTAATTTCACTGATCATTTCTGTTGTTTTCTGTTGATCTGTTGATCATTTCTGTTTAGGTGTAAGGTTCGATTATTTGAGATTTTTCATTTCCTGAAGTAGGCTCATATCACTATAAACTTCCCTCTTAAAACTGCTTTTGCAGTGATCCGTAGATTTTGGATCATTGTGGTTCCATTTTCATTTGTTTCTAGGTATTTCTAAAATTTCTTCTTTGATATTTCTTTTCAGTGGCCCATTCATGTTCATGATTTTTTTGTTTGTTTGTTTTCTCCAATTTTTCTTTTGATTGATTTCTGGTTTCCCACAATTGTGGTCAAGAAGATGCTCGATATGATTTCCATCTTTGTAAATTCATGGAGGACTGTTTGTAAACGGATGTGATTTATCCTGGAGAACCTTCTGTGTGTGCTTGAGAAGAATATGCATCCTGCTGCTTTTGGATGGACTGTTCTGTATGTGTCCATTAGGTCCACTAGGTCCATTCTTCTGGGTTTGGTGTGAACATCGTGATGACCATTACTCTTTAATGGATAGATTGCTTATCTCTATTTTGTTTAGTTCTTTCTCTGAGGCTTTATCTTTTCTTTCAGTTGCAACATGCCTTTCTGTCTCCTCATTTTGCCTGATTCTCTATGTTTGTGTCTGTGTATTAGTAAATCATCTGTGTCTCCGTGTCTTGTAGGAGTGGCCTTGTTTAGGAGACATCCTGTGGGGCCCAGAGGCACCAGCCTGCCTGGCCACCAGAGCCAGGCACTCGAGGGTCCCCTCTGTGGGTGGTGTGTTCCCCCCTGTTGTGGGGGGCTGTAGTTACTGCTTAGGCACACTCGTGTGTGGGCCCAGCCACAGCAGCTGCTGGACAGTGGTGGGCAGAGTTCTCACTCAGCCAGGGTGAGACCTCACCTAGGTGCAGGGGTTGCAGGGGTTGGTGGACAGGTTAGATTTTGTTGTTTAGTCACCCAGTTGCATCCAGGACTGCACACCCACTTCCCTGTCCTTCACTGACACACACCCACTGACACTGACAGGTTAGATTTTGTTGTTTAGTCACTCAGTTGCATCCAAGTCTTCACAACCTAACAGACTGCAACACACCAGGCTTCCCTGTCCTTCACTGTCTCCCGGAGTTTGTTCAAACTCATGTCCATTGAGTCGATGATTCTATCCAACTATCTCATCCTCTGTCATCCCCTTCTCCTCCTACCTTCAATGTTTCCCAGCATCAGGGTCTTTTCTAATAAGTCAGCCCTTTGCATTAGGTATTCAAAGTATTGGAGCTTCAGCATCAGTCCTTCCAATGAATATTCAGAGTTGATTTCCTGTAGGATTGACTGGTTTGATCTCCTTGCAGTCCAATGAGATTCAAGTCTTACAGTCCAAGATTCTCAAGAGTGTTCTCCAACACCACAGTTCAAAAGCATCAATTCTTCGGCACCCAGCTTTCTCTGTAGTCCAACTCTCACATCCATACATGACTACTGGAAAAACCATAGCTTTGACTAGATGGACCTTTGTTGGCAAAATAATATCTCTGCTTTTTAATATACTGTCTAGGTTTGTCATAGCTTTTCTTCCAAGAAGCAAGCGTCTTTTAATTTCATGGCTGAAGTCACCATCCACAATGCTTTTGGAGCCCAAGAAAATAAAGTCTGTCACTGTTTCTATTGTTTCCCCATGTATTTGCCATGAAGTGATAGGACCGGATGCCATGATCTTCGTTTTTTGAATGTTGGGTTTTAAGCCAGCTTTTTCCACTCTCCTCTTTCACCTTCAAGAGACTTTTTAGTTCCTGTTCGCTTCCTGCCATAAGGGTGGTGTCATCTGCATATCTGAGGTTATTGATATTTTTGCCAGTATGAAAAGGCAAAAAGATATGACAAGTTAGATGGAACATTCCAAAATTGTACCCACTGGGGTGGCATAACAAGGTAGCCTGCAATTTCTGAAATGGCTCCAGCTAGTGAGTCAGTCCCCAGGGAGCATCCCCCCGGCTCCTGACCCCTGGCAGATGCTGCCACATTACTCAGTGGCCTGTGCGCTATTCAGTCTGGTATTTTTATGCTGGTTTCTGGGTTGAATGAGCCTGCATACAGGCCCACTGAGAGCACGTTTTCCATTCCAGGTGCTTCTGTAGTTTTCCTGGTATTTTCTGTTGGTTTTCAAAGCCAGGTATTTGGGGGGCTGGTCTCTCCTGAGTGGGATCGAGGGGTTGGGTCCCTTCTGACTGGACCGTGGTGGCTGGGGAGGGGTTTCCTGGCGAGTCCGTCTCTCTGTCTCCTGTGCTCTCTATTGTCCTCCTGCCCTTAGTGGTGGAGGCTCTGTCCATCCAGTGTTCAGGTCCCTCTCTGAGGAGGTGGTCCCATAATGTGGTTGTGGGTTTGCTGTCTTCCTGGGAAAAGACAAGTTCAAGAGTGTCCTGTGCCGCTATCTGAAACCCTTTCCTCAGCCAATTCTGCTGATCGAAGGTCAGCAAGCAGGCACGTGTTTTGCTGGCCTGAGTCCATGCGGCACTGGCACCTAGAGCAGCAGGAGCAGGCTCTTTGCAGGAGGATGGGAGAGAATCTCACTTATTTCAGAAGAAATGAGCAAGCCATCATATGGAGGCAGAAGGGTGTGAAGTTAATGAAGGCGCTAAAATTTTTTAATCACTGCTTGATTAGAGTCTATAGACAATTAGCAGCAAGTGAAGATCTTCCATAGAAAAGAGCAGTTATGCGGTGAGTGGCGGCTGTTCCCAGCAGGCTGCTCATGGGAACACAGCTGCAAGTAGAGGCTGGGCAGCCACAGCTGCCGCGTGTCCAGACTGCATGCTGTCCAGCCGAGGGCACCAGGGAAGGGGCTGACGTGTCCCCAGACTCACTCCCCCAGGGCTGCATCAGCCTGGAGGCGGGGACGCCTCTTCCAATGGGCAGGAGAGCCCCCTGCCGGCCACCCGGCCATGGGGAGAGCCTTGTGAACCAGACCTCCCACTCTTGTCTGAACCAAGTACCTTCAGTACCAGCCTTGTGAGTGAATCCACTGAGACAAATGAATCCCAGGCCAGTTCTGGAGCAGCCGGCTCTGTGTCCTCTATGGAGGCATGTGCAGAGCTGAAGTCCTTTGGAAGGAGTAGAGAGGGAGTGGAGGAGGAGTGGAGGGGAGGCTGAGGGGAGAGGCACGTGGAGTACCGGAAATCCTGCAGGCGCTATCTGGTTCTCCTGGCCCTGGGCTCTGTGGGCATCGGCCTGCAGCTCCAAGGCCCTGCCGAGGGCACCCTCCAGGCTGGTGGGCGCGGGCGAGAGGGTGGGGACAGAAGAGGTGCAGACTATGCACCCTTCCCTGTGGCCACACTCAGACCGGGCCTGAGTGACCACTGCACTGCAGGGGCCACAGAACTGCAGACATCAGGCTGGGAGCCGCCAGCCCCTCCGGAGCATCCCAGGCCTGCGCACGAGCCTCAGGCAACAAGCAGCCCCACGTGCAGGAAAAACGCTGGCAAGGCAGTCTGGCTTCCCCTGAGGCATCGAAGGGAACAGGTTGGGGGGCAGGGGGTGTGCCAGGTGAAGTCAGATTGGTTTACACTCCACCCCCAAGCAGTGCACACGGAAAGACTGAACTTGAACTGTTGAGACCAGAGAACAGATTGCTCCTCGGAGAATGAATTCACAATAAGATGAAGGCCTCAGGACCCCCTGCTCCCGGCCTCACCCCAGCTTCCTACGGGGCCTACCAGGCCCTGGGGCCAAGAACAACTGCATGCCTCCAACTCGCTGCATAAACAGAGACACTCCATCTTTTTGAACCTCAGTTTGCTCAGCTGTGAAATGAGTAAGTAGCCCAGCCTCAGAGCTCATGTGGGGCTCCAGCAAGACCATAACAGACTCCAGCTTCCCACCCTGTCTGGACTCCGGACACCTGAGGGGGATGGGCTCTGCACACTGTCCCACAGGTGATGGCAGCGCCTCCTAAACAGAGTTCTGATTGATGATGGAGGAGGGTGCCCCGTCCCCTGGAGTGAAGGGGTCCTTAGAAGCAAGCCTATCTCCCTGCATGGTTAGCGCCTGAGGGCGCCAGGATCACTGGCATCTAGTAAATGAATGAACAGCTGAAACCAGAAGGAAACATCACCTCCCACTGCTATGACTCTAGAGGAGGCAGGACACAGGATAAATCAAGATATGCCTGCAGACCTGCTCACGACTCGGCTCAGCAGAGCCTATGGTCCCAGAGGCAAGAGTCGGGGAGGAGGTGCCCCCACCCAGTGGGGCCCGTAGTTGGTCCAAGTTTGGGGAGTCGGGTGGTAGTGTCAGCCAAGTTCACTTCTGTTGCCTGTTTTCTGCCTTTATTACCTCATTAGGAACCACGGTGTGTTTCTCTAAAGTACAAGTGGGATTTTGAAAGAAGACTGTTTCAATGTAAAGGCTTAATCAGGGTGCCTTAAGGCCCACAGTCTGAAAATAACTCATTCTCACTGTGATGGGAAGATCCTGAGAGGTGAACACAAACCTTGTTCCCTGAATGGCTTGGGGATTCCAGGATTTTGAGTGGGATCATCCACTCATCCCCAGAGATCACTCTGTCATCTGAAGACCCCTCCCTGAATCACAGACAGACAGACACACACACATACACACAGCTCGTCGGGCCTTTGCTGCAGTTGCTAACACATGTCTGTCTTTTAGAATCTGGGTTGATGCCACTGTGAAAGTAGGTGCCAGTGGGCACTATGCTAGGTGTGGGGGAGGCTTGCTGGGTGTGCGGGGGGACTGTGCCATGTGGAGGGGAGGGCTGCCCTGGCTACTGGAACCTCTGAGCCTCTCGCTCACTGCCCGAGGTCCTACTCTCCCCAGCAGGGACAGCACTTCACCCTCGGATGGCCCTCTGTCCACAGCTTCATGCTCCACTGGGCAGTGGACAGTACAGGTAGCCCCTGAAGTCACCCAGTCCCGGAGGCTGGGAGGGTGGCTAGGAGGCAAAGAAGGAGGCTCCTGGGGCCCAGCAGGGGCAGTGTGCCCACCAGGCCCATCCTGAAAGGAGGCCCAGGAGATGATGCTTCTTTAGAAATGCATCTTGGGATTTCCCTGGCGGTCCAGCAGTTAAGACTCCATGCTGCCATTGCAGGGAGCACATGTTCGATCCCTGGTCAGGGAACTAAGGTCCTACATGCCACATGGTTACAGCCAAAAAAAATTGTTTTAATGCATCTCGTTTCTTTGTTGGAGTGAAGCCCCCACCACTTTTCCTGCCCAGATCTTGCAAGCAGGGTATTTGCCTGAAATCATTCTCTCTGTTAGGTCAAACATTCCCTTCCACAAACCCCCAAAGTAGCAAAGCACTTATCAGAGGTTCTGAGGATGGTGCCAGGGGCTCAGGATATTTCAAAGAGTCCTGGCAAGTGAGGAGTGCAGTGTCTAAGCCCTCAGCTAGGGCTCACACCACCAAGCTGTTAAAAAATCTTGAAAGTAGAATTTCAGTTAGTCACCTATCTAAGGAGTCCCTAATTGGGCTGGTTTTTCTTTAAAAGGGCCTCCAAATCTCCTCCAGTTTTCATGGCTGGGTGAGTGGGCAGGTGGGACTAAACGAGGAAACCCACCCAAAGCTGCGTAGTTCACCCGTTTTCCCTAAAGCCTTCTCTTGCCCAGAGCTGCTGCTGCTGCTAAGTCGCTTCAGTCATGTCTGACTCTGTGCGACCCCATAGACGGCAGCCCACCACGCTCCCCCATCCCTGGGATTCTCCAGGCAAGAACACTGGAGTGGGTTGCCATTTCCTTCTTCAATGCATGAAAATGAAAAGTGAAAGTGAAGTCACTCAGTCCTGTGCGACTCTTGGCGACCCCATGGACTACAGCCCACCATGCTCCTCCATCCATGGGATTCTCCAGGCAAGGGTACTGGAGTGGGGTGCCATTGCCTTCTCCAGAGCATCAGGTATTAATCAGAGAAAAGAGAACAAAGTGGACCCAGACAGCTGGCCCCTCATCTGGTCCTGGCAGGGCCTCTCTGAGTTCAGCCTGCAGGTTGGCAAAGGGTGTGGAGCCCGTGGCTCCAGGGGTCTTTCCCCGGGGGCTCCTCCTGGCCCCTGACTGCCCACCAAGTGTGCGAGGGCACCCTTCTGTCCGCGGCACCACTCACCACCTGCTTCTTGCCCACAGGTACCTGGCGCTCTATGCCTACAAGCCCCAGAAGAGTGACGAGCTGGAGCTGCGCAAGGGCGACACGTACCGCGTCCTGGAGAAGTGCCGGGATGGCTGGTTCAAGGGCACGGCCCTGCGCACCGGACTCTCAGGCGTGTTCCCTGGCAACTACGTGACACCCGTCTCCAGGTGAGGCCCTCACTACCCGCCTCCTGTGGCCGCAGCCGTGTGGAGACCAGAGACCGCGCCCCGCCTGCTTTCCTTCTGCCCGCTGCCCCGGGGAGAAGGTGGCCGGGAGGAGCTGGAGCACCACACGGGGGCATGTCACAGGGCCGGATCTTGTGGGCACAAGTTCATGCATGTACGTGTGCACACATATGAGTACAGTGGGTGTGTGTGCAAAAGGCACATGCCATTCACACACGTGAAGGAAAGATTTCATGTTCCCAAAAGTTAACCATTATTACTGAGTGGAACATTATGAGTAATTAATTTTTTTCTTTCCTTGTCATTTCCTGTGTTTTACGAATTTATGGTTACATTATTTTTATAAACTGGCAAAAGCAAGTTTAATAGTTAGCTCGAGGTGACCCAGGGTTGTCAGATGTTTTCATGGAGAGGGGCGTCCCCTGCAGGTTTGGTTTAGGGTTGGCCTCGCTCTGGGGAGCCCCGGATGCCTCAGCCCAGTGTTCACAGCCCAGGACCTGCAGAGACCTGCTACAGAACCCCCACCCCACCCCCTGTTAAGACTCCAAGCAAAGTAAACACCCAGACCTGCACTGACACAGCCTGACTTGTACCTTCACAGCAGCAGGCCCGGGAGCCTCATCCCCCATACCCTCCTGGAAAGGCCCACTTGTGAGCCCTGTGGCCCTGTGGCCCTGTGCAGGGAGGCCCTTCTCCCCACAGCTGCTCTGCAGAGGCTCTGCTTGCTCCTACCATGGGTGGCTCCCCGAGCCTCATAGCTGAGATCCAGAGGAGACAGATGGGGAGTTTTTCCGGCTCTTGGACAAATGGAAGGCGTGTGATCCTGATAATGGATCCTAGGAGTTCCCCACCCCAGCCCCACATGCTTGGTGCTGGTGCATGGTTCAAGCTGGCCCGTGCAGGGGGAGGAGCCACTGGGGCCTGTCTCAGAGTCCTGTGCTCCACGGTGTGTCCTGGACTCTCCACATCACTTCCTCTGGAAAGTCTGGGGTAAAACCGCAAACACAAGGCTCATCTGCGCCCTTTCCTGGACTCCCAGGAGTCCCTCATCCAGAAGGAGCCGGGCCCCTGCCTCCTGCTGCCTGCCAGATGTGCCAAGCCCATTCCTTCTGCCTCTGTTTGGGGACACACAGCTGTTTGTTAGACTAAATCAAGGCAGTGACTCTGGAACAAAATATCTGATTAGCATCACTTCCCTGTTTCCTTTGGCTCTTTCACTGGTTGTCACATATGCAGGTGGAGAGACTGTGTGGTTGTCAGGGGCTCTGCTGTTCAGCCGGGCCTCTGGGCACCACATGCCCAGGTCATCTTGGTACTGCTGTAGGACTTGTCCTGGATGGCGTGGCCTCCAGCTCTCAGAGCCAAGCGGCTGAGCGATGCTTCATCAGTCTGTGTGGCGTGAGTGTATCTGTGCCCTCCCCTGACTTCATTCTGTTCATTTCCTCAGGATTCCTGTAGGAGGGGCTGGGCCACCCCGGAATAATGCAGTCGGAGGGTCTCCCCTGGCCAAAGGGATGGCCACAACCATGCACCCAGGCGGTGGGAGTCTGAGCAGCCCGGCCACGGCCCTGAGGCCAGCCCTTCCCCTCACCACAGCCCAGGTCCCAGCTCAGCACCAAGCCGCCTCTCCCCCACTGGGCAGTTGTCTGAGGCACACAGTCCAGCCAGCAGCCAGCCAGGCCCGGAGCGCCGGCCCCACTGGTATGTAGCAGCCTCCTGGGGACCTCACTCTGCTGGAAAATTTGAGGAAGCTGATCTCAGGGACACAAGTTATGAGTGTCCTTTGGCCCAGGTCTTGAGCGGTCCGTGGAGGGGTGCCCTGTAATCATGAATTTATGCTAGTCCTGGGGAACATGTTGACATATCTTCATAGCCTGTCCTGTAGCTGGAATGGATTAGAAAATTCACAGGTGTTTATACACTTCATGCAGCAAGAGGACTGGCTGGACCAGTGAGGTGACCTTGGCACCTCTGGGTGGCCCTGTGAGCCACTGTGGGTCACCTGCATCTACATGCCAGGCATCAAGGGGTCTCCTGATGAGGCAGCAACCCCCCCACTTCCCCGCCCCACCCAGGACAGAGCTGGTAATGAGACCAACCCACAGAGGTGCTTCCTGAGATGCTTTGAGGCTGAGGAGTGATGGCCACTGCTCCTCATGCAGCTTCATCAGTAGAAGACCAACCAGAAGTCAGGACAGTCTAGGTGGCTCCCTGTGTAGCATGAGATGAGAGGAAGTGTGGGGAGGTTCCTGAAAGTGTGAACAGGGTAAATGCATCTTGCTTGGAAGCTTGGCAGTCAGCTAAGAAGAACTGCTAAGCTTGACTCACGTGGTCCTCCTGGGAGCCAGGCCAGTAACTTTCCGACACATAAGCCAGTAACGTTGTCACTGTGTGGTGAACGGGACCCAGGATGGGAGGACCTGCCTCTGAGTTTCATTTAAATGATTCAGAATTCTTTTCCACTCCCACCCTATTCTCAAAAATAATCTCTTTCTCAGAATGTCTTTTTTTTTTTTTCCAAATTATTTATTTATTTTATTTTGGGCTTCCCTGGTGGCTCAGTGGTAAAGAATCCACCTGCCAGTGCACGAGAGCAGGTTTATTCCCTCAGTCAGGAAGACTCCCTGGAGAAGGAAATGGCAACCCACTCCAGTATTCTTGCCTGGGAAATCTTGCGGACAGAGGAGCCTGGCAGGCTACAGTCCAGGGGGTTGCAAAAGAGTCGGACACGACTTAGCAACTAAACAGCAACAACAATTTATTTATTTTATTTTTGACTGTGGGCTGGGTGTTCATTCCTGTGCACAGGCTTTCTCTAGTTGCAGAGTGGAGGCTATTCTTTATTGTGGTGCCCGGGCTTCTCGTGGTGGTGGCTTCTCTTGCTGTGGAGCTCTAGAGCGCCTGAGCTTCAGTAGTTGTGGCACATAGGCTCGGTAGTTGCAGCTCACGGGCTCTAGAGCCCAGGCTCAATAGCACACGGGCTTAGTTACGTGTAGAATCTTCCTGGAGCAGAGATCAAACCTGTGTCCCCTGCATCAGAAGGTGGATTCTTATCCACTGAGCCACCAGGAAAGTCCCCAACAGCAGCCCTACCCTGGTGTCCAGCCTCATGCTGGGTGTTCTCATTCAGCCACAGCAGGCTCTGTACCAAGGAAGCCCTGTGGATGGGCTTGGCCCCGCCTTTGTGTAGGTTTGCTAAGACTCACTTTGTAAATGTGGGAGATGATAAAGGACAGGGAAGCCTGGTGTGCTGCAGTCCATGGGGTCATGAAGAGTCAGACATGACTTAGCAACTGAACAACAAGAGTCCTTCATATATGTTTTTTTTTTCCCCTAAATTAGTGGAAAGTGAGGTCTGTTTTTCACCTGGCCAGTAGGGCCCTGGAGAAGAGCTTGTTGTCTCTGCCCTGGAAGAATCTGCAGCGATATCACCTGTGGCCAACCTCTCGGCCCAGCCATTACCTTCCATCCAGCCATGCTCAGGGCAGCTGATGGTGCTCATTGTAGCCTCCGGCTGTGGATGCAGCCCCTGAGGCCTAGAGATAGCATGCCCAGGGAGTGCCCACCCACTGCTGCACGGCTGGGGAGACATGCACTGAGGTGCTGGTCTCCTGGGCCTGGAGCTCCCAGGCAGGGCCTCCTGCTTGTGACCCCCTCATCCATTCCCCAGCCTGCTCTGTGCTCCATGATGCTGAGAGCCACGGCAGGCCTGCCTCTCACGGAGTGTACATCCATCCCAGCCACCCAGCTCTGCACCAAGTGCCCTACGAGGGCCTGTCCACACTCCACCATGTCAGGAACCCACCAGTTCAAGGAGGAATATGACCTGCCCATCTCATTTATGGAATGGAATAACAGCAGAATCAAAGAAATCGGCAAGCCAGAGCAGAACAACACTCTCTCGGTCCTCAGTCACCATGGTAACCAGCATGGGTAACAGGCATGCTCTTCCATCTGTTTAATTCACGTGTGGGAGAGTGAGGCACAGGATGGTTTAATGGCATGCTGGGTGTGTTCCAGCCCAGGGCTGGTCCCCAACTCATGTGCCGCAGCCAGGATACAGGATGCCCCCATCATAGCAGTAATTAGGTATCTGGAGTCCCCACAGCATTTTCCACTTCCTTCTGTGTCTGGAGAGCAAGAACATACTCTTGACAGTGTGCACAGGCAGGGGATCGCTCACTGCAGTGACTGCCCCATCTCAGCAAACCCCAGCTCCGGCACCTGGGAGATCCTTGTTAGTGTCCTCAGACCAAACCACAGTCATGGACAAAGGCCTGGTTGCCTTGGCCGTGGTGCCCAGAGGGCAAGGGCCCCACATGGCCAATCATTTATCAGCAAAATGCACTGGGAGAGAGCTGGGTGCACAAGGGTTCTGCTGGGGTCTGGACCCATTTCTATCCCCCACCTTAGAGAGGAAGATGAGGAGACCCAGGTTACAGTGGAGTTTGAAAAGCACTGGGTGGAGGCTTGGGGGGTGTGAAGGTATAGGGAGCAGTGGGGGTGGACCCCCCTCGACCCCTCAGACCAAGGGGGAAGGAGGGGGTGACTGCGGAGGGGGCTGTGGACCATCTCCAGGAGGATGTGATGCTGCCTTGGTTCCTAAAGGACAGACAGAAGTACCCGAGTGGACCAAACAGATGGGGAATTCCGGCCACGAAGGCATGGAGATGAGCAGGACCACAGTTTGTGCTTAGAGTGATTCTGACTGTTTTAGTGTGACTGAGACAGAGGTGGGAAGGAGGAGCAGAGTGTTGGTGACAGTTTCTCTGCAGAGGCAAGGTGGACGTTAGGTCTAAAGCTCAGAGCAGAGCGTGCAATGATGGAGCACGAGGGAGGCTCTGAGCCCCAGAGGGCAGGTGTGTTGGCGGCTGTGAGGCCTGTGACAAAGCTGAGGGGAGCAGATCGGGCTGTTTCTCTTCCACTGGGTCAAGGAACGTCAGTTTTTATTCTGTGGGCAGCAGGGCTCCTAAGAGGATTTAAAATAATAGATATAACCAGATTTTTATATGTAAGGGAGAAAGCTAGATTTCTGCTTATGGCCAAGATAAAGCAATGAGGTCAGGATTTACCCTCCCACTGGAAACAACTGAAAAAAACAAGGAATATATAAAACAGTGGTTGTGAGACACTGGATACTAGAAGACCAAGGATGGTGATCCATGAGACATGAGAACACAGAGGAAGGAACACAGAGGAAGGCTCACCTCCTGGGGAGAAGGCCAGGTGTCAGCACAGGGAGAGCACGGGGCTAGTCCAGAAGGCTCCCTGGGTGGGGGTATAGAGATGAGGGTCTGGATGACCGAGCTCCAGAGTGTGCAGTGTCCCTGGCTCAGGACACTGAGAACTGATGGGCAGGCATGTGAGGGACCATGTGGGCCAAGAGCACAAAGACTCTGCTGGGAAGTGCCTGTTCCCACCAGCCGGCTCCCAGGACACCAGCCACCGTGCAGAGGAGCTCACCTGGCTGGGGCAGCCGCACCCCGCCCACCTGTGTCTGATGGCAATAATGAAGCACCAGGCATGCAGAAGAGCAGGGAGAACACGCCCCACAGAGATGAGATCAACCAACCAGTCGTCAAAGCTGACCCAGAACAAAGATGCTAAAAAAGATGTCATAATTGTATTTCATATGCTCAAAAAGGTAAGTAGAAACATGGAAGATACTTTAAAGACTGAAATCAAGCTTCTAAAAATAACTACACAGTGTGAGATCAAGAATACACACTGGATGGCATTAATGGCAGATTAGACATTGCTTAGAAAATAGTAGTGAACTTGAAGATCTAGCAGTAGAAACTATGAAACAAAGAGACAAGAGAATTTTTTAAAATGAACAGAGCATCAGTGAGCAGCAGGACAATTTCAAGTTGCCAAATATATTTTTAATTGAAGTCCCCAAAGTAAAGGAGACAAGGGTGGGACAGAAAAATGAGTTGAATAAATAATGACCAAAATTGTTCTAAATTTGATAAAAGCTGTAAACTCATGGATCAGTGACACTCAGGGACTCCCAAGCACAAGGAACATGAAGAAAACTACAACAAGGCAAAGTATGATCAAATTGTTCAAAATCTGTGATGAAGACAACCTTGAAAGTTGCAATAAAGAAAAGATACATAGTGTAGGAAAAAAATAAGGGCGACAGTAGATTTCTTGTCAGGAACACTACAAGTGAGAAGACAGTGGAAAACCTAACAAGTCCCGAAAGAAATGCATCTGTCAAGTTAGGATTCTACACCCAACAAATGTCTCTCATAAATGAAAGCAAAATAAAGAATTATTCAGACACAGTGAAGTTAAAAAGATGTCATCACACACCATGAAAAATGTCAAACAGTAGTCTTTAGAAAGAAGGAAAAACATACCAGGTGGAAACAGGCATCTACACAAAGGTTACAGAACACAAGGTCAACATACAAAAGTCAATTTTGTTTCTCTATGCCAGGAATGATTTTTGGAAATGGGCATTTTAAAAATGATACCAATTTTGATAGCATTAAAAACATAAATTACTTAGGATTAAATCTGATAAAAGATGAATAAGACTTGAACACTCCAAAATATTGGAAATTAAAGAAAGAAATTAAGGAAGTCTTAAATATTTACAGAGATATACTTTATTTAGGAGTAAGAAAACTTAATGTTGTTAAGATGTTTATTCTCCAAAAACTGACCTATGGAGTCAGTGGAGTGCCAATCAAGATCTAACCCAATTTTTTGGTACAGCCTGAAAATCTGCTACCTAGATTCATATAGGCATGCAGAGGACCTTGGTCAAAAAAACAAGTTGAAAGCTAACACTGATTTTAAGACACATTGTAAAGCCGCATTTCTTCACGCCAGGCTTCAACAGTATGTGCACTATGAACTTCCAGATGTTCAAGCTGGATTCAGAAAAGCCAGAAGAACCAGAGATCAAATTGCCAACATCTGTTGGATCATTGAAGAAGCAAAAGAGTTCCAGAAAAACATCTAACTCTGCTTTATTGACTATGCCAAAGCCTTTGACTATGTGGATCACAACAAACTGTGGAAAATTTTTCAAGAGATGGGAATACCAGACCACCTGACTTGCCTCCTGAGAAATCTGTATGCAGGTCAAGAAGCAAGTTAGAACTGGACGTGGAACAACGGACTGGTTCCAAATAGAAAAAGGAGTACATCAAGGCTGTATATTGTCACCCTGCTTTTTTAACTTATATGCAGAGTACATCATGAGAAATGCTGGACTGGATGAAGCATAAGCTGGAATCAAGATTGCCAGGAGAAATAGCAATAACCTCAAATACGCAGATGACACCACCCTTATGGCAGAAAGCAAAGAGGAACTAAAGAGCCTCTTGATGAAAGTGAAAGAGGAGAGTGAAAAAGTTTGCTTAAAATTCAACATTCAGAAAAGATCATGGCATACAGTCCCATCACTTCATGGCAAATAGATGGGAGAACAATGGAAACAGCAACAGACTTTATTTGGGGGGCTACAAAATCACTGCAGATGGTGACTTCAGCCATGAAATTAAAAGACGCTTGCTCCTTGGAAGAAAAACTATGACCAACATAGACAGCATATTAAAAAGTAAAGACACTGCTTTGCCAACAAAGGTCCATCTAGTCAAAGCTATGGTTTTTCCAGTGGTCATGTATGGATGTGAGAGTTGGACTATAAAGAAAGGTGAGTGCTGAAGAATTGATGCTTTTGAAATGTGGTGTTGGAGAAGACTCTTGAGAGTCCCTTTCCATCCTAAAG
Source organism: Bos mutus (assembly GCF_027580195.1). Lineage (NCBI taxonomy): Eukaryota > Metazoa > Chordata > Mammalia > Artiodactyla > Bovidae > Bos > Bos mutus. The sequence goes on from NC_091627.1 coordinate 62,350,871, forward strand.
GAAATTAGTCCTGAATATTCATTGGAAGGACTGATGCTGAAACTGAAACTCTAATACTTTGGCCACCTGATATGAAGAGCCGACTCATGGGAAAAGACCCTGATGCTGGGAAAGATTGAAGGCAGGAGGAAAAGCAGATGACAGAGAATGACACTGACTTGATGGACATGAGTTTGAGTAAGCTCCGGGAGTTGGTGATAAACAGGGAAACCTTGTATTTTGCAGTCCATGGGGTCGCAAAGAGTCAGACACGACTGAGTGACTGAACTGAACTGGACTGATAAAGCCGCAGTCATCAGTGTGGTATTGGTGTGAAGACAAATGACTGGATCAATAAGTACTTTTTCTGAAAACATAAAAGTGTCCATTAATTTGATGAGAGAGGAGTCACAGTTGCTCTTGTCCAGATAACATGATGGAAGAATGGGGTGAGAAGCGGTGTTTCTGGTATGGAAGTGAGTTGAGACTCCTGGAAGAATGAATCATGTGGGACTCCTGCCCCTTGTTCTCGTCACAGAGAGCATGGTTAATTCTGATACTTCAAGAAGCAATTGTGTGGATGTAAACAAAAGGACACAAAAGAGTTGATGTGCTGGCCTCCTGGGCTCCGGGATGAAGCTGATGGTGTTGGCTGACTCTCACCTCCTGCAGAAGACCGACAGGCGGCCCCTTGAGGACGTCTAAGGACGAAGGCCATGCTGAGGGTGGTCAGTACTGAACCCCTTGCTGGGGGTGATCATTACTGAGCCCCCTCCTGGGGGTGGTCAGTATTGAGCCCTTCTTGGGCATGCTCTGTACTGAGACCCCTCCTGGAGTAGGGGAGGGAATGGAGCTCCACCTGGACTTGGAGGTGAGTCTAGCTCTGGCCTGAGGGCGGGGTTAGCTACAGGAGGGGGCAGAATGACGGACAGGAGAAACTGAGTGCATGCCCTGGGCCTGGAGGCTGAGGGGTTGTGTCCAGACAGAGATGGCCCTGAAGTTGTGGACTTTCCAGCATCTGCTCCTCCATGTGACAGGACATGATGGCCTGAGAGTGAGGGAAGGACAGAGGTGACAATAAGCAGATCATCTTTCACTCACTTGCTTTCTGTAAAGCGCCCACTGAACCCAGTACTGGGAGGCGGAGTGGACCTGTGAGAGCCGGCAGGATTCAGGGGCCCAGAGTTACTGAGATGATGGGTTAGAGAAGTGGGGGGCAGACTGAGAGCAATGGCATGTCCACAGTCTTTCCTCCAGCAGCCCACATCTACTCTGGTGTCGCAGACCAGCAGGCTTAGGCGGTAACAGGCGCACATTTGGGTCCTGCCAGGTGGGCGACTGAGGGCCCATGGACTCTAACCCTCGTACCAGTTGTGGAGTGAGCCCCACCTCTCTTTGGAAATGTTCTTTTCTTCTCCAGTGGTTTAGTTCTGTGAAATCTGTACAGGTGTTTTAGCCGAGTTCTCTTTTCTCAGACACAAATATTCTGAAACAATTTTATTCAGTGCTTACTATGTGCCAGGCATCATTCCAGCTGTTTGGAACATGTTAGTGAATGAAACGTGAAGGTCCCACCACGCAGAGCTTACACTGGGGTAGGGAGGTGGGTGGTGAGCCTTCATCAGTGATCGTGGCTGGTGCTTAGCCAGCTCGACCACTGGGTATGGGAGCCAGGGGCTGGGCCGTAACTTCCAGTTCCAGGTGGAGACCGCCCAGCCACACTGTCCAGAGATCCCCTCACATTCAGTGGTGCCTGGTAACCCAGGGCCTCCCCAGGCTTCTTCCAGGCTCCTCCACAGTGTCCACTAAAAAAAATACACACAACCTAAAAGCTGAGAGTTAGGTTTTATTCAGTAGGAATGTTAGGACTCGAGCCCAGGAGACAGCATCTCAGGTGACCCCAAGAGTGCTTTGAGGAGGTAGGGGAGGAGGCAGGCTACATACAAGTTTGCAGGGAGAGGCAGGTAATCTAAATATTAAAATATTATGGTTAATTAAGAGAAAACTATATCTCTCACATGAAGAGATTTAGTGATCCTCTATGTATGGGAAAATTCAAGCGTCCAGGCTTGCTGAAATCATTTCTTTCATATGCACATAGCTATCTGGGGCCAATCCTGCTTTCTTTATTGTTCACAGACTAATTCCTTGTTCACCGTCAAAGAAGGCAAATGTAACGGTGTGGCCGCCTCTCACATCCCCCCAGCTCCTCAGTGCTTACAGGAGAGGAAGCAGCTGATGGCTTCCAAATAGCTGGCTTTGTTTCACCTGGGCTCAGAAATGTGCATTTGGAAAAGGCTGTTTACTGGTAGAGCTTAAAGCAGGAAACATTTCATTTCACTAGGGGCTTCAAGTCTAGAAGGGTTGAACAGGGTGTTTGTAAAACCAGAGTATACTGGTTCATCACCGGCAGACAACTGCAGTTCAGACTGTAGGAACCTGGGAAGGGCCAAGGCGAGGAGGTCGGCAGAGGTTTGTGGGCAGGAGGGATTGCCAGCTGCAGAATGACCTTCCCCCGCCCTCTCCACCCCTCTCTCCTAGCTGCCCACCCGGCCCAGGTCCAGGGCCGGCCGACCGCCACGGTGTCGCCCCTGCGCACTCAGAACTCCCCGTCTCGCCTGCCCGCCGGCCTCAGGCCCCCCGCCTTGGGGTCCCCGCAGCACAGCCCCCAGCCAGTGACGCAGTGCCCCCGGCCGGCCATCCCGCTCGCCTCGGCAGCCTCAGCCGTCACCCCTCCCAATGTCAGCGCCGCCAACCTCAACGGGGAGGCCGGAGGGGGCCCCGCCGGTGGCCTGACCGCATCCAGCCCCACCAGCGCGGGAGGCAGACCAGATGAGAGGAAAAACGAGAAGGTAAGTGCCAAGTGGGTGGTCCTACTTCTTTGGCATCAGACAGCATTTGGGGAGGGCTAGCCAAGCCCAGCGTGCTCGTGTACATCAAAAAAACAAAAACAAAAACAAAAACACCCCCTCCTCAAGACGCTTCAGTTCCTTCTGCGGGAAAGTCGCGGTGAACTACTCGCTCTGCTGGGATTAGACACTTACTGCCAGGTGTCAGGACGTCTAATAACACGTCCACAGACCTCTCATGCATGTGAGCAGTTGCCATCCTCCCCTCAGTGTTCTGTCCATGGGCAGCGCACACTAGGGCAGCGCGGGGCACAGGCCAGGCTCGGGTGCCGGCCTCCTCGTCGGTGTGGCTGGCCCTCAGCTCTTCCCCAGCAGTGAGGAAAGTGGGCTTATTTCAGAAAGAAACTGAGTCTGGGGAGCTGGCTTCAGTCACCATCAGCTAGCGGTCAGCTGAGCCAAGACGGGAGTCCAGATTTCTATGTCAGTGCCGCAGATGGAACTATAATTCAGACCACACGTGTAATTTGCAGTCTTCCTGTAGCCACATTGTGGAAAGTTAAAAATAAGATAAAAAGTGAAATTCATTTTAATGGTGTAATCTACTAGACCCAATATCCAAAAATGTTGTCATTTCAGCATGGGATCTGTATAAAAAAATCGTTGATGAGCCATTTTACCTTTCTTCACTTTTGGTCTTTCAGGGCAAGTGAGACGTGTCCAGTGGTCAGGCTACTGTGCTGCCCAGGCTGTGCTGGACGGCGGGCCCAATCCCCAGCAGGGGTCACTCCCTTTATTGGCCTCGCTGTCCAGGTGGCTTTTTCTCATGCTGTTGGCTCTGCTACAGCCTGGGGTGTTTTTTTTTTTTCTCTCTCTGGTGCACGCTTTTTAAAAATACTTATTCACAAATTTGCGCTGCCCTTGTGGCTCAGATGGTAAAGAATTCTCCTGCAATGTGGAGAGAGTGGGAGACCTGAGTTCAGTCCCTGGGTTGAAAAGATTCCCCTGGAGAAGAGAACGGCTACTCACTCCAATATTCTGGCCTAGAGAATTCCTTGGACAGAGGAGCCTGGCAGGCTGCAGTCCATGGGGTCCCAAAGACTGGGGTACAACTGAATGAGCTTTCACTTTAGGGGCTTCCCTTATGGCTCAGCTGGTAAAGAATCCACCTACAATATGGGAGACCTGGGTTCTCTCCAGGGAAGAGCCCCTGGAGAAGGGAAAGGCTACCCACTCCAGTATTCTGGCCTGGAGGATTCCATGGACTATACAATCCATGAGGTTACAAAGAGTTGGACATGACTGAGCGATTTGCACTTCACTCACATATTTATGGCTTTGAGGGATCTTAGTTGCGGCACTCAGGATCTTCGATCTCCACTGTGGCATGTGGGAGGGATCTAGTTCCCTGACCAGGGATGGATCCCAGGCCCCCTGCATTGGGAGTGTGGAGTCTTATCCGCTGGACCACCAGGGAGGTCCCTGTGGATGTTTTCAGACCCTTCAGTATGAAACCAGCTTTGATTTGAGCATGCCCCTCAAGTAGACAGCATGCTCTCTGGTCCCTTGGGGGCAACACCCGATCCAGATGGTGAGGCTGTCTGCCTAGACCCCAGAGGGTGGTGGGAACGGGGAGCAGAACACCTGTCAGTCAGAGGAGGCCTCCTGGCAGCCTCAGCTGAGCAAAGGCCAAAGAAAGTAGCCAGCGGAAGCAGCCCAAGAGCCGCCGGGAGGCCCCAGGTGGGAGAAGCATGGGGGTCAGACCTGACCAGGGGCGCTCACGTGCCCCCCTCCCCTGCATCCACTCCAAGGTTGACTGCTGGCTCCGGCCAGCACTGTCCGTGGCCCCAGCATGCTGAGGGTCCTTCTGGTGACCCATGTTTGAAAGGACCCTCAGGAGTCACGAGACCAGCTTAGTGGATTTGGACCAATGTATTTTTAGATGGAACAGGACACGCAGCGGGTCGGCAGGCCCAGCACACAGGAGGGTCAGCATGTGTGGGGGTTGGTTGCTATTTGTGCTAAGTCCTGATTTAAAACTTACTTCAGAAACCTCAGAGCCCTGACTGACCCTGGAGGTGCCTCATGCATAGCGGGCATCTGGTGATGTTTGTTGATTGAAGAGAGTTGGAAAAACTGCCGGTAAAGTTCCCCCCGCATGACTTGTAGAAAATTCTTTACTTTATGGGCCAGAATAAAGTTAACTTTCCCCTGGTCGATGAGGGGTATTTCCTTGATGTTTCCCCTGGTATTTCCTTTTCACAGAGTAATAGAGTCTGGGAACCGGAAAAAACTTCCCAAGATCTTCACATTAAACTGTTCATTCTTGATGACCCTCCTAGGTTCAGAGATGCTGAGGCACTTGCCTAGGATCACAGAGCACTGGCTGTGGGGCCAGGCTGAGGACTCTGGTCTCCAGGCTGTCCGGTCCTAGTCCACTGACTTGTGGTAGCCTCCCCTCCCCATGAGACCGTGACTGCTGATGTTTTTGGCTCGTGCAGGACTTGGAGGGCAAGAAGTCTAGGGTAACTGCTGGCAGGAGGTCCTGAGGTCAGCCCAGAAGAGGGGACTGTGAGCCTGGGGCATCTGCCTTCTGGTTGTACATGATTCAAGTACAGCCAGAAGGGGTCCCATGAGAGTGAACCATCTGACCAAAACCACGCAGAAGGTGTGGCCTCCGTGGGCTAAGCCTTTGGGGGTGGGTTTGGGCTGATGGAGGCCAGTGGCTTTCCTGGTGGCTCAGACATTAAAGCTTCTGCCTGCAATGTGGGAGACCAGGGTTCCATCCCTGGGTCAGAAGATCCTCTGGAGAAGGAAATGGCAACCCATTCCAATATTCTTGCCTATATAATCCCATGGACAGAGGAGCCTGGTAGGTTGTAGTCCATTGGGTCACAAAGAGTCGGACACGACTGAATGACTTCACATGGTTCCGTGGTTGGGCCAATGACCAGGGCAGAGCAGGTGGGCCTGCTAACTGTAGGGACCTCATGGTGTAGGGACCAGTTTGCAGGTGAACTGTCCTTTATTAACCACAGCCCCGGATTAAAATTGTGTGTATATATGATGTGAGGGGGGCTTCCCTGGTAACTCAGCTGGTAAAGAATCCTCCTGCAATGTAGGAGACCCAGGTTCGATTCCTGGGTTGGGAAGATCCTCTGAGGGATAGGCTAGCCACTCCAATATTCTTCGGCTTCCCTGGTGGCTCAGATGGTAAAGAATCCGCCTGCAAAGCGGGAGACCTGGGTTCGATCCCTGGGTTGGGAAGAGGAGGGCACGGCAATCCACTCTAGTATTCTTGCCTAGAGAATCCCCATGGACAGAGGAGCCTGGCAGGCTACAGTCCATGAGGTCTCAAAGAGTTGAACAAAACTGAGCAACCAAGTACACCACACATGATGGGAGGGATACAATGACATGTTTAATGAAAACTCAGGAATGTACAATCTGAAGAAATCTTGAAGATGAGGCTTTTTTTTTTTAGGAATTGTCCCTGGACTTTTTTTTTAAAAGATTTTTTATTTTTGGCTGTGCTGGGTTTTCGTTGCTGCATGGGCTTTTCCCTAGTTGCAGTGAATGGGGGCTTCTCTCTAGTTGTGGTGTGCAGGCTTCTCATTGCAGTGGCTTCTCTTGCGGCAGAGGACAGGCTCCAGGGTATTCAGGCTTCAGTGCTTGTGGCACGTGTGCTCAGTAGTTGCGATTCCCTGGCTCTAGAGCACAGGCTCCATAGTTGTGCACACAGGCTTAGTTGCTCTTGACGTGTAGAGTCTTCCCAGACCAGAGATGGAACATGAGTATCCTGCATTGGCAGGCAGATTCTTTACCACTGAGCCACCAAGGGAAGCCCCAAAGTTGAAGCTCTTAAACAACCAGGCACCTTTTCCTAAAGTGAAGAACCACTGGTTTGTGAATTTATTTCCCCTATTGGGCATCCATGCGCCAAGCAAGCCGCTGCCCGTGCTGTTTCTAAGATGTAGATTAGGAGGAGGGTTTTGTCGGCTCTGTAACCAGTGTATCGGTTGTTGCCAAAGTGTTTTCATTTTCAAGACAGGCCCTGGCTTTCTGTTCCAGTGCCCCTAGCCCTGCCAGCCCCACCAGCAGGACACGGGGAGGCATCCTGCAGACATCATACCCAGTGGGGGAGTGGACTGGGTCTGACCTCACCAGGACTGGCATCCCCTGCAGGCCCTAACATCACACTGACCTCTGCGGGGAGGATAGGCCCACACCCTGCTCTCGATCAGCGCTGCATCCCCAGTGGGGCTCAATTACGCAGGAAACTCACTGAGCACACAGCCCAGGAGGCACATTCTCAAGGGCTTCAGGAACCCTGTCCACCCCACGAATGAGTTGCTGAGGAGTCCGGCGGTCATCTGGCCCCCACAGGCCATGGAGACCTGCGTCCTCCCTGGGACGTGCATGCTGGGCAGTCCTGCCTGCTGCGGTGCTGGAGTTGGTGCCCTGGCAGGCGGAGGGCCCTTTGCTGACTGCCCCAGGCCTCTGGAGGCCTCATGACCTCAGCCCTTCACCTCGGCTCCCTGCAGCTGGACTGCTGGTGGGAGGAGGTGGGCTGGCGTGAGGCAGGTGAGTGGTCCTCGGGCAGACAGCGAGCCCATCCTGAAAGCACACATCCCCACTGTCAGAACAGTGAGGCTTTACAGGCAACTTACTACTGGAGAGAACGTGCCATCAGAGCGTTCCTCCCCCGGTGACATGGGTAGGTTGTAGACCCTGAGTAGGACAGTCCAGGCCCCTCTGGTCTGTGGAGAGCTCAGAGGCAGCCTGGGACCTTCTCTGCACTCTCCCAGGAGGGCCTGGCCAACCTCCAGGCCTCCCTCTGAGGCCCCTGGCCCTTGTCCTGTGCTGAGCCTCAGTCCACCAACTTCTGGGCCTCAGCTCTGTGTGGTGCTGGTGAGCTTTCAGGGCGTGATGCACACCTGTGGGGCCAAGGCCAGGCATCTGGTAACCCCCTGGAGTAAGGCCAGGCCTTGGTGCTCAGCCAGTGCCCATGCCCTCTCCTCGGGCCTGTTGGTCAGCTTCTCCTACTGGGTGCCCAGGACATCAGGGTGGCGGGCAGGAGCCAAAACTACTTACTACACAGCGAGTGGAGCTTGAATTTGGAGAAGGAGGGCCCAGATGAATGGATGTGTGTGAAAGGGGTGGAGTCTCACATCACTGCCCCCGTAGGGGCTCCAGGGGCTTCCCCTGCTTGATTCCTGCATCAGTGAGGTAGCAGCATGGCATCTGCCACCATGGGGTTTGGAAGGAGGAAGTGCTCATTCGTGCTTTGTTGTTCCGTCACTCAGTCGTATTTGGCTCTTTGCAACCCCATGGACTGCAGCATATCAGGCCTCTCTGTCCTTCACTATCTCCCAGAGTTTGCTCAGATTCATGTCCATTGAGCCAGTGATGCCATCCAACCATCTCATCCTCTGTCGTCCCCTTCTCTTGCTTTCAATCTTTCCCAACATCAGGGTCTTTTCCCATGAGTCGGCTCTTCACATCAGGTGGCCTAAGTACTGGAGTTTCAGCTTCAGCATCGGTCCTTCCAATGAATATTCAGGGTTGATTTCCTTTAGAACTGACTGGCTTGATCTCCTTACATACATGCTTAGCATAGGTATTTGGACGAAAGTATTAGGAACCATTATTAGGTATCTGACAGTTCACTGAAGGCCAGATCCCATAAGAATCGTGGGTTAGATATAGATGCACAGCTTCTATTCCTGAGGCTCCTGAGGAAAGATTAAAAGGGGATTTGATTTTGCAGTTTCAGAAAAAGGACACCTAACGTTGCCAAACCAAGAGATGCTGCCTACTTGAAATGAACCTGGGCCGGTTGGCATTCTGTTTGTGAAACAGTACTTGTTCATCTCCACACTGGAGGCTCCATTTCCTGTGCCACCAAGAAACACGGGTGTAAAGGGGTTTTTAAGGTCTTAGTTTCACACCTGACATTTAGCCTGAAGGATGGATGACACCCAAGAAAACTATTCCAGTCAGAAGTTGGGTTTTTGCTGCAAAACATTAAACCAAAATTCATTTTTTCAGAGTGTTGAAGTTTTTTTTTTTTTTTGGCTGTGCTGGGCCTTTGTTGCTTCGGGCTTTCTCTAGTTGCTGTGGGTGGGAGCTACTCTCCGTTGTGGTGCTCAGGCTTCTCGTTGTGGTGACTTCTCATTGCAGAGCACGGGCTTCTAGGTGTTCGGGCTTCAGTAGTTGTGGCAAATGGGCTTAATTGCCCCAGGGCATGTGGGATCCTTCCAGGCCAGGGATTGAACCTGCGTCCCTTGGATTGGCAGGCAGATTCTCAACCACTGGACCACAAGAGAAGTCCCCCAAATTCATTTTTAAAATAGCAATAAACTCTACAAATGGAAAAGAATTTGTGACTCCGTCTAGTCAAGGCTATGGTTTTTCCTGTGGTCATGTATGGATGTGAGATTTGGTCTGTGAAGAAAGCTGAGCGCTGAAGAATTGATGCTTTTGAAGTGTGGTGTTGGAGAAGACTCTTGAGAGTCCCTTGGACTGCAAGGAGATCCAACCAGTCCATTCTGAAGGAGATCAGCCCTGGGATTTCTTTGGAAGGAATGCTGCTAAAGCTGAAACTCCAATACTTTGGCCACCTCATGCGAAGAGTCGACTCATTGGAAAAGACTCTGATGCTGGGAGGGATTGGGGGCAGGAGAAGGGGACAACAGAGGATGAGATGGCTGGATGGCATCACTGACTGGATGGACGTGAGTCTGAGTGAACTCCGGGAGTTGGTGATGGACAGGGAGGCCTGGCGTGCTGTGATTCATGGGGTCGCGAAGAGTTGGACACGACTGAGCGACTGAACTGAACTGAACTGAAGTTTCCCAGGAGGGCAAATGTTACTGTAACTAATCAGGATGGCAGACATTTGACACCTGAACATCCAGGGCAGCCAGGACAGCTGGCTGATGGTACAAAAGGTGGACATCCAAGTACATCCGAGTGGCCGTGGGCCATGGGCCCAAGAGATGCAACCTCAGCTAGAATTATCTGGTACAGAATTCCAGCCCAGCACTAGTGCTGTCTTCTGAGACCACTGTGTCCTCATCAGACGTGGGAGACTTTTTTTCCAGTCCTTCATGCCCAGGGAGTCTCAGCTGATGGAATCAGTTCAAGAGAAAAACTTGGGCACAGCCCATAAACCAAAGGTAGTGCCCACAGGAGACCGGGCCAGCAGGTGGCCCTCAGGAACTGCAGTGCCTTCCCGTCTTGTCACACACGCCATCGTGCAGGCAGCTGTGTGGAGGCAGGGCAGCATCCCCACCTTGGGACAGGACAGGAGCTGTAGACCTGCACTTCCCTCCAGGGCGAGGTCACTGTGGGGGCAGGCTTGACTGTTACGGGCTCGTATTTCCTTCCGGGCCACATCTTAATAAATTACAAGACATGTTCGCCTGTGGCATGGGAATGAAGCACATTCATCTTTTTAGAGGATTCACTCTCTTTCCAACCATATCTCAAGTAGAACTGATGGGTCAATTTAAAGAAAATGTTATCACTTCACGGTCTCTTTGTAAGACTAGCAGTTGCGGCTGCGTTTCTGGCTGCATCCACTGTCTTCTAATGTCTTTGCTTTTTATCACCTTAGACAAGTCCCGGAAATTTCTGTTTAATGCTAAGATGGGAAAAAGTGAAAAAGCTGGCTTAAAACTCAACATTCAGAAAACTAAGATCATGCCATCCAGTCCCATCACTTCATGGCAAATAGATGGGGAGACAATAGAAACACTGACAGACTTACTTTCTTGGGCTCCAGAATCACTGCGGTTGGTGATTGCAGCCATGAAATTAAAAGACGCTTTGCTCCTTGGAAGAAAAGCTATGACCAACCTAGACAGCGTATTAAAAAGCAGAGACATTTATTTGCTGACAAAGGTCTGTCTAGTTAAAGCTATGGTTTTTCCAGTAGTCATGTATGGGGCTGAGAGTTGGACCATAAAGAAGGGTGAGTGCCGAAGAATTGATGTTTTCGAACTATAGTGCTGGAGAAGACTCTTGAGAGTCCCTTGGACTGCAAGGAGATTAAACCAGTCAATCCTAAAGGAAATCAACTCTGAATATTCACTGGAAGGACTGATGCTGAAGCTGAAGCTCCAATATTTTGGCCACATGCGGCGAAGAGCTGACCAATTGGAAAAGATCCTAATTCTGAGAAAGATAGAAGCCAGGAGGAGAAGGGGGCGACAGAGGATGAGATAGTTGGATAGCATCACTGACTCAATGGACATGAGTTTGAGCAAGCTCCAGAAGATGGTGAAGAAAGCCTGGTGTGCTGCAGTCCATGGGGTCACAAAGAGTCGGACATGCCTGAGCAACCAAACAAAGATGGGAATAATGTCTTCTGCTGATTACAAAAGCCTTTCTTCATTATTGGTTTGTTCAATCAGAGTTCCACAGAGAAGCAGAGTGAATAGAGAGAGGTGCATTTATGCACCTCAGGGCCTGGGTTAATGCTCATCTGAGGGACTGGGTGCTGTGATGATCATGGAGGCTGGAAGCCGAAGACCTTGGTGCCGACAGGCTGAGAGAGGTTGGGGATCAAGATGCTATCTGGAGGCAGAAGGTCTTTCCCAGGAAACCTTGCTTGTTCCCTCGGCACGTGACCGCTGGCACCGGCCACCTGGCCATCAAGGCCCATGCTGCAAGGAGCCTGCTTTCCTGAGGCCCCAGCTTGTGGAGTTGACCACATCTGGACACACCTTCCCCACAGCATCCAGACGAGGGGCTGACCACTGGCCCCACAGCCTGGCCAACCTGCCACACAAAGCACCCATCATGGTGTACCCTGTTAGCTGGGCCCTGAGCCCAACTCTGACCCAGCCTCGTCTCTGAGTAAAGACAGCGAAGGGGCTTGCTTCTGCTGATGTGAGATCACTGTGCTGCGAGCCACTGGGATGAGCTAATCCCCACAGGGGGATGGCAAGTCCTCCATGATATTCGTGTTTCTCCATGGTGTCTTGTAACTGCAAGCCCGAGGTATAAAGTCAGCACTGCTGATGTTCTGTGATGAGGAATGGGAGAGTGAACAATCAACAGTATTTTATAGGTACACACACACGGCTGCATTCCTAACAGAACAAGGAAATCTCTGTGCCGACCACAGCACTCGTGTCTGTAACTGCCTCTCCTACCACCTGCTCCGTTGCCCCTTTGCCTCCAGCGAGCAACTCAGCTGCCGTGGTTCTGATCTGGGGACTCAGGGCTCCATGCTGAAGGGTCTGGGCCATCAGCTGTCCTGCCTGGGTGGGCTGTTGTCATTTCCCAATGACCCTGAGCATAGGGCATGGTGACACTGAGATGCCCCAAGGGGTCTCCTGGATCCAGACTCACTGGATCTTCAAGAGGTCACTGCACCACTCTGTCAGGCTGCCTGCTTGTGGACAGTGAGGGGCAGGGTGAGACCAGTGAATTCCACGAACAGGGGCCCATTGTCATGCTTGATTTTTTTCCAGAAGCATTGCTATGTAGAGTATCGGAGTATCGTGATGCTGGGTAAGGTATTCCCTGAGTCCATAGACAGGAGTTTTGGCAGAAGCATTGTATGTGGGGAAGGAGCCATGAGTCCAGAATAAGTGACTCTTTCAGTGGGAACTAAAAGCTGCCCCATCTGCGGTAGAAGTGGTCCCTTTTAATCAGCCTGCCGCCAGGGGGCACTCATCGCCCAGAGGGCAGGGCGTACTGGGGGCTCAGTGCTGGTCTCTGGCAGACTGGGCAGTCGGCAGTGGCTGCAGCCAGGAAGCGCTGGTGGGAGGACACCTGTGATATTGAGCCCACACGTCACCTCTGTCCCTACCACCATGGTCACTTTGATAGGACTGGCTGGGGAGAGAGCTGACTGGTGGCCACAGGATGGGTCATGAGCCCCTCCTCGCTGAGGTCACCTTGGGAGCATACACACGGGACACAAGTTATGTTCGTGTTTTCTGCCCATTCAGAGAAGGCTGTCACGTGACATGAGAAAGCCACTTGTGTGGAAAACAAGGCTAGGCTTATCTACAAGACCTGTGCCTGTTTTTATGTAGAAACCTTATTCCTTATTGAGTGTGTAGTGGGGGGAGGGGGGTGGGGGTGCCCATATTCCGTGAAGATGAGAGGCAGAGCTAGTATTTATTTAAAGGGTTAGGCTGAGCAGAGAGCTCCCGGTCGCTGCTGGTGGGAATATTAGTAGAAGACGATACACATGCTCTGGAAGAGAGCCCAGTGGTTCCTAGAGACATGAACCCAGCCACTCAGTCCTGAAGGTCTTCCTAGGAGAGAGGGAATCTCATGCCCCATGGGCTCCAGAATGAGTGTGCAGAGCAGCTTCGTTTGTGACGACTCCTAGTATGACACAGCACAGAGGTCAGGCGGCTGTCGGGGGGACAGGCGTGTCTGGTGCATGGACCAGGGACAGCAGAGCAGTATAGGGAGGAGGTGCCGGGCCACACTGCAACCGAGTGTCATTAGAGCCAGGGCGGGAAAAGGACACAGACTCGTGACACCGTTTCTATTGGTGGTTGTCACACCAGCCTGTCCGGGCAGTGAGCAAGCCCAGAACCGATTCTGGTCAGTGGAGCAGAGCCCCCCTGGAGTGGAAAGACCCGTCTCGGCAGGCTGACAGCACCCCCACCAGAGGGTCCAGGGACCTAATCACAGAACGAAAATGAGCTTCCCTGCTCATCAGTGAAGGAGGAGTCTGATGGGGGGTCTGCAGGACCCAGAACCCGCGGCAGTGTGCCTCACACACTCACACCCCTACAGGGCCCCCTCCCCAGAGACTGACTCCCCCGTGACCAGAAATCCTGGCAGCACCTCATCAATCCTTGTTTTTCAGAACTCACCCTTTTCTTCACTGCATACCTGGGCTGCCCTCAGCCACCCGTGTGCTCTTTGATCCACTGACACAAGAATCTTTGTGGGCGCTTACTCGGCGGCGAGCCCTGGCTTGTGCCCGGGCTCAGAGCTGAGCAAGCGGGTGCTCCGTAGGGCGCCCTGGAACCCGGAGGCAGGGCCCATCGAGGGGCAGTAGGGAGACATGCAGGGGAGCTGCAGGCGGCTCCTCAGCCTCCTATGCAGAGAAGCCTGCCTTCCAGCCAGAGAGACACTCGTAGTTTGTGAAGGACACTGGCACCTCCCTCCTCTGTGCCGATGGCAAGAAAACACTGCTGCTGAGGCGAGACTGGAGAACAACAAGGTCCATCCCAGGGAGAGATGTGGGCTTTGTGGCCCCCCTCTGTGCTGGTCTGAGTCTCTGCCCCAGGGCACACACTGGGAGAGGGTCCAGAGCCTCTGCTTTCGGCACCCCTAGTAGAAACAGCCCCAGGAGTCAAGTCGTGGAAGATAAACTCACCCACAACTCATAGGCAGCCCTCCCTGCCCTTTGGTGTAAGCAGCTCTAGTTAAGCCTTTCCCACATCCTCCTGCCAGGACTGCTCACGAGGTGGACTCTGAGGCCCTCCCTCCATCTTCGAGGCAGCCGCCTCTTCCCTATTAGATCAGCAGCTCAGAGAGGAGCCATGAGGGGCTCCTGGTGACCTGAGTTCACTGGGGTCCTGACACCTCGAGTTCTTCCAAATTTCTGTCCTTTCCTAATCATTCTAATGTGATGATGACAAGCAGGCATGTGCATGTGGTGGCAGCTCTTTAGAGTTTAGGAGCAGAAGAGCCCAGTCAGGCCCTTCTCAGGGAGGAGCAGCCAGGCCAGGGTCTGGGATTTGCAGGGCTGAGGCCGACCACGCTGAGCTGGTGCCCAGGGGGTGTCACCTGACGTTGCCTGCAAACAGCTGTGCTAAGAAGGACATGAGTCCAGGAAGACAACTCCGGTGTCCCTGAGAGCTGGCAGGGCTGGTTGTCAGTGCTAGTGGAAATAACAGCTTAGATCCCTACCTGAGCCTCCAAGATCCTGCATCCCGCTGACAGAGCCCCTCCAGTGTGGACAGCCCCTCCCCTGTGGTGACCGTCCTGCTGCCGTTTTTCTGGTTGGATGAGGTAGTTTCTACCCATCTGTTTTGTTTAAAAAATTTTTCAGAAGTACCTGCACTTGGCACACCTGAGTAGATAAGGATGTGTTTGATCTTCCTTGTTCCATTCCAGAACTTCTGGAGGATACCAGGTTTTGCAGAGATTTCATCTGAATGCATTTCATTTAATCTAATATTTTGTGGTGGCCCCACACTTGTTCTACAGAAAACAAGCAGAAGCCTGTTGGAAACGTACTTTCAAGGCAAGGTTGTCCTGGTGGAGGAAGCCAAGAGCGGCTCAGACACAGCCTAGAGCCAGAGGGCTGTTCTGGCTTCACGCCTCTGCCATCTGCCCTCTGGCCTGACCTCCTCAGAAGCAATCTTAAAGACATTAGTGTTGAGCTATAAATTCTGCCGAGTTAACAGGCCTTCCTGCATCAGGGTGAGAAGAGAAAGGAGCAGGTCAGAATGCTGAGTCCAGGGAAAGCTGTGATGCAGTGAAAGCTCAGCGTTTTAACCCTCCCTCATCTCACTGCGTTCTGCCCAGTGACTTCTTGCCTAGGGACAAGGGTACCGCCCAGAGGCCTGGTCTGGCCCCGATCCAGAGCCGGGCTCCTGTGGGAACTTCCCTGGTGCAGGCACCACTGCCCATGGGCCTGGGTTACAGCACAAATTCAACCAGTGGTCCATGTAGGGGAGGGGGTAAAAAAACAACATACAGAGGCTGAAGACCTGAAGGCATGCAAGTGGACAGAGTGGATGAGAGAGAAACAAGCTCTCCCAGAAAGGAATGCTCACCAAGGGCCAGGGATGGGCTGTGAGTAGAGCTGGAGGGAAGGGATAGAGGGACTGCGCTCCCAGGGAGAGGAGAGGGATGTGCACGCCCAGCCCAGCCCACCACCCCTCTCCAACAGCCCCGCTGCCCAGAGAGAACCTGAGGGAGCCACTCTGGGAGGCCTTGGGACCCCACCTCTCACTGGGGCTTGCCCGCTGTCTCACCCGCGCACTGCTCTCTCCTGGGGTATTTCCTGTTGGGGGAAGACGTTTCTCTCCCCTTCTGGGTCCTTCTGGCAGATTTAAGAACTAAATGAGGTGTATCAATAGGAGGATATCGAAGTTTAATAACACGTGCATGTGGGAGAGGCCCAGGAAAAGTGAATCACCAGAATGGGGGAGGCCTCACCTTGAACACCATCTCTGCTCAGGACACAGGAGGATGTGGGTGATGGTGGAGGGGGTGGGGTTCAGAACTCATAGAAGAGGAAAGAGTTTCACATGGAGATGGGAAAGCAGGTGCTTGCTGAATGCGGGGCCAGGCAGCACCCTGGACACAGAGCGGCGTCTTAACAGACCGACCACAGGCTCTGCCCTGTATACACACCTAGCCTCACTGCCATCGCCCAGGGAAGCCCCTTCTGGAGCTGCCCTCTACCCACCTGCTCCTCGGCATTAGGGAAGGCTCCTCCTGAGTCTTCTGATTCTTAAAAAGAATCATAAACAGCTTATGGTATTTTATATATATATAAAATCATAAAAGGGCTTCCCTGGTAGCTGCTAAGTCACTTCAGTCGCATCCGACTCTGTGCGACCCCACAGACGGCAGCCCACCAGGCTCCCCCATCCCTGGGATTCTCCAGGCAAGAACACTGGAGTGGATTGCCATTTCCTTCTCCAATGCATGAAAGTGAAAAGTGAAAGTGAAGTTGCTCAGTCATTTCCGACCCTCAGTGATCCCATGGACTGCAGCCTACCAGGCTCCTTCGTCCATGGGGTTTTCCAGGCAAGAGTACTGGAGTGGGATGCCATTGCCTTCTCCGTTCCCTGGTAGCTTAGATGGTAAAGAATCTGCCTGCAATGTGGGAGATCTGAGTTCAGTCCCTGGGTTGGGAAGATCCCCTGGGGAAGGGAACGGCTACCCACTCCAGTATTCTGGCCTGGAGAATTCCACAGACTGTATAGTCCATGGGGTCACAAAGAGTCGAACATGACTGAACAACTTTCACTTTCATTTCACATGCCAGAGAGATGGGACTTGGTGCAGCACACACAGTCCCCTCACTCCTAACGACCGTCTGTGCAGCCCAATCCCACCAGCGCAGCCGCCCTTCTCCTGGGGGCACTGTGTCCCATCCCCCCGGAGCAGCCCGATTGTTTGGGTCAGTCCACAGAGATGCGGGAGATGCGGTCCTGGGTGGGGTGCCCCTGGATTTCTAGAGGAAGCTTCTTTGCCTCTGTTTGGACTCATCACCTTAGATTTGGGGTGTGGCTCCCACTTGGGATGAATAAAGTGAGGCTGGCAGGATGGCAGTTTTCAGAGCCTGCGGGTGTTCAGAGACACAGGTCCAGGGGGGCTTGGCTGCCTAGAATATGTACTAGTCAACCCATGGATGCCAGACTCCCAGCCGCTCCTTGGGGTAGTGGGTGCGGGTCCCCTGGCCATTCAGAGTGGGGACCCAGCCTGGAAATTGCAGGACTTCCCAGAGCCCAGGAAGTACCTCAGTTCCGACCCATGAGGCCCTGCCCTCACTCGTGACTGAAGAACCCTGTGACCCTCCCAGGGCCCACCCAGCTGCCCCATTTCGGCACCAGGGAGGGCAGCACCCCTCCCCGAGTCCCTCTCCATGGCTCTCCAAGGGCTTCTGGGTCATTCTGTCTCCATCTCTTCATCCCCTGGGGAGACCCATGCAATGGAGTCGTCAGCCCCCAGCTTCCCAGAGCTGCTCCAAGCTGGTCACGTCAGCCCTCAGGTTGCAGAACCGAGGGTGGGGGTGATTGGGATGCAAGAGTAGCCCTGAGTGCAGAAGGCCGTCGCCAGCATCTGCCTCGGGCTGCTTTAGGGGAGGGACAGGCAGACGCCGGGAGCCTGACACCCGAGCAGTCCTGCGCTGTCAGCCAGGGGGCCTCGCCTCGTAGGACGTGGGGCAGCCGGTCAGAGCTTCACAGCCACCGCCTTTCACCTCGTTGTTTCTCAGCTGAATTAAACCATAGCCTCTTATCCCTGGTGAAGGGTGTGACCTGCTTTGAGAAGCTACCTGCACCCAGCCTGGCAAGTCCAGGGGCTTCAGAGAACCCAGGAAGCACCTCTGTTCAGAGCCGTGAGGCCCTTCACAGCCCAGCAGGTGACACTCCTGTTGGGGAAAGACATTCAGGCCTTCTGCTTCCTGTTCTGGCTCTGCTCACAGCCCCTGCGGCTCAGCACAGGGAAGGGCCCCCCTCTGCCACACATGTCACCACAGCCTGTGGGAAGCACAGCATCAACACTTGCATCCTGTGAGGACTGCTGTCGAAGAGACGAGGTCCTGGCACTGTTCCTCTGGCTGAGCATGGCATTTCCATGCCCAGAGAGTGAGATGCAGCCGTGGAGAGACACCCGTGTGTCACTGGTGGACTGGTGGCCTCAGAAAGAAGTCTCCAGCCTGCTCTGGTAACCATAGTGACGAGAGGGTGGTGGGGACAGCAGGCAAATGTCTGGCATGTCTTATTTCATCTGGTCCCCAGGCAGCTCTCAGGAGCAGGGACTGTCGTCACCCCCACTTCACAGGTGAGGAAACGAGGCCCAGGGGCACCTGCTGGGAGGAGTGCCAGGTGGCATGGCCCTTGCCCTCACCCTCTCATGTTGGGCCCCAGCCTGGCTTTGCACCCTGGGGCCCTTGGGGCAGGCGCATGTGCACAGGCCTCCTGCCTTCGCGGAGCCCTGGCCGCGGTGCCTCCTTCCCTGTGCTGGCCTTTGTGACACCACCTGGTGCAATGACAGCGTCCTGGGCTACACAGCAGAGGTGGGACCACCAGGGTCCAATCCCGAGTTCAGGGCCCTCACAGGGTGCTGACACCCCAGGGGTTCGGGCCACCCAGTCCTGGCCCTGGGAGGCTGTGACAGTGAGGAGTGGGAGATGTCAGCACTTGCTCATCTGATGGGCCAGGGGGCACAGGGAGGTAACCCAGCCCCCCACCCAGACCTGCTGAGCTAGAGCTCAACATAGCACCCAGGTTTCCTGCTATGGAGGCTGCTAGCTGGTCCATATCACGCCATGGCCCTCACTGAACATGGGGTATCTCTGGGACAGCAAGGTACGCAGGACGTTGTTGCAGTGTGTGGTTACCTGCAGTGCTGGGGGCCATGTGTGGGGGAGGCCCAAGACTGGCAGGAGAAGGTGGGGTTCTGTCCCAGGAGCTCCAGGACCTGAGGCAGGTTTGGGCCGGGTCAGCCGTGGCCGTATGATTGTGCTCAGGACACTGGCTGGAGACCCGGTGGGTCAGCAAACACTGAGTAAGGCCCTGAGGTGCAAGGCAGTAACGCCTGGAGGGTGAAGGGAGAGCAAACTCCCCCACCCTCGCTCATCCTGCTCCAGCAGTTATGGAACAGGCAGTGTTGGGGTCAGAGAGTGGCTGGGATCCTGCATCCAGACTGCCAGCTCCCCTCCAATCCCACTGCCCCTGCGACTCCAGCCTCTCAACCAGGCCCCCAAGGAGCCATCCACCATGTTGCTCTTCTCACAGGCCCCATGCTCCCCCCTCCCCACCTCCTGGATTCTCACCTGGACCTGCCCAGTTGGCTGGCAACCAGCCCAGCTTTCAGGCCACCCCAACCCCACTCCTCCAAAACCACCTCCCTTCCCATCCACGGAACAACAGAAGTTCTCTCCGGTACATCATGTCTAGAATCCTGTGTGCGGAGCAACTTTTACAAGTTTTGCTTTCATGTTCCTCTCAAATTAAGAAGAAACAACATTTGACATAATATGTCAGAAAATATCAAAATGTGTAATAAAATGAATTATCGCCGAGCCCCTCCTGCACCTGCTCTCCTGAGCCAACGTCAGCCATCTGGGGGACTAGATCTGCGCTTCCCCGATGGCAGCGATGCCCCCAGGCCACTGAGGGTGGACTCAATCGGAACATGGTCCATGACCCTTGATCCATGACCCTGAACTCCTGTCTCAGCTCGTGGAAATGTCCTTTTGGGCACCTGGCAGAGTGCACGTGTGTGGCTCTGTCTGTGCCCTGTGCTCGGAGGTGGTGGGAAGAGCCTGCCCTACCCACAAGTGCATTTGGTCCTGCAGGTTGAGGTTTTCCTAGGGGGTCGGGGCTGAGCCTTGCAGACCAAACCATGTACATATCAGTGCTGCCCACCACACCTGCCCAGCATCCAGTGTGTGCCCACCAGCAGCTTTAAATGTCCTGTGAACAGAACACAGGGTAAATCTGTGTGAGAGAAGTGGGGCCATCTAACCCCGTGGATTAATGAGGAAAATGTGGCACTCAGGTCTACTTCGTTTAATTAAATGAATTGACTCCCTAAAAAAATTAATGTCACATTTTATAAATCAAATTCTGTTCTCTTTGACTTCTTTTAATTTCAGAGATAATTTTCCATAATTTTAACTGACTTTTAATTGGCAGCAGTTTTTCATTTAAGCTTTAAATTTCTTTTTCCTTCGGCCAAGTTTTTGCATTAACGTTCTAAGGAACAAACCCTCTAGGGACAGAAGCTATCATTTTATTATTTTTAAGATGTTTTGCGGTTCTCCTGTAATGAATGTATATCTCTTTTATAATACTGGTTTCCAGGTGATTCTTTGCTAGCAGGCTATGGCTTTATCTCAGGTTGTGTGTGTGCGGTGTGTGTGAGTGCATGCGTGTTTGTCTTTCTAATGTTCCCCTGGGCTCTTCTCTGATGTGCTGACCCAGGTGTGGACCTCGACAGCCTGGCTCCGCCTGTCCCTTTGCCTGCTGTGCCTGGCATGGCTGCCGTGCCCACTGAGCCCCTATCCTACGGTGGCCCTTGCCACCCAGTTGGCAGGTGCAGGTGGTGGGAGCCCGACACAGGGCTGGCAGCCCTACTGGTAGGCCTGGCGACCTGCTCTACTGGGAAGGCTGTGGCTTTGCCAAGAAACCTCCAAGAGGCCTTGCCCACTTGCCCTGGGCCTGTCCTAACTGTGTCTCCTTCGCCTTGATTTTATATGGAGCAGCAGCCAGAGATCTGAGCTGGGTGAGACCTAGCAATGGGCACAGTCAGACCTCACCGGGGATCGAGAGACCCTCCCCCTGGTCGCTGGCAGGTCTCATGCAGGCCCCTCCCCACTGGGCATGCAGGTTCTGGCTAACTCACCCAGCAGGACTCTCTGGCTATGATGCCACCAACAACCCAGCTCATGCCTGGAGCCTTTGTCCCTGCCCTGGTGCCCATGTGGTCCAGTGGCCCCACCGGGGTTTGTTGGTGAGTGTCCAGAATTCAGTCCCTGTGCTCTGAGAACCTGGCTGGCCCAGCAGAGCATCAGGAAGGGCAGTCAGCCCTCAGCTCCATGGGGTGCAGGCTGAGCCAGTGATGTGAACCTCCTCCTGTCGTGGATGGCACCATGGGGCCACTGGCAGGCCTGGGGACCCATCACATGGATCTTAATTTTATTCACCTGTGCGTGCACACACATGCACACAGACACACATGCATACATGTGCGCACATACATACGTATGCCCATGTACATGCATACACATACTGATACCGTCACACATAAGCACACACATTCACAAATAGGCACAGACATTCACGCAGAGGCTCGGACATTCACACAGGCACACACATATACTGTTAGATTACTTTTAGAGTTTTCATCTCCAGATCCCACTTGACCACTTGATAGCCAGTGGGTTTCTGCCAGAGACCCCGCAGTGTTTGAGGGTCTGTTGCCAGCCTGTCTCCCTTTCCAGAGCCCCCAAGTGAGCTCCAAGGACCCTCTGTGCACCTGAGCCGATGCCCTCCCCCTGCTGGTCTCAGTTAGGAGGCTGTCATCCTGGGAGTCCCTTCCTCTGCGTGGTGGCCTCAGGAACGTGGCTACTTGGAGGGTGGCAACACCTCCGAGCCAGCTGCATAGCGCCCCCTGGTGGCTAACTGACCAAAGCTCTCCTGAATGTGTCCCATGCTCATCTCGGTGGATACTAATCAAGGCTGCCCTGTGCCACATTTCCCCCATGCCTGCTCCCCTCCAGGCTGGGGCTTGCCCATGCCAGCCGTGGTGTGCATTCAGGGCATCAGCTCCAATCCTTTCCATCAGTACCAGTGCTTGGAGTAGAGAAAAACTTCAGATTTGTTCATACTAAAATGTTATTGACTTACTTTGAGGCACACACCCCTGCTAAGTGTGCTTTATGGCAATTTCAGCACCACTGACTCCCCAACAGCTTGGGTGGAAAAAAGAGTCCCCATTGGGCCACTGTGGGGTCCAACCAGCCCCATGACCCAATCAGACGCTGTGGTGGCCATTGCCGACCAAGGGCTCTGTGTCAGACTTAGAGTGCCACCTGTTTCACACCACACCCCTTGCCAACTAGCTAGTCCTCATGCAACGTCAGAACAGTCAGTTCCAGGAGGGCCGCAAAACTGGACACCAAGGCCAGCACATTTCCATGGAAGCACCTCTGCGTGTACACATCTTCCTCCTCCACACACCCTCACTCATACATGCACACATATATGTGACACACATGGAACCCAGCTCCCCGTGTGGTACAACCACAAACAGTGCTGTCAGGGCCTCCAACTGAAGGTGTGTGGGGTACTCGGTACTAATGTGGAATAACCACCCGCTCCCGCTGCAGGAGACCCATGGTGCCCTCAGCTGGTGGTGTTTCCAGGCTGGGATGTGGTCCTGAGATGGGGGTCCTGAGGTCAGGGTTCCTGAGAGGCGGTCCTGAGAGCGGGAGTCTGGGGGTGCGGTCCTGAGGAGGGGGTTGTCAGGTTGGCACCTCCAGGTCTAGGTCTGTGCTGGCGTGTCTTCCACGTCTCAGGAAAGGAAGGAAGCGAGATGGGAAAGCTTTCCATCTTCACTGTCCTCCTCTAGGTAGCTTTACTTGACCAGGACCAGAGTCTCCTGACAGGGCCACACCACTCACTAGAAGCACTTACCCAACTTCATTTTGTGTGTCTCTAGAAAGACAGGAAGAGTGGGCTGCTGAAGCTGCTGGCCGGTGCGTCCACCAGGAGGAAGTCGCGCTCTCCGCCATCCACCTCTCCCACCCATGACCCGCAAGCAGTGGACGCCTCTCTCCAGGGCGCGGTAGGGCCCGAAGTGTCCTTGCTGTCCATCCACGGCAGGGCTGGGTCCTGTCCCATCGAAGGCGAGATGCAGGGTGCCTTGGGGATGGAGCCACTGCACAGGAAGGCAGGCTCCTTGGATCTGAGCTTCCCGTCACCCACCCGACCGGCCGCCTTCTCCACAATCGCTGTCCGCCCTGAGCCCAAGCCACTTCCCAGAGAGAGGTAATGGGGAGCTGTGTGCTTCCGGGTGCAGTGGTCTCTCAGGTGTGGAGCCACTCTGGGGAAAGCGACGATGGGATTCCTGGGGAGTGAACCTGCCTGGTGTCCCTCACTGTCCCAGAGACTCGGATAAAACAGGAGCAGGTCTCACATTCTGAGTCCATCTGCAATCCGAGTTTGGATTTACAAGGAAAATCTGATGGAACTGAGGTGTTCAGAGCCCAAAGAGATGAGCTGCGCCCCCAGCCCCACGGGAACCTGGAGTGATCCCACCCCGGGCAACTCTTCTGGAAGCCTGGCCCCTCACCCCAGATTGGCTCAGGGTTAAACCATATGACATGGCCCGTATTCATCTGTTTTTCACCAAAGCCAGCGATTTCATAGAGTTCAGCCCAGAGTTTCTGGATCTGGGAACTGAGTTCACCAAGGCATCAGGTGGAAGGGCCAGAGGTCAGCATCCTCTTGGTGAGCAGCGCCATTTGAGTTATCGGTCCTTAGAGAGCTTCAGACAGGCCAGGGGCCTGCCGGGAGGAAGTACTTTCCTTTCTGAGCACCTCCTCCTCTGAGAGCTGCCTGAATGGTAAAAGGAGGGGGGTCCCCTGAGAATATAGTCTTGGTGTCTGTCAGAATCCTTCCCCCACTCGGCCACGCTGACGAATGCCAGCTCTTCCATGTGGCCTGAGACACACCTCACACACCATGTACGCCATAGACACCATGTACGTCAGACACAATATGTACACCACACAACCATGTACATCAGGCACAATGCAGACACCATACACACACCATGTACATCAGGCACAATGCAGACACCATACACACACCATGTACACCAAACACAATACAGATGCCACACACACACCATGTACACCGGACACAATACAGACGCCACACACACACCGTGTACACCAGACACAATACAGACACCACACACACACACCATGTACACCAGACACAATACAGACACCACACACACACCATGTACACCAGACACAATTCAGACACCACACACACACACCATGTACACCAGACACAATACAGACACCACACACACACACCATGTACACCAGACAATACAGACACCACACACACACACCATGTACACCAGACACAGTACAGACACCATGCACACCATGTACACCAGACACAATACAGACACCACACACACACACCATGTACACCAGACAATACAGACACCACACACACACCATGTACACCAGACACAGTACAGACACCACACACACACACCATGTACACCAGACACAGTACAGACACCACACACACACCATGTACGTCAGACACAGTACAGACACCACACACACACACCATGTACACCAGACACAGTACAGACACCACACACACACACCATGTACACCAGACACAGTACAGACACCACACACACACACCATGTACACCAGACACAGTACAGACACCACACACACACACCATGTACACCAGACAATACAGACACCACACACACACCATGTACACCAGACACAGTACGGACACCATGCACACCATGTACACCAGACACAATACAGACACCACACACACACCATGTACGTCAGACACAATACAGACACCACACACACCATGTACACCAGACACAATACAGACACCACACACACACACCATGTACACCAGACACAATACAGATACCACACACACCATGTACACCAGACACAATACAGACGCCATACACACACACCATGTACACCAGACACAATACAGACACCACACACACACACCATGTACGTCAGACACAATATATACACCACACACACACACCATGTACGTCAGACACAATACAGACACCACACACACCATGTACGTCAGACACAATACAGACACCACACACACACCATGTACACCAGACACAGTACAGACACCACACACACACCGTGTACACCGGACACAATACAGACACCACACACACACCGTGTACATCGGACACAATACAGACGCCACACACACACACCATGTACACCAGACACAATACAGATACCACACACACACACCATGTACACCAGACACAATACAGACGCCACACACACACCGTGTACACCAGACACAATACAGACGCCACACACACACCGTGTACACCAGACACAATACAGACACCACACACACACACCATGTACACCAGACAATACAGATGCCACACACACACCGTGTACACCGGACACAATACAGACACCACACACACGCCGTGTACATCAGACACAATACAGAGGCCACACACACTCCGTGTACACCGGACACAATACAGACGCCACACACACACCATGTACATGAGACACAATACAGACGCCACACACACACCATGTACACCAGACACAATACAGATGCCACACACACACCGTGTACACCGGACACAATACAGACGCCACACACACACCATGTACGTCAGACACAATACAGACACCACACACACACACCATGTACACGAGACACAATACAGACACCACACACACACACCATGTACATGAGACACAATACAGACACCACACATACACCATGTACATCAGACACAATACAGACACCACACACACACCATGTACATCAGACACAATACAGACACCACACACACCATGTACGTCAGACACAATA
Source organism: Bos mutus (assembly GCF_027580195.1). NCBI lineage: Eukaryota > Metazoa > Chordata > Mammalia > Artiodactyla > Bovidae > Bos > Bos mutus. The sequence continues at coordinate 62,376,534 of NC_091627.1, forward strand.
CAGACACCACACACACCATGTACGTCAGACACAATACAGACACCACACACACCATGTACACGAGACACAATACAGACACCACACACACACCATGTACATCAGACACAATACAGACACCACACACACACACATGCCACACTCAATCTCACACACCACACACCTGCCTTTCTTCCACTTCCCTCCACCTTGGGGCCGCTCTCCCACATCAGAGCCTTCCTTCTTACATGAGACCAGCCCAGCTGCTATGGTCTCTGCAGGGATTTGGCCCTTCTCCAAGGCCCACGGCTGGGCTCCTGGAGCATCTCCAGTCAGGGTGACAGGCCCTGCAGGTGCTGAAGCTGCCCTCACATCTCCTCCGAGTTGTTTTCTTCTCAGCTCTCTCAACCTCCAGACTCTACACGGGGCTTAAAAGACCCTGCTGTAAAAAATCTCGGGAGTCTCTGAGTAACTAGAAAATTCAGGGAATTCCTCCCATTTGCCCACAGTCCCAGCTAATCTGCATGTCATCCCTGGGGCCCTGGACACCCTCCTGCCCAGCACCCTGCACAGCTCGTTAGTGACCAGCACTGCCTAGCACGGCCCTCGCCCCACACAGCCCTGCGCAGCCCTCAGGACGCCACGTCATGGCCCCCAACAGGCTGGAGCCAAGGACGTGATGACAGCAACGTCACCTTCAGGCTGGGGCAGCTCACCTGGCCTCAGGCCACACTCCCAATGTGTGGATGAGGGGTGCTGCCGCTGGCCTGTCTGTTGCCGCCTGTGTGCAAGCTGTTTCTGACAGTGATCTCAGAGGAAGGACCTTTAGGTTGAGGGTGCTATCGAGGGAGACTGCCCAGGTGTGTGTGGAGGAACCATGGGGAGCACCTCCCAGGCTGGCCAGGCTCTCAGGAGGAGGCCTTAGGAACCAGGGTACTGCCCTTCCAGGAACCTAGCTTTGGGTGGTCTGCAGCACCCCAGCCTCTGGGCAGTGCACAGGGAGTTGCGTTTCTGGACATTGCTTGGGATCAGGAAAGCTCTTGTCCGGCTGTTCTGCTGGGGTCGGCTGAGCTCCTGCCTGCACTCCCTCCCCATCCTGCCCCTGTGCACCACGGTCCGCTGCTTAACAGCCATGTCACCCAAATGAGTGCCTTTGCTGTTTGAGTCCCAGTCCCCACACACAACAAGAGGATGACGGTGCCTGGGGGTTATTATATTTGCAAAGCAGCAGAATTAGTACCCAGGAAAGGACCAACAAATTTGTTGTTCAGTTACTAAGTCATGTCCAACTCTTTGCAACCCCGTGGACTGCAGCAAGCCACGCTCCTCTGTCCTTCTCTATCTCCAGTGTTTGCTCAAACTCTTGTCCACTGAGTCAGTGATGTCATCCAACTGTCTCATCCTCTGTTGCCCTCTTCTCCTCCCAGTGAACAGCAAGGGCAAGGACAACCATAACAACACAAAAGATGACGTGTGTGACAGTGTCGTGTGACATCACGTACATGACAGTGAGTGAGATCATGGTGGGGGTGGTGGTCTCCCCCCTTTGATTGACAGTCCTTCATGTTCACATGCATAGATGGTATGTCCTCACCTCCCGCTGGCCTGTCAGCTGTTGAGCTCTGTTGGGATTTAGAAGTTTCTTGCTTTGATCTCTTGTGGGTCATGATAGTGGAATAATGGCTCCCAAAGACATCTCTGCCCTAATCCCCACACCAAGGATAGGATGGCAGATGGACCAAGCAGCTGACCCTAAAGTGGAGAGGTCATCTAGACCCAGGCGTGCCCGTGTGACCACAGGAGTCCTCGCAGGCAGACAAGGAGTTCAGCTGGCCTTGCTGGCTTTGAGTCGGAGGAAGAACAGGAATGCTTCTCGGGAACGCTGGCAGCTTCTAGAGGCAGGAAAAGGGGAGGGGACACAGTCTCCCCGAGACCCTCAACTGTGTCCACGTGAGGTTGTGACAAACATCAGGCTTTCAGAACTGCCAGATGTGCACATTGTTACGTGCTGTCTGTGGGAATCTGTCAGACGCTGCAGGGACCCCAGGCCCATGTAGACCTTCAAGTGTGGTGTCCAGCGTATATTCTTGCATCTCCAAGGTCCGGCAGGACACCGCTGTGATGACCTCAGTCCCTACCTGGGACCCCTTGTCCTCACCAGGGCCCCTGATGTGACACAGAGGATGCCCCCCACCCCACATGCCAGGCAGTGGCGCCTGCAGCAGTCAAGTGGTTCCTGAGCCCAGTCTGCAGGCTTGCTGTGTGTGTCTGACGCACGACACCAGGACTGTGCCGCGAGCTGCTGCCCTGCCCGTTCTCTTGGCCCTTCAGCGTCTTGGAAGGATCTGGATGGAATCCCAAATGCTTGTCTCATAGACACTTGGTCCACGTCATCCATCCGGGCTCTTTAAATCACAGGATTGCTCAGAAGCACCAAATTTTTAATTACATTTTTAAAGTTGCTTGTTTCACATCTGGCAGTTGAGGCAAAAGCTAAAACTTGTGAGAAATGAACTCACCATTGTTCTTTCCTTGGGGGGTTGGAAGGGAGTGGCAGGTGTCTGCAGAGAAGGCAGTGGTAGCTGGAAGCCATGGGGGAGGCAGCGGTCCTGATGGTCACACAGCCTGGGTGCTAGGGGTGGGAGATGCTATCTGCATGGTGTTGGCTGACCTCACAGGTGCTGCTGTGTCCCAGCAGCCACCCGTCCTCCTCCAGGGAGTGGCTGGCAGGCAGCTGCTCACAGATATGCCAGGTTGGGAGGAGCTGTCACCCTTTCCTCACCCTGAAGGGGACCAAGGTGGAAACTGGTCCCAGCCTGCACACTGCAGGCACCTGGGGAGCTAGGCCAGCCCGCTCTCTCAGCACCAGGGCCTGCTCACCAGCCCAGCCAGCCCAGAGACTCCTTTTCTCTCTGCCCCTGCTTCCACCCCCTGGAGCAGGCTGGGAACAGGGTTTTCTCTGCCTGAGCGTCTTCCCCAAGCCCCGCACCAACTCCAGCCAGACAGGCCGGCCCCCAGGCTGTGTGCAGCTGGTTGAAGGAGGATGAAGTCGGCCTTAATGTTTTCATTCGGCATCCTGGTCCTTAGACGTCTGCGGGCAGATCCTGAGGAAACTTGTTCCCTGGTCCACTCCCCCCAGAATCTCATCCAGTGGGCCCAGGGTGCCCAGTCTGTGGGCCTCACTTCTAGAAGAGCTGACCTGGGACCTCTTGCTTTATTACATCCTGATTCCTCCAGGTCCAGGAAATACCAAGTCAGAGGCTCTGTGGACAAAACCCCTTGAGGACCCTGGGGACCCCCAGCTGCCAGACTCCTTCAGGGGCCCTTGGTGTGGCTGTGGCTGATGGGGAGGCAGGGCCCAGGGTACGGTCAGGAATCTCTCCCCTTCCCCAGCCAGGAAGGGGGGAGGGGGTGGGCAGCCCTCCTCAGAGAGAGGGGAGGGAGGGCCCAGAGCTCTGAGAGCATGGGGGCAGGGGGTAACTGGAGAGAAAGAGTGTCACAGTCTGCACCTCTGGCCCAGGGAGGACACCTGGTGGTTTGTGGGACTCGCAGGGCTGGGAGAACAGAGAGTGCCCTGGCTGAGAATGGCTCTCCCCAGCCCAGCCTCCTTCTCTGCCGCTGCCCACGACAGGGGTGTGGGCCAGACTGAGCCCGGGAGCAGGAGGTCCCTGTCCGGGTCACCTGTGGGCCAGACCAGTGGGCGGAGCTGAGCTGGGAGGTGGAGCCATGGGGCTGAGTTGAGTCTGGAGGGAGTGGGGACAGATGGAAGCACAGGTCCTCTTCCCAGCGTGCTTCTCGTTTGAGCCATGTGGTTCTAGCCCAGGAGGGTGGTGTGGATGGTGGGCTGGGATGGGGGTGGGTGGGGAGAGATGAGGAGCATGGCGAGGCCCAGCGCTTGGCAGGTCCATCGCGGAGACTTCACTGACCCCACATACCCAGCCCGTGGTGTCTGCAGTTTGCAGCCAGTGAGAACAGGTGCTGTGCTGGCCACCAGATCACCCAGACTGGGGTGTGCACAGAGTCCTCAGCTCCCTGCCTGGTCATTACCCCCAGAAGGGCAGTGGGCATAGGGCCAGTGTGACACCAGTGGGATGCCTGTGTGGCCCCCAGCTGGAGGGGTGTGGACCAGCAGCTCTGCTGGGCTGGATGGCAGGGAGGCCGGGTCACAGCCATCTGCCCTCTCCTGGGGGTGCTTTAGAAGGCTGGTCCTCAGAGCCGCCTCCTTGAGGCTTTCCAGGCAGGTGTGGAGTATAGACCCACCCTGTGCCCTTGGCCAGGCATGGCTGTCTCAGATCTGGGGAGCCCTCGGTGGGGAGGGGGGCCACCTGCTGAGGCCTGTGTGTCTGTTCCTGATCAGAGCCCAGGCATTCAGCAGGCAGAAGCTCCCACAGCGGAGACCCAGGTGGATTTTATGGCATGTTAGTCCGAAAACAGGGGTGGGAGGCCCTGGAACCCTGGAGACGGTGGGCTGCTCTCTCACCCCGGTGTCTGTTTCCCCAGGTACCGCGTGGTGGTCTCATACCCACCCCAGAGCGAGGCAGAGATCGAGCTGAAGGAGGGGGATGTGGTCTTCGTGCACAAGAAACGTGAAGACGGCTGGTACAAGGGGACCCTGCAGAGGAACGGCCGCACCGGCCTCTTCCCCGGCAGCTTCGTGGAAAGCTTCTGAGGCCGTGCCTGCCCCCCAGGGACAGAGGTGCAGGGACCCCAGGGGAACAGCCACCAGAGGCCCCAGTCCTTCCAGGCAGGCGGCAGGACCCACACACTGTGGGGTGGTTTGCTCCCAGGACCCTTCTTGCCCTCTACTTATGGGGCTGACAGGGAGCACGGGCCCAGCACATTTGGAGAGCGTTCTCAAGGCGGCTCCGGGCTTCACTTGGGTCTGGATTGCCCCTCACCCCATCTATACCTCAGGCACCACCACCGGGACCCTTAGCATGGTGCCCTGGCCCAGGTCATTATCGGCCAGGTCCCTGAGGCAGCGCTCGGCTCCCGTGGGCGAGGTGTACACAGTGCTTCTCGCCTTGCTACCACGGTCCTGCTCTCGTTCTTCTTTCTTACACCTTTTTACTGCAAAGCTGTTAGACTTTATAAATCTCTAACAGGTCGTACACTGCCTATTTTTCATACATCTGGTGCTGCCTTTTTGTAAAACTAGTAGGACTTGGTTGAAAAGATCTCTGGGGAGACAGCAAATGGGCAGAACTTCTGCAGGCACCCTGTGAGCCTGGGGAGCCTGATGTTCACAGCCTCGGTCCTCCTAGGGCTAGAGGGGCCTCAGCGTTGGCGGGAGTTAGGAAAAGCCTGTCTCTTTAGCCCTTCCAGTGGCCCTGCTGCATCTGGAGATGTTCTGACAGGGCTGGCAATGAAGGAACAGGAGGGGGGACCCCAGGCCGAGAGGCCCTCCTGTCACTGTAGAGAGGAGACCACACCTAAGGTTTTCACTGTCGAAACGTGCGGTGGTCACCACAGTTCAGATTTGCCACCTTGTGGAGGTTTCACCAAGTTTCCTTTAAATGGATAACTACTCTGTTCTCAGTGCAAACCTTGGTCTCGAGACCAGAGACATGGGGCTAACCAGGGCCACCAAAGGGCCATAGGAGCAGAGTCAGGGGTGGCAGCCATGGGTTGAATGCAGGCTCTGGCTGGGAAATGCTTGGCACTTTGCACACACACACACACACACACACACACACACACACACGTTGTTTCTGTTAGACACAGATGTGTGTGATTTTGGAGGAACGAACTGATGACAAACCACGATGCCTGTGATTCTGAGTCTTTAAATAAAACTGAACGTGGAGAAGTCTGGTTTCTGGTTGGGGGAGCAGTCAGGTGGGGCCGGGCTGGGTGGGAGCTAAGCTGCTAGAAGACCCCACATCCCCTCCACTGCCTGTGGGCGCACAGCCCTGCCACCGCCAAGAGCCTCAGAGTGGGGAACCCGTCTGTGTGGTAGGGTGGTATGGCGCTGAGGGTATGGGGGTACCAGACAGTCACACCCGGCACAGGGAGGAGTCCACTGCTGGGCCAGCAGAGCTGAGCCTGGGTGGGCGTGGGCATCTCTAGGTGCCCTGCAGGGTCTTGCCTGCCTGGAAGGGCAGAATGGCTTTCTATAGGTGATGCCCCTCCCTTGCTTGTGGGAAGCCTTCATGCCAGGAGTCATGCAGGTCCTGTGGACTAAGGGCGCCTGGAATCAGCCTCCAGATGAGCACACTTAGGGCCCTGCCTCAGGCGTCTTGGCTAAGGAGACCTGTCCTGGATCACCAGGTGCAGGGTGCCTGACATCCACCAGCAAGAGGGGTGTCAAGAGGCTGCCAGTTTCCAAAAGGGGGCTTGTAACCAGTAGCAGGTGGAGGACTGCCCATGGCCCAGGAGCTGCTCTCTTGGCCTGGACTACTGCCCAGAACCTCTGACTTTCACATCACTGGAGGTGGAACGGAGCTTAGCCCCAAGAGCTATTTCTCTCTTCTATAGGAATGGAGTGAACTTGGGGGTGGGGAGGGGAGGGGAGGGCTGCACTGCCATGATGAAGCCTCCACACACCTCTCCAGGAAACCGGACCAAAGACACTTGGCCAGATGGGCAATGGAGTTCAGTTCAGTTCAGTCGCTCAGTTGTGTCCAACTCTTTGCGACCCCATGGACTACAGCACACCAGGCTTCCCTGTCCTTCACCAACCCCTGGAGCTTACTCAAACTCATGTCCATCAAGTTGGTGATGCCATCCAACCATCTTATCCTCTGTCGTCCCCTTTTCCTCCTGCCTTCAATCTTTCCCAGCATCAGGGTCTTTTCCAATGTGTCAGTTCTTCCAATAAGGTGGTCAAAGTATTGGAGTTTCAGCTTCAGCATCACTCCTTCCAATGAATATTCAGGATTGATTTCCTTTAGGATGGACTGGTTGGATCTCCTTGCAGTCCAAGGGATTCTCAAGACTCAAGAGTCTTCTCCAACACCACAGTTCAAAAGTTATCAGTCCTTCGGCCCTCAGCTTTCTTTATAGACCAACTCTCACATCCATACATGACTACTGGAAAAACCATAGCTTTGACTAGATGGACCTTTGTTGACAAAGTAATGTCTCTGCTTTGTAATATGCTGTCTAGTTTGGTCATAGCTTTTCTTCCAAAGAGCAACTGTCTTTTAATTTCATGGCTGTAGTCACCATCTGCAGTGATTTTGGAGCCCCCAAAATAAAGTCTGTCACTGTTTCCATTGTTTCCCCATCTATTTGCCATGAAGTGATGGAACCAGATGCCATGATCTTAGTTTTCTGAATGTTGAGTTTTAAGCAAACTTTTTCACTCTCCTCTTTCACTTTAATCAAGAGGTTGTTTACTTTCTGCCATAAAGCTGGTATCATCTGCCTACCTGAGGTTATTGATATATCTCCTGGCAACCTTGATTCCAGTTTGTGCTTCATCGAGCCCCGCATTTTGCATGATGTACTCTGCATATAAGTTAAATAAGCAGAGTGACAACATACAGCCTTGATGTACTCCTTTCCCAATTTGGAACCAGTTTGTTTCATGTGCAGTTGTAATTGTTGCTTCTTGATCTGCATACAGATTTCTCAGGAGGCAGGTAAGGTGGTCTGGTATTCTCATCTCTTGAAGAATTTTCCACAGTTTGTTGTGATCTACACCATCAAAGGCTTTGGCATAGTCAATAAAGCAGAAGTAGATGTTTTTCTGGAAGTCTCTTGCTTTTTCGATGATCCAGTGGATGTTGGCAATTTGATCTCTGGTTACTCAGCCTTTTCTAAATCCAGCTTGAACATCTATAAGTTCAAGGTTCCTGTACTGTTGAAACCTGGCTTGTGACATTGTACAGGAGACAGTAATCAAGACCATCCCCAAGAAAAAGAAATGCAAAAAGGCAAAATGGTTGTCTGAGGAGGACTTACAGATAGCTGAGAAGAGAAGCTAAAGGCAAAAGAGAAAAAGATATACCCATCTGAATGCAGAGTTCCAAAGAATAGCAAGGAGAGAGAAGAAAGCCTTCCTCAGTGATCAATGCAAAGAAATAGAGAAAAACAATAGAATGGGAAAGACTAGAGCTCTCTTCAAGAAAACTAGAGATACCAAGGGAACATTTCATGCAAAGATGGGCACAATAAAGGACAGAAACGATATGGACCTAACAGAAGCAGAAGATATTAAGAGGTGGCAAGAATACACAGAAGAACTGTACAAAAAAGATCTTCATGACCCAGATAATCATGATGCCAGACATCCTGGAATGTGAAGTCAAGTGGGCCTTAGGAAGCATCACTACGAACAAAGCCAGTGGAGGTGATGAAATTCCAGTTGAGCTATTTCAAATCCCAAAAGATGATGCTGTGAAAGTGCTACACTGAATATACCAGCAAATTTGGAAAACTCAGCAGGACTGGAAAGGTCAGTTTTCATTCCAATCTCAAAGAAAGGGCAATAGAGATCAGAAGATAAATGAAGTGCACAGATATCATGGCTCAGTGGACCTCCAAGACCAACTCCCAAGGCTGGGCGATGAGCCAGGACCTCCATGGAAAGAGTGTGTTGGGCATGAGGGTGAAGGGCGGGCAGTGCCTTGGGGATCTGCAGGCCAACTAGTGGGGTCCTGACAGCAGGGAGTAACACATCGACCACCGACCACCACCCCCCACCCCCCACCCCCCCACTCCAAGAGCCACATCCAAGTCCTGGCAGGTTTCCCTTTGCTGGTTTCACCCCTGTGGGGAAGGGCAGAGGTAACAGAAGAAAAGGAAAGCAGAAAGAAAATGCAGAGGTAATGGGCTCTGCCTCCTGCCCCAGTGCTTGCCTGGGCCTCAACCTGAGGGTGGGGACGAGGTTCCTTCCCAGGGACCCCAACCCCTGGGTGAAACAGGAGAAGGGACCATCCCTCTCTAAAGCAGGAGGGGGACTGGGAGGGCAGCAGCGAGGGGCTGCGAGTCAAGTGTGCTGCCGGACGGAGAGCCATGGCCCCAGTGTCCCAATCCCTCTCAGGTTACAAATGACAGAGAGGGGCTGAGGTTGCTAGCCAGCCGACAGGAGTTGGGAGCCACTCTTGGTCAGCGGGTGGGCCCAGAGTGATCACAGGGTCCTTGCCAGGACTTCAGGGAGGCTGGAGAGGCGCTGCGTGGGAAGGACTCCGTGCCCAGGCTCTGAAGCTGGACAAGCCACAGTCTCTTTTGGCCCAGGTCGGGTCCTGAGTGACCCGGGGAAGCCGCTAGGCCTCGGCCTCAGTTTCAGGAGGGCTGGAGTGGGCCTATTTGAACCGGGACGGGAGGAGGGCCAGTCGGGCAAAAGGAGAGGGGCCTCCTATCAGGAAGTGTCCGTAAGGGTCCTGGTAAGAGCTGAAGGAACTGCTGAGGAAGACGCTCCAGGTAATCGGGAGGCCCCCAAGGAGGTGAGCACCAGGGCCGCGCCGCGGAGGGACCACCAAGGGGGCGGTTCAGCTGGGACTGGGCTGGACGCCAGCCCCGCGAGGAGAGAGGTGCACCCGGCAGTGGTGGGGACTGAACACGGATCAAGGAAAGAGCGCAGATCCCTAGGAAGGCGACAAGCGGGGACTGGGGGGTGGGGGCGGTGGAGGGGCGGAACGACAGGCTCTGCCTCCTGCCTCGGGGCTCAACCTGGGGGTGGGGACGAGGATCCTTCCCAGGGACCCCACGCCCTGGGTGAAGCCGCAGCCCAGCTGGGAGACAGTCCTGCCCGCTCTGTAGTTCGCAGAATGACTCTCTCCCGTGCCAGGCCCCTTAGGCCCTCGGCTTTTTGGCACCTAACTGCCCTTTTCTCTAAATATGAAAATTAAGCAGCTCTTGCCCTGACGGTTCCCCAAAAGAAACACAACGGCCCCTTTAAGAGAAGACGTGCAGCTGCCCTCGGAATCAGAAAAACGGGGTCTACGCGATACAGGGATCGCAGGCGGACGTTGCGTGGTCGCAGGGACGCAGGTGTGGCCCGGGAAGGGGACTCGGCGCACCCGTGTCCCAGGAGCACTGGACACACGTCCACAGTACGTTCACGCACGGGACCCACGCACGGCACGTCGACCCTCGGGCTCACGCACGGGTTTCGCACGCGAGGCTTGGGCCACTGTGCCGACCCGGGAGGCAAGTTTGCAGCGGTTCTCGTTAGCTGGCTGAAGAGGCAGACGAGGAGTGGATGGCGCGCGTTCTTGTAAGAAACGGGAGGCGTGGGGAGTGAGTGTGTGTGTGTGTGACGGTGACAGGCACACGGCTGTGCTTCGTTCGTGCCGTGTTTCACACGAGAAAGTTACGGACGCGGGGAGCGCGACCGGGCGGTGGGCGGGCCTTGTCTGGAGGTCCCTCAGCGCGTGCTGTTTTCTGTAACCACGTAAGTAACCGGCTTTTTCAAAACTTAATTTTCAGTGTAAAAGTCCAATGACCCGTTTTGAATGAAAGTCAGAAGCTGAGCCGCTGCTGCCTCTCGGGGCTACTGACAGGGATCCTCAGTCCGCGCTCACCCGGCGGAGACGCCTGGGCTGAGGCGAGGCGCGGGAGGCAGCCTCGGAACAGGCGAAGGAGGGGGCGGGGAGGAAACGGGGCGGGGCGGGGCAGGCCCTGGAGGAGGGACGGGGAACCTGCGCCTCCGGCGGCCCACGGCCCCTCCGCCTCACCTACCCCGACTCCTCACCCCAAACCGGCCCGACCTTCTCTCGTGGCCGGGCGTGTGGACCCTGGACAGCAGAGCTGGGCCGCCCTGAGGGCCGGGCCTGGGTGTGGGTGCGCTCTGTGTACGGTCGCAGACGCAGTCCTGACGCTGGTTTCAGACGCTGAGGCCTTCAACCCTCCAGGCTGAATCGTGTTTGGCGGCCGCCCTCGGGGCATCGTAGGGCGGCTCTGTGGCCTGAACGCTGACTGATCACGGGAGGAGGGGGCAGGCCCTGCAACACCACCAAGCTACCCACACTGTGGCACGTCCAATTCGTGCTTCTGAAGTCAGCCCTTTAATACGCATCTTAAATGTGCGTCAGAGCCCTAGTAAACGTAAATCATACTGGGAATGACCTCGCAGCTGCTCGCCTGCCACATTGCAGATTTATGTTTTTTCAGCCAACTCATCAAAGGACCTACACTTTATTTATTTATTTCTTAAGTAATTTATTTATTTTTGGCTGTGATAGGTCTTCGTTGCTTGCATGGATTTTCTCTAGTCGCCGGGAGCGGGGACTGGCTGCTCTCTAGTTGCGGTGTGGTGGCTTCTCTTGTTCCTGAGCATGGGCTCTGCGCACGCGGGCTTCAGTAGTTGCCGCGTGTGGGCTCAGTAGTTGTGGCACACGGGCTTAGTTGTTCTCGGCTTGTCGGATCTTCATGGAGCAGAGATGGAGCCCGCGTCTCCTGCATTGGCAGGCGGATTCTTTACCACTGAGCCCCCAGAGAAGCTCAGGACCTACAGTTTTAATCAAATGCTTCACAATCTTCTGTGGGGCCCAGTCAAATCACTGTCAGTCCTCAGGGAGGTCTCTAGTGGCATACCACGGGGCTCTGCCCAGTTGAGTATTCTATAATTCAGGTGAAGGCATTAAGGTATTAAATATCACATCTATCAATTGCTCAAAGCTTGGCCACACAGGTAGATATAACAAGACGGCAGAATCACCGACATGCATTCCTCAAGGGAAGAGATTTCATGCACAATTAAAGTGATTGTAGAACCGTATTTCCAGAAATGTGTGGTTTATTGTGTTTGACCAACCAGCATGACTGGGTTCTCCATAAGGAGGACATGACAAAAGTAAATCCCAAACTGCCAAGGTGAGTTCAGAGAGAGGGCCCCCCACCCCTGAAAGTCTAGCTGAAGGCAGGTGCAGCGGTGGGGCCTGGGGAAGGGTTAGTGGCCACACAGCTGCCTTCAGGAATCAGGAGTTGGAGAGGACTCCCAGGTTGGCTAGGCAGGACTGGAAAGGCAGGCAGGCTTCCCTCAGTTTCAGACCAGGTGATTTCCAGGTTTTGGAATTAATTATTAATAGAAAAGGTCAGGTTGCATCAACCAAGTAAAATTGTAAAAATTGTTTTAAACTTTATATCCTCAAATCCCCAGAACTCTTTGTTCAAATGAAATCTTCTCTGGAAACCTAGCACACAAACCAAATGAAAGCAGGGCTGTTCTTGAAACAGTAGTGTGACCCACAATCCACTGCCCTCTGTGGGTCTCCCAGACAAACAGGAGCTTCTACTTTGTTTCTGTAACAGCTAACAAGCCATCGGTGGGCTGGGGCCTGCTATTCTAATAAATTCCTTGAGGGTCTTGTCAGAATGTTTAGACCCAGAAGCATATCCAGAATTGAAATCACAAAGCTTGGTCAAACCCTTCAGTGACCACACTCAGTCCTGTCCATCATACTCAGCTGAGGCTATGCTCCCAGAAAGCTTCAACATTTTGTTTTGGGCCCAGTGTCTCCGATCTGCTCATTTCTCCTTTTACTCAGTCTAAGGACCACTGTCACGAGATGTCCCTAAGCGGCCACTTCATGGTCTTGGGGCTCCTGCCTCCTAAGCCACATAGCTGCCATGAAAGTGAAAGTTGTTCAGTTGTGTCCAACTCTGTGACTCCACGGACTATGCAGTCCCTGGAATTCTCTAGGCCGGAATACTGGAATGGGTAGCCTTTCTCTTCTCCAGGGAATCTTCCCAATCCAGGGATCAAACCGAGGTCTTCCGCATTGCAGGCGGATTCTTTACCAGCTGAGCTACAAGGGAAGCCCAGCTACAGCTGCCGTGATCTGCAGGAAAACCAGGTTCTGTGGAGGTTAATTCACTCCTGCGTCTCAGTGAGACGGCTTCTTCTCCTCTATCTCTAGATAGAAAAGCCTCACCTGATAGACACTGGCTTTACCTTCCTCCTCTGAGGGCAGGATGGTGCCTAAATGCATTTTCCAGTCTGCCCTGCAGCCAGGCCTGATCCTGAGTGGGGATGCCTTCCTTCTTCCCATCTTTCTGAGAGCTCGGGTGTGGATGTATTGACTTCAGTCCTGGCCACAAAGACAGGAGCAAACTGTACAGGATGGAGGAAGAGGAGGAGGAGGTGAGGGCTCTGACCAGTCAAAGCCTCGGTGGACAACCTGCCCACGGGAGAGAGAAGGAAACACTGTCTATTTAAGCCATGGTCACAGGGAGGCTCTTATTATAGTAGTCAACCTTTTCCTTGTAAACCTGTGGACTTATTTTTGGGAGGACACCAGTCTTCACCAGATTGCTTTCTAATCTGATGCTCTATGAATGGATCATAGATGGAGCAGATGTTTCTGAGTGACCAAAAGCCAGTTCTGACTTTTGCTTATGGACATAATGGAAAAACAGAATTGGATTTACCCTGCCATCTGACATAGCTAGAAAACCAGACAAAACACAGGACATTGGAACATGGGCATCACAGAATGATTCTTGGGAGAAGGGCCCTTTAGTGAGTGAGGGCTGCCATCACAGAGAACCACAGATGGGGCCTAAAAACCAGAAGTTTAATTTCCTGCAACTCTGGAGGCTGAAGGTCTGATATCAAGGTGTCAGCAGGACTGGTTCCTCCTGAGGCCTCTCTCCTCGGTTGTGTGGACTACCGTCCCCTCCTTGGGTCTTCACATGGCTCCCTCAGGGCGCCTGTGTCTCGATCTCTTCCTGTTGGATTACAGGCTACCCATATGACCTCATTTACCTCACTTACCACTTTATAGAGACATTACCAACAAAGGTCCGTCTAGTCAAAGCTGTAGTTTTTCCAGTAGTCATGTATAGATGTGAGAGTTGGACCATAAAGAAAGCTGAGTGCGGAAGAATTGATGCTTTTGAATTGTGGTGTTGGAGAAGACTCTTGAATCTTGAGAATCCCTTAGACTGCAAGGAGATCAAACTAGTCAATCCTCAAGGAAATCAGTCCTGAATATTCATTGGAAGGACTAATGGCTGAAGCTGAAACTCCAATACTTTGGCCACCTGATGCGAAAAACTGACTCATTGATAAAGACCCTGATGCTAGGAAAGATTGAAGGCAGGAGGAGAAGGGGATGACAGGATGAGATGGTTGAATGGCATCACTGACTTGATGGACATGAGTCTGAGCAAGCTCCGGGAGTTGGTGATGGACAGGGAAGCCTGGTGTGCTGCAGTCCATGGAGTTGCAGAGAGTTGGACACATCTCAGTGACTGACTGACCTTTTCACAGACCCTGCATCAAACAGGGTCACATGCTTCAGCTTCATTGCATGATTTTCTTGTGTGTGTGTTGTGTTTATTAAGTTAAAAATATTTTGTAAATTTGCCTCTTTTTGAGCTGTAGGTTTTTTTGAAGTGTATTATTTAATTTCTGAATATTTAGTATTTTCCTGGGTATTCTTTCCATTACTGATAGCTAGTTTAATTCCATTGTGGTCAGAGAACATACTTTACACAGTTTCAGCCCTCTTATGTTTATTCATTGAGGCTGATCTTATGGTAAAAAAATCTTCTGTGTGAATGTGCTGTGTGCCCTTGAAGAGAATGTGTGTCCTCTCCTGGGGGTTGGAGTGACCTCTAAATGTCCATTAGATCAAACTGATTGATAGCGTTGTTTAAGTTTTCTTGAGCTTTGTAGATTTTTGTTGTATCAATTACTGAGAGAACCTTGTTGGCATTTCCTGTCACAGGGTGGGCTTATTCTTTTAACCTCTGTGGTATCTGCAGGTCTCAAGTTCTGTCAGTTTTTTCTTCAGGTACTTTTACTTAGTTATTAGGTGCAAAGACACATGGTCGATAGATTCTCCTGGTAAATCGGCCCCATTATCATTCAGAAATGACCCCTTTATCCCTATCCCTATGCAGGTCCTTGTTCTGAATTGACTTTGTCTTGGTTATGCTCCCACTGGTGGCTCAGAGGATAAAGAATCTGGCTGCAATGCAGGAGACCTGGGTTCCATCTCCAGGATGGGAAGCTCCCTGGAGGAGGAAATGGTAACCTACAGCAGTATTCTTGCCTGGAGAATTCCATGGACAGAGGAGCCTGGCGAGCTACAGTCCAGGGGTTACAAAGAGCTGGACACGACTGAGCGACTAACCCCTTTGGTTATGCTGCCGTTTTAGTTTTTGTCTCATTCATGTTTTCGGGAGATGTATTTTTCCATCCTTTTACTCTGTCTTCATATTTAAAGTAGTGTTTTAGTAGACAGTGTATAACTGTATTTTACTTCTAAAATCCAACCTGACAGTCTCTGCCTGTTAACATTGGAGTGTTCTGACTGGTCGCAACAATGTAATCAGATTTAAGTCTACAATCTTGCTATTGTTTTTCACCCATTCATTATTTCTTTTTTCTCCCTCTTTCTGCTTTGGACTTGTTATTTTTCTGTTTTCCTAAAATAAAAAGGAATTTTATTTCCTTTTTGACTCCAGGCATACTTTTGTTTTGAAATTTTGTGATTGCTTTGGGTTTACAATATGTATATTTAGTTATCATTGATAAGTCATTCTGGTGTTAAAGATACACATTATGCCTCTTCACTTGTTTTGTGAGCATTTTTATTATTCAGATATGCCAATTCTGCCCTCAGTCTCCAGGCTGCTGTTTTCGTGTTTTCCTTCTGTATGTGTTACAAAAGCCCATAGTCTGTTTTGATTTTGCTTTAAACAATTGATTATCTTAAAGCAGTTTAAAATATTTTTATATTGGAGTATATAGTTGGTTTACAGTATTGTGTGTGTTTTAGGTGTACAGCAAAGTGATTCAGAGATACAATTATATCTGTTTTTTCAGATTCTTTTTCTTTATATTACAAAACATTGAGTATAGTTCCTTGTGCTTTGTGGTAGGTCTTTGTTGGTTATCTATTTTATACATAGTAGTATGATATCAAAGCACTTTTTAAACTAGAAAAAAAGATTTTAAGTTATGTATTTACCATTTCCAGTTACTTTGTGTAAATTTGAATTTCCTTTAGGTGTCATTTTCCCTCTGCCTGAATCACCCCCTTTAACATTTCATGTCATCCAGGTGTGTTAGTGGTGAAATTTTTCAGCTGTTGCTTGTCTTAATATCTCTCTTTTGCCTATATTTTTGAAAGATATTTCTACTGGCATGGAATTCTAGGTTCTTTTTTTCATTTAGCATTTGAAAAGGTATTGTCTGTTGGTTGGCATTGTTCTTGATGAGATCTTTGTTTATTCTTAACCTAGTTTCTCTAGTAATAGGGAAAAACCTCTTAATAGAATTAACTTGTATTCTATGTTAGTCACTAAAGGGATGTTCACTATAAGCCCTAAATTCTACATAATGGCCCATCTCTGGGAACCCCACCTCCCAGGTAATGAGCAGTAAGCTAAAATACCTTCCAGGAACCCTCCTGACCAGGCCTACCTGTGAGTGACTATAGGAGGATGAAATTCACATGTTCCCTCTGGAGGCTGATGGGAATCTGGAAGTGTCTGACTTTATTCCCTCCCCTTTGGTATAAAAGGGGCCTGCATTCTACCGTCTTCTCAGTGTGCTGGCTTTCCAGATAAAGTCACTACTCCTTGTCCCAACAACTCGTCTCTTGATTTATTGACCCGTTGTATTAAGAGCAGGATGAGTGCGAACTCGGTAACACCACCATTCAGACTCCTTGGAGTGTCGAAGATGTTTCCTTCTTCAGGCATCTTTTTTTTTTTTAATTAGTTAATTTATTTTAATTGGAGGCTTTTTACTTTACAATATTGTGGTGGGTTTTGCCATACATTGACATGAATCAGCCATGGGTGCACATGTGTCCCCCCATCCCGAACCCCCCTCCCACCTTCCTTCCCATCCCATTCCATCCCTCTGGGTTGTCCCAGAGCACCAGCTTTGGGTGCCCTCCTTCATGCATTGAACTTGCACTGGTCACCTGTTTTACATACAGTAATATACATGTTTCAGTGCCATTCTCTCAAATCATCCTCCCTTGCCTTCTCTGACATAGTCTAAAAGTCTATTCTTTACATCTGTGTCTGTTTTGCTGCCTTGCATATAGTGTCGTCATTACCATCTTTCTAAATTCCATATATATGCATTAATATATTGTATTAATGTTTCTATTTGACTTACTTTCGCTGTATGTAATAGGCTCCAGTTTCATCCACCTCATTAGAACTGACTCAAATGCATTCTTTTTTTATAGTTGAGTAATATTTCATTGTGTATATATACCACAGCTTCCTTACCCATTTGTCTGCCGATGGACGTCTAGGTTGCTTTCATGTCCTAGATGTTGTAAATAGTGCTGCAGTGAACATTGGGGTACATGTGTCTCTTTCAATTCTAGTTTCCTTGATGTGTATGCCCAGCAGTGTGATTGCTGGCTCATATGGCAGTTCCATTTCCAGTTTTTTAAGGAATCTCCACACTGTTATCCATAGTGGCTGTACCAGTTTGCATTCTAACCAACAGTGTAAGAAGGTGCCCTTTTCTCCACACCCTCTCCCACATTTATTGTTTATAGACTTTTTGATGGTGGCCATTCTGACCAGCATGAGATGATACCTTGTGGTAGTTTTGATTTGCATTTCTGTAATGAATGATGTTGAGCATCTTTTCATGTGTTTATTAACCATCTGTATTTCTTCTTTGCAAGCATCTTTTTAAAGCTAGTATTTTTCCCGTGTGGAGTAACATCTTAAACACTGTAGTCAACAATTCCGCAGGGAAATAGGGAAAGGGGAGTGAAAACGAAATCTGGGGCAGGCCCTGGCTTTGATTCAGAGGCTGCCTGCCTTCCGCTCCTGTTCTCTGACATGAGGGACTTGATAAGCTATTTCCTGATGCCCAGGAACGTGACCCTCAGCCCACTGCTTCCTGGAGACGTTCTTTCTGCGCAGCAGCCTGTGTTGATGCATAAGACGTTCAGAGACAAGTATTGTGGACAGAAAGCTTCACTGTTCACTTGGAAAGACTCAGAAGTGCCAGGTTTCCTTTGCCCAGCATGGCCACCATCACAGGAGGAGACAGGTCAGACCAGACTCTGACTCCTGTTCCACCTCCATGAGCGCAGGTCTCTCTTCCCTGGACCTCACCTCACCCTCTTTGCTGATCCGTCTGGTGGGGCAGCAGCACAGACTGCTTGCTTCCCAAAGTTCAAAGAAGAGCCCAAGAGTCTCGAGAGCTACTGGGAGTGGGAGGCCCCAGAAGGAGCAGCTGTAGAAAGCCATGAGGGGCCGTACAGTGGGCGGTGCCCTGGGGTGGTTTACTTGTTTGGTCAGCTCTTCCCTGGGAGCCCGGGCAGGAGAACTGAAGGTCTGGGACCACGCGGCTCTGTGGTGGGTGACCCCAGCCTGTGGTGACTCTGCCCACACAAGTGACAATTTCCCCACAGGCAGGAATTAAAGCAGACTGCTTGGGATTCCCTCACAGAGGCACAGGCCATGTACAGGCACCCGGGATCAAGTTGGCCTTGTGGAGGACCTTGACTTTGAACCACAGGTGGACAGGCCTGGGGGCAGCAGAACCTGAGCACAAGCCAGTTAATGAAGGGCAGTTGTCGAGGCCATACAGAGTAGGCGGGACAGAGCTGAGGACCCAGCTTCAAGAGCTGAGACTCTGCTTAGTGAGAACAGAGTGTCAGGCACTGAGCCTGCCCAGTGGCCAGCCGCATTCAGTCATCAGGTGGGCATCTGTGCCCACGACCCTGTGGACTCCTGACCCCAGTGCTCAGTGCTCTGACCACTGCTTCAGGTGGACTCGCTGCAGACAGAGCCGTGTCACCTGTGAGAACTGAGATCATCTTAATTTTTTGCCTCCAGAGGTGACTGCTGGCTCCAGTGATGTGTCTAACAGAAGGGATGGTCTTGCCACTCTTCCTTGCCTCCAGCCTTAAAGTGTGATGCCTACTCTGGGTTGCTGTTTGTGGGTACCCTTTATCAAATTGAGGAAGTTTCCTTCTATTCAGTGTTCTAAGAATCTTATCTTTTTAAAAAATATTGAAGATGCTACATTTTATCAATATTTTCTGATTCTACAGGGATGACCATATGATTTTTAATGTTCATGCTTTGAGTTACACTGGTTAATTTCCTACTGTTAAAACATCATTGCATTCCTGGATATTGGGAACTGTCTTTTTAAATACATTTTTCTGGATTTAGTTTGTTAGTAACCTGTTCAGGATTTTTGCATCTTTGCTCATATACGAGATTAGATTATTCTGTCCTTTCTCAGAATGTTATTAGGCTTCATTGTTAAGGTGTTAGGTTGCATGAGTTTTACAGACTTCTGTAGCCACATCATCCCCACACACTGTAGACCTGAGGCACCTGCACCAGCTGTTGGTTTCTTCCTGCTCCTGAGTCCAGGTTGCCCCCCAGCAAGGCTGTCTTCATCCTACAGAAGTGATGCCTTCTATAGAGAATATAGCTGAATAGCGAGGAGGGCCTGGCAACCCACTGCAGTATTCTTGCCTGGAGGATCCCCGTGGCCAGAGGAGCCCAGCGGGCTACAGTCCATGGGGTCACAGTCAGACACAACTGAGTAATTAAGAACAGCACAGCACAGCTGCACAGCAGCTTTTGGTTGAATGCACATGATGTACCTTTACCTGTCAGGATGGAAAACTTTAATCCTTTCTTGTAAAGTGACATAGCTGATTTTAAAAAACTTTTGCCTAAAAAAAAATTTATTGTGATTACTGGTTTGGGCCTAAATCTACCATATTACTAAATGCTTTTTGACTGTCATATCTGTTTTATTTCCTTGTTTCCTTCTGGGTTATCATTTATCAGGCTAGTTTTCCTTTTGCTGGCTGGAAAGGCACTTTGTCACCACACTTACGTGCTCTTCCTTCCTCTCAGTTACGGTGCACGGGGATCTCTACCTGCTCCCAGTTAACACAAGGCCCTCCTACTCCATTCATCCCACTCTCAACTGGCATGCCACTGAAGTCTTGAACTTTAGTTCCCTCTGTATTTCTAGCTCCAGAGGACATTTTCAGGGTTTTACATAGCCATTATTCATTTAGGCTGATCCATGCCATTTTTTTTTTTTACTATATATTCCTTTCTGCCTCAGTGTTATTTAAACACTACCTGATTATTCTCCTGTGCATGCTGTGGTAGGAACTACTGGCCTGGGCTTCAGTCTGAGTTTTCTTGCCCATGGCCTGGCTCATCCCTTATCACACCTTTCCCTCTACTCTGGATGAGTATCTGACTATGCATGTCAGACCTCTCCGTGACTCCTCCTGCTCAATGGGTTAGGTTTATGAACTCCTTGTCTGTTCCCTGCCTCCTTCTAAAC
This sequence comes from Bos mutus, assembly GCF_027580195.1. Taxonomy (NCBI): domain Eukaryota; kingdom Metazoa; phylum Chordata; class Mammalia; order Artiodactyla; family Bovidae; genus Bos; species Bos mutus. The sequence goes on from NC_091627.1 coordinate 62,396,725, forward strand.
CCCCACCCTCACTCACATCCTGCCCCTCATGTTTCCCCGATCCTCTGTTCACATCGAGCTGCTTCCCGGGGTGCCCAGGCTTCCCTGTACCCAGGTCACCTTCTTCCCCTCCTACATCTGAAGCTGCTTCAGTCCTTCAAGGCCAGTCACCTCGGCGCTTTCCTGTGCTCCCTGGGCAGGAGCCTTTCTGAGAGAGGCTGCTCCATAGGGGCCTCATCAGTTTGTGCCCCCATTTCCTGTCCAAATAGGAAAACAGGACTTAAAACAGTTCATCTTCCAGATAGGGGTAGTAATCTTCCACATGATGCTTGGAACCTAGAATCAGAATCTGTGTGAAAGAACTTAAAAATGCAGTCCTTGGTATGAAGGTTAGTGGTTGGCAGTCAAAGACAATTATGTTTCAAATGCTTTATAAAAAAAATAATAAAACAGGTCTAGCAGTCCAAAGGGTCGCTGAGGGTGGGACACGACTGAGCAACTTCACTTTCACTTTTCACTTTCATGCACTGGAGAAGGAAATGGCAACCCACTCCAGTGTTCTTGCCTGGCAAATTCCAGGGACAGGGGGAGCCTGGTGGGCTGCCGTCTATGGGGTCGCACAGAGTCGGACACGACTGAAGTGACTTAGCAGCAGCAGCAGCGGCTTTATTTTATTCCCTGAAATTTATTGCTTCAAGCATCAGTGGATAATACCTCACTCTGTAACCTTGGAGAACTAATATGCTTTGTGAGAAGCTGAGCTTCATCCAGGCAGACCTCGCTGTATTGTGCAGGTGTGTGTTCTTTACACACTGAAGGCATGTGGCAGCCCTTCGTCAAGCAGGTGTGTCCGTGCCATTTTCCCACAGCATTTGTTCACTTTCTGTCTCTGTCACATTTTGATAATTCTCATAATGTTTCAAACTTATTATATTTGTTATGATGATCTGTAATCAGAGATCTTAATGTTACTACCACAACTTGCTGAGGGCTTGGGATGGTTAGCATTTTTTAGCAACTGAGTATTAACTAAGGTATGTGTATTGGTTTTCTTAGATATAAGCTACTGCACACTTCACAAGAATACTGCACAGTGTAAACATGGCTTTTGTATGCACTCCAAAAACAGTTCATGTGACTTACTTTATTTTAATACTCACTATATTGGATAGGTGGTCTGGATCTGAGCCTGCACTGTCTCTGAGGTCTGCCTGTACTGTAGTTGTTTAAACAATATTTTTTCTTTGCCATGCAGCTCTTCTAAAGTAGAATCTTACATGGAGTCGCAGATACATGAAGCAAGTACAGGACTCGCACTGTGGGCATGCACATGTGGTGAGCCTCCTTCACAGCAGCATCACCCGCAGCACAGGCGCCAGCCCTTCTGTTCAGCCCAGGGTCTGAGGTAGGTGTCCATGATCTTTTCAACTAGGAACTTGAATAACTTTTTGTAAGATGCCAACAACCACTCTGGCACTTAAAAGTAACTTTATTATGGTTCAGGATAGCTGTTTATACACAGTTTGATATAATAGGCTACGAACAACCCCCACTCGCGTCAGGTCACTGAGCTTGCCGCGTCGCTCCTGGGCTAAGGCTCAGCGCTGCAGCACTGGCCGGGCTCGGGAGGCCAGGCTACCTGCCTGCGAGGACTCACCGGCTCTCCTGCTCCCACCTTCCAGAGGCTGGGCATTACTGATCCTGAGAAAAAAGTGCAGAGCTTTTTCTGTGATACTTATAACTTATGTTACTAAAGTTCTAAAGGGCTAAGAGACATTTGTGAACTTTAGATTAAAAAATGGAATTTAAAGTGTTGGTCCGGATAAGCTGTGCTACAAAAGGAAAGGTTTCTGTTGCGACTTAAACAGAAATTCGTGAAAAATACACTGCTCAGAATCTGACATGTGCCATGTAAAATACTCTGTTGTCTGAGAAGTACTGATCATCCACCCCTGTTTTAAAATAACTCAAACATATAATTAACTAGTTCTGATAAAGTGTTTAAGATCAATATGCAAAAAGAAAAGTTAAGGTGATTTAAACACAGTTTAGTAAATATGTAGATACATTTTATTTGTCAAGAGTAAATATCAGTTTCATTTAGAATATTCAGGTACAAAAAGTGAAAACTTAATGAATGTTAAGAAAAAGTTAGAAACCATTAAATTGTTCTGCAAATGCTAAGGCACTGAATTAAATATGCTTTACAATATGAATTACCTAAATTTTTATCTTTAATATTCAGATGTTCATAGCTTATTTTCTTAAGAAATATTTTTAGTAAGATGATATAACTTTATTTACCCTAGAAGACAGTTTTAAACAATTACATAATACAGACTAATGCACACAGTGTGAAGACACCCAGTTCTAAAGTTACTTAGCACTAGAAAAGGGCTTATTTACCTGAGTGTTTCTGCTCTTAAACATATCACAACAACACATGGACCACAATGCTGAAGCACATATTATGTAATCTGATACAAAAGCTTAGGATCATGTTTCCAACTGGATAATTATATCAAAACTTTAAAAGTTTTGAGCTGCTGGAGTTTCAGGTACATAATACATTTTAAAACATATTCCCCAAAGTTTACCTTTACATACCTTTGGTATGTACACAAAAGATTCATCTTGGAATATATATGCAATCAGAGCCTAATATATATGAGTCCTGTATTTTCAAAGCCACCAACAGACACTCTTGTCACAGTATAGTGACAGGCAGTGGGCAGCAGGGGAAATTATCTCAATTCATCACAAACTTATCTTAAACTACTAACAGTGAATAAGTAATACCATCCAGTCTGGCTTATATATTGACCTCATACTTAAAAGTATTTTCCCATAAATGGCAGTAACTGTGGCCATTTGCCAGATAAAGAATAAGTAGTACAGCATAAGTGATACATCAAATAAAAACAGCAAGAAAATCAAAGCATAATTCTAACATTTTAATAGCTTTTGCTTGTGATGACCTTCTGTGATCTGGAACCTTTGTTTTACATAAAATTGGAGCTGGAAAGAGAAAAAAAACCTTTTGTTTGGTACAATAGAAAACCATATAGGAAATAAAAATCACTTCTTTTACAAAGTTTTTACAGATACACATCTAGTATATGATAGGAAATCTAGCTGTGGGACTCTGGAAAAGAAAAAACAAACACCAACATTTCTTGAGGGTAAATTTTTCTGAGCTCGTAAACTGTGGGCTTGGCCCTGATTTTGCGAACAGCAGCCCATACCTTATTTTTCAAGTATGGAATGAAATGGGGGAGTCCAAGTCTAGTAAGACTAGACTAGACTAGTCTAGTAAAACTGGACTAAGTCGAGATGATGAGAAGGTGAACGGCCCCTTAGTTTTATAATTCAAGACACATTGAAAAGAAGTCATAAATTATATGTAAACAGTTGGCCCTCTGGATCTGGGGGTTCCACATCTGAGGATTCAATTGACTGAGGATCGAAAGTATTTGGGAAAAAAATTCCAGAAAGTTCCAAAAAACCAAACCTGAATGTGCCACTTGCTGGCGAGTGTCTACCTAGCACTTATATTCTATTTGCATTGTATTAGGTGTTAGAAAAAACCTGGAAATGATTTAATACGTACAGGAGAATGTGCATAGGTTCTGTGCAAAAACTATGCATTTGATATGAGGGACTTGAGCAGCAGTGGATTTTGGTGTCTTCCTGGAACCAGTCCCCCACAGATAATGGGGTGGTTTATTTTTTTAAATTCAGTGTATTCATTTTTTTTTCACAAATAACTGCATGCCTTTTTTGTATCAGGCACTGTTCTAGGAACTGAGGGTGGATACATCAGCCAACAAAACAGATCCACTCCCTGGAAGAGCTTATGTTAAAAGATTATACATGAGAATTCCTTCTTCCCACAAACCTAACATCCACAGGCCAATTAAATGGATTTAACTCTCCATAGTTCAAAAATGGAAAGCTATCACAGGCAATGTTATATTTTCCTAACTTTTTGAAGGTGACTTATAAAGAATTCTGACAATACCAGTTTGAAATACAATGTGGTGATAAAAGAAACCCGAGGACTGCCTTGTGAGGCCCAGGAGAATCTGAGCTGCCACAAGGCGGGCTGGATGCTCAGCAGAGCGTGCAAATAGGCAAAGTGAGGAGGACATTCAAGGGGGAGAAATACAGTAAAAAAATACAAAGGAGGGAAAACCACCTTATTTTCTAAGACTTTGGTTACACTGATTTTAACACATACCCCAGATCTACAAGCCTTGGCGCCATCCTCCACCTGTTATCAAGGCCGCCCTGGCGCACGGGGTCCCTCTCTACCTTCCTCTGCATCTTTACGTCCACCAATCGTTTCACAAGCTCTGACATCAAAGCACAGGAGTTCCAATCGATAGCCTGGTTCCCTTATCAAAATAAAAATTCTCACAAAATCATTAGCGGAATTTGTTTAAAAGAAGTAAACCTAAGAATTAATTTTTTATCAAGTATTTTCTTATGTCTCTAATTTCCCCAGGAAAGTATATAGCTTCTGTCAGGCATGAAAGTCGACAGAACTGACAGGTCAGTGGTTACTAGACATGTCCTGGAGTGGACAGTGCCCTCAGGTCACAGACCCTCACACGTTTTGGCAAATTTGTGTTGTGTTCACTCACACATTCATGCAAACATTCACTCAGATGTGTACAGAGCACTAGACACGTGGCAGGTGCCCTTCTATCTGCTGGGGAATCCGCACACCAGGAGGGACCAGGGCTCTGCTCTCAAGGAGCTTTTTGTTTCAGTGCAGGAGACAGAGGGGAATAAGGAGACAGGGCAAAGAGCCATGAAGAGGGGGCACTGAGGCTGGAGGGGTCAGACCAGGGGAAGGGCTTACTTCTTGCGGTCCTTGTCCTTCCTCAGGTTGCTGCCTGGGGTCATAAAGGTCTGGTTCTGGTATATCTCAGAAGTAGCTTTCTTCTTGGAGAAAGCCATGATTTCTTCTTCCAGAAGTCTTCTCTTCTCTTCCAGCCTCAGCTTCTCCTCTTGGTGGACTCTTTTAAGGTGTTCAAACTTGGCCTGGAGCTGTGAAGCCAAGTGAGATTCCTGCTGAGGATGCTGTGTGGCAGCACACACCTGCGCCTCTTGGCGCTGCAGCCCTGCTCAGGCTGCCTGCACAGCAACCAGGCAGATGTTCACACATGGAACTGCTTTAACAGTAACTGACATGAGCTCCCATGCAAAAACGCACAAGCAAAACAAAAACAGCCTCACAAACCTCAGTTTTTTAAACATTTGACCTCTTCTTAGAGTTTCTCTTTAGTTGCTCTACACATTTTCACCAAAAAGCCTCTTCAAATAAAGTTTCTAAAACTGTTATTAATAAAAGTGTGGGACATAAATTAGAGAATCGAGTTTTCAGAAATAGGGGAAAAAGTCCATCTTTTCCAAATAAATTTACCATGTACTAGTGAAATAGCTGTTGGTTACACTGGTGAACCTGTGTGGAAAGCAGTGTCAGTTTAAATCAAGAACCTTACAAATCTGTAGTGTTTTTCCAGTCATTCACCTTCTTGAAAATTAAATCAAACACTGTTGAAGATGTGTGTCACAGTCAGCTCTGTATCTGATTCAGCTGAGTGTGGATGGCACAGTCTTGTGGACTTAGTAAGTGAAAACACCCACCTATAAATGGGCTTATGCAGCTCACTCCCCAGTGGTTTAAGGGTTAGCTGCCCTCACCGTAGTAGGATCTACACCATAATTGAGGGAAAAAAACTTTGTCTCTAAGAGAAATAACACTTTAAAATTCATTTATGCTAAATATACTCGATGCAGTCATTAAAATGAATTTTGCCAAAGTTTAGAGATTTCAGATTTCCCTGGTTTAATTGTTGTTTATCTGAAAAAAAAATCTAGGGACTTTAGCAGGTTCCTTATGAATCAGCTGTGTGCCAAGAATACAAGCACAGCATCTAGAATCTGCATCAAAAAGTCACTTTTTTGGGGGGATTCCTGGGTCTGGTTTCATTTTCTATTATTATTTTTAGCTCTGGGCAGCAACCTAATGTGTATACAAAAAGTAGGACTTGGTTTATAGAAAAGATGGCATATGATCATTGAGGAAATACTTTGCTAAAAACTAGAGGCTGAGGGCAGAGACAGCAGAGAGCTACGCTGCTTCCTAATAAAATTCGATATTCTGGATACAGAGCAGCTATCTACTGAGCCAGCAAACCTCACAGAAGAGTTTAGACAGAGACAGAATAGTGTTGAACAGGTGAGGTGAGGCCCAAAGACTCTTGTATTCCTGAGACTGTCACTTTCAGAGAGATCAGCACCTTAGCATCTGCATGTGCCTTTATATATATATATATATATTACATATAGCTAGGACATGGAAGCAACCTAGGTGTCCATCGGCAGATGAATGGATAATGAAGTTGTGGTACATATACACAATGGAATATTACTCAGCTATAAAAAAGAATGCATTTGAGTCAGTTCTAATGAGATGGATGAAACTGGAGCCTATTATATAGAGTGAAGTAAGTTAGAAAGAGAAACAGATACTGTATATTAACATATATGGAATTTAGAAGGTAACAATGATCCTATATGCAAGGCAGCAAGAGTCAAAGATGTAAAGAACAGATTTTTGGACTATGTGGGAGAAAGCAAGAGTGGGATGATTTGAGAGAATAGCATTGAAACATGTAAAATATGTAAAATAGATGACCAGTGCAAATTCAGTGCATGAAGCAGGGCATTCAAAGCTGGTGCTCTGGGACAACCCAGAGGGATAGGGTGGGGAAGGAGGGGGGTTCAGGACGGGGGGACACATGGGCACCCATGGCTGATTCATGTCAATGTATGGCAAAAACCACCACAATATTGTAAAGTAATTATCCTTCAATTAAATTAATTTAAAAAGTTATAAAGAGTTGGTGGAGTGGCAGCTCTCTGAGCACGTGTGCACCCTTATGAATTGGGAAGAAGAGCAGAAGGGAGGGTAATGCTTGGAAAGGGAGGCTACAGGGCAGGTTTATTATATATTATGTGAGTAGAATCAATCTCTGATTCCTTAAATGGAGGGTACATACTTTAAATATTCTGAAAAGCTGTAGAGTACTTCACATGTCATTCATGAGGTTGACGAGAAATTCCAGGAAAACTGTAAAGACAAAAATGGCCTAGAAAAGGGGGTAGGCAGAATCTGACTATTATTTACATTACATGGAGTTCACAGCTTTTGGCAGTGACAGTCCACTCCACATATATGAAGCACTGACTTGTGGTACCACTTTTCACTACAAGGCCTTTAATTCAGACACATTTTCAAATACTTGAAAAGTTAAAAGCAGGAGACCTTCTGTGCTGTTGAAACTACTCAATGATGTTCTGAAGCGTCTGTGGCCACATGGTACACTGCTGTCTCTTGTACAAAGGAGCTTCTGAGGACATCGTACATTCTGCTGTGCAGTGACCTTTTTAAAGTATCTATTTTTAAAAGTGAATACCAGAAACAACATTCCTTTCTTGCCAGACTAGCCAGTGTCTTTGACCTGAGTTCTATACTTTGCTGGGGTCCCAGAAGTGTCTCTGAGAAGCACCCAGGACCGTGGCTCAGCCACACCTTGTATATATACTGCATATACTCACTCTGGACTCTCCAGGTCTGGGTTTTAGTGCAGCTGTACTTGTTTACTTCAAAGTATCTACAGTAATTGTGGAAACAGGAGAGGCATAAATATTAAGTGAACAATTAAGAAATAGACATGTGTGTGTGTTAGTTGCTAAGTGAAAAGTGAAATCGCTCAGTCGTGTACGACTCTTTGCGACCCCGTGGACTGTAGGCCACCAGGGTCCTCTGTCCATGGGATTCTCTAGGCAAGAATACTGAAGTGGGTTGTCATTTCCTTCTCTGGGGGATCTTCCTGACCCAGGGATCGAACCTGGGTCACGAACATTGCAAGTGGATTTTTTACCGTCTGAGCCACCAGGGAAGCCCCAATAGATAACTGGGTGTTTACAGTTAGAAGACAGTTTCCAGTGAGGCTCTGTGTGGTGGGGGCATGATGGCTGAGCCAACTGTCCAACCAAGAAAGATTATTCTCTGTGTTTGTGTGTGTTAGTCACTCAGTTGTGTCCAACTCTTTGCAACCCCATGGATTATAGCCTGCCAGGCTCCTCTGTCCATGGCTGGAGTGGGTTGCCATTCCCTTCTCCAGGGGATCTTCCCAACCCAGGAATCAAACCCAGGTCTCCTGTATTGCAGGTGAATTCTTTGCTGTCTGAGCCACCAGGGAAGCCTACTTAACATATAAAATTGGGAAGTACTAGCATTTGAATGGGAGAAGGCAATGGCAACCCACTCCAGTACTCTTCTTGCCTGGAAAACCCCATGGACGGAGGAGCCTGGTAGGCTGCAGTCCATGGGGTCTCGAAGAGTCAGACACGACTGAGTGACTTCACTTTCACTTTTCACTTTCATGCATTGGAGAAGGAAATGGCAACCCACTCCAGTATTCTTGCCTGGAGAATCCCAGGGACGGGGGAGCCGGGTGGGCTGCCGTCTATGGAGTCGTACACAGTCAGATACGACTGAAGCAACTCAGCAGCAGCAGCAGCAGCATTTGAATGATGGTTATATACTTCACTTGGAGGATAAATATATACTGTACTTTTTCTTGTGGTGTAAGAAGGGCTATACGTCTAGAATGATGTGGATAGAGATGTAGAAAAGGTAACATTTAAACAGTGTCTTGACATGACATCTGTCCTGTGTATCCCCTGCTCTACCTATCCAATGTTCACCGCATCTTCAGGTAAGTCTATACTCCACATGAAAATCATCCTAATGTATGCTGCTGCTACTGCTAAGTCGCTTCAGTCGTGTCCGACTCTGTGTGACCCCATAGACAGCAGCGCATCAGGCTCCCCCGTCCCTGGGATTCTCCAGGCAAGAACACTGGAGTGGGTTGCCATTTCCTTCTCCAATGCATGAAAGTGAAAAGTGAAAGTGAAGTCACTCAGTCGTGTCCGACTCTTAGCGACCCCATGGAGCCTACCAGGCTCCTCCATCCATGGGATTTTCCAGGCAAGAGTACTGGAGTGGGGTGCCATTGCCTTCTCCTCCTAATGTATACATAAGGTGAATTAGGAGGTATTTGTTTATAACCATATTGGCAAGGGTATTTTAATAACAGGGTCAGCTAATTCAGACTTAGATAATCCTGTGGGTTACCTGCCAGTGTCTTACTGATGAGCTAGCTTTGAATGTCCCAGTTTACCCCGTAGATACCTGGTTTACATCTGTTGTTCAATGTCATTACTAAAAAGCCACCTTTCTCTGCAAAACTGCACGAACACTGAGGATAAATTATATGGTCCTCCTTCATCTGAACTTCAATTGATGGTCCTTTTTTAAAATTTTTATTTATTTTTGGCTGTGCTGGGTCTTTCTTGCTGCATGAGCTTTTCTCTAGTTGCGAGCGGGGTCTGCTTTCTAGTTACACTGTGAGGACTTCTCACTGCAGTGACTTCTCTTGTTGCAGAGCATGGGCTCTAGAGCAGAGGCTCAAAAGTTGTGGCACAAGGGCTTAGTTGTTCCTCGGCACGTGGAAGCTTCCTGGATCAGGATTGGAACCCATGTTTCCTGCATTGGCAGATAGATTCTTTGTCCCTGAGCCACCAGGGAAGCTCACCTGATGGTTCTTGAGTGAATCATCACTCACATAACCGCTGATGACCCCAGACGCCCTTCTTCACCAGACCTGACTCTATAAAGTATAGATGATAACCTATGAGCTTTGCAGGATGAAACTGGTCATGAGGGAACTTATTAATATTATTGTAATATGAATAAAACAGGTCCCTAATCTACTATTTGTAAGCTTACATAATTATAAGTTGTCACTCTTGTGACAACTTTAAACTCATAACTTCATCATTAATACAATACAGTGTTTGAATCATTAAAAAAAAATCTACAAAGCACCTAGTGACAAATAATACTTCTTTTTCTTTCAACCATTTGGTCACCCTGAATTTTCAATTTACTTTTAAGTAATACACATTTGAGCAAAATTGTGCTTAGTTGCTCAGTCATGTCCAAATCTTTTCGACCCCATGAACTGTAGCCCGCCAGGCTCCTCTGTCCATGGGGATTCTAGGTAAGAATACTGGAGTGGGTTGCCATGCCCTCCTCCAGGGGATCTTCCCCACCCAGGGATAGAATCAGTGTCTCCTGCATTGGCAGGCAGATTCTTTACCATCTGACCCACCAGGGAAGCCCTTTATTATGTGTAACTCATGGATAATTATTGAATAATTAACAGATGTTTTGAAGAAATTAGTGAAGTGAAAGTCTCTCAGCTGTATCTGACTCTGCGACCCCAAGGACTGTAGCCTGGCAGGGTACTCTGTCCATGGGGATTCTCCAGGCATAAATACTGGAGTGGGTTGCCATGCCCTCCTCCAGGGGATCTTCCCAACCCACGGATTGAACCCAAGTCTCCTGTATTGTAGGCAGATTCTTTACCATCTGAGCCACCAGGGAAGCCCAAATATTCTTATGGGGGTTTTTAAAAATTAAAATTCAACTGTAAACCACTTCTACATCTTCTCCTTGGAGAAACTGAGAACCATGATATATGAGACAGAAACTCTTACAAGAGAAGTGTATGCTAATCAGAAGAAAAGCCAGCACAGTTTCCTACTCATCACAGTCTTCCTCAATGTTTGTATTTCAAAATAACTTCAAGCTAGGCACTGTTCTCGAATAAGAGACGACACAAAACAGAACACTAAATGCAATATTAGACCTAAGATTGAATTCTGGTTCAAAAACAAAAAATCACCAAATAGAAAGGAATAACAAAAGATAATCTTGGGATGACTGGAGAAATTTGATTATGAACTGATGATCAGGTTAGATTGTGGCATTGCTATTACTGTTCTTAGGTGTAATACTGGTACCATGGTTATGGAGGAGAAGGCACCTGAGCTTCAGGAATGCATGACATGCCTTTGATGTTTACACCAGCCTTCAGGCAGCCAGGAGAACATACACTCTAAAGATGGTGATATGTCCATTCTAAATCTAGGTGTGGGGATGGACATGGGTACCCTGTACTTTCACTTTCCCATTGTCTGAACTTTTTGAAAATAAAGATCAAATTATAGACAAGATATATTTGTACATTATTAAATTTATAAAACCACTTACTATTGGGTTTATTTAAATAGCAAGTACTATCAGAGTATTTTAAATAATAGGTTTGTATAGTTAAATTAAGCTTCCGAGGTGGCATTAGCGATAACCTGCCTGCCAGTGCAGGAAAAGCAAGAGATGGTCGGGAAGATCCCCTGGAGAAGGACATGGCAGCCAACTCCAGTATTGCCTGGAGAATCCCACGGACAGAGGAGCCTGTTGGGCAATAGTCCATGGAGTTGCAAAGAGTTGATCATGACTGAAATGACTTAGCATGCATGCATGTTCTCATGGATAATTTGATTACAAATAACTCTGCATTCAGATGGGTATATCTTTCCTTTTCTCCTTTGCCTTTTGCTTTTCTTCTTTACTCAGCTATTTGTAAGACCTCCTTAGACAATCATTTTGCCCATCTGAATGCAGAGTTCCAAAGAATAGCAAGGAGAGATAAGAAAGTCTTCCTAAGTGAACAGTGCAAACAAACAGAGGAAAACAATAGAATGGGAAAAACTAGAGATCTCTTCAAGAAAATTAGAGATACCAAAGGAACATTTCATGCAAAGATGCACACAATAAAGGACAGAAACGGTATGAACCTAATAGAAGCAGAAGATACTAAGAGGTGACAAGAATACACAAAAGAACTATACAAAAAAGATCTTATGACCCAGATAACCACGATGGATGGAGTGATCACTTGCCTAGAGCCAGACATCCTGGAATGTGAAGTCAAGTGGGCCTTAGGAAGCATCACTACGAACAAAGCTAGTGCAAGTGATGGAATTCCAGTTGAGCTATTTCAGATCCCAAAAGATGATGCTGTGAAAGTGCTACACTGAATATACCAGCAAATTTGGAAAACTCAGCAGTGACCACAGGACTGGAAAAGGTCAGTTTTCATTCCAAGCCCAAAAAAAAGCAATGCCAAAGAATGTTCAAACTACCGCACAATTGTAGTCATCTTTCACACTAGCAAAGGTAATGCTCAAAATTCTCCAAGTCAGGCTTCAACAGTATGTGAACCTTGAACTTTCAGATGTTCAAGCTGGATTTAGAAAAGGCAGAGGAACTAGAGATCAAATTGCCAACATCTGGTGGATTATAGAAAAAGCAAGAGAATTTCAGAAAAACATCTGCTTCATTGACTACACTAAAGCCTTTGACTGTGTGGATCACAACAAACTGGAAAATTCTTAAAGAGATGAGAATAGCAGACTACCTTGCCTGACTCCTGAGAAACCTGTATGCAGGTCAAGAAGCAACAATTAGAACAGGACATGGAACAACAGACTGGTTTCAGACTGGGAAAGGGGTACGTCAAGGCTGTATATTGTCACCCTGCTTATTTAACTTCTGTGCAGAGTACATCATGTGAAATGCTGGGCTGGATGAAGCAAGGCTGGAATCAAGATTGCTGGGAGAAGTATCAATAACCTCAGATATGCAGATGATACCACCGTTATGGCAGGAAGTGGAAAACTAAAGAGCCTCTTGATGAAAGAGGAGAGTGAAAAAGTTGGTTTGAAACTTTTTTAAGTTTTCTTAAAACTTCAGAAAACTAAGATCATGGTATATAGTCCCATCACTTCGTGGCAAATAGATGGGGAAACAATGGAAACAGTGACAGACCTCATTTTCTTTGGCTCCAAAATCATTGCAGATGATGACTGCAGCCGTGAAATGAAAAGACGCTTGTTTCTTGGAAGAAAAGCTATGACCAACCTAGATAGCATATTAAAAAGCAGAGACATTACTTTGCCAACAAAGGTCCGTATGGTCAGAGCTATGGTTTTTCCAGTAGTCATGGATGGATGTGAGAGTTGGACCATAAAGAAGGCTGAGGGCCGAAGGATTGATGCTTTTGAACTGTGGTGTTGCAGAAGACTCTAGAGAGTCCCTTGGACTGCAAGGAGATAAAACCAGTCAATACTAAAAGAAATCAATCCTGAGTATTCATTGGAAGGACTGATGCTGAAGCTCCAATACTTTGGCCACCTGATGTGAAGAGTTGACTCACTGGAAAAGACCCTGATGCTGGGAAAGACTGAAGGCAGGAGGAGAAGGGGACGACAGTATGAGATTGTTGGATGGCATCACTGACTCAATGAACAGAAGTTTGAGCAAGCTCTGGAAGATGGTGAAGGACAGGGAAGCCTGCTGTGCTGTAGTCCATAGGCTCTCAAAGAGTTGGACATGACTGAGTGACTGAACAAGAACAACAAATAACTCTTCAGGAACTCTCATATTAGCAAGTTCATTTGTATTAACATTCCTGTCTTCTCTCAGAAATTTTTTTTTGCAGCTCTTCCTTTTTGATCCTCAGCTTAACTTAGAATCCATTTACTTAGATGCAGCCATTGCAGTTAAGTCTACAGAAGATACCTTAACTCAAGTAAAGGTAAAATTTATCCTTGAAGAACCACAAGCAAACAAAACTAAAGAGAACCAAACAAAATTCTTTGCAGATAATTCTGTGCCAAGGCCACCCAAAGGCCACCTGGACCACCCACCTCCCCCAGGAAGCCTGACTTCACACTCAACAGCTCTGAGCCACCCACTTCCAGCAAACAACAGTGTGAGTGACTCTCAAAACTCAAAAGGGCTTATCAAACCTTAGCTAAAGCATCTCTGCCTCCTAGTTAAGATAGTTGAAACCCTTCTTGGTAATGTAGTCCTCTACCAGCACTCAATACACCACTTCTAATCAAAGACACTTTGTTCACAAAGGCAAAATTTTTTGTTTTCAGCCTGTGATTTTTTTTTTTTTTTTTTTTGGTAAAATTCTGCATCTAAAGACTACATGTTAGAATAGCTACTCTTAAAGAACAGCTCGTCTTCAAAACCACCTGTTAATTCTTGAGATAGACCCCCAGGTTAATAGGACACCCCAAATAGAAATCACAGCAAATAGCACACTTGCCTCTCTCTCAGCTTCTTTCAGGATGGCTTCTTTCTCCTTCACGCGCTGCACAAATAGCTGCTTCATCTCTTCTTCCTTCCTCTGGCGCTCACCATAGAACTCGTGTCTCTTGGCTTCGTAGGTCTCCTGAAGACTGAAAAGTTATTTGTGTTACTCTCATGTTAGCAACGGAGAAGGCAATGGCACCCCACTCCAGTACTCTTGCCTGGAAAATCCCATGGGTGGAGGAGCCTGGTAGGCTGCAGTCCATGGGGTCGCAAAGAGTCGGACACGACTGAGCGACTTCACTTTCACTTTTCACTTTCATGCATTGGAGAAGGAAATGGCAACCCACTCCAGTGTTCTTGCCTGGAGAATCCCAGGGACGGCAGAGCCTGGTGGGCTGCTGTCTATGGGGTCGCACAGAGTCGGACATGACTGAAGCGACTTAGCAGCAGCAGCAGCATGTTAGCAAGATGACGTAGAAACCTGCAAACATTCAAACTTCCAGGTTAGGCCTCGTGACTGTCACCGCGTGTGTGCCTCCAGGGAGCCACAGGCAGGGAGAACCCACCTCCTTCAGGGAGCACGGGTCTGTCTGTGGGTCCCTGCTGTGCCAGCACTCCCAAAAGTGCTCGTTTCACCCCACACGGGTTCCTCCATCCACTTCTCTGGACTCCTCCCCTCTATTCGTCACCACGTCTGATCACCAGGGTCTGGGAGTTCAGCCTGGGACCCCAACATCATCTCAGTCCAGGCTTATTTTGATTTCTACAGACACACTGTTCAGCCCAACTTGGTCTTTGAGCTTTTCTGCCTTCACTGTTTTAATAATCTAATTGAGCTCTAAGATTTGAGTTCATCTTTCTTTCATTTTGTTCTTCCTGCCACTCCTCAGATTTTTCCACCAAAAACACAGATCTCTTTTATCTTTTCCTTCTGCATTAGTTATATTATCTTCAAAACGAGAGCACTTTAGAAACTGCAGAATCCTGCAAACAGACCTCTCCTCCTCAGGTTTCAGGCACACATCTCTTGCTCCAGCCACTGCCTGCTGCCCTGCCCTCACTCTGCCCTACAAGTCCTATCCCTCCAGGAATCCGCTTCTAGTCTCCCTGGGTGGAATCCCCTGTTCCCTCCACACACTTCCATGGCTCTTTGTTTATACTTCTTCCTGGGCATTCCCACCCCAACTGCATCTCTCTTCCACCAGCTCAGCATCTTTGTAATCCAGCTGTCCAGCAGAGCTCTCTGACACTACGGTTTCTTCATAAATGTTCATCTAATGACAGAGACTGCAGGGAAGTAGGGCCAGTGTAGCCCACAGAGCAGGGACTTCCTGGAACTCCATGGCAAGCGCCTCTCTTGCCTGTGAAATTTCAGAGGAACCACAGACCTCCCCACATGCAGAAGCGCTGAGCCCTTCCACCGCAGCTCACTGAGAGAACGTCCCAATGTTTAACAGGGAATACAATAAACTGACTTTAACAGGTGTGTCATGATTAGAAATTTCTACTGCTTATGAAAATACTTTATAGCTAAGTAGATTTAAAATGTGATAAAATTTAGGAATTTTACTAATCTTGTCTAACCAGAGAAATAAATCTTTTATGGATAGAACTGTATACCTTTAAGGAAAATTGGTCAGTTTTCATTCCAATTCCAAAGAAAGGCAAAGCCAAAGAATGTTCAAACTAGTGCACAATTGCAGTCATCTCACACGCTAGCAAAGTAATGCTCAAAATTCTCCAAGCCAGGCTTCAACATTACATGAACTGTGAACTTCCAGATGTTCAAGCTGGATTTAGAAAAGGCAGAGGAACCAGAGATCAAATTGCCAACATCTGCTGGATCATCAAAAAAGCAAGAGAGTTCCAGAAAAACATACTTCTGCTTTATTGATTATGTCGAAGCCTTTGACTGTGTGGATCACAACAAACTGTGGAAAATTCTTCAAGAGATGGGAATACCAGACCACCAGACTTGCCTCCTGAGAAATCTGTATGCAGGTCAAGAAGCAACAGTTAGAATTGGACATGGAACAATGGACTGTTTCCAGATTGGGAAAGGAGTATGTCAAGGCTGTACTGTCACCCTGCTTATTTAACTTATATGCAGAGTACATCATGTAAAATGCGGGGCTAGATGAAGCACAAGCTGAAATCAAGATTTCTGGGAGAAATATCAATAACCTCAGATATGCAGATGACATCACCTTTATGGCAGAAAGTGAAGAAGAACTAAAGAGCCTCTTGATGAAAGTGAAAGAACAGAGTGAAAAAGTTGGCTTAAAACTCAACATTAAGAAAACTAAGATCATGGCATACAGTCCCATCACTTCATGGCAAACAGATGAGGAAACAATGGAAACAGTGAGAACTTTATTTTGGCGGGCTCCAGAACCACTGCAGGTGGTGACTGCAGCCATGAAACTAAAAGACGCTTGCTCCTTGGAAGAAAAGCTATGGCCAGCATAGATAGCATATTAAAAAGCAGAGACATTACTTTGTCAACAAAGGTCCATCTAGTCAAAGCTATGGTTTTTCCAGTAGTCATGTATGGATGTGAGAGTTGAACCATAAAGAAAGCTGAGTGCCGAAGAATGGATGCTTTTGAACTGTGGTGTTGGAGAAGGCTCTTGAGAGTCCCTTGGACTGCAAGGAGATCAGTCCTGGGTGTTCATTGGAAGGACTGATGCTGAAACGGAAACTCCAGTACTCTGGCCTCATGATGAGAAGAACTGACTCATTGGAAAAGACCCTGATGCTGGGAAAGACTGAAGGCAGGAGGAGAAGGGGATGACAGAGGATGATATGGTTGGACAGCATCACTGACTCAATGGACATGAGTTTGAGCAAGGTCTGGGAGTTGGTGATGGACAGGGAAGCCTGGTGTGTTGCAGTCCATGGGGTCACAAAGAGTTAGACAGGACTGAGTAACTGAACTGAACTGAAGGAAAATCAGAGTAAGAAATGTTACACATTAGTTCTTACAGCTGAGCATGAGTGTGTGGTACTTACAGCATGTGTTCCAAGGAGCAACAATCCTATACATTGTCTTTAGGAGCAAAGTTTATAAATATACACAGTGTTCTCGATGATCACATTAATGCCTCTGATCTCAAGGAGGCATCTTATTTCTTATGAGGTTTTTTTTTTTGTTTTATTTTTTCTGTGTTTGTTTTGGTCTTGTTTTAAAGAAGGCTCTAAATCAGTCATGCCACCTTCACTCACATTTCAGTGGTCCTACACTGGACTGATAGCTTTTAAAGACATAACTTGGTTTAAATAATGTATCTAAATCATGTCAAATCTAACTTTTAAAATGTTCTCAGAAATTTATTTACACAAGCCCTTGAGTTGTTTAGGAGGAAAGTCAAGCCACTTGACAAAGAGAAAAGACCAGACACTTAATAGCTGTGGCACCCTATTCCAGTACTCTTGCCTGGAAAATCCCATGGACGGAGGAGCCTGCTAGGCAGCAGTCCATGGGGTTGCAAAGAGTCGTACACGACTGAGCGACTTCACTTTCACTTTTCACTTTCATGCATTGGAGAAGGAAATGGCAACCCACTCCAGTGTTCTTGCCTGGAGAATCCCAGGGATGGCGGAGCCTGGTGGGCTGCTGTCTATGGGGTCGCACAGAGTTGGACATGAATGAAGCAACTTAGCAGCAGCAGCAGGGACTGGTCTGGACTCTCACTAATCCCTGTGGCACCTTGAAGAACAGGCACCAACACTGTCCTGCAGGG
Source organism: Bos mutus (assembly GCF_027580195.1). Taxonomy (NCBI): domain Eukaryota; kingdom Metazoa; phylum Chordata; class Mammalia; order Artiodactyla; family Bovidae; genus Bos; species Bos mutus. The sequence goes on from NC_091627.1 coordinate 62,414,542, forward strand.
TTAGTGTGCTGATGCTCAGAGTGAGGTCATCTGCCCAGAGGGACAGAGTTAGCAAGGGCAGAACTGGAGCTGGAACCTGGTCAGACGTGCTCCAAAGCCCACATTCATAACCCCGATAAATCCTGCCTAAAATGATGCCTCAGCAGAAGGTAAAGGGAAGCACTGCTCTGATGTGCTCTCCATCTGTCACACGTGCCCACCGTGACATGGAAGCTTACAGAGCCAACTGTAAGGACCCTCTCTTGGGACCTCATCCGTGAGCTTAGGGTCCAGCTCTCCCAGGACTGCTGAGCGCCCCCACTTCTGCTGTAGGCCAAACACAGAAAGGGAACTACTTCTTGAGAGTTCCAAAGAAACAAAGTGTATGACACAGAAATTTTTCCAGACACTTAAGGAACTCTAAAATACCACACAAATCGACCTTCCAAACTCTAGAGCAATGATGATCAACAAGACTGTTATGTTCATCTAAAGTAGCTTAGGGATTTGAGGTTTATAAAAGCATGTTTTATGTAGTTTAAATAATTAAAGATCAGTTAATTAAGACCTTAAGGGTACACACAATGCCATTACCTGAACCTCATGAAAAGCACGAGATTGGCGTGGGTAGACTGGGACATGAATCACAACTCCGCACAACCAGTCAGTGAAAGGAAATGAAGATGCTGCAGGGAGGAAGCGGGGTCTTAAAGAGAAGAGGTCATCCAGACAGGCTTATTTTTCTAGTTGATACAATATCGAGGGACAGATTTTACATGCCAAGCAAATTATAGTGACTGCTGTTGCACACACACGAAGTAAATGGGAAGATCCCCCAAAAGACGGAATATAAGTTCTTGAAACCACACTCCTGAAACCTTCCTAAGACCCCAGACTAGAAAGAATGACAGAAGTTTTATCAAACAGTGTATCCACAAATGAGAAAGCATGAAGAGGAGAGATACTGTGCATGCCTGGCCCAGGGAATCTTGTCTCGTTAGGACTTGCAGGCCAGGGCAGGGTAGAGGCCCACCAGCTCCTGGGCAGCAGGCAGGCCCCCCCATCCCCGAGTGGAGTCCTTATCCTTCCTGCTTCTGCCATCCATCCTCTTTCAGCAGCCTGTAGCCACTGCTCCTACCCTCTCACCTACCATCCACTGAAGAGCCTCCTTTCCCATTCTCCACCTGTCCAGTGGACAATGCTTCCCAAACTGAAGAAATACTAAAAGAATGGCTGTTCACCTTGCCTGCCCACCACCTGTCTCCAGTTGTATTGCTATTCTACTTCTCCCCACAGGAGGCGTCTTGGTGGGACAGCCAGTCAGGCTCACGCCCACCCTGCCAAGACATGGGCACACGTCCTAAGTTGGGCCCATAAGACATCTCACTGTCCTGGAAGAAAGACTGGAAATGGTCTGTTCATCCTTCCACTCCAACAGTAGAATGAAACTGCTGGTTTTCTCCCTTCGAACCTGCAAGCCCTGGCCAGCACCGTAATCATGACTGACATGGCCTGCTCTTCTGAGAATGGCAAAGGAAGCGAATGGACTATATTGCACTGCTGTACAGTGACAGCACAACCCAGTCCCCCTCAACATGGCCCACCTCTCCCTTCCTGAGTCCCATTAAGTTCACCTTCCAGTTCCCCTGGAAGGGTAAACACGCATCTGACCATCCCCCTGCCACCACCACTACCAACCCCCTGTGTTTGTGCTTGGATGCCCATAGCAGCCTCCCGCCTGGGTCTCCTCATGCCCAGCTTCTGCTCATCATAACAGGGCAGGAGCGTCTTCCACTCTGGGGCCCTCCACAGGCAGGGTCTCTCTATCCCATGGTGCACATCTACCCACTGACCAGCAGGACATACCTGACAAAGGGCTGGATGCGGATTTTAACTTAAATGTGATTCTTAGATTCCATATCCAGAAATTCCGAGCCTGTATTTCTACATCACCCACAGGTGACTGATAACTGATCTATCCCTCTTCTCACTCATGCACACAGAGACCCCTGTGTAACCTCAGACTTGGAAGAATGAGAAATGAAGCCTCCTCTGGGAAACACTAGGGATGCCAGTGCTGGACAATTTCTCTTCAGCAGAGAAAATCACTTTACTAGAACCAGTCTGTTATAGCACGCCCAAAATTGGTGAGGAGGGTGAGCTATATAGAATTCTTAGTTTATTACGCTGCCAGAGCTAAAACACTCATTAATCTGTAGAATGGAAAAGTGTTTAGCCTCACCTGATATTAAACCTTCCCAAAGGTCACGTGCAGTGGCAGCTGGCTCTAGGGCTCCCCCCTCTCATGGTGTTTGCTCTGGTGCAGACAGGACACCACGGAGGGGCTGCAGAGTCAGAATGAGATGCCGAGGAACCCTTGGTCCCATAGCAGATTTAAAACAGTGCTGGTCCTGAGCAGAATTGTTTAGGAATGTGACATAAAAATAAACCTGATTTAGCACGTTTGCATAGTTTAATTTTAAAAAAAGACCTCAGGAGTGTATCAGCATATAGAATAATAAAAGAAGTTCCAACAACACTTCATGCTCTAACCACTGAGCAAGTTATAGTTCCTGTAACTTATGGTAATACCTTTAGTCTAATCTCTGACTCCCCACAAAAATGTTCATGCTTCCTTTATAAGAAATTTTCCTACATTTAGTCATTCCAGAACTTCCATCAGGATGAGAGACAACAGCTTCATAGTTTTATTTAATGATTTCATCTTCCAACTTTTTAAATAATAATATACTTTCATTTTTTTCATATAAATACAAAATTAAAATCAAATAATGAGAGTTTTTTCCTTTGGTTTCTATTTCAGCAGGTACTGGAATCCTGAGATTCTACCTTGTGTTCTTCCTTCTACGTAACTCCCTGAGTCGGATGAGGACTTGGAGACCTCCAAGAGCAAGAAGCCTTCCAGTGATTCAAGCAGCATAGAAACCGTGATAATAAATCATTATTAAGTGGTCTTTCATGGTGTGGGAGATTCTCCTGTCATCCTGGACAGATAAAGAGGTACCATCCTCCCTGCCACCCACTCCTCCGTTGGCTGGCTGCTCACCTGAGTGGCTGGTTCTCTGGGCCCACATCCATGAAGCCCATCTCCTCCAGCTTGCGGCGCCGGTACAGCTCATAATGCCTCGTGTGGGTCTGGTCTCGAAGATCCTCCATATTTGTACAAATGAGCATCTCCCGGAGCTTGACAAAGTCGCAGTGGTTTTCATTCTCCACTAGCCAGAGAGAGAGAAAATACCAATAGTGACTTTCAGTCCTGACACACAATTGGTATTTGTTGAATGGATGAGTAAATGAAAACATATTTGAAATAAGCAACAGCGAAATGATCAGTCTGACGAACAGCTATGGCTGTTTCACCCAAGTAGCCAAGGAAGCACTTCTTGTATCACACACACCAAATTACAGGCAGTGCTCATTAACAGACCAGAGCGCTGGCTTAAATTTGGTAGCCAAGGGAAACAGGAAAGAAATATATTCTATCTGGTACTGTATGCTCCACTAATTTCACTAATATTTTGTTACCAGTTTATAAACCATCCTTAGGACATTTCACGTACCACCTGAGAAGAGTATATAACATTTTTTCACTAAAACTTCAAGGTGGTAAATTCTGCACACTCAACAACACCATCTGTGCCTGCTGTGATTATCAAATCCTTGTACAACCACTATGCCACATTTGTGGTCCTGAGTCAGGTACCTAATTGTGACCAATAGTTGTAAATACAATTATCTTTATATTTTCTAAACATTAAAAATGTTAAGTTTTGTAAATATTTTCCACTAATTAAAAAATTTGTCAATTAAAAAAACAACACTGAGAAACCATTATCAGCAGGGGTAGTCTATTTCCCCATTAGTTAGTACCATGAGTGAATGAACCAGACAGTTAATTTCATACTCATTGCAATGTTAGATACATGCTAAAAATCTTCATTTGGCTGACTGTTTGGGAAATAGTTGGCAATACTTTTATAAGTAAAAATATATAAATTTATAAGGTTTATTGTGTTCCAGAATTAACTAGTAATTAATTTATGTACTATGTTTAAACAATACTATTTACACTCAAATTCTGTTCAAAGTACCCAACTAGTGGTTCCTACCTTCTGAGTGTCTTAGCACACCTTGACAGGTAACTAACTGGTCTAACACAAGAAGTGGGGAGGCTCTATTTGGCTCTGCAGACGTGGCTAAAACAGAACACAGCCAGCCCTTCTGACAGCTAGTCAGAACCCAAAATAAGCATTGCCTCCGAGGATGCACTAAATGCAGCTTTTAGACTGTCAGGCAAGCACACATGTCCTCGTAGATCTCCTTTACCTTGTACGACGCCCCAGGGATACTGGCGAGCTTTGACCATCTTGTTTCCAACTTTCACTTCATCCATACTTCCCACCACAGCAAATGGCAGGTGTCCCTGCAAAGGAGCCAGCATATCAATCACATCTCATACCAATGGCAACAGAGAAAAGGACATTTACTAAATGACAAGTGTGTTAAAGTCAAATGGTCTGCTATGCCTTAGCTTTTAAAACCTGCCCTGTGAATATATGCCAGCTGTTCTATGGTCATCCTCAGGCCCTACAGAGAAAAGTAGTTACTGAGAATGCCCCACATGCATTCCAACTTTGCTATAAGAATACAAAAAAAAAAGAATTCTAGCACAGGTATCATTTACCTCATGGTCTTGGATATAAAAGACTGTTGAAGAAATCACATACACATCATATAACTAAAGTATATAACTATATTTAGGGTATACATACATACATAACACCAATATCAAGTAGTATTTAAGTCCCAAACTATGCTAACTACAAATGTTACAGAAATGTAGAGGAGGGAGAGATCTCTGTGGCAGGAAGACACAACCAAGCTGGAGACAGAGCAAGCAGAATAGAAGAAATAGCACAGCAAGAGGAAGCAAGAGGAAGATTGTGAAAAAAGACACAGTGGCTGTATTTAATGGCAGTGAGGAGACTGTCCTGTCAGACACTGAGGATTAATTTAGGGGAAAATCTAATGTAAACAGTATTATGTTTAATATTTAATGATTGTGTAATCTCTTAATTGTTACCCTCTGAAAATGTATTCCAGGTGGGCACACACACACAAAATCAGATATAAAGAGTTTAACACACAGGAATTATCACTTCCTTTACATAAGTCAGCTTTTTATATATTTAGTTTAAGTATCTTAATATGGACAAAGTGTGAAAAAATCAGAAAAGGAATAGAGGAGAAATGGAATGAACAGGTACTGAATGTCACTGCCAACCAGTGAACAAAGCTGTCTCCTTTGTTTTAAAAACATTTACCTGTTTTATAGGTAAGTTAACAGTCTCAGGAAAATGGGGAGCCCCATTTTATAGGTAAGTTAACAGTCTCAGGGAGGTTAGGAAGTTCCACAAGAACTCCAAAACCTTTGATCTGTCAAAATCCAACCAAGTATTTAAGAAATTTGGTAGCCTGAAGTAACACAAAGGACTTAGTCATTTTAAATCATACTGTTATGTATAATTAAAATATATACTAAATATATTCTATATTAAAACACAAAAGTTATGTGAATGTTTCACATGTACTTGTGATACTGTAAGGGAGGAGCTTAAATACCAGATTAGAAAGCTCCCTGTAAAGTCTCTCAAGAGGGAGGCTGTGCCGTCTTCTCCTGTCCTTAAGACAGGACAGAAAGGACTCTTACTAAGGAAATAAAAAATGGTTCCACAGAAGGAGAATCCCAGTCTCACAAATGTATCACTTCATTTAGGTGAAAGTAGGGAGGGAAGAAAAATGCTCACAAATGTAGTAGCAATGTCACTTTTTTTGTATATAAAACAGAATTATTCAATTAAGAGCTTACATTCATTGAAGCATTGATCTTAGCAATAGTTTCATCATCTGTTGGGAATTGGTATATCTGAACACCATTGCTGACCAGTTCACTCATGAGCTTGATCTTAAACTTCTGTAATTCAGTTTTAGAAATGGCATCTGCTTTGGCAATCACTGGTATAATGTTCACCTATTAAGAATAAAGAAAAACAAAATCTTATGATTCGAGGGTTTATTTTTTAATAACAAAGTTTCTGAATTCAAAACCACTCAAGCTCTGACAGATTTCCTTAGGACAGGCAAACTATGGTCCACTCATTGCCTGTTTACATAGGTAAAGAGTTCCTGAAACACGGCCAAGCCCACTCATTACACATCATGTGTTTCCTGTGATCACTTTCATTCTGTAACAGCAGAAGTGAGCAGTTGCACCAGAGGCCCATGACCTGTGAAGCCTGAAGTATGTACTACCTGGCCCTTCAAGGGAAAAGCTTGAAGGCTCCTGATGTAGAAATCACTGCTTCATTCTTACCAGACAGCCCTACACAGCCATTCCTGCAAATGCTGGCCTGGTAATAACTGCTTTTCAGAAGCAGAGCTCTTACAAAGTTCATCCTGCATCTGAAGTCAGGTTCAGAAATCTCACATTTCCCCCTCTGTCTCTTACAATTCTATCATACACAAAATAAGTAGAATGTAAGAGAGGAGCTGAAATCACCTGCATAATTCACTAAGAATTTTTATCTGTTAATAATCTCAGCACTAAGTAATTTGGTGACTGATTTCAGCAGACCTATGGGTCAGGCCACAGGCCTCCTCTGCCTTCACTGAAGCAAGCCCCTCTTCCCAGTGAATGCATCTGATCTGACCCCACTGTCAGAATCTTACCCACATGTCGACAGAGGGAAATTTTATGGATACCAACTAAAAACATTCACGACTCAAAGGAATTAGTTTTTCAGCATTATTTAAAAGTCCTGTCACTGGCCAGAGTGGAAGAGATGCAGGGACATGAAGACTAGTTCTGTGAGATGTTTAAAAAATATTTATTTATTTGGCTGTGCTGGGTCCGAGTTGTGGAGTGTGGGATCTTCAGTCTTCATTGTGGCATGCAGGATCTAGTTCCCTGACCAGGGATTGAACCTGGGCCTCCTGCATTGGTAGCCACTGGACCACCAGGGAAGTCCCAGTTCTGTAAGATTAATGTATCAACAAAGGAGTGATATCACCACAGATTAAAGGGTTTGTAGGCTTTTCGTTATTTATTAGCTTGTTTTTAGTGAAAAACTTCAGGCTGAGTAGTCACATGTGTCAAAAGAGTGAACTGTCGGTATAATTTTCAGAGTAGAAATGAAAACTAAAATAATTCTTTTTCTATTCTTAAACATCCTTTTCTTCTCCAGCTTCACGTTGATTTACTGTGTGTACATTTGGATTTATTAGTCTTAAATATGTTCCAAAGGGGATAAAGATTTTTCCAACTAACCATGAAATAAACTTTCCAGCAATTTTGGGTAAATGCCTTTCAAGATAAGTTAGTCAAAGTATATAAAAATTTGATGCCAAGTTCTTGATTTCAGTATCATATATACTTAGATATTCAGTAAACTATGCCAAGTTATACTTCTAATTGATTCCAGGATCAATAGCAGAAGCACCCCAGTGTATGTAGCTGACATTAAGCTTTCTCATTGTAGTATGAAAACCTGACTGATATTTGACTGCTGAGGCATCTGTTTCAGATATCCATTAGAATAAACAGCCAGCACCTGAGGACACAGCTACTGGCTGCCATCAGGTAAGGAACAGGTCACCCTCCTGGAGGACTCCTTTCAGAAAGTCTAGGTGACCCACCTCTCCCTTCAGGCCCCAGGTCCCACGGGGGTGCTTTAAAGTCACCCACAAAGAGGGAACTGGAGAAGCCCGAGATGCCCCACCCTCAGACCCTGATAGAGGCTGATCCCTCTCTCCCTTTTCCCTCCCATCCTCTTCCCCCTGCACCTGCTGCGCTGTGTACCCTCAGATCCTGTAGGAACAACCCTTGATCCTCAGAGTCCCCCAGTGCTTGTTGCTGAGGTGCCGCCTGGGATTCTAAGAACCACGAGGGCCGGCCCAGTGTCCCTGGAGGTGGGAGAGTGTGTAAGGGCCCACTATGAGTAAATGCAGGTGTGGAGCACTTCACATTCCCAGCCAAGCTCATCACCATCAGCTGAAGGACATGACACAGGCTGAAAGCAGATGTCCCCGCGGATGGGGTCATATCACCAGCTGCACAGGTAATTCCCCATGTAGAGCAGTGGAGTCATCTTTTAAGAACAAGATGCACTATCGATTTAATCACCCTCAGACTTCTTTCAGAGGTAGATAGTTTTGATTTTAAAAGTGAAGAAACTGAAGCTCAGAGTGGTGGAAACTTGCCAAGAACACAGGGCGATCAAGTAGCAGAGGAGCCCTGAAAGTCACCCCCACAACTCCACACAGACCTCAGCCTGGAGCTCTGTCTGCCTGAGATGAAGCTGCCCACTCCTGCATTCATGTCCCTTTAGTAAGGGTGGATTTCCACACATCAGACTCAATTGTGAAGATAACTGGCTGAATGGTTACAATATCCCATCAGGTGAACAGACTCTCACTCCAGCTCCTCCAGGTTTGTCTCAGCCAGGGGACCACAGTGCTGGTCTCTGTGCTGAAATGCCCACCACCTGCCTCCCACACTGACTCCTGTACAGAAGGCAGCCCTGGTAGACCCCATGCTCTCCCAGTGCCAGCTCACAGGCTGCTCAGCCAGGTCAGAGGTCACAGGGGAACCCTGGAGACCTTTTTAGTGTGAGCGTGTAGTCTTTATCCTTTAAACAAAAAAACCTGAAGTGAGTTAATTTCTGGATACTACTACTTACAGCTCCCTGAATTTATATATAGCTCATTGGCTCAGAAATTAAAAATAGGTTTTCTGGATACAGTTCAAATTAAAATTAATTTACTGCATGAGACTTTAGACCTTAATCTTCATCAGTGAGCTTCTTATCATTTAATAGTGTCATAAAGTAAAATTAGTGTCAAATAAATTCTATAGTTAAATGAAAATGAATACACATATTCTGACATGCAATTTAATCACTAAAAAAGGACTGAAATTTTATGTTAACACTTTTTCTTTGTATCTCATCTTCCAAACTGAATTTCTCTGTAAAATATCCTAAAATTGAAACTTGCTAAATGTTTTAAAAATATACAGAATGAGATAGTTAAGATATATGCACATATCATAAATATATTTATATATTTAACAGTTCACTCTAAATCCTGAAATGCAACTACTGGTTCTTCTCCAGACGCACCTTGCTATCCAGGCTCTTCATGGTCAAGAGATCCAGTGTCTTCAGGGAGTGGCCTGTCGGGGAGATGAAGTAGAGGCACACGTGGACACGGGAGTCATGGTAGTTAAAGAGAGAGCGCTTGATCTTCAGCTCTTCTTGGAGGTAAGCTTCAAACTGAGCATCTATGTAGTCAACTATTGGTTGGTAGCTGAAAAAATATTTAAATATTTAATATGATATATTCATGGTATCTTGATAAAGTATTTGCATAAATTTAAAGTTTGAAATCTGTTTTTTCACCTGTGAACAAACAGTTGACTTCTATGCTAAATAGATAACTTCAGTAATAAAATAAATGTGCAAATGTGCAGGTACAAAGGCAGTACTTTGAAACTATCAGAACAACCTGTGCCTTAAATGATTTTACAGAAATGACACTGAATGTGCCTCTCACACTCATTCACACCTGGAGCCCTCTGGCATGGCTCCCCAAACCTGCCAGGCTGCTGAAGGAGGATAAGCATCTAATTGCAACCGTGCTGGACATGGCGTATTACCCTACATGAGTATCAGCAACATAAAAGTTACTTAAGTCAAATTCCATGACTTCTTGTTTCTGAAATTAAATTTGTGTGGCATGGAAAGCATTAACATAGTAAGGAAAGGGCACACCCACATGGAAGTATCATAACTGGTGACAGAGGCACAACTTTATTCTCATTTACTTACAAGCAGAGGAAGGCCCATCACAGCCGACAGGCTTAGTCCTTGCATGGATCCATCCTCCTGCCTGAAATGCCTAACCCCAAGAGAAAGCAGTGCCCAGGGGCTGCTCTGCTTTGGGAAGAACTGACGTGTGGGCATGTGAGGAGAGGACCCAAGACTACAGACATTTCCTATAACCATCTTGGTGGTAGAAAACTACGCATTTGTCAAAATTAAGTTGTACACTTAAACCAATGCATCTTATTTATTGTCTGTAAATTTTACATCAATAGAACTTATTTATAAACAAATTAGAAAGGAAGAACAATGCCATTATTTTCAGACTATACTATTGCATACATAGAAAACCTAAACAAATTTATTAGAGATGCATTAACTAGAATTAACCAGAGAATACACAGAAGTTTCTGTGTACAAGATCAATTATATTTCCACACATTAAATGGAAAATGAAATATTTGTAAAAGATATCATTTATGAGCTCATCAAAAATACCAAATATCTAAGGATAAATTTAAGTAAAGCTTTACATAATTCCTATATAGAAAACTAAAAAAAAAGCCATGTATCATGGGCCTTTGCCTCCTCCACTAATATACTTCTTCCAGAAAGCCCACAAAAATTGTTTCTTGAAATCTATAGCAGAACACACAAATGTGCTGAACAGGTTAAAACATAATGAGAGTCAGTTTTGCAACATATTTTCACTCTAAAGCAAACTTTTGGGACCTAGAAAACTACCTGTAATAATGAAAATATATGAATTTCAAAAAGGAAAAAGAATGAACAGTCATTGCCTCAGTCTGTTTTCTCCTTTTATGGCTTAAATTTCATATTTAAGTCAAAATCATCTTTGTAATAAGATAGGAGAAATAATGACAAAAAAAGTAACCTAATACAAAATATAAATTAAAATTGAATCATCACACCTTTCCTGCAATGCTTAATGTGGCTAATTTAGTTAGAACTTCACAAAAAAATTCATGTACCATGGATTTGGTAATTATGTATTTGCCATGTATGCCTTTTTTTTTTTTTTTTCAACAAAACGGGTCTTGCCTGAAAATTACTTAATATACACTGAACTGTCATATCAGGAAAAAATTAAAACTATTTTTGCTGCCATGCACACTTTAAAAATGTGATTCAAATTATTCTAAAGAAAATAGACAACTGGGTAGAAAAATGTCAATTTGTTAACAAAAACAAAATATTGCTTTATTATTTAAAGAATTGAAGTCTGGGAAGAATGTCATGGGTTTCTACAGATTAAAGTCAAATCAGCACACATAGCAAGAAGGCAAATGTTCTGTAATAAGAAAAAACCTGTTTTATTACTAGAGGAAAGCATGTACCTCTCTTCTTTGTTTATTTGGTCACCAAATCCCACTGTATTCACGATGGTTAGTTTCAATCGAACGTTACTTTCCTGGAGTTCATACGTCTGTGCTTTAAGTCTAACATGTGGGTAAAAATGTGAGGATTCATGGTCTTCAAAATTAGTATTAAACAATGTGTCAATCAGCGTTGATTTTCCAATTCCAGTCTCTCCTGAAAGAAATGCAGATACATATTCATATTCACAGGTGCACAGGATAGATGAAGAACAGAACAATAAACTCTTACAGTGATTTGGTTTCATGAATCCCAAATATTTCAAATATTGCAAAGGCTGGATTGTCCCTGAAAGAAGTACACGCTAAGGTGGTTCATTCTAAGCTGAGCATAAAAATGAGCCCTGTATGCCGAGTTACTCAGAACTCTGAAGAAGGCACTGAACTGTTTAAAGAGCAAAGAGAAAGCTTAAAGCAGCACGGCTAAGAAAAAACTGATAGAACTTAAATAACTGAGAAAATCTGTACTCGTGCTCTCAGGTTGCTCAAATGGGCACCATACTGCCCATCACAAGGAGGTGAGCACAGGAACAGGACGAAAAAGTCTGGACAGGCTGGGCACTCACCCACACAGAGAATATTAAAGCAGAAGCCTTGCTGGATGGACCTGTTGACCAGCTGATCAGGCAGACTCTCAAAACCAACATGGCCAGACATGGTTAAAGAGCGAGGGCTGTCTTTTTGCTGCAAGGAAACAAAAACAATGGCAACAGTTTTCTTAAAGTTTTACTGAGACAGAGTATAGGCATATTGGAAAGCACAGACATAATTTATCAAAAAAACTAAAGACTTTTTTGATCATTATACCTCCCCCAGGATACAACTGGTTTGTGAGAAACCTGTGTCCAGACCCTCAAAACATGTATTTCTTATTATCTTCCTACTATGACAGCCTGACACCATTTAAACATTAAAATATTTGATTTCCCCACACAGAAAAATACTCAAACTATGGCATAATCACTCACAAAATGGAGTGTGGTGTGTAAAAGTCATGAAAGATGTTTATGATGAATTTTAGATATAAATTGTCACATTACAATGTCAAGTGAAAGAGGTACAGCACAAAGTTACAGATGGAGTTCCAGCTCACAGTTGTGACAGCATAACTTATGTCACACTCAGCCTCCTTGCTGGTTAGTTACAGTCAGTTCCCTCAAGTCACTGCAGCCAAAGGCAGAGAGACTGTGGAGTGAGGGACACACCCTTGTAGCTTCTCCCCTGAAGGCAGACCCAGCCGCTGCTGTACAAGCAGACAGAGCTCAGGAGGGAACTAGGCTGACTGGGTTCAGAAGCCAGTGGAGACAAGGGCAGGCAGGTCAGCTGAAAGGGGAAATTCCAGAAAGGAGGGAGTCCACAGTTGGCTCACACACACCCCTCAAGTCTTTGGCTGAGTGCTGACCTACACACGAACAGAGAAATGGGAATTGGAATGGCCAGCCTGGGGAGCTTAGACTTTAAGTCTATAAGTTAAAGGACTCAGTAAACACATGAAAACCTACATGGGTCTCATTTTAGGAGTAAGGATCAGGTCCCAGCACTCAGAAATCCTCCCTCGTGCTGAAGGCACAACTGAAGTAGACCTGCTGTAAACAGAGATGAGTGTGACCAGCCAGTGACTCAGCTAGTACCTGCTGGACCAGAGGCCAACACTCCTCAGAAGAAGACAGTCCAGCACCTCTCCAGTGTGTCATCCACAGCACCTAACTGTACAACCAAAGTACTACACAGAAAGAAGCAAAAAACACAGTTCACAGTCAAGGAAGAAGAAAACGGGCAGCAGAGCAAGATCCACATATAAGCCACATGTTGAACTAGCTGGTAAGAACTTTAACTCTGACAAATATGTTAAAAAGAAAAATGTTCTCTTTCTCTACAGAAGAGATATATATGACAGGTGACGTGACAGGTAATTATAAGAGAAACAAGAAAGCTCTCAACAACAATAAAAGGTGACAAATGAAATTCCTGGAGTGGAAAAATGCAACATCCAAAATAAAATAGTATTAACAGCAGATCAAACAATGGGAGAAAGACTTGTTCAATATCATATCCATACTAAATATCTTTGTCCATCTCTCATAGAAAATATAAAACTATAACAGAGCCTTAAAAAACTGGCACAATATTAAATGGTCTAACACACTTAGTGGGAATGCTAAATGGAGAAGAAATGGGAGCAGGGGATGGAGGACAGAAATTTGTAAGTAATAGTGACTGATAATATTCTAATTGTTTCAGCATGAACTCAGAGATCCAAAAATTTCAACAAACTGCAAACAAACAAAAGCAAAGGAATCCACAGCCAGGCACATCAGAAAAAACCATTTAAAAGTAAGAATGGAGAAAGATCTACAAGTAGCCAAAGATGGCAAGACATATTACAGACAAGTAAAACATAAAATGATCACGGTATTGGCACAAGAAATGATGTAAACCAAAAGACAACAGAACGTCATCAGTAAAATGCCAAAAGTAAGAAAATGACAACTCAGGATTCTTTATTTTTCCGAAATGTGTTTATATCTTTATGGCTACACTAGGTCTTTGTTGCTGGGTTTTCTCTAGTTGTGGCGCAGGGCTACTCTAGTCATGGTGCGAGGGCTTCTCACTGCAGTGGTTTCTCATTGCAGTAGTGTGGCGTACAGGCTTAGTTCTCGGACCAAAGGATCAAAGCCCTGTCCCCTGCACTGGCAGGCAAATTCTTAACCACTGGTCCACCAGGAAAGTCCCTTACAACCCAGAATTCTGTATCCAATGAAAATATCCCTCACAGGTGAGGGCAAAATGAAAACATCTTCACACAAAATCTAAGAATTTTACTGCAAGCGGGCCTTACCTGATAAGAAATATTAAAAATTCTCAAGAGAAAGGAAAATGACAACAGATGGAAATTCAGATCTACAAAAAGGATAAAGATTTGTCAGAAAGGTAAAAATATGGGTAAATACAAGAGAATTTTCTGCATGTTTTAATTTCTTGAAAATGTAGATTGACTGTTTAAAGCACTAACAACAGTGTGATGCAGGACTTACGATACATGGAGAAGCGGGATTCATGACCATGACAGAACAGAAGATGGGAGGGGAGGAATCACCCTGCTGTAAGACTCCTGCGCTGTCCATGAGTTGCCATCACCCTGCTCAAAGGCAGTGAGGTACCCCTCAACTACTGTTTTAAAAAAAAGAAGTTTAGCTAGTAAGCCAAGAATGGAGATAAAATGCAACCATAAAAACACTCCATTAATTCAAAAAGAGGCAGGAAAATAAAAAAATGAAAGAATAAAAGGGACAAATAGGACATAAATGGCCAGGCGGCAGACTGAAACCAGCCACGTCTGTAGTTACAAGGAAGTGGTCCCAGCCAGCTGTCCAGTAGACCCTTCCGGGACAATGCCAAGCTGCCAAAGGAACCACTAGCCACATGCAGACATGGCACACCTGGTTGTGACACTTGCAACTGAGGAAGGAACTTTCAAATTTTATTTAATTTTAATTAATTTAAATATCCAGGTGTGGCTAGTGGCCACCATACTGGACAGTGAAGGTCTAAGCTTTTCAAATAAAAGGAAATTGTCAGACTGGATGAAAGAGCAAGACCCAACTCTGTGCTGTCAATACAGTAACTGACAAGCTCCTTGTAAAATTTACATGGGAAGCCAGAGGACTTAGCATCGCCAGAATCACTGTTCAGAAGAACAAGCTGAAGGATACACACTAGCTGGTCTAAGGCTGCAGTCACCAAGTAGCGTGTGTTGTGACTGTCTACTACTTACCTACAATTTAACAAAGAGGAGGGGCTGGGGAACATGAGGACTTAACAGTGGGCACTCAGTGCACCAGTCACCGAGCAATTACAGTAGATTCAGCAAAGCAGCGTGTCAGAAGGCAGGTTAAGAGTAATTCAGAAAGTCTGTGAGGTGGTAAAATAAAGATGGATAAGCTACTGTTACCAGTAAGAGAGCAAGAATGAACAAATCACCATTTATCAAAACTATGGGGACTTCAGCATGTGTGGAGGAAGAGAAGAGACTACAGAGCACAAAACTACAGGAAACCAATCATGATCACCTATGCTCATGTTTGCAGTTTTCTTTTAAAAAAAAAAACTCACCTTGTTCACCAGATTAAATTTACTCCTCTCTTTTTAAATAACTTTTTAATAAAAAACTACCAAAACCTGTCCTCCAGCGCAAGTACATTCAGAACCCCCTTGGAACCATGAAAGTCTGACGCTGTGCTCAGGAAGGCTCCTACAGGGCCATCCCATGGCACCACGCCTTGTCATCACTGAAGTCTATGAGGACACCTGCCAGAGCAGGGCCAGCTCCCCGACCGCTGTGGCAGAGCTGGAACCTGAATCTGCTTGACATCAGGCAGGGTAGAGACACTGTGGCCACTCAACAGTGATTCAGTCGATTACTGATTTTGAACTTGGATCAACGTTAACAGTTAATTCACATTCAAGGTGAGTACCAACAACAAGTCTGTCTAACCGCATCCTGAAACCACAGAGGCATCCACAGTATGAGGTGGGTCTGGTCTACTTAAGAGACATACTCACTTTCTGTTCATGGTCAGATACTTGTGAGGACGTATGAGCTGTTTTTGTTGTAATGTGAGACTGAAAGAGCTGAAAAAGAAAACACAGATGTTACTTAAAAGAAAAAAAACCTATATCTAAGTAATATATTAATAGTTACATTAAAAAGGAATTCTAGTATTGTCATTATCACTAGGCTTTGACTTGTGATCTACACAAGGTTTTCTTGCTGGAAGGATGTCTGCAGAGGTCAGTACCATGTGATAGTCAACACATGATACACATTATTGCACTAACACCTTCACTCACAAAAATGTAAGTTATCATCACAGAACCCCTGCTATAGCCATCCCCAGGCCGATGGGGCCCAAGCAGCTGTGGGGTTCTCAGAGTAATGCTGCCTCAAGAGCACTCCATCCTGGCATGCAGCACAGGACATGGAGAAAACGTGTCCTTTTTAAAAAGGAACAATAACATGGATGTAGTATGAAAAAGCGCAAGCAGTGGCGAATGAGAACAGAGAGCAGACTAAGTTCCCTCCTCCCTTGACTCCTGCAAGCTGGCAGTTCTCTCCCTTGGGGGTAGAGGCAGCCTGGAGTGTGAATGCACAGTGTCTGTGGCTCATGACTGGCGATCTGCAGTGGTTGTCCTTGCCACCTAATCTATGGTGGGGACCGCGTCAGCAGAGCATGAGCTACCTCCCTCCCTTCCTCCCTCCCTCCCCCCAGGATAGTGCCCCTTCTGTAAACTGCACAACATGCAGATGCACCATCTTTAACTACAACAGCTGCACTGCAGTGAACAGCAGCTTGTCTACACATGGGACTAAGGGGAACCTGATGCTGTGGCAAGGGAGGGCACCTTGAACCCCAACACATGGGGTGGCCAGGACTGCATTCTACAGAACACTAATGACCCCTTCCCGTGGTACTTTCTGGGTAACGTGAGCTCTTGAAGGTGGGCCCTGGGACCTCACCAGGCACCTTGAGCAGCCAGCTGAGCGCACTGTGCTGGGAGTGGCTCTGGCCAGTGGGAATGCGCTGTGTATTAAGAGACAGCCAGGTCTCGGGGTGAACACAGGAACTGTTGTATGTATAAGAGAAAAGCACCTTGATACAAAGCCCACCAGAACTGGACTAGTGTGGCTTTAACTATACACACACTGCCCTGACTTTCCCTACCCCTGCCACCATGTGTCACGTGAGCTGGAGAGCACACCCCGAGTCTGAGCCAGCACAGAGGAGCCAGGGCACTGGGAAGACAGCCATGGTCACAGCCACACACAGAAGAGGGAAGACGACAAAGCGCTGGCCCAGGAGACACCAGCCTCAGGCAAGACGGCACTTAAGATAGAAAACATCTGTATAGAACAGTCTTTTGGACTCTGTGGGAGAGGGATGATTTGGGAGAATGGCATTAAAACATGTATATCATATAAGAAATGAATCACCAGTCCAGGTTCGATGCAGGATATAGGAACCTTGGGGCTGGTGCACTGGGATGACCCAGAGGGATGGTACGGGGAGGGAGGTGGGAGAGGGGTTCAGGATGGGGAACACGTGTACACCCATGGCAGATGCATGTTGATGTATGGCAAAACCAATACAATATTGTAAAGTAAAAAAATAAAAATAAAAAAATACATAATTTTTAGATGTTAAAAAAAAAAAAACATCTCTGAGCCCTGAAAGTGAGGTGGAGTATCCTATCTGGATAAAGTGAACCATCAGTAGAAGAGTTTGCTGGAAACAAAGGGCTCATCATCTCTTGTTGTGACGTTATGAAGAGGCCAGAAGTGGAGCAGGGAGCTGCAGGATGAGGCCCGGAGTGTCCACCTGGGGTGGAACCTGCTGTCAGGACACCAGGCACCATGGAGGGAGACTGAGCACAGCAGAGCCTCTGTGTCTGCCAGCATTAGATGGGAGTGGGTGCTGCATGTCTAACTTAATTTTATCAACTACAGGACTCTAATGAAGATTAGTCTTTAAAAAACTGCAGTAAGTAGTCTTGGGTTTTTAGTATAATGGATAGCATACTGAAATTTTTGTGAAATGCTGCTTAGGAAGCAGTATCATTGATACATAAAATTTGCTTAGAAAAAATAAGGTTTTGTACTTCTTTATTATTAAACTTTAAACTTTGACTAATAAAACCAAGGTTACATTTCTGTCATTTATATGAATTCATATCAAGTATTCACTTTTGTTCGTTCATTTCCTGTGTTTCTGAACACCTGCCAGAAAGCCTACTTAAAATCTCTGTGGATAAATGGTTTGATGAGGAAGTACAAATGAGTCACATAAAACTATTATAAATAGTTGTTCTTAATATTTCCACTGGTATACCTGGCTAGTCAGATTTCCAAAACAGATTTTAGAATGAAAACAGTTTTTAATAAATTAACAAAGACATTATTGAAGATAAAATAACAAGGGGACAAGAATTGACCCAGTGCACCTCTAGTGGTAAATCCTAAATTAAAAACTTGGAAGTGGGATTCCAATCTGCTCTACCACTGACTTACCTTCTTACCGTCTACTTTCTTACAAGCCCTGTGCTGGGAACGGGGTATCAGGAGGAAGACATGGCCCTTGATCTTAAGAGCTAATCTCGCAGAAACACAGGCAAATGATTGACAGTCCGCTCTCATTTCAAGGCAAAAGGGAGACCAACAGTCCCTATCTACACCTGATGACAGTTGGTAGTTTTTGTGTTAAATACATGCATCATAGATACACAAACACATGTATTTAAATCTATACATCCACATCCTAGAAAGGAAGAATGTATACAGTACTTTTAACTCTTAGCAAAGTCTAACACATTTTTTAAAAGTTTTAGTATATAACGAATCACACACACAAAAAAATGCCAGAACATTTGGGGTTAGATCAGATTCTCCACCTTCTTCAAAGTATCAGCTTGGGGAGTGTGGGCAACACAACAGATGTGGCATGCAATCTGTTCTGGGGTCCTCTGAACATAGGTGGTAGGGATCTTCTTCCTATGGGTCAGTTACAGGAAGGCATTTGGTGATTCAGGACAGGACCCAAGCTCTTCTGACCCTCCAGCAAACAGTCCTGTGACTGCCTGATAGCCTCTCTTTAGGCATAACAATGAGCTTTGGGTGAACAGAATTATGACTTGGGTTACAATTGCTTCATTTTACCTTCGTGTTCCCACTGTTTATCTTTGTAAAGCCAATCCAAGGAACAGAACCAAAATTTTCTAACTGTCCTCTGGTATTTCTTAAGAGTTTAGTTCAAAAAAAAAAAAAGAGCAGAGAGGCCAAAATAGTTAAACTGGGTCTATTTTATGGGTTTCAATAGGTCAGGGTTCTTTGGCTTAAGATAGTACTTTGAAAGTTTCCACAGATACATTATTTAAAATAATTTTATTAAATCTTCAGCTTAAATAAATGTTAATATGCTGATCTAAAATTTTCCTAAAAACAAATAGTAAAATTACCTTATTCAGATTATGTGGAAGATGATTCTTGAAGTACATAGTAATTACAACCAGGGAAAAAAGAGAGAATCCAACTGAATCAGTAAGACTTGACACAGGAGAAGCAGTGTGTTGGCCTCCTGTCCCCCAGAGGACAGACTTGGTCAAGGACAGCTTGGGGTAGGCCAGGTTCCATCAAAATATCACTTCAATTTTACCATCATCTCCAATACACATAAAAGAAGGTAACTACAAAGTCTGATATGCAGCCTCAAAATATCATCAAGACAGAAAAATTCTTGATAGTAATTCATAATGAAGAGATTTTAAACTCAAAAAAAACCTTTACAGTAATGTGTATTTAAGGGTTAAAATATAAATGAAATTTTATTTTGAAATTACTTTCCTCCCTTAAGTAGAAAAGGAATAGTTTGTGTATTATAGAAAAAAATACCCTTTGTAATAATTGTGTTACTGTAGTAACAGTACAGTGAACATCCTTCTGTGGCAGCCAGAAGGTATGCCCCTCAGATTGTCCCTCCAGTAAGCACCTGCAGGACCGGACCCCAGACCACTCCTTCCTAGGCAATCCTAGCCCAGGCCTGAGCAGAGTAGTGGGGCAGTGGGTCAGGACCTGGGCCATTCTGCCCTGTGAAGACTGACCTGGCAGGTACTGGGCTGGCCCAGACTCTGCCAGGTCTGCATGGCTTGTGAGCCTCTGTGGATTCTGTTTCTTCCCCTTTCTCCTCCAGGGCCTGACATCCCTTCCACACACAGCCCTCTGTCCCCTACAGAGGTTCCTCCTTGATGTCAGGTGGCAAAGTGTGGTAAATGCCAGACAGGGACACGACCCAGAGCAGTCAGGGCAGCAGTGGGGGCAGAGTTTCAGCAAGGTGCAGATCAGCTCAGCAGAGAGAGGACAGGCTTGTGCCAAGAGAACTGGACTCCTGCAGGCAAAAAACAAAAAACAACAACAAAAAAAAGCGTGCCACATCCAATTACCTCAAAACAGATCATAGGCCTAAAAACTCTAGAAGAAAAAGTATAAAGTTTTTGTGGCCTTAGGCTTAGGCAAAGATTTCTTAGATACAAGAAGCGTGATCCACAAGACAAAAAATGATAAACTGAACCTAATAAACCAAAAAAACCTCTGCTCTTCAAAGTACAGTTAAGAGAATGAAAAAACAAGACACATACTTGGCTAAAAGATTTGTAAGTCATTTATCTCATAAAGGACTTACGTAAGAAATATCTATATATTTTCAAAAACTTGGACAACTAGAAACAGAATAACTCAGTTTTTTAAAAATAGGGAAACACTGGAACAGACGCTTCACCAAGGATATAGAGATGGCAGATAAGCACACGGCAAGAGAATCAACATCATTAGTCATTGAACAAATGCAAATGAAAACACAAGGTGTCACTGCATGCCTACCAGAATGACCTAAAAAATTATCTGGCAAGGATGCAGAGCAGTTGTTAGCAGGAATGCAAACCCTGGCACAAACATTTTGGAAAACAGTTTGGCAGTTTCTGAAGTTAAAACACACAACATACTCAGCAATCCCACTCCTAGATCATCAGCCCAAGGAAAATGAAAAGTAATACTCGAATAAAAACCTGTATGTGAATGTACATATACAGTAACTTTATTAAAAACTGTTAAAAACTGGAAACAGCCTAAATGGTCTTCCAGTGGCAAATGGATGAACAGATTACACTGTGGCCCACGTGCACAATGGGCCACCACTCAGCAGTAAGGGAACGTGAGCAACGTGGTGGATGGGTCTGCTCTGCACTGAAGAAACTAGCTCAGAGGCCGCAGGAATCCACATGTATGGTGCAGGCGAAGCCACAGGGGCAGAAGGGGATGAGGAGGCAGACAACAGAGTAGCACCAGGGGATGTGGGCTGGAGGATGAGGCAGAAATTCTGTAGTTTTCATTGTGTTTGTAGTTATACAACGGTATACATTCATCAGAACTCATGAAACTTTATACTAACTGGAGCCTATTATACAGAGTGAAGTAAGCCAGAAGGAAAAACACCAATACAGTATACTAACGCATATATATGGAATGTAGAAAGATGGTAACAATAACCCTGTGTACGAGACACCAAAAGAGACACTGATGTATAGAACAGTCTTATGGACTCTGAGGGAGAGGGAGAGGGTGGGAAGATTTGGGAGAATAGCATTGAAACATGTAAAATATCATGTATGAAACGAGATGCCAGTCCAGGTTCGATGCACAATACTGGATGCTTGGGGCTAGTGCACTGGGACGACCCAGAGGGATGGTATGGGGAGGGAGGAGGGAGGAGGGTTCAGGATGGGGAACACATGTATACCTGTGGTGGATTCATTTTGATATTTGGCAAAACTAATACAATTATGTAAAGTTTAAAAATAAAATAAAATTAAAAAAAAAATACCTTTGAAAGACATCATTAAAGTAAGGGATTTCACACACACAAAAAAAGTAAATGTTACTGTGCATAATTATAGCTCAATATAAAGTTAATTCTTAAAGATATAACAGAATTTTCTAACAGTAATTAATACATGGAAAAGCAGCAGCTAACAAAAATAGATTATCTGAAGACAATGATTTAAGATGATACATGTATGATTATTTGTGAGAACCAATAAAGAAAATATACAGCAAAATAAGCAAATTCAAAATGAGATTAAAATATTTTCTCCAACTTCAAATTACAATTCATTATTGGTTTCTTTTGGCTCTCAGAGTCATGTGGAAACTGTAAGTTATAATTCTTTTCCACACAACAGAATCTGTTACTATATGACAAGCAGCCTATCTTTTCCTAAAACAGAGAGCCCCTAGAAATTGTCTCAATGACCTGTGTCACAGGAGAGAACGGTTAACATGACGACAGTATAAATGTATGGTGTAAGAAGGCTGCTGGAGTTAACTGTGCATGGCAGCAAGAAACAGAGGTCTGGAGTGCTGAGTAACTGCCAGAGCCATGCACCAGGGCCTGGGCAAAGATGTACCAGCACAGCAGAAGCAAAACAAGACACTGTTCCACAAATTTTGAGACCGTTTACCCTCACCCCCAAGAATGGAGATAACAGTCCTCAGCTCAAGGGGCCGGTAGGAGAAATGTGATAATGCAAGGCCAAAACCCACCCCAGTGGATGCAGTCAGCACCAGGAGACTTCCGTTATCCCAGTGGTGTCCCAAAAAAATATATCTCCGATACATAACGTTTGCAAAGTCTTTAGATATTCCTAGATCCCTAAGAAAGTAAAGATACATCTAAAGAAGTTGAAAATAATGGTTAGTTTCCTTTAGTTTTCAAAAAATATACATTAAATTTTACAGCTATTTTTTTCATGATTGGCAAATACAATTGAAAGGCATCTTGTGATATTCTAAGATTGAGAATACAGGCTGAGTATGAGATGATGAATCTTTTTCATGCTTAAAATATTACCTCTGTGCTCATCCATGGCTGTCTCTTCCTTTAATACTCACCTCAATGCTGTGCTTTGCCAAAAAGTCTTCATTCTTTATATTTAAAGCTAGTACAAATCACCATGTCACATATAGGTTGTTTTCTCCAAAAGTTCATTTTAATAAGCTGCTTGGATTTACAGAAACAACATTACATTTAAAGTCCTGGTAGGTTGACAAATACCTTATTTAACCCATAACATACTATTTATAATCTTAGACTAATTTTTTTCAAATCCAGCAGCAGACAAAGCACATTTATTGCCCTATTCCTAAAAAGACTACTCCAGATCATGCATTCTTAATGGGGGGTATCCCCACCATAAATGTGGTAGAAATTGGTTCTGGGGGGTACCAAAAAATTCAGTGGTTTGTGGCCTTCCAAATCTCAGTCAACCTTACCTGAAAACAACTTTTCTAGTTTCTTCTTTAGTACCAACTCCCCTCTCCTTTCTTCTCTGGTACCAACTCCCTCTCATTTCTCCTAGAGGAATTCTAGTACTGAATTCCTCTCATGAGGGAGAACTTGATTAACTGGATCAATTCATAAGACTAGGTAAATGTTATTAATTAACTGAATTTAATTTAAATTTCATTTTTGTCCTGAAAGGTCAGTAATGAAAAATGGTAGAGAACTACTGCTCAGATAAACCCTGAAACAGGCCACATCTGCATGCGGCATTTTCCATCTTCCTCTGCAGCCCTCTCCACACTGTCCCGCACTCCAGTTTCTTCACCCAGTTCAGTCCTAAATCAATTGCCCACCTGTCTTCACTCAACCAAATTCTGTGGTCCATGTGATCATTTTGGTTAGCTTTCTGTGGTTGTGGTTTTCATTCTGTCTGTCCTCTGATAGATGAGGATAAGAGGCTTGTGCAAGCTTCCTGATGGGAGGGACTGGCTGTGGGGGAAAACTGGGTCTTTTTATGGTGGGCAGGGCCATGCTCAGTGAATCTTTAGTCCAATTTTCTGCTGATGGATTTATTAAAATGCAGAGACTTTATCAACCAAGGTCCATATAGTCAAAGCTATGGTTTTTCCAGTAATCTTGAATGGATGTTAGAGTTGGACCATAAAGAAGGCTGAGCGCCAAAGAATTGAGGCTTTCAAATTTTGGTGCTGGAGAAGACTCTTGAGAGTCCCATGGACTGCAAGGAGATCAAACCAGTCAATACTAAAAGAAATCAATCCTGAATATTCATTGGAAGGACTGATGCTGAAGCTGAAACTCCAATACTTTGGCCACCTGATGAGAAGAACTGACTCATTTGAAAAGACTCTGATGCTGGGAAAGATTGAAAGCAGGAGGAGAAGGGGACAACAGAGGATGAGATGGCTGGATGGCATCACTGACTCAATGAACATGAGTTTGAGCAAGCTCCGGGAGATGGTGAAGGACAGGGAAGCCTGGCATGCTGCAGTCCGTGGATGGGGTCACAAAGAGTCACACATAACTGAGCGACTGAATAACAACTAGGCAGTCCTGGTTTATTAATAACTCAAAGTAATATTCCAGTTAAAAAGTATACACTTGACTAAGTGAAAATATCACTGTGTTCTACTTATTTTTGTCCATGAAAAAACTGGAGAACAGACCACTCACAGAACATTTATGGTATCTATCAACATGTTCTTGACCTAGCATTCCATTATTTATGAACTCTTTCTACACACATCACACTGGCTAATTAGAACAAAAGGCCTCCTTCACTGCCTCCAAAGAGAGGCAAGATGACCTTGGTCTGGCTTTTCAGAGCAGCGTGAGAGGAGACCAGAGAAGTTGTTCCACAGCTCTCCCACCTCATATCTGGTGAGCCCTGTAGTTGTGAAACAACAGAGCTGCCTAAAACTAACTTGAGGGGCTGGGGAACCCATCCCACCTGGCAGGAAACCTGCAGGGCCAGCCCATCTTCCTGGCTCTCTGCCTCACCTACATCACAAACAGCAGTTGCCTCTTCTACTTTCCCCCAGCCTTAACCCCGATTCCTCATGAGGCATATTTTATTTTTTCAACATATGGCATAATTTTAATTCCCCCTTAAGTTGTATTACTCAGGTCTGACATCCCAGAAAAAAACCTATTCCTTCTATATGATTTCTACTTCTGGTTTGTGAATTAAATGATTACCATGCAACCTCTACTAAACTGCCATATGCTTACGTTTCCATCTGTCAGCTGTCTCAGGCCTCAGAGTATTGAGGATTGTTCAAACAGAAGAAGATTCAGGATGGCCCTAAAATGGAACACGGCCAAGAGGGTGTATCTTTTTCCCTCTCCCCTAACAGAGGTTCCAGGGCCTCAACCCTCCATGTCCATGTGGCACTGCTGCCACTTTGTCCAGGTATCTTCCCTTGTGACACAAAACTGGGGTGAAATTTTGACACCTGGGTTCATCTTCCTTTGCTTCATTTCTCCCAAAGGCTGCATTTCAAAAATCCCTCATATGCTCTGTTTGAGTCTGCCTTCCTTTTTTAGTCTCACTACCTGGTTCATCTTAAAAAATTTCCCCAACAATTTATTCTATAATCTAAATTTTTCTAGTGTCATAAAAAGCAGACTGAAAGAAATCTGAAAATTCTAGAATTCCTAATATAGCCTCACTCATGGCTCTTGAGAGAATATGGTCACAATGTTTCTCAAAATAGATGTTCCAAACACATGGTCTGAAAGTATTCTGTACCTGGGAAGATACCTGGCACTGATCAAGAGAGCCCAGGACTTCTCAGAGCTTCTCTAAGCTGGTAAAACCCTATAGCCACACGTCTTCATTTGTCTCTGACAGGAAAGGTCTGCAGAAAGCCAAGGGGGAGCCTGCTGCTGCTGCTGCTAAGTCGCTTCAGTCGTGTCCGACTCTGTGTGACCCCATAGACGGCAGCCCACCAGGCTCCCCTGTCTCTGGGATTCTCCAGGCAAGAACACTGGAGTGGGTTGCCATTTCCCTCTCCAATGCATAAAAGTGAAAAATGAAGTGAAGTCGCTCAGCCGTGTCCGACTCCTAGCGACCCCATGGACTGCAGCCCACCAGGCTCCTCCGTCCATGGGATTTGCCAGCCAAGAGTACTGGAGCCTAGGTGACACCATTTAACCAAAACAATAAACAAGGAAAAAGAGGCCACTTAAAGCAATTTTGGACAACTTTAACATGTAGGCACATGTTCACTTTTACAATGACAAGTTCTAGAAGGAATCACATAATGTAATGAACGTTGGGTTCTATTGTATCTAAACTGCTTCAGCTAAATCCTCAGTGAAGAAATCGCCAGCCTTGTTTAGACAAAGTAGTTAATTTCAAATAAATGGAATTGCCAAATAAAAAAATTCAAAAACAGGAAAAATGCTCAAGCAAAATATGCTTATTTACTAAAAGTAATAAAAAATTGTAAGGATGCTAAATCATAATTGGTCTTAAAGGTATTTAAAATCATAGCTTTCAATCTCGTGGTTATGTTTGAGCCTATGAGCTTCTTATTTTCTGTGATCTTCAAAACATAAAGGGTGTTAAAATTTTAAAGCATCATCTAAATAAAACTTCCTCCCAGATATGATCAAAAGAAAGTGTAAAAATTAAAGTTCTCAGTGAAAAGCTTTGAGAATCAGGTATTTTATATTAAGAATACTTAAAATCTTCAGCAGAGAAAATTGAATTTAGTATGGTTAAAAATAAAAGGCCAGTAAGTATTCTTGAGAAGAAGAAATATATTCTGCAGTAAAATATGAAAATTTAAAACACCTTCTTCCTCCTTTCCCACACACCAAAATAAATAGGTAAATAAAACAGTTAACAGTTTGGAACAATGTCAGGAGCAAAGTCAGCCTGGGAAAAGCTCAAAGGCTTGGAAGAAGGAGGAGCCTTGTTAAAACATAAATGTAGACTAACAGCTCTGCCTGTAAGAATTTATAACTAATATGTATAACAATCAACAAGAATAAAATGACTCAAAAATGATCATGGTTATGGAGGATACAAAGAATATTACAAGCTGTGTTTCCTAAGTAAGTAAAGTCGCTCAATCGTGTCAGACTCTTTGCGACCCAGTGAACTGTAGCCCACCAGGCCCCTCCATCCCTGGGATTCTCCAGGCAAGAACACTGGAGTGGGTTGCCATTTCCTTCTGCAGGGGATCTTCCCAACCCAGGGATCGAACCCAGGTCTCCTGCATTGCAAGCAGACGCTTTAACCTCTGAGCCACCAGGGAAAGATCATTTAACTGAAGGGGTAAGGGGCAATGCAACTCACTAAAATTTAATGGAAAAAGTAACAATACAGAACATAAGTTAGGTATTGCAAGGAAGACATGACTAGTGGCAAACAAGCGGAATGACAGAATGCCATGGGTTAAAAGCTTCAGAGGAGATGGGACAGAAACTTGGTCTCATTATGACTATAGGACCTGGGCCAGTGAAGGGATGTCACTCCAGATCAGAAACACAAGATACTGAGGTAGTAATTAACTCCAGGACATAAAAGAGAATTAAAAGTCACAACTTCAAGAGAGAAAGTAAAACAAATGCGGGAAACTTCTGAGATATAAAAAATGTCATCACTGAATGATAACTGAAAAAAACAAGAATTCAGAAGTATTGCATCTGAAACAGGAAATGAAACAGGCAAGAAATGGAAAGATCTGGATATCATTTAAAAGGGCAGTCTGAAGATGCAGAAAATTATGAGTGTGTTTCTCTGGAAACAGGAAAAGATAGTGTCATTACAAGATCCACTATCACAATCAGCAGTACATAACTATACAGTCAAGCTCTCCTGAATCATAAAACGTAAGCAATTACTAATACTGCAAAATTCAGACTTCAATTGAAGAAAGTAGGGAAAACCACTAGACCATTCAGGCAAGACCTAAATCAAAACCCTTAGGATTATACAGTGGAAGTGACAAATACATTCAAGGGATTAGATCTGATAGAGTGCCTGGAGAACTATGGACGGAGCTTCATGACATTGTACAGGAGACAGGGATCAAGACCATCCCCAAGAAAAAGAAATGCAAAAAGGCAAAATGGTTGTCTGAGAAGGCCTTATAAATAGCTGAGAAAAGGAGACACTAAAGGCAAAGGAGAAAAGGAGAATGCAGAGTTCCAAAGAATAGCAAGGAGAGATAAGAAAGCCTTCTTCAGTGATCAATGCAATGAAATAGAGAAAAACAACAGAATGGGAGAGATTAGAGATCTCTTCAAGAAAATCAGAGATACCAAGGAAACATTTCATGCAAAGATGGGCACAATAAAGGACAGAAATGGTGTAGACCTAACAGAAGCAGAAGATATTAAGAAGAGGTGGCAAGAATACACAGAAGACCTATATAAAAAAGATCTTCATGACCAAGATAACCACGATGGTGTGATCACTCACGGAGAGCCAGACATCCTGAAATGTGAAGTCTGGGAAGTCAAGTGGGCCTTAAAAAGCATCACTGCAAACAAAGCTAGTGGAGGTGATGGAATTCCAGTTGAGCTATTTCAAATCCTAAAAGATGATGCTGTGAAAGTGCTGCACTCAATATGCCAGCAAATTTGGAAAACTCAGCAGTGGCCACAGGACTGGAAAAGGTCAGTTTTCATTCCAGTCCCTAAGAAAGGCAATGCCAAAGAATGTTCAAACTACCACACAGTTGCACTCATCTTACATGTTAGTAAAGTAATGCTCAAAATTCTCCAAGCCAGGCTTCAACAATACGTGAACCTTGAACTTCCAGATGTTCAAGCTGGATTTAGAAAAGGCAGAGGAACCAGAGATCAAGTTCCCAACATCTGTTAGATCATCAAAAAAGCAAGAGATTTCCAGAGAAACATCTACTTCTGCTTTACTGACTATGATGCCAAAGGCTTTGACTGTGTGGATCACAACAAACTGTGGAAAATTCAAGAGATGGGAATACCAGACCACCTGACCTGCCTCCTGAGAAATCTGTATGCAGGTCAAGAAGCAACAGAACAGCACATGGAACAATGGACTGTTTCCAGATCGGGAAAGGAATATGTCAAGGCTGTATATTGTCACCCTGCTTATTTAACTTACATGCAGAGTACATCATGCGAAATGCAGGGCTGGATGAAGCACAAGCTGGAATCAAGATTTCCGGGAGAAATGTCAATAACCTCAGATATGCAGATGACACCACCCTTACGGCAGAAAGCAAAGAACTAAAGAGGCTCTTGATGAAAGTGAAAGAGAAGAGTGAAAAAGCTGGCTTAAAACTCAACATTCAAAAAACTAAGATCATGGCATCTGGTCCCATCACTTCATGGGAAATAGATGGGGAAACAATGGAAACAGTGAGAGATTTTATTTTGGGGGGCTCCAAAATCACTGCAGATGGTGACTGCAGCCATGAAATTTAAAGACACTTGCTCCTTGGAAGAAAAGCTATGACCAACCTAGACAGCATATTAAAAAGCAGAGATATTACTTTGCCGACAAAGGTCTGTCCAGTCAAAGCTATGGTTTTTCCAGTAGTCCTGTATGGATGTAAGCGTTGAACTATAAAGAAAGCCGAGCACCGAAGCATAGATGCTTTTGAACTGTGGTATTGGAAAAGACTCTTGAGAGTCCCTTGGACTGCAAGGAGAACCAACCAGTCCATCCTAAAGGAAATCAATCCTGAATGTTCATTGGAAGGACTGATGCTGAAGCTGAGACTCCAGTACTTTGGTTACCTGATGAGAAGAACTGACTCGTTGGAAAAGACCCTGATGCTGGGAAAGACTGAAGTTGGGAGGAAAAGGGGACAACAGAGGATAAGATAGCTGGATGGCATCATTGACTTTATGGACATGAGTTTGAGCAAGGTCTGGGAGTTGGTGATGGACAGGAAAGCCTGCCGTGCTGCAGTCCATGGGGTCACAAAGAGTCGAACAGGACTGTGCGACTGAACTGACTAATAGAGGACATGCTGGAGATCATGCCAGACACAATCTGGCCAAAGCATATCTCATCATCATTAGCTGTGACCCCTTGAGTATCCACTAAACCTCCCTGAATCTTAATGCAGTTTTAAAAAGTTACTTTCCATTTACAGTTATTACAAAATATTGGCTATATTCCCTGTGTTGTACAATATATCTTTGAGTCTTAACGTTCTCATCTATTAAAAAAAAAAAAAAAAGTCTGAAAACCTGAAGAGTTTCAAGTGAGTTTTAAAACAGAACTCTTTTAAAAAATAAAGGTGGAATGAAAATGAAAATAAAACATACCAAAATCTGTGGGACACAGCTAAAGCCCTGCTGAAAGGGAAATTCATTAATACCTTATGTGTATATTAGAAAGGAGGAAAAGTCTCAAGTCAGTGATCTAAGGTCTCTCAAGAACTTAGAAAAAGAAGAGCAAACTAAACCAAAAGCAAGCAAAGGAAATAAAAAGATCAGTTTTTTGCAAATAGAAAAATAACAGAAAAAAAACGGTGAAACAGAAATAGTTCTTTGAAAAGGTCAGTGAAGTTAACAGACTTCTAGCAAGACTAAAAAAGATAGGCAGAAGATGAAAATTTTACCAGTATCAGGAATGAAACAGGGATTATCACTATAGACCCTAAAGAAAGCAAAAGGAGATTAAGAGAATATTATGAACATGTCTATACACATAAATTTGACAATCTGGAAGGAATGGATTGCAAAACCACATACCATCACAACTCACCCAGTGTGAAATAACATGAACACACAGGTAACTATTACGGAATTTAAATCTGTAAGTTTAAAACTCTCCAAAAAGTCATCTGCAGGCCCAGATGGTTTCACAGAAGAATCCTACCAAACATTTAAAAAAGAATACCAATTTTACGTAATCTCTTCCAGAAAACAGAAGAGATGGGGACACTTCCCAGTTTCTTTTCTGAAACTAATATTACTCTGACATAAAACCAAAGACAGTACAAAAAAACCTGCAGACAAATATCCCTCTTGAACTTGATAAAGAGTATCTACAAAAGAACAGCAGCAGCCTGCTGCTCTGATGATGGACTAAATTCTTTCCCGCCAACATCACAGTAAGGCAAGAATGTCTGCTGTCACCACGCTTATTCAAATATGGCAGAAGAGAAAAGGTATACAGATTGGAAAGAAAGAAAGAAAACTGTCTCTGTGTTGAGATGACATAATTTTTATGCACACAAGAATTTACTCCAAGGAATTTACTCCTAGAATAAATTAATTCAGCAAGGTCAAAGGACTCAAGAGAAACATACACATCTCAATTGTATTTCTGTGTTAAAATGATATGAGGACAATGAAAATAAAAATATGGTATCATTTGTAACTGATAAAAAATGAAAGAAATGTAAATCTAACAAAACAAATGCAGGACTTGTGTACTGAAAACTATATAAATCTGATAAAGGAAATCTGAGAAAATATAAAGAAATGAACAGAAACATCATGTTCATTAGCTGGAAGACTCAACATAGGTAGAAATAACAATTTTCTTTAAATTGAGACTTAATGTAATATCTATCAAAATCCCAGAAAAATTCTTTGTACATAGACAAGACTATTCTAAAATTTATAATGAAAGATATGGAAACTAGAATAGCCAAAAATTTTTGAAATTTAAGAATAAAGTGAGAGTAATTAGTCTACTTATTTCAAGATTTATTTATATAGTTATAGGAATCAAGACTGCATGTTAACAGAGACCCCAGAAAAAGATCCGCACAACATGCTCAACTAGTTACTGACAAAAGTGCAAAAGCAATTCCATAGAATATGATAGAATTTTCAACGAATGTTGGAGCATCCATTAGTCAAAAATGACCCTTGACCTAAGTCTTATACAAAAACTAACAAAATGGGTCATGGATTTAAATGTAAAATGAACTACAAGACTCTTAGGAAAAAAAATAAGAGAAAACCTTTGGTATTCTGAGTTAGGCAAAGGATTCTTAGACTTGACAAAAAAGTACAGTCCATAAGAGGAAAAGGTGATAAAATGGATTTTATCAAAACTAAATATGTTTGCTTTGCAAAATATTAAGAGAATGAAAAAGAGAAAAAACATTTGCAAACCACATATCAAGGATTGGTATCTAGAATACATATTTTAAAAACGTCTAAAATCAGCAGTAAAAAAAGAAAATCCAGTTAGAAAATGGGCATTAAAAAATGAAATTCAATGAAGAAAATATACAGATGGCAAACAAGCACATGAAAAGATGTTTAACATCACTAGCCATTAGAAAAATGCAAGTTAAAACCACAATATATAATTACATACCTATCAGAACGTCTTAAAAAAAAACACCAGGAACTCCAAATGCTGGTGAGATGTGGAGAAACTAATCTCACATACACTGGTGGTGGGAATGGAAAATGCAGAAACTGGGAAACAGTTTGGCAGTTTCTTAATGAAACTAGTAACTGCCATGTGAATTCCAGAGAACTGAAGACAACATTTTCCTTATGTTACGTGTTAACATACAGTTAACGTAACTGTATGTATAAACATACAGTTTATAGCAGCTTTATTTATAATAGCTCAACAATGGAAACAAGGCAGGTGTGTCCTTCAAAGTGTGTTACATCCATACCATGTAATATTACTCAATTAAAAAGGAGCAAACAAATACTTGGAACAACCTGAATGAACCTTCAGAGAATGCTACTGAAGGAAAAACATCCAATCCCAAAAGGTTATATTCTAGGTGATTTCATTATGTAACAGACTTGAAAAATTACAGAAATAACAAATTATAGTAGTTAGGGGTTAAAGAGGAGGTGGAGTGGAAATGAAGTGGGTGTGGCTACAAAAGGGCACGGGAAGGGTCCTGTGGTGGGGGCAAGTTCTGTCTCCACAGAATCAGTGTCCATGTGCTGGTAGTGGCCTTTCCTATGATTTTGTAACATTTTACTATTAAAGAAGAGTGCGGACTCATTGGAAAAGACCCTGATGCTGGGAAAGACTAGAGGCAAAAGAAGTGGGCAGCAGAGGATGAGATGGTAAGATAGCATCAAATTCAATGGACATGAATTTGAGCAAACTCCAGAAGATGGTGAAGGACAGGGAAGCCTGGCGCGCTGCAGTCCATGGAGTCACAAAGAATTGGACACGACTTAGCGACTGAACAACAACTATTAATGAAAATTGGGCAAAGTTACTGGGGAATTCTGTTTCTTTATCACAATTGCACACGAATTTAGTTAACTCAAAATAAAAAGTTTAATTAAAGGTAACATTACTGCAAAATAAGCACAGCAACAGACAAGAAATCCCATGTTTAATTCTGAAGATTAAACTTCACTCTGAAACAAAGACGTGTACACAAACACAACAAATGTAACAAGGCAGGTCAGAGAGGAAAGCCGAGATTTCTCTAAAAATGAGACAGAGAAGAAAGAGACCTGGCTGAATCAGGAGAAAGACCCTCCTCCAGGCTCTGTCAGAGAAACTGGCTGTGTGATTGTGGACCCATCTACCCTCCCAGGTTCCTACCAGCTTAATTTCTAGAGACTGCTACCAGCACGTCTCACTTTTTGGTCTCAGGTCCCAGAAGAGCTTTTGTTTACGTGGATTACGATCGCTGGTATGAATAGTATCAGAAGTTAAATTTTTCAAAAAGACAAGTGGTCCTTCCACACGGCGTAGCGTCGGGAAAACAACAGGGACACAAGAGAATGAGTGAAAAGGGCAAGCAACAGATTGGTGTGGCCGAGAACACCTCTGTGGCCCTCCCATGGCTTACTCTGAAATGAGACCAGTGTAGAGGAGGGACAGAAAACAGAACACATCAGTCGCATCCGTTCTTTTAACGGACAAGGGCTCCAAGGCAGGGAAAAAAGGCTATAATCCCAAAGATGTCAACGCTGGGTAAGGTGGGAGGCTTGTGAAGGCCTGGGAGGCCGAGTCCAGTGGGGCGCCCGCCACCAGTCCCGCGCCCGCGCGTTTGGGACCGTTACGCAAACCGCCCGCTTCACACTCCACTCTGGGGAGACGGGAAGCCGAGAGGCGCCGCCCGAGGGAGCGGGCGGGAATCGCGGGCCCAGCCGGGAGGGCGGGGGTCCCTGGCCGAGGGCGTAGGGCTGGCGGACTCACCAGGTGCCGCGCCACCTCGGAGGCCATGGTCCGGGCGACTGGGCGGGCGAGGGGCCAGCAAGGCGGCGGCTGCGGCCGACCAAGCCGCGCGTCCAGCAGCGGAGGGCGGGATGGAGCGGGGCGGGGCGGGGGCCTAGGAGGGAGGAACGGAGGGGAGGGGTCCCCCGGCCTCAGTGACGTGGGGGGCTGAGCGGGATGGCGCGGGGGGCTGAGCGGGATGGCGCGAGGGGCGGGGCGGGTCTGGTAGGGTGGGGAGGAGAACTGAGGGGAGGAGTCCTGTGGCCTCAGTGACGTGGGGCTGAGCGAGATGGCACGGGGAGCGGGAGTCCAGAAGGGAGGGGAAGGGAGATGAGAGGAGGGGTCCAGCAGCCTCCGTTGAGCTGGGGGCCCCTGGGCGGGCTGCGAGTCAGGGCTCCCAGACACCTCCTCGAATTGGGTCTGTCACAGGAGTGCCTAGATGTTTTAGAGCAGCAGTCTCGAAACTTTTTGGCACCAGGGACCCTTTCATGGAAGATATTTTCACAGATGGGGGGAGGGGGAGATGGTTTCGGAATGATCTATACACAATTATACACACAAATATACACACGTTTATTGTACACTTTCTATTATTATTATAATATCAGCTCCACTTAAGATCATCAAGCACTAGATCCCAGAAGTTGGGGATCCCTATTTTAGAGAATGACCAGTCAGTGCCTGGGAGAGGATGGAGCACAATTGCTAAGTTAGAAAAAGAGGCGGGGAAGAGCAGCCATGGCTCTTCAGACCTTTGGGCGGGGCTGAAGCACTGATTGCGGCTCTATGGGGCCGGAAGTGGGCGTGTCAGGGCGTGTCCTCTGGAGGGAGCAGCCATTGCTGCCAGAGAGGGGCCGGAAGTGGGCGGAGCCAGACGTGTCCAAGGGAAGGCGCTGAATGCAGCTGGTTCGAGGACCCAAAAGAGGTGGGGTGGAGTGGGGCGGGGCCCGCGGGAACAGTAAGGCCGCCTCCGGGGAGGCCGGAAGTGGGTGGGGCCCCCGACGGGGGCGTGTCCGCGGGCGAGGCAGGGGGGCGGTGGCTGTTAGTCCCGCGGCTGCGGTGCGCTAGGAACTTGTGGAGCGGCCGCCGCGTAGGTCCGGAGCCAACCAGGTACACTATCGAGATGGAGGGACCCGCCGAGTACAGGGCTCGGGATCGGCAGGCCGAGGTGGAGCAGCCGGTTGGGGGCGCCCTGGGCGGATCGCCCGAACAGCGCGCCAGCGTCCGCCCCCGCCCCAAGGAGCCAGAGGACGCGGCGGGAGACCGCGCGGACCCCTTCGACCCGGTGGAAGGCACCCCGAGCGCACCGCTCGGAAGGCGACCCCGCGGTGGCCTGGTGGGGGAAGGTACGCGGCCCGAACCGCTAGGCGATGCGCCCCCCACGCCGCGGCCGGGCCGCACTGCGCCCCGGGACCCGGCTGCAGGCGGCTCTCCTCAGCTGCGGCGCGGCCCCGGGGGCGCGGACGGCGCGGCGGCCGAGGAGGAGGGCGCGGGCTCTCTGACGCTGGATCCGCTGGAGCACGCGTGGATGCTGTCGGCCGCCGACGGCCGCTGGGACAGCCTGGAGGGGCTGCTGGCCTGTGAGCCTGGACTGCTGGCCAAGCGCGACTTCATCACCGGCTTTACCTGCCTGCATTGGGCAGCCAAGCACGGCCAGCAGGAGCTGCTGGCCCTGCTGGTACGCTTCGCAGGCCAGCACCGGCTGCCGGTGAACATCAACGCGCGCACGAGCGGCGGCTACACTGCGCTGCATCTGGCGGCCATGCATGGGCACGTGGAGGTGGTGAAGCTGCTGGTGGGGGCCTACGACGCGGATGTGGACGTTCGCGATTACAGCGGCAGGAAGGCCTCGCAGTACCTGAGCCCGAGCACCGCCGAGGAGATCCGGACGCTGGTGGGCGCCCTGGACGAGGACGAAGGCGAGAGCGCGGCGGGCAGCGGGGGAGGGCGCTGGAGGCTCTCGAGGGTGCTACCCTCGCACCTCATCTCCGGCAGGCTCTCCCACGCTCTGGAGGACGGCGGGGACCATCATCACCACCTGGCCGAGGGATTGACTGCGGGCAAAGCAAAGGAGCCGAATCGCAAAGCCTCGGGCAGCTCTAGTGGGCGGATGAAACCCAGACTCAACAAAATCCGCTTCCGAACCCAGATCATCCACACCACACCCTCTTTCAGAGACCCAGAGCAGCCTCTGGAGGAGGGGGAGGACGAGGAAGAGGACCGATCTCTTAAAGGCCACTCGTCCTCTTTCAAATTGAGACCCAAGTCCAATGTATTTGGGTAAAAATCATTTCTTTTAGAAAGTTCTGAGACTT